>NW_026901923.1:0-688606 GCF_033783945.1 Neopsephotus bourkii
AAGTATAAGACACCTGAATGGGCATTGTAAGGTACAAAACTATCCTGAAAACTCAGTCACAACATTTCCAGTTAAAAATAAACATGTCAATGTTAATCTCAGGAGCAAAAGCTTTTAAACAACGGCTTCTTCAGATATATGCTTGTCCTTCAATCGAAGACAAGTTGCTGCACTGTTTCAATCATCAAAAATCATACAACCACCTTAGATTTCATACCTACAAGCAAACAGTTTGAAGAAATCACAATTCAAGTCCTGCAAGCACCTGCACCATTCAAAACGAAGGATCCACTGAAGGAGAAGATCAGGTCCGAGACCATCTTAAAAACCTGAACGTGCACAAGTCAAAGAATCATATAAGAGTTAAGGTTGGAAATGACCTTAAGATCATCTAGGTCAAGCTCCCCTGCCATGGCCAGAGACACCTCCCACTAAACCATGCCACCCAAGGCTTTGTCCAACCTGGCCTTGAACACCTCCAGGGATGCAGCATTTGCAACTTCCCTGGGCAAACCATTCCAGTGCCTCACCACCCCTATAGGAAAGAACTTCCTCCTTATATCCAATGTAAACTTCCCCTGTTTAACTTCTAACCCATTACCAACTGTAGTCCTATCACTACAGTCCCTAATGAATAGTCCATCCCCAGCATCCCTATAGGCTCCCTTCAGACACTGGAAGGCTGCTATGAGGTCTCCACACAGCCTTCTCTTCTCCAGGCTGAACAGCCCCAAATTTCTCAGCCTGTCTTCATACGGGAAGTGCTCCAATAGCCTGATAATCCTCCAAAGATGATGACCTATCATAGCCCAGATGCTGTGAATGCATACGTAGATGGGACCCTCCATGGGACGTGATGAAATTCATCTGCGGGTCTGGAAGGAGCTGGCAAATGAAGCTGCTAAGCCACTGTCCATCATATTTGAAAAATCATGGCAGCCAGGTGAAGAACCTGAGAACTGGAAAAAGGGAAATATAACCCACATTTTCAAGAAGGGGAAAATGGAAGACACAGGAAAGTACAAACCAGTCAGTCTCACCTCTGTGCCGGGCAAAATATTGGGAGCAAAACCTCCTGAAAGGCAGGCAAAGGCACATGAAAAACAAGGTGGTTGGTGACAGCCAACATGGCTTCACTCAGGGGAAATCCTGTCTGACCAATTTGGTAGCCTTCTATGATGGGGCAACAGAACTGATGGACAGTTACGGCCACAAGAATGATAAAGGGACTGGAGCACCTCCCATATGAAGAGAGGCTGAGAAAGTTGGGGCTGATCAGCCAGAAGAAAAGGCTGTGCAGAGACCTCATAGCAGCCTACCAGTATCTGAAGGGGGCCTATAGGGATGCTGGGGAGGAACTCTTTATTGGGAACTGTTTTGACAGGACAAGGGGTAACAGGTTCAAACTTAAACAGGGGAAGTTTAGATTGAATATAAGGAAGAAGTTCTTTACCGTAAGGGTGGTGAGGCACTGGAATGGGTTGCCCAGGGAGGCTGTGAATGCTCCATCCCTGGCAGTGTTCAAGGCCAGGTTGGACAGAGCCTTGGGTGGCATGGCTTAATGTGAGGTTTCCCTACCCATAGTAGGGGGGTTGGAACTCAATGACCTTAAGGTCTTTTCCAACCCTAACTATTCTATGATTCTATGACATGGGTAGAGCAGTTGACATCAGCTGCCTGGACTTGTGCAAAGCATCGAACACTGTCCTGCATGACATTCTTGTCTCTAAATTGGAGAGGCATCGATTTGATAGGTGGACAAAAATCTGGCTGGATGCCTGCACAGAAACAGTTGTGGTCAGTAGCTCAACGTCCAGCTGGAAAACAGTAATGACTGGTGTCCCTCTGTGAACTGTGTTGGGACTGATCTTTTTCAACATCTTTGTCAGTGCCACAGACAGTGGGTTTGAGCAAGCACTCAGCAAGCTTACTGATGACAGCAAGGTGCATGGTGCTGTTGATATGCTGGAAGGAAGGAACACCATCCAGAGGGACCCTGAAAGGCTTGTGAGGTGGGCTGATGCCAACCTTATTAAGTTCAACCAAGCCAAGTGCAAGGTCCTACACCTGGGTGAGAGCAATCCCAGGCACAGCTACAGGTGTGGCAGAGAAGAGATTCACAGCAGCCCTGTGGAGAAGGACTTGGGGGTGCTGGTTGATGAGAAAATGAACATGAGCCAGCTTCAGTGTGCACTCACAGCCCAGAAACCAACCGTATCCTGGGCTGCATCAAAATGAGTGTGACCATCAGGTCGAAGGAGGTGATCCTGCCCCTCTACTCTGCTCTCATGAGACCCCACCTGGAGTACTGCATGCAGTTCTGGTGTCCTCAACATAAAAAGGACATGGAAATGTTGAAACATGTTCAGAGGAATGCCTTAAGGAGAACAAGGTGCCTGGAGCACCTCCCATATGAAAACAGGCTGATAAAGTTGGGGCTGTTCAGCCTGGAGAAGAGAAGGCAGCATGGAGACATCATAGCAGCCTTCTAGTATCTGAAGGGAACCTATAAGGATGCTGGAGAGCAACTCCTCAGCAGGGACTGCAGAGATAAGAGAAGTGGCAATAGGTTCAATTTTAAACAGGGGAAGCTTACAATAGACATAAAGAAGTTCTTCAGTGTGAGGGTGGTCATGTATTAGAATGGGTTTCCCAAGGATGCTGTGAGTGCTCTATCCCTGGCAGTGGTCAAGGCCAGGTTGGACAGAACCTTGGGTGACATAGTTTAGTGCTGTGGTGTCCCTGCCCTTAGCAGAGGGGTTTAAACTAGATGATCTTAAGGTCCTTTCCAACCCTAACCATTCTATGATTTTATGACAAAGGGAAGAAATTACCATCTTTATAGAAACTAAAGCCATAGTCTGCTGTAGAGAAGGCAGAATTCTCCCTCCTCATGGCAAGGTAACAATGTTCATTTGGAAATATCAAGTAGAAACCACAAATCTAATAATTACTGACCAACATAAAACCAGCCACAGCCACCTTTTGCTGTTAAGATTCATATATTACAAGAATAAGCTTGAAGAGCACAAATTAAAGCAGCTGTTTTGAGCCTCCTTGTACTCAGCAATTGCAGCAGACTGTAAAAGAGAACAAAAAGCAGTTTTTTGGAGTAGTTGAAGACATTTGAAGTTGGTTAGGGATATGAAGTAACTTGAGGGGTCATGAAATGTTTACAGTAATTTTGTATCAACTGTTCAGTCACTTCACAATTTATTTTTGAGATATTTCACTATTAGATGTGAAAGAGATAAGAGACAGAAGGAAGATTGCAAGCTCCAATCCTCTGGAAAAAAATGTAGGTACTATCAAGTTGGGTCATATTTTAACAGGACTAAGGAAACGCAGCACATTTATATTTGTTTCTGCAAAGACAACCGAACACTTCACCTTTTTTTTATTGCAACTCCCTGAATAAAAAAGTTCAGTACAAGTCACTAGAAACTATAACAGACATCTAGTTATACAGAAAAAAATGATGGTCACACAAGTGTTAGTCCCTATTCCCACACTTGGCACAAGGGAAACGCTGATGGATAACCAGCCCTGCTCCCAAGGAGCTCCCTACTTGCATGCTGTTATACATCCATGCCATTCCAGAGTCCCAAAGTTTCTCAGGACCTCAAATGGTGATCATTTCTGCAATTTAATTTTTAAGGATGAGGTCAAAGAGGCTTTCACTTGAGAATATAGGAGCAGCATTCACACAATTTAACACACAGCACTAACTTCAAGTACTGGCTTCACATAGCTCAAGCTGTAGTAAAGCAACAGGAGTGATGAGAAAGTGCTGGCACTGGGGAATAAATTCTTTTCCAGTTCCAAAGAGGACAAAGAACATAGAACTCTTGGCAGGCAGCAGCCCACTGCCACTCACTTTCTCTTGACATCTGCATTGTATATAAGGAGGAAATTCTTTCCTGTTAGGGTGGTGAGGCACTGGAATAGGTTGCCCAGGGAGGTTGTGAATGCTCCATCCCTGACAGCGTTCAAGGCCAGGTTGGACAAGGCCTTGGGTAATATGGTTTAGAGCAAGGTGTCCCTGCCCATGGCAGGGGGGTTGGAACTTGATGATCTTAAGGTCCTTTCCAACCCTAACTATTCTATGATTCTATGATTGTTGGGGGTTTTTTCCTCCTGGGTCATGTTACAATACAAGTATTGTCACAACATAATTTGGTAACATCACGAGATCAAGTCCACAGTGTTGGAATTTATTTGTGCATATTTAAACTGGGCTGAATGAAGAAAGACATTGTTTTCTCCACTTGCTTCACCCAACTCCTGTTTTAAGCCAAATACTTACTCTAAAAGTAGCAAAATTACCCAGCTATCAAAAAAATGGAACAATCTTAAAAAAGGAAACCTGTATCTGTTCAAACAAAATGCATAATCAACAGACTGAAAGCAAAGCCACCTTTTTTTGTTCCCTCTAAAATATTCTGTATTTGGCAACCAGTATTCAACAAGTACTTTTTAAAGAAACAACCCTTCAATGACTTCAGAAAAAAAACCCTAACAAAAAAAAAAAAAAAACAACAAAAATCAAACACAACAAACAAACAAAAAACACCCCCTACAAAAAAAACCAACAACCAACTGTTCTGTGTGCCTTACTGCTGGCACAAGAGATGGTAGGATGGACTGATATAGTGACAGCTTTTCAGCTACATACTGTGGGCTATTGTGAAGCTTTGAAACCATACTCTAAAAAAAAAAATAAAAATAAATAATCCTGCCCACAAAATTTTATCTTTTTTTACTCACCTTATTTTGGGAAAACTCTTATCTGATTTACAGTCTTCCCTTTCAAGCCTAGGGTCCATGCACCCTTTGAGTAAGGGAAGGTGCAAGTAGTTAGTTAAGCATCTGAAAGGAAGCTTTTTCTGATTTTAATTATACCCTTCTATACTCAGCATGAAATCTTTCCTTCCATATTTTATTCACATAAAGGTTTGAACTGAAGAAAAAGGCAATCCCATACCTTGTTCTTTCCCCTTAAAAGAAAATGCCAGGAAAAAGCACTGTTTTTATGTCTTTAACATAGGAAGGGAAAATTAAGAGAAATATAAAGTTTAATAATACTCATTTAAATTCTACAATTAAAGCAGTGGTACTCAAACAAAATTATAAAATTATGTATTCAGGGGAAGATTGAGAATAGATTTCTATCTCAGGCTGAAATTCAATACTCAACAAAACCTGCACTAAGCCCTCTGAAAAGGCTTTATTTAGGATCCTACTCCAACACAGGAATTTTCATAGCCTTCAGGTATACACCACCTTTCCCAATAGAAGGTTAACACAGTTATTTACTGACTGACATCATGTATCCTCAAAAGCTAGAGACTGTTTAACTGATCACATACCCCCACCTCACTGGTACTTAGCTTTAACTTTCAAGCAGGTTAAATTCAGTCAAAAATACAGTTTAACTCCCTTAAGTTGCAGAAGGCCAAGAGCACTTGAGCACTCAGTAACATATGTAATTATTAGCAGCACATCTTAAAATAATCCTGCCTAGCTTAATTGCTGGCAGCTGAATGAACAAACAGCAATTTAATGACAGTGAACCACTAAGACCCCGAGAGATTCAGGGTGATGGGCAACCACGATATTTCTTCAAGTTTAGCATCAGAAACTCAGTGTTTGCCATCACAGTTGTCTAAACAAAACTCAAGACTTGCCAAGATGCCTTTGCCACTGGAAAACTACTCCCAAAGCTGATTCTCCTTTCCAACTTCTTCCAATAAAACTATTAAAACAGATGCTTGGTCCTAAATCTAGATACTACATATTTGTTTACTAAATCACTGGTCTTCCACATAACTGGCAGGACTTTCCCCTTAGCAGATGTACTGCCAGAAGCAGTTAAGGTTTACACTGTTGCCCGTTGATCAGTTTGTGAACCCCTTCCCATTTAAACATCACAAGCCCATAAAAACGCCATGTATCCCTTCTTTTTGCCCTCAATTGACCATCCCCATCATTAACCAAGCAAGTGGTCACCACGAGTCTCTTAGGCTGCCATTTACCACTAGAATGCCTGTACTAAAAGAATGGTTTAAAAACATAGCTGAAGACACAACCTACTGCCCTGCAGCAGGGCCATCGTGGTGTGCAAAAGCAGCATACTCACCTTATGGCAGCCAGGATAGGTTGGCATAGCATCGAGGGTAGAGGTGCTGGGATTCTTGTTGGTGCTGGCCATGATATTCTGGATCTGGGTGAGCTCTTGCCTCAGGACCTGTTTCTGGTGGAAGCTGAAAGCAGGATGGTTGGATGCCATTGTAAAGAGCAACAGGAACTCGTCCCCTGTGCGGCCCTCGTTGAGTTGTAGCCCATAGTTGTTGATGACCGAATCGATGTGGGTGAGGGTACGGAAGAGGACCCCGGCCGCCTCTCGGTGGGCAGACCCGAGCAGAGCGAGAGACACCAGCAGTTTGCTGCGTACCACCTCGTCCGTCAGGTTGGTGAGGCTCCCCAGGTCGGCAGGGTTGTTGGCCTTGATTTCAGAGTCACGTAGGGAGTGGTAGTCCTTGCGGGCCAGGTCCTCCAGGCAGGCGCCTAGGAAGCGCAGCTCCAGCGGGATGCAAAGGTCCAGGAGACCGCAGAGGAACTCCACACGCTGCGGGGAAGGCAGCTCAGAGAACCAGCGGTACACACCGTCCCGCTGCAGCCGCGGGCACCGCTTCTCCACCATGGTGCTCCGCCTTTCCCCGGCCCGGAGAGCGCACACTCTGCTGGAGGCCGCGACGGAGAAGGCAGGCTACAGCGCCCCGAGGAGGATCCGTAAGGCTGGCGTCTCAATACCCCCGAAGTGTCCCCCTCCGCGCTTCCGCCCCCCTGACAAGCCTGGCCTCTAGGGAGCCAGGGGGGCCGGCAGCGACGAACGCGAGGACAGTCCCAGACGGCAGACAGTCCAAGTCCCCCGAGGGCGGCCACCGGTGGCGCAGGCCCGAGCGCCGCAGGGTGCCTGGCCGGCAAGGCCTGGCGGCCTCAAGCAAGTCTCCGTGATCCCACGCTCTCCCTCCCTCACAGGGACGCTCCTTCTCTCAACCGGGCATCAGCTGCCTCCATTCGCCACACTGGGCCCCACCAAAACCGCCACGTCGCCGCCACAACCGCGGGAAACAATTCCTCGTGGGAAGGCAGCAAGCAGGCGGAGGGGACCGGGGATGTACGCTTACCGCCAGCTAATGGCGGAAGGATCCCGCAGTGAAAAAGCACAACCGGAAGCGAAGCAAAAGAAAAAGCGGCGGAGCGCCTTCACTCCCGGCCTGACCCTGCGGAGGACCACACCCACAACCCCAGAGATTAGCTGAACCGTCTACGCACACCTGGTGCTTGGCCACCAGCACACTGACCCTACGCCCTTCCTCGCGTACAGAAACAGAGTCTCGGAAATTTGTCAATCACCGCCTTATAGCTCCCCCCTTAATCCCGCCCCTGGCGCTGATTGGTGCAGGGATGCGGTATGGCCGAGCTGATGCTGGGTGCGTGTGCCAAAATCGTGATAAAGCTTTTGGTGCCAGCATTTGCCTGAACAGCCTCATAAAACCAATCCGTGCTATGCAGTCAAAGCCAGTTGGGCAGTTAGCTTCAAATTATCTTTAAAAATGTGGAAATAAGAGACACTAAAGGCTTCTTAAAATGGTGATACACCCCCCCCCCCCCTTCCCACTCTAAAGTGGGATTCTGGTTAACATTTTGAAACAGCTTTATCATCTTCAGATTTGCCTATGGGTTGCATGGATGGTATTGTGATAAACACATAAATGTATTGGCTTTCCCAAATCATAGGTGTTGTTATGTGGATATAACTGTGAGTTCGCAAAGCTTGCTAAAGACACAAGATTAGACAACAAGTTGAAAGTGGCCAGAACTATTGAGCAAAATGGAGTCACATAGCAAAAGAATTTGTAAAGGTAAAAGAGAAGGAGGAGGAGCTTGATATGAGGAAAGCTAGTGCCTGGAAAATATAGGGTTAAAGTACTTTTAGCTTAACTTAGGTTGAAGATAAAGAACAATGTTTGTGTTGTAAGTCTGAGGTGAGATAACAGAATTTAGTGGCCCCACTAAACATGAGTGAATTACATCACACCATCTTACTTATCAGTTTGTTTAGAGACAGTGAAACTAATGTGGCCTATTGTGTACAGGGGGGTTGTACAAGGGGGTTAGACAGAATGTACGGGAGGGGGTTGTACAAGGGGTACTGCTTAAGTCATAGCTGGCTTGACAAGCTCAGCAGATGTCTTATCAGGCAGTACCAGGACAGAACCTCCTAATGAGGAGAATAGGGGGGGCTTGTACAAGGGGTACTGCTTAAGTCATAGCTGGCTTGACAAGCTCAGCAGATGTCTTATCAGGCAGTACTAAGATAAAACTTCCTAAGGAAGGGAATAGCTCATTAAACCAGTTGGACATAGACCAGACCCATCCAGCTCCTAAAGAGCATGTGTGAGGACCAGAGGTAAAAAGTTCAAGCCTGAGGAAGACTCGTTTACTTCATCTTGAAGACCCCTACCCACAAGAGGAAGACTACTTACTTCATCTGAAGACCCCTGCCCAAGACCACCAGGAGGCACTGCGCATGCGTGGAGAGCCTTTTAGCTCATTATAATATGAAGCGGGGATAGAATATGAATATGTATAGGCATATTGTGCAACCTAATACATATGTATGACTTTACAGGATAAATGTAAAAGAAAAACGGCACTGAGGGACGCATGCTTTTTGGAGGACCAATCCCCCGTGCGTCTTCAGCTGAATAAAGCATACCTACTTTACAACTTTAACGAAGTTGTGGAGTCTATTCCGCTATCAGACAGTGCCTCCCAAACATCTGCTAGCTTTGGATACTCCTTGTCTGCCCCTCCTGTTTTGCTTGCAATAAATTTTGCTTGAAGGTCACACTGTTCTAAATCTTTGACAGCTATCAGAAAAATTACAGATATGGCTGGTTTCAGCTAGTTTTGTGATTACTAGGACATCCAACTGTGCCAAAGGCGAAAAGTACACAGTGAGGAAGACTGCTTACTTCATCTTGAAGACACGTCCGCATGAGGAAGACCGCTTACTTCATCCTCAAGACCCCTGCCCACAATCACCACAAGCAGTGCACAGATGCCAAGAGGAGGAGACTTATGATAACAAGTTCCTGGAGCTAGTTATAATATTCCCCATCTATATGTGGGAATTATGAATATGCATACCTCACAAGCATGAATATGAATAATTATGAATATGCATATACCTCACAAGCATGTCAAGGTCCCTCTAAATGGCATTCCTTCCCTCCAACGTGTCAACCGAACCACACAGCTTGGTGTCATCAGCAAACTTGCTGAGGGCGCACTCAATCCCACTGTCCATGCCAGCGACAAAGATGTTGAACAAGACCGGTCCCAACACCGATCCCTGAGGGACACCACTCGTTACTGGTCTCCAGCTGGACATTGAGCCATTGATCGCAACTCTGCGTGCAGCCATTCAGCCAGTTCTTTATCCACCAAGTGGTCCACCTATCAAATTGATGTCTCTCCAATTTAGAGACAAGGATGTCGTGTGGGGCAGTGTCGAGTGCTTTGCACAAGTCCAGGTAGATGATGTCAACTGCTCTACCCCTTTCCATCAGTTCTGTAGCCCCATCATAGAAGGCCATCAAATTGGTCAGGCAGGATTTTCTCTGAGTGAAGCCATGCTGGCTGTCACCATATGTAAATAATTTCATGGAAAAGCTGTGAATATGTATGAGTATGCTAAATATGTATCTGCTATTGTCAAGTAATGAGTGTGTTCACCTTTGCAAAACGATTTGCATGCACTGCCACAGCTGCAGTAAAGAATGCTGCTTTCTAAAACTCCAAATTGAGTCTTAGAGAGTTTCTTCGAGATTTGTGGTAACAACCTGGTCTTTATCAAGGTGGAAGTTTAAACTTCTATGCTTTGGAATTAGGTCTAAGCCTGAGCCCAAATGAAAGTTTGCATGAGAATTTTGCTGCTAAAGAGTGAGTACAGCTGTGGTTCCCAGCCAGAGGAGAAATTGTTTGTCTTCAGAATCATAGAGTCATAGAATCATAGAATAGTTAGGGTTTGGAAGGACCTTAACATCATCACGTTCCAACCCCCCTGTGATGGGCAGGGACACCTCGCTCTAAACCATATCACCCAAGGCCTCGTCCAATCTGGCCTTGAACACTGCCAGGGATGGAGCATTCACAACCTCCCTGGGCAACCTATTCCAGTGCCTCACCACCCTAACAAGAAAGAAATTCCTCCTTTGATGCAGCCCAGAATACGGTTGGCTTTCAGGGCTGCAAGCGCACACTGAAGCTGGCTCATGTTCATTTTCTCATCGACCAGCACCCCCAAGTCCTTCTCTGCAGGGCTGCTCTGAATCTCTTCTCTGCCCAGCCTGTAGCTATGCCTGGGATTGCTCTGACCCAGGTGTAGGACCTTGCATTTGGCATGGTTAAACTTCATGACAAACTGCCAGACAGTAATTCAAACCATAATCTGAAGTGTAGTGTATGAACCGGGAGTCTTTTCTCTCATTAGAAGTGGCCTTGGGTGATGCCTGAGGAAACCAGATAGAGCATGACATATAATTGTGTTACAGGCCACCAAGAATTCCTGGCTAGCCAGTGGGCAAAGCAAGGAACTGCGTTCAGCAAGATAAATCAACTTTGTAGGAGCTCGTGTTACCACTTGCTCAAGGCAGCCGGTTGTGAGTGAAGGTTGTTCTGGGGTGTCTGTAGAGCCATGATCCCATAAGAGCACAGCCCTCAGGACACCAGAACTGGTTACTTGTTTCATCCCCAGATCATCCTGTTTGCAGCATCTCCTCTTATCCTGTAAATTCTCCTTGTGCATGCTTGAGACAAACAGCTGGGGAAGATTCTTTTTCAGAGTAACCAGTAAACAATAACTAAGAGCACAGTTATTTTCCTCTTCTGATTTTCAGAACATGCAGATGCTGTCACCAAATGTCTCCATCAGGCGAAGGGAGAGAGCAAATTTCTTCAATACTGGATGCATCTCCTTTGGTTCTCACCTTCTGTCTTAAGGGTTTGAAATCTTGTACTCCGTTTCCTCAGTCATGTTTAACCAAGGAGCCCAGCTGAAGTACTTCTTTCCCTTTAAACACCATGTCAGAGCAAATGTAGCCAAATCCACCAAGATAATTTTTTCTTTGTGTGAGTTTGATTCAATGCAACATGGAATGCTGCTCAGGAAGGGGATCTCAAATGGAAGGTCTCTAACCCTTTGCTCTAGAGAGGTTCCACCAGCTCCAGCAAGGGCCACAGCAGCAGTTCCGGCTATCACATTTTAGAAGTTCTCCAGTTCCTTTAGGAGGCTGTTCAACACTGGTCATGAAATGGGTAGTTTTTGCATGTTTGGTATTTTTAGACCTCCTAAATGTGGCTTAACTATTAGCACTTCTGCCAGAAATTCGGCCTGGAAATTCTAAGTCTTTTACCAAAATGACTTGCAAAGCCCTAGATGAACTCACTGCTGGCTTGGTCTCACTGGGGATGAGTTAGCTGATGGGCATCCTTCCCCCAGGTGGGTTCCACCCCAAGCCAGCTTTCCTCTCTTTCGGGATTGAATGCTATCCCAGGACTACATGCTGAGAGAAAGCATACTTCTGTCTGTTGATGTATGTAAAACCTGATGGACCAGCTCTGTGTGTGTGAGTGGCACCTGTGTGGACTTTCACCCTTGAGCTGCTGGCTCCTGTTGTGCTACTCAGAGCTACCTCCTTGTATTTCCTCTGCCCTATCCCACGTCTTGCAAAGTTTCTGCTGCTGATCATCCCCTACCTCTCTCCTCATGACCTTCCTGGCTGCCCTCTGCCAAAACCTTGCTCCCTATTGCCAAATAAAACCACGCATTCTCACCTGTCCGTTGTCCACCTCTCCCATTCTTCTTCCCCACTCAGCCTCAGTGAAGACTTTTGATCCTGCAGCTCCACCCTGCACTCCCCCATCTCCTTTTCTGCTGGGATGCAGTGACAGGAGCAATAGCCTTGTGTGCCATCTGCACTGTTACATGGAAGGGAAAGATAAATATTGCTATGGCATGTTCACTCAACTACTTCTGTGTACACAGGTTGTTTTCTGTAAGGTTTCTCACAGATGCTGGATTTGGAGCTCTTGGTTTTGAAAAAGCCCCCCACCAAATCCCAGCTTTGAAGCACAGAAAAATATTGCATGGCTTTGGGAAAAGGGAAAGAAAAAAAGAAGCCAGATGTTGGGCCTGCAGCATTGCTTGCAGTTTGCCTTCCAAGTAATAAATGAAACACATTTGGTTTGGACAGGGTGGTGGAAGGTGTCCTTGATGTGACAGAAGCAAAAGCAGGATGGATTACAATGCTCAAGGAGACAGCATGAAGAAGAAAAGGAACATGCACAAGTATTTACTGTAGCATTTCTTTGCAACATTTAAAAGTCATGCTACAGTTGGTTACAGAAATGCCAGCTTGGGCAAGAGGGATAATGTCCTCTGCCCCACCTGTTAGCCCCACACTTTAAACACTTCTGTGCAAGCTTCAGCTATTTACATGTTGTGCACTGGATTGCACAATGGGAATAATTTCCTGAAGAAACCCACAAGTAACTTCTGAATGATGGCCAAAATGAGAAAATTGGATTGGTTCACAGGCAATTCATGAACAGAAAGAGATTAAATTAGCTGAATGAACTGCTCATTATGCATTATTCAGACAGCTGTACTAATTGGTGCTTTAAGGACTGTTCCTGTTCCCACTGCAGCCAACTCCAAAACTCCTTTTGATTTTAGTGGGAGCAGGACCATAGGCAAGCCAACACCTTCAGGAGAAACAAAACCTGATTCTGCTGTTGCTTATGGGAGACTGCAATGTCATTTTGCTTCCTACTTTATTCTGGGTTGCAAAGCCCTGCCCATGGCAGGGGGGTTGGAACTAGGTGAACTTAAGGTTCTTTCCAACCCTAACTATTCTATGATTCTATGATTTCAGAGAGGCACAACTGCAGACCATCATTTACATCATCCTTCCAGCTGGTGATGAGGTGTTATGATTTAAGCCCAGACAGTAACTCAGAACCACGCAGCCACAGGCTCACTCCCCCCCTTCCTCCCCCCACTACCAGATGGATGGGGAGGAGAATCAAAAGAACGTAACTCCCACAGGTTGAGATAAGAACAGTCCAGTAACTAAGGTATAAGACAAAACCACTAATGCTGCCACCGATAATAATGATGATAAGGGAAAAAATAAGGGAGGAGAATACAACTGCTCACCACCCACTGACCGATACCCAGCCCAACCCAAGCAGTGATTTAGCCCTTCCAGGTAACTGCCCCCAGTTTATATACTGGGCATGATGTGCTGTGGTATGGAATACCTCTTTGGCTAGTTGTTGAGGCTTAAGCCCTGTCAGCAAGCCAGCCACATAGTCTCTCTCTCACCCATCCCCCTTCTTGCCCTCCCCCTGCTCCCAGAGGGATGGGGAGGAGAATCAAAAGAATGCAGCTCCCAGGGGTTGAGATAAGAACAGTTTAGTAACTAAGGTATAACACAAATCACTACTGCTATTACCAATAATAATAATGATAAAGGAAATAACAAGGGAAGAGAATACAACACCTTACCACCCGCCGACAGATAACTCACCTCCCCCCCCCCCCCACTCCTGACCGAGCACTGACGGATACCTCATCCAACCCTGCAGTCCCCTAGCCCTTCCGGGTAACTCTCAGTTACATCCTGGGCATGATGTGCTGTGGTATGAAATACTTCTTTGGTCAGTTTGGGTCAGGTGTCCTGTCTCTGCTTCCTCCCAGCTTCCCCTCCTCCCTGGCAGAGCATGAAGCTCAGAAAGTCCTTGGTCAGTCTAAACGTTTGAGCAGTAACTAAAAACATCGGTGCTATCAGCAGTGTTCCCAGGCCGAAAGTCTGCACTGTTCCAGCTACTAAGAAGGAGAAAAAATGCCTGCTACTGCTAAACCCAGGACAGTATCCACCCCTTATTCCATACCATTCACGTCATGCTCAGATCCCACATTTTCAATATACCATCACTCTTACATATATACATCCACATACACACACAAGCAGAGAGAAAGAGTTCATTTCTTAGTGCATGGACCAATCCCTATAATGCTGCTGAGTCCATTCGGTCCACGATGTCAGGATCCATCTCTTCTAATAGTCTTTCGGGGCAGGAGGGGCTGTGTGCAGTGTTGGATCGTTGCCTACCCCATGCAATAATGTCATCAATGTATTGCAGGTGTTCTGGAGCTTGCCCCTGTTCCAGCACAGTCTGAATCAGTCCATGGCAGATGTTAGGGCTGTGTTTCCACTCCTGGGGCAGTTGGTTTCAAGTGAACTGGACACCCCTCCAAGTAAAAGTCTATCCATAAATCCATGGGTCCAGATGGGATGCACCCGCGGGTGCTGAGGGAACTGGCAGAGGTCATTGCTAGACCGCTCTCCATCATCTTTACCAAGTCTTGGGAAACGGGAGAAGTGCCTGAGGACTGGAGGAAAGCAAATGTCACTCCTGTCTTCAAAAAGGGCAAGAAGGAGGACGTGGGGAACTATAGACCGGTTAGCCTCACCTCCGTTCCTGGGAAAGTGATGGAACACCTTATCCTTGGTGCCATCTTAAGGCATATCAAGGATAAGAGGGTTATGAGGGGCAGTCAACATGGCTTCACCAAGGGGAAGTCGTGCTTGACCAATCTCGTAGCCTTTTATGAGGAAATAACACGGTGGATGGATGATGGTAGAGCGGTGGATGTGGTCTATCTCGACTTCAGCAAAGCGTTTGACACGGTCTCCCACAGCATCC
Source organism: Neopsephotus bourkii (assembly GCF_033783945.1). Taxonomy (NCBI): domain Eukaryota; kingdom Metazoa; phylum Chordata; class Aves; order Psittaciformes; family Psittacidae; genus Neopsephotus; species Neopsephotus bourkii. Next base: position 14,845 of record NW_026901923.1, read on the forward strand.
TTGCGGCTAAATTGAGGAAGTGTGGTCTGGATGATAGGGTAGTGAGGTGGACTGTGAACTGGCTGAAGGAGAGAAGCCAGAGAGTTGTAGTCTATGGGGCGGAGTCTAGTTGGAGGCCTGTATCTAGTGGAGTGCCTCAAGGGTCGGTACTGGGACCAGTATTATTTAATATATTCATCAACGATTTAGATGAGGGAATTGAGTGTACTATCAGCAAGTTTGCTGATGACACTAAGCTGGGAGGGGTGGCCGACACGCCAGAAGGCTGTGCTGCCATCCAGAGGGACCTGGACAGGCTGGAGAGCTGGGCGGGGAATAACTTGATGAAATATAACAAGGGAAAGTGTAGAGTCCTGCATCTGGGCAGGAACAACCCCAGGTTCCAGTATAGGCTGGGGAACGACCTGTTAGAGAGCAGTGTAGGGGAGAGGGACCTGGGGGTCCTGGTGGACGACAGGGTGACCATGAGCCAACACTGTGCCCTTGTGGCCAAGAAGGCCAATGGCATCCTGGGTTGTATTAGAAAGGGGGTGGTTAGTAGGTCGAGAGAGGTCCTCCTTCCCCTCTACTCTGCCCTGGTGAGACCTCATCTGGAATATTGTGTCCAGTTCTGGGCCCCTCAGTTTAAGAAGGACAGGGACCTGCTGGAGAGAGTCCAGCACAGGGCAACTAAGATGATGAAGGGAGTGGAGCATCTCCCTTATGAGGAAAGACTGAGGGAGATGGGTCTCTATAGTTTGGAGAAGAGGAGATTAAGGGGTGACCTTATTAGTGTATATAAATATATAAAGGGGGAGTGTCACGAGGATGGAGCCAGGCTCTTCTCAGTGGCAAACAATGAAAGGACAAGGGGTAATGGGTACAAATTGGAGCACAAGAGGTTCCACTTAAACCTGAGAAGAAACTTCTTCTCAGTGAGGGTGACGGAACACTGGAACAGGCTGCCCAGGGAGGTTGTGGAATCTCCTTCTCTGGAGACATTCAAAACCCGCCTGGACACGTTCCTGTGTAACCTTATCTAGGTGTTCCTGCTCCGGCAGGGGGATTGGACTAGATGATCTTTTGAGGTCCCTTCCAATCTCTAACATACTGTGATACATACTGTAAAAGCAAACTGTGGCCTGCACTCTGCTGCCAAAGGAATTGAGAAAAATGCATTGGCAATATCAGTTGTGGCATACCACTTGGCTGCCTTTGACTCTAGTTCATACTGAAGTGCTAGTATGTCGAGTACAGCAGCACTCAATGGTGGTGTGACTTAATTCAGGCCACGATAGTCTACTGTTAGCCTCCACTCTCCATTAGATTTTTGCACTGGCCATATGGGGCTAGTGTAGCTGCTGTGTTTGCCACCACCAGCTTTTCTTTTTCTGAGTCCAGATCTTCCTCCTCTGCCTTGCTGGTAAATGCTGCATGGACTCCTGCGTCTTCCTGGGGCTCAGGCTCGTGGATCTTGGTGGGCAGCTGCTGGAGGCTGCTCTCAGCTGCCACGGGGCTGGGATTGGCCGCGGGGCTTGGCTCCTCCACCACCTTCTGCGGCTTGGCAGCTGCCTCCTTCCTGGCCTGCGGCCCCATTCCCACCGCCGCTTGGTCCCCGGGGCCACTCTCCCAGGACGCTTTGGCGGCCGCTGGCTCCGGAGCCACACCCCCTCGGTTCCCCACAGTCTCACGAAGATGGAGGCGGGGACGAGGGCCAGGACGGTGAAGAGCAGCGGGACGGCCAGGTACAAGCCTACGGCCATGTTCATCCCACCCTGCTGCCGGAGCCTGCTCATATTACAAGTTATTACCATAAAGTACAATAAGACAAGAACCTTAGCCCAAAGCCCCACACTTGATAAACACTAACACAGCAAATACCAGCTCTAAGTAATGTACTACATTCTGAAACTGGGAGATCAAGAGAAACAACTTTGAGAGCCAATAAATCATCATTGTGACGAGTGAATATTAATCCAAAACAATGAATGCTTATCACAAATACGATTAGACACACTCCGGTCAGATCTGTCATTATCTCAACCCCTGGTGCCCCACATTGAGCGCCAAAAAAGAAGTGTCGAGTTTTAAGCCCTGACAGCAATCCAGCCACACAGTCTCTCTCTCACCCACCTCCCCACTTCTTGCCCTCCCCCTGCTCCCAGAGGGATGGGGAGGAGAATCAAAAGAATGCAACTCCCAGGGGTTGAGATAAGAACAGTTTAGTAACTAAGGTATAACACAAATCACTACTGCTACCAGCAATAATAATAATGATAAATAATAAAAGAAGAGAATACAACACCTCACCACCCACCGACCGATAACTCACCCCCCTGCTCCCGAGTGAGCACCGACCGATACCACGTTCAACCCCGCAGTCCCCTAGCCCTTCTGGGTAACTCTCAGTTACATCCTGGGCATGATGTGCTGTGGTATGGAAAACTTTTTTGACTAGCTTGGGTGAGGTGTCCTGTCTCTGCTTCCTCATGGCTTCCCCTCCTCCCTGGCAGAGCATGAGGCTCAGAAAGCCCTTGGTCAGTTGTGGAGACAGTGTTCTCACAGGAGAACGGATAATTGCTACATAAATCCTGAAAGATACAGCAAGGCCATGAGAGGCCCAAGGAAGCCTAAACAAGCAAGATAAGAAGAAGCTGGAATTAATCAAGTTAATGAGAACTGTGGACAGTTGGCAAGCTTTCGAGGTCAAATTCTCACACCCGTGCTTAACCAGTTATATGTTAGTCACTAAGGGTCTTCAAGTCATGTATCCAATCATAATATGCCAAATCATTGTAAGTGCCTGTAAAAAATAGTATATAAGGGTTAAGGCTTTGTAATAAATGGCTTTTGTCTGATCATATTGATCTCTGACTGGGTCCATATATTTTCTGCAGCAAATGGCACCCGAACAGGGACCACCCCTATTTTTCACATTGAAACTGAAGGAATTAAAGCGCGTGGCACCAAAGAAAGTGGAAAACGCGGAGCTGCAGGGACGTCAGCTGGGTTCGATCCGGCAGGACCAGGATCGGGAGGTAGATGCCTTGGAACGGAGCCTTGTGAGCCCGGAAGACACTGATCAGTGCAAATAAGGTAACAGCCGATGGGTCTGGAAGAGGGTTAGGATGGGGAATCAATTAAGTAAAAAAGAAATGGTCATCGTTAAGCTCTTCCAGCATATCCTCTCAGTGAGAGGGATAGAGTATGATGATAATCTGTTAAAAAGGCTATTGCTCTGGAGTAAAGAAAAAGAGCTGACCAAGGGGGTTAATGAAGCTTTTGATCTCAGGACTTGGAAAAAAATTGGGGCACGCCTGTGGGATGAAGTTACTTGTGGGTCTAAGGAGGTGAATTCCCTTGCTGCCCCCTGGCTACTACTGAAAGAGACTCTAGCCGCAATGAAAGCTGAGAAACAGGCGGAAAAATATGCTTTTACAGCTCTGACTCACCTTCACAACAGCAGGGCTCAGCACCTACACTAGATTCAGCACCTGGCGCTACAGCCATGGTAGTGTCGTCTGTTTCAGGCATAGAACATTCTGGCCAAAAACCGGCACGCCGTAAGGTACAAATGTTTGAGGACCCTGCCCCTTTCCCCTATTCTGTGTTGACAACACCTTTTTCTGGCTGTAGCTCCAGCTGATACTCGGGAACCAGTAGCAGCTACTGAGCAACCGAAACAAACCGTTAACCCTTTTCGTGCTGCTACTGCCCCTAAACTTAATCTCCAAGATTTTTTGCTGGGGTGGGAGTCTCCTAAGGAGGAGAGCGTAACTCCGAATAAATACCCACCTCCGCCACCTACACCACCACTTGCATCGCTCCCACCGGAGCTGCAAAATGAGTGGGACTGGGGACAATAGACAAAATCCTTAGATAAACAGTTACAGGACTTGTGAGACCGTCTGGACAAATTGGGGGAGGAGAGGGAACAAGCCCCAGAAAAAAAAGGAAAAAACGAATAAGATCAGTCCTTGTGATGTGCCGTTACCACCAACTCCTACATCTAATAAAGTTAATCAGAGTGCCATGAGATGGCAAGGCTGCATTCAGGGTTATTATAAATACTTAGGGTCAGCCTGTCTGGACTCCTGTGGACTGGAAAGCTATGAAAGAAATTAAGGGAGCAATTACTCAGTATGGGTTGTCTTCCCCTTATACACAGCAAATGTTATCTGCTTTCTTTTCTAGTACTGTTCTAACTCCAAATGATTGTCCCAGAGTGGCTGCAATTTTATTAACTCCTTCACAGCTCCTACATTTTAAAAGTGGGTTTGAGGAGCTTGCTGCAAGGGCTGCAGATGAGAATTCAGAGTGTAATCCTCATCACCCTTTGCACGGTGTTTCATCTGAAATGTTATTGGGAAAGGAACAATTTCACCCTGATGGAGTACAAGATCGTATGAAAATTGAAGTTTTACAGCAAGCACAGCAATTGGCTTCAGCAGCTCTGGAAGCTGCACCGGAAGCAGGAAAACCTAACCCTTCATATACATCAGTAAAGCAGGGCCTTACTGAGCCATATACGCAATTTATTGACAGATTGACAGAGGCTATTGAAAGGAATATTGATCTGGCATCTAATGCTAAAGAATCGATGCTTATGTCTCTGGCTATGGAAAATGCTAACCCAGCTTGTAAGCGTATTTTACAGGTTTTGCCAAAATCTGCTGGTCTTCAAGAAATGATGGATGCGTGTTCTAAAGTGGGCACAGCAGAGGAAAAGGCTGGATACATGGCTACTGCCTTAGCTGCTGCTGTTAAACCCCTTCAACAAGGTCAGGGTGATTGGGGGGATACTAAAGTTATGAGATGTTATAATTGTGGACGGACAGGACATTTAAAACAAAAGAGTGTACTGTAAAGAAAATTAGTTCAGCAGCCCTCCCCCCCTCAGGGTGGTGTTACTGGTTTTGCAGATAAATGTATTAAAAGTGACAAATTTGGATACAAGACAATTGAATGTCGTTGCTTTGCAACCTAGCTTGCCTAGCCCTTCAATGATACCTCAGGGTTGGAATTTAATAATTGATTTAAAAGACTGTTTTTTCACAATTCCTCTACACCGAAGTGATTGTGAAAAATTTGCTTTCTCTGTTCCAGCAATTAACAAAGGAGAGCCTGATAAGAGATATGAATGGGTTGTTTTACTTCAAGGTATGAAAAATTCTCCTGTTATTTGTCAACTGTATGTTGCCTGGGCATTGCAACCGATTCAACAAAAACTGAAAAAATGTGTAATCTATCACTATATAGATGATATCCTAATTGCAGGCAAAGATTTAAACAAGGACCATCTGCTCTGCCTGCTACAATCAGCATTAGCAAAAGCAGGACTGGTAATTGCACCAGACAAGGTGCAATGTGAAGCCCCTTGGAAATATATGGGGTGGATCATTTCCGGAACTGAAATTAGGCCTCAAAATTTAAAATTACCACACAGATAAAAACCTTGTCTGACGTGCAGAAATTGATGAGTGATATTCAATAGATCTGCCTTTTGTGTGGAATCACAAATGATGATCTGACTGATCTCATGACCCTTTTAAAGGGAGAGTCAAAGGCAAAAAAAAAAAAAAAGAGTTCTATCCACTATATGTATGATATCCTAATTGCAGGCAAAGATTTAAACAAGGACCATCTGCTCTACCTGCTACAATCAGAATTAGCAAAAGCAGGACTGGTAATTGCACCAGACAAGGTGCAATGTGAAGCCCCTTGGAAATATCTCGGGTGGATCATTTCCGGAACTGAAATTAGGCCTCAAAAAGTTAAAATTACCACACAGATAAAAACCTTGTCTGACATGCAGAAATTGATGGGTGATATTCAATAGATCCGTCCTTTGTGTGGAATCACAAATGCTGATCAGACTGATTTCATGCCCCTTTTAAAGGGTGAGTCAAAAAAAAAAAAGTTTATCAAAAGCTCAGTATGAGGCCTTAGATGACATCATAACAAAAATCACTGCCTCTTATGTTTCTCAATGGAATCCAGATTTACAGGTTATTCTGTTTATTGTGAACAGTGAGTATTACCTATTTAGTCTATCAGCACAGTGGGATCTTCAAAAGACTGATCCTTTATGCATTTTAGAATGGATTTTCCTGCCTTATCGATTATATAAAACTGTAACTACTCGGTTAGAAGTATTTGCTCTTTTGATTGTACCAGGTTGTTCACATTGTCAGGAAATTATGGGCTGTGAGCCATCACAAATTTGTTTGCCACTTAGCAGGGTATGGTTATACTGGGCACAGCAATCCACCTCTGCTTTTCAGTTTGCTCTGATAGGTTTTGTTGGTCCTCTTAATACACATTTTCCACCTCATAAGATGTTTACAATGCTAAAGAATAATCAGTTTGAAGATGTTACCTTTTATCCTAGTAAACCTGTTGCAGGATTAACTGTTTTTGCAGATGCAAGCAAAATCAATCACACAGCCAGATACGGTTGGCAAACAGATGATGGTTAGAAAGAGCAAAAGACATTTGGTCATTTTTCTGATTCACTACAAACACTAGAGCTAAGTGCTGTTATTGCAGTATTTCAGCGATGGCCTGACACCCCTCTTAATATTGTCTGCGATTCTTCATATGTTGTAGGCATTGTTCAATGTATAGAAAGGGCAATTTTACAAGAAGTCACTAATCACAGGTTGTGGATCTTGTTAAAAACCTTATTACATCTTGTGAATACTCATAAATGCACATATTTTATTATGCTTATTCACAGTCATTCAGGCCTTCCAGGAAGCCTTAGTGAAGGCAATAACGAAGTGGATAAATTAGTTGCCCCAGCATGGGCAGGAGCCTCTGTAAAAAATATCTCTGAAAGATATTTCAACAAGCTTGAGCATCCCATGCCTTCTTCCATCAATCAGCAAAGATGTTAATTCGACAGTGTGGACTGTCCCGAACAGATGCCCGAGGCATTGTGCAATCTTGTCCTGTTTGTCAAGGTCAAGCAGTAGGTATAGGCCTTGGAGTCAACCCTCGAGGCCTCCAGCCTCTTCAGCTCTGGCAAATGGATGTGACTCACATACCCTCTTTCCGGAAACTGAAATATGTCCATGTTACTATTGACACTTTTTCTCACTTTGTCTGGGCCACTCCCCTGGCTGGTGAGACTGCACGCCATGTAATCATACATCTACGTGGTTGTTTTGCAGCTATGGGAGTACCTTCACAGCTAAAAACAATGCATCCAGCTATACCTCTTCAACACTTTCTAGATTTTTGAATACTTGGGGTATTTCTCATATCACTGGTATTCCTCATTCTCCTACAGGACAAGCTGTTATCGAACAAACACATCAAACTTTGAAACACTCGTTGGAAAAACAAACAGGGGAAGAAGGACTTACACTGATAGCAAGGGTACAGAAAGCTGTATATGTTATAATTTTTTTTGTGATTGACAGGAGACTTTAATGACCCCCCCCTGCTATAATACATGGTCAGGCATTAGGGTCAGGTTATATGACTAAAACTCTGGGTATTCTGGTCCAGTACAAGGAATTGGAAACCGGCATTTGGAAAGGTCCTGAGGAAGTAAAACTAACTGGTCGAGGTTGTATGTGTGTAATTACAGATTCTGGTCTGCAGTGGGTGCCAGCTCGATGGGTGAAACCCTGGAAAGAGTCAGCACCGCCCTAGGACACCCCACTTGTCAGTGATTGAATGAATTGAAATTTGAGCTTAGGACATCCGTTTTATGGATGTTTTCAGTCCTTCTTAAATGAAGGGAGCAACCTCTTTTACGTTAAAGTAAAAAAAAAAACCACAAACAAAAAACCAAAACAAACAAACCACACACCCCACACCCCCCCGCCCGAAACCTCCAAACACACGAGACCAGCGTGGGATACAGATGTATTGTGTGCTTTACTGGTAGTGGGAAGGTCTCTTGTATGCTTTTATCAGGGGTATCGGGCAGACTGTGACGGACCATGGACTTGAGACCCCATATACAACTTATTTAATACAGTCTCTCTGTGATACTCATGTACTGGAAGTTGGTAAAAATAAGTATGTCCGGGTTTCTATCGACCTTTGGTGACCTTTATAGATATTGCTGGCCACTTCTTCCAACATAGGCTGCCCACCGGTGTTGGAATGAGTGTGCATTTTGGTCAGTATAAAAGCCCAAGCCTCATGCAATGTGGGGGAAAGCAGAGCCTCTGCAGGGACACCTGCTAAGGTTGAGCCTGCCACCTCGAACTGTGATGATGCTTCTTGGACCTGGTTTCTTGTTAGTCTCCACAGGGTCCTTGTGCCACCTTGTGTACATGGGATTGTGTAGTGGAAGTACTGATTGTCTGGATTTTGTGCTTCAAATATTGTAGTCGTGTGGAATGTGCTTGTGGGATCCCATATGTGTGTATGTGTGTGTGTGTGTGTGTGTGTGTGTGCAGAGGGCAGACAGTGTTCTGTGTATTTTTTTGTTGTTGGGTTCATGTAAAAGTTTTTAACGGGTAGCAGTTTAACATTTCGGGCAAGAAAGGGTTAATGCAAAAGTGTGGTTGCCGGCAGGTATTTATGGTTGCTGCTGAAGCAGGCAGGCAGCTGTAGCTGCTGCTGAGCAGGCAGGCATTTACAGCTGCTGCCTAGCAGGCCGGCCTTTGTAGCCATGCAAAGCAGGCTGAGAAAAAAACACAAAAACAAACAAACAAACAAAAAACAACGAACAAAAAAAAAAAAAAAAACAACAAAAACCAGGTATTTGATGAGAGTTCGGTCCCCATATTCAAAAGAAGCTGCCCTCTGATTTGTCTCCATATGCTCCACCAGTGGAAGGACCAGGATGGACACCAGAGCCGAGGAGTGAAAAAACAAAACCAAACCAAACCAAGCTTAGTATATTTAAAGTAACCTGGGGGTGAATCCAAGACTTGGAGGAACAGATAGATCGGTTGAAACAAGAACTGCTAACTGAAAAAGTGAGAGGGGTAGTACAACCACAAGCTGTATGAGCTGTCACCTAAGCAGCATTAGGGTGGCAGGAAAAAAAAAAAAAAAAGGGCAATGATGCAGCAAACTCCTCATTTAACCTGTCTACTTCTCAAGAACTGATAACCTGAAGGTCCATGGCGACTGCCTGCAAAGTTTGTCAAGTATTGCCATGAGCTGGACAGACGAATGGAGGAACCTGATGCCTCAGCTACAGGAGCTGAACGTGAATACCCCAAGCAGAATGAGATTAGAGGAAGAGAAAAACTAATGATTGCAAAACATCATTTGGGAGCAACTGAAAAGTAACAGCTTGAATATGTGTGCTTGCAAAGTAGCTATTGTTAGACGCTGTGGTTTTGTATATAAACACACCTGTATTTACTAGCCAGTTGTTAATAAGAAACTACACCTCCTATTGTATAGATTTGTCACTAGTAAAAGAGATGTTAGAGTATAGAAATTTGCAGTAGCTGCTAGAAAATGCTAAGGCAAAAGATAGAAATATTCTAATACAATGGTAGTGTTATAAAGCAGACAGTGAAACAAATTAAGAGGGTGGGAAAATTCCACTGGTAAGAAATTTGACTAGTCCCTTGCTGCTATCAGCGTTTTCAATATGCTACTGCACCCTGTATGTAATAGTTACACTAATGTAATATCTGTTTGTGCCTTGCCATAATAACAACTTATTGGATGAAGCAGGTGAAACTCTGAATTGACAACAAGGTGCAAGGACTGAGGCTGACCAAACGCCTGCTACCACAATCAAGGGCAAGACTGGGTTGGCCTCTGTGTTTGCCACCAAGAAGAACCTTTAGCTCCACTGCTGGCTGCAACCCAGCAGGCGTGGAGCAGTGGGGACACATGCCATGCCAGACCTTGATGTGAAGGATGGCCTCCCTTGTTATCAGAGAGCCATACAGCAGAAAAAAGGGACAGGCCCAGGAGCAGGGGCAGGCCCAGCAGCCTGTAGTTGGCATATGTTGAAAAGATGATCTAGCCCAAATCCCCTGCTCAAGGAGGGTCATCCAAAAGATATATAAAACGAAAAGGGGGAGATGTGGAGACAGTGTTCTCACAGGAGAAGGGATAACTGGTATATAAATCCTGAAAGATACAGCAAGGCCATGAGAGGTCCAAGAAGCCTAAACAAGCAAGGTAAGAAGAAGCTGGAATTAACTGAGTTAATGAGAACTGGGGACTATTGGCAGCTTTCGAGGTCAAGTTCTCACACCTGTGCTTAACCGATTATAAGTTAGTCACTGGGGGTCTTCAAGACATGTATCCAATCATAATATGCCAAATCATTGTACGTGCATGTAAGAAATAGTATACAAGGGGTTAAGGCTTTGTAATAAACGGCTTTTGTCCGATCATATTGATCTCTGACTGGATCCATATATTTTCTGAGGCAGTACTGCAAATAACCAGCAGTCCTGCACATGGAGTTGTGTGCTTGTTAATCCAGGCGTACATGAGAACTGTGGGTTGAGTGCTGTCGCGACTATGAGGGATGCAGTAGGATTCTGTTTCACAACACAGAGCAGTGCCTAGGAGAGCCTGAACAATGCGCATCTCTTCTGGGGCATTACAAGGCCCAGTTTACCAGGGAGCAGGAAGCAGGAGAGAACCACCAGCAGAGCTGAGAGTTGGACACCCCCTGCCTCCACTGTGATCCTTCTTGTTCTTCCCTTTTAAGTTACATAGCCTGTTTTGGTGTGTGTTGCCTTCAAGTACAGGCTGCTTCAGGAGCTCGACTGCTACACTAACTGTGTAACTGCTTTTGCCTTTTGTCTGAAAATACCTGCTTGGAATTTCCCCAAGCTTCCTGACTGGGCATCCTTCTGTCACAGACCCCACAAAACTACACTTTCGCCCTTCCTTCTTTATCTCCTTGCTTCACTTCATCTATTTTGGGAACCTCTTTGCAGACATTTCTTTCGTCAAACTATGAATTTTAAAGATGTTGCATCAGCTTAGTCGTATCACAAGGCAATTGTTCACTGTACCCATGAGGCTCCAGAGGCCTGCAGTGTACTCAGCTCATTCCTGCCCATAGTTCCATGGATGCCAGCCCTCTCCCAGATGTATATGCCACCACTTTCTGTGTCATTCTCTACTTAATCCTATCTGCAGATGAAAGGAGCCACAGGAAAGCCCCACTTACTGTCATGTCGAGGAGGGCCATGACGAAGCAGGTCCCTACAAAAACACAGGCAAGGTATGTTTTTTTCCCCAGCTGTGATGCGAGACACCAGGTTATGGTTCCCATGGGATTTCAATTGTAATGGCATATGCATTCGTTATTTATGCCCTAAGAGGAATCCCTGGAGCATGTTCCTCAGCTAACCATTGCATATGTTTTCTAGAAACCCAGGCTCCCAGAAATCCACGACAGCAATTGAGAACAAAGGTCAACACAGAAAACTCTTTGTATCACAGGGAGTTATCACCTTGTCTGGCTGCTACCTCATTTAGTCCCTCTAACTTCCCTTACAGGTTAGTCTTTAGCTAATGGATCAATACCCTCACTTTCCAAATGGAGATGAAGTGGTAAGTCTTTTACCCCAAGCCATTTTGCCTCAATACTCCCTCAGAGCTCTTCATTTCCATGGAAACTTCACCTCTCCTCAGAGCTCTCCTCAGTGACTGGAAGTGCCCTCCCAACATGGAAACATCCAAATACCCAGAATTCACTATTTACCTTCAAGTCCCTCAGTACTCCACAGTTTAAAAATGTTCAATCCCATGAACAGTCCAAGCTTCCTCTTCCTAGGCACTTTCTCAAGATAGGCAGCCTGAAGTTTTGTTTTTTGTTTTGAAATATAAACTTTTTCTTACTCTCAAATACACCATCCTTCACAGTTCTTAGGCGCTCTCTTTTCATGAACTAATATGCCTGATTCAGCCACATGCACCAATTGCCAGAACATTCCTATAATGTCTCCCTTCCTTGCCAGAATTCAGATAATGCTGTCACACATAAAGCTCTACAATTGCCTTGTTTGCTGCATAGCTGTGCTGCTGTTCAAAAGAGAGAACATCTGGGTGAGTATTTGGTCTACTTACCATTTTTAATCCAGATAGTAATTGATAATCTAGATAATAATGATCAAATTATTGTCTTCTGCTATTTCCACAGAGAAAGCAGAGTCCTGGAACAACTTGTTCTGAGGAACATATACTGCATTTTTATGCTATTACATGTTACTATTAACATTATGACAAAAAGAACTGGGAACATTTTTTGGAGTAAGCTGTTAGATGCAAAGCCAACAACCCGTACTACACAATTCCTTAATCCATCTTGGCACACAACTAACTGCCTGATAAACTAACCCAAATAAAGGTGTAGCTACTGCTGTCCTTTTCCCATCTGGCTATGCAACTCTACTCTCTGTCTAACGATAATTCTGGTATTTATTGAATTTCTCAGTCATTCAGCTCACATAGCTGGCAACAAACTCATTGTTTCTGCCTGCATATGGAGAGGTGGGGAGTTACTTTTTCCTCATGCTGAGTCCATTGCCCATAAAGCCAGAGAAGCAGCAGTGACACAGTGGGACCCCTCAGGCAGTGGGGTAAGGGGAGACCATAGCAGCCACCTGGCAGGCCGCTTTCAAGTTGACTAACTTGTTTCTGAACTTTCTCACCCGCAGTAAAATCAGCATTCAGTCCCATATAAGAAGGAGAAATGCTTTTGTGTCTTGTTTCCACTTATTCCAAGAGGAAAATCTAAAGTGTGTTGCTAGGGGAGAGGTTAAATACATTTTTTCATGGTTGCTGTTTATGTTAGAAATTAAGACCTTTGTTTTCCTACTATTTTGGAGAGCTTTTTAGTAGTTTACCAGAGACAGCAAGCAGGATTATGATGTCAAACAAAAGCAGGATTACATCTGCTAGGAGGAGAAGCAAATATATTCAGACTGATTTTACATTTTTAATGGGTTTGATTGTTTTCTATTCAGCCTCCCTCTCTGTACCTCCCAGAGGAATTGTAGACACTGTTTAGGGTGCAGAGATGTGCATTCCTGCAAAAAATACCCCACCCAACATGCTCATTTTGCAACAGTAAAAGAAGAACATGAGAAATGAAAAACAGGCTCTATTTGTAAAAGTATCAGGTGTCTGTTATGTTACTTTTTTCTTCTGTGAGTTGGGAGAAATTGTGATTGGCAGATAGTGCTGCATTTATGTTTACTCTGGTTAAACAGAAATGCAGTGGTTCTTTCAAAACTCAGAGCTAGCAGCAGCACAATAATTGCATATGATACTTGAAGAGTTTGATAGTTATTATTCATAGAATCATAGAATACCAGCTTGGAAGGGAGCTCGAGGATCATCTGGTCCAACCTCTCTAAGCAAAGCATGACCTAGATGAGATGTCCCAGCACCCTGTTCAACTGAATGGTTGTGGTTTAAGCGCAGCCACTAACCACGCAGCAGCTCATTTACTCCCCCTTCTTCCTTCCCCTGCTCCTGGAGGGATGGGGAGGAGAACTGAAAGAATGTGACTCCCAGGACTAAGATGAGTCCAGTAACTAAGGTATAACACAAACCACTGCTGCTACCACCAATAATAATAATGATAAGAGAAATAACAAGGGAAGAGAACACAACCATTCACCACCCGCGAACCGATACCCAGCCCAACCTGAGCAGCAACTTTTCGGAGTAACTCCCCCCCAGTTTATATACTGGGCATGACGTGCTGTGGTATGGAATACCCCTTTGGCTAGTCTGGGTTGTGTGTCCTGTTTCTGATTCCTCCCAGCTTCCCCTCCTCTCTGGCAGAGCATGAGATTGAGAAAGTCCTTGGTTGGAGTAAACATTACTTAGCAACAACTAAAAACATCGGTGTTATCATTGTCGTTCCCACACTGAAAATAAAAAACACAGCACTGCATTAACTACTAAGAAGGAGAAAAATGACTGATACTGCTGAATCCAGGACAATCAGAAATGTTCAAAACTGGGGAATCTACCACTTCCCTGGGGAGATAATTCCAGTGGCTGATTGTTCTTACTGTGAAAGATTTTCTTCTCATATCCAGATGGAATCTCCCCAGGAGTAGCCTGGGCACGTTCCCCCACATCATTTCCATGTGACTCCTTGTAAAAAGAGTCTCCATCATTGTAGCTACCCTTTAAATACTAGAACATGATGATAAGATCTCCCCTGAGCCTTCTTTTCTCAAGGCTGAACAAACGCAGTTCTCTCAGCCTTTCCTCACCTGGCAGGCTTCCCAGCCCTTTGAACATGTTTGTGGCTCTTATCTGGGCCTTCTCCAGCCTGTGGACATATCTGTTGTATAGTGGTACCAAGACTGAACACAGTATTTCAGGTGTGACCTGATTTTTTTATCTCTGCTCCTGATGCTCTTGTTAATGCAAATGATTCAATTAAGAAAAAAGTCTTGGACCCGCTGGAATAACTCATCGTTAGCATCCTTTTGCATTTTTTGCCAGTATAAGTGCTCTGAGGAAACCTGAAAATGCAAATGGATGCTGAGTTATTCCAGAGATGAACTGATGCTAAGAAACAACCTGAACCACAAGTATTCTTGATAACCTTGATATATTAAAAAAAAAAAAAGTCCATGAAATGAAAGCAATTAGTTTTCCTGTCTCTCCCTCCTATATTCCTCCCCCATTTCTTGGAATATTGGCAAATTAGTTTAGCAGCTGTTACTGTACAGAGACAAGAGCCAAGGTAGCTCTGATCTCTAGCCTGACCAGCATCAGTGTTTTTTTTAAGAGGCCTCTGATATTTGAACAAGTAGGTGTAAAATCATCACCCGTAAGGCAGGAAAGTAACATCACTCCTTGGCTAAGTTTTGGCTTATGTAAGTGAATCATGAATTTGCCTTCTTTTGGCTGGGGTTTGTGGTTTGGCTGTTTTGTGGTTAATGTCTAGACACGTATTAGGCAGATTTTGTGCACAAGGGTAGATAAGGCTGCCACAGTGGCTGGAAGAAACAAAGGGTGACAGCATATGTAGTAACAGTGCATGTCTTAGTGACCTCATAGTAGCCTTCCAGTACCTGAAGGGGGCCTACAAGACAGGTACTCTTCATCAAAGGACTGTAGCGACAGGACAGGAAGTAATGGGTTTAAACTTAGACAGGGAAGTCTAGATTAGATATAAGGAAGAAGCTCTTTACTGTGAGGATGGTGAGGCACTGGAACAGGCTGCCCAAAGAAGTGGTGAATGCTCCAGCCCTGACAATGTTCAAGGCCAGGTTGGACAGAGCTTTGGACAACATGATCTACGGTGTGATGTCCCTGCCCATTGCAGGGGGTTGGAACTAGATGAGCTTAATGTCCTTTCTGACCCAAACCATTCTGTGATTCTATGATTTTATGTACCTCACTAGCAATATGGAGCACTGCAGAACAGCAGGCCAGGCTGTGCACCCGAGAGGTTTTTGCACTGTCCCAGCAAGCCCAGGGCAGGGCAATACCTGGGATCCTAATCACTCACCCGCCAGTGGGCTGCAGGCCACACCAGCAGAGCTGCAGTACTGAGAGGCTGTGAGCCGTGGCTGCCCAGCAGCACACTTGCCCCTCACCGGCACCCCGGGCTTGGGCAGGCACAGGCTGAGGTAAATCGCGGGGGTCGCTGCCCCTCAGGCTGAGACGGGGAAATTTCGGCACTCGCTGCCTCAACGCTGCTGCGACCAGCTCGATGACAGGCTGGCCCCACTTTGCAAACGCCGGGCTGTCACGAAGCCCGTTATTCGCCTCGCGTTTATCTAACGCTGTTTTCAGGGGACTTCTCATTTGTGCCTGTTACGAGCGCTCAGGCACGGCTGTGTAAAGAGCGGGTTCCAGCCTGGCGAACCATCCCAGCCCGCACCTGCAGGCTGTTTCTCTCAGCTCGAGGCCTGTAACACCTCCCACTGCAGGCAGCTGCGCGGCCGTGCCGCGCGGAACGGCAGGCTCTAGGCTTCTTCTGTGAGGGAAAGAAAAAGTTGCTACGGCGGCTCGTTGGTCTAGGGGTATGATTCTCGCTTAGGGTGCGAGAGGTCCCGGGTTCAAATCCCGGACGAGCCCAGGTTTCTTCTTTTTTTTCCGCTTCCTCTGTTTCGGCCCCAGTTGATGCGCCTGGTGTCCTCCCCCGCGGTGATTCAGGCACAGCGCGGCTCCCAGCCACAGCGAAGAGATATGGGCAGGACTCGCAAAGAGGTATTTCCTTTTCAGTGCAAGGAAAGGGTCACCCCTCCCACTATAACGACCCCGACGAGACGGGGCTGTGGGGCGTCCTGCTCACCTGCGCTCAACCTCTGCACAACCCGGCTGCGCCGCCGCAGCTACTGAGTTTGCCGTTTTTCCCCTGCACCAGCGCCCACCCTCCCACTGCGGGCAGGCCCGAAGCGGAGAGGCATGAAAACGCAAAGGGGCACCCCGACACCAAAATAAGAAGTGCTAGCGCACCCTTTTTGTGGCGGGCTCGTCCGGGATTTGAACCCGGGACCTCTCGCACCCGAAGCGAGAATCATACCCCTAGACCAACGAGCCGCTCTGTCTTTACCTCCCCAGCTCAGCACTTCACTCTCTTCCCGCCTCCTACTGCCCAGTGCTTCTGTGTGCCTGCCCTCCCCCGACTCCCAATGGTTCTGCCCACCGCTTCGGAAGATACCATTCTTCTCCTTAACAGTGGAGATTGCTGCAATTTCCTTTCCCCCACCCCCAAAGGTCTACCGCTGGCATCGCCCTTTCGTCGACCCGTAGGCTCTGCTTGGCAGAGGCGATTCCAAGCTCCCCGGGCCGCAGCGACGGCCGCCACGATGCTTTTCCCACTTTCGGAAGAATACCCACAACCCCCCTCCCGCTTCCGCTTCGCGCTCGCAGCCGGCGCGCTTGGTGGGCAGTGGCACGCACGGCCAGTGGGTTGGAAGCAGGGCGAGCTCATTCTCAGCGAATGTGAAAGGGGGCAATGGGGTACACACATACTCCTCCCCCGACCAGCTTTGGTTTATCCCGGGCCGCTCTGTGCCGACCATTTATGCACCGCGTCCCCTCGAGGTGTGAGAGAGGAATGGCGGGTTCCCCTTTGCTCGCTGGGGCGGGCGGTAACGGCCTTGGGCTCCTGAGGGAGGTGCCTCAGCAGCTGAGAGTGTGTTTCTCATGTGTTGTGGCCCAGAGGAGGCAGTGGCGTTCCTTTTGCTGTCTGAACCAATGCTGCAGCTTTGGCTCCCACTTCGTCCCTGATGTGCTATATGCTGCAAATGCCTCTTGTCAGCCCCAAGCATCCTCCTCATGTTTCCACACCTTCAAACCAGTCTCCCTTGCATCCCAGATCTTTCAAAAGAGCCTTATTCCTCCCGTAAGTAATTGCTCTTAGTCCTTAACCATCCAACACTTTCCTGTGGCTCGCAGTACGGTTTAAACACAATCCAATAAAAAAATAACCAAAACCCCAAGAAAATCCCAGCTAAACACACCAATTACAGTCTCCTTGCTCTTGGGCTGCATGTCTTTCTCCACTTCATCTTTATTCTTGCTGTTTTCCACCCTTCCCCCCAGTTTAAAGGTCTTCTGTCCTGTCAGGTTGTGCTTTTCCTTTTGAAGCACTATCCACACCAGAGGAATTGCATAAATTATATCAGATTTGTACTGTTGAGGGAATTTTCCTGTTTGGCCATCAGCGTTCACACACCTGTCAATTTTACAGATATGTATGGGTCAGAATAGGCACCCTCCACCCAGTACACCAAGCTAAGCTGTGGTCACGTTCCAGTCAAAACTTTGACTAGGTATGCCTTGTGGATACACCACCACGCTGCCCAAGCCAACATTCCCTGATAGTATGGATAGTATTCCTGCAACCTGTAAGGCCATCAAAGATGGAGATGATGATGCAACTTCTGGCACAGAAAGTCTCAAAACTGATGACTGCCAGAAGCTTGGTAAATCTCACAGGAAGGATCACTGTGTGTCATCTTGGAGGTTTTTGTGCTTCCCCTGAACTAGGATGCTGTTGGAGAAATGGCACTAGGTGAGACAGCTTCGCTTTCTTCTGTTCCTTGGTACGCAATACCTGCAGGGCTGGGGCAGGGAGTGTGGCTATTTCCAGTGTCACCGCTTTCCCCAGAGAACACCTTCCTTTGTGGATTAAGCACGTCGGTTATTGATGTTCCCCCAAAATAAAAAATACCATAAATTAAATTAAAACTGTTCAAATGGCACCCCTATTTTGCCTTCTACTGCTGGGTCTCTCCATCTTACCTCAGGCTCCTTCATCTCCCCATGAGGAAAAACACAGATTTTGTTCTGGCTTGGTTTTATTCCACCGTTTATTTCTTCTATTTCTCCCTCAAATTTCCATTCCCTTGCTTGGGACACACATACTCATTCTCTAAACAGGCACACATATATCTCTCTATATATAGTAAGGCACAATCACTCACATCCAGATGGGACACTCTGCTGAGAGAAGAAACAGGGTACAGTGAATGATTGCAGCCTGCCCTGGAATACAAGCTCTAACAAACATTAAAATGGATTCAAAGGTTACAATGCTCCATAGCATGGCTCAAAAGGATGTGGGGTCCTCTGTGTCTAACAAGTCCACATGAGAGCGGCAGCACTGCTGGCTCTCAGCAAATGATACCTTGGTGCTCTCACCTGGGAAAAAGAAAGGCAGGGCACAGAGCCACTTCTTTCCTTGTGATTTTAGCGCTGGTGAACAGAAAGGGGATATCCTTCAAAACCATTGGGGATGAGTTGCAGAGTCCGCTCAAGGTCAGATGTGTATGTAAAATGCTTGTTCCTGCGCAGAGAGACAGGGAGAACCTGAGCCTCTGACTCTGCTCGGCTTAATGTTTGCTAGGAGGAGCTTCGTCATGGATGAGGAGCTGCCTGGTTCTGCCCTTGGTCTTGGTAGCTGCATCTGCTGCTGGGTACAAGGTGGCTGATGGCAGGCTCAGGCATTAATTCCTGACTGTTCACACCACCTAACAGCTAGCTGACTCCTTGCCTCAGCTTTTGACAAGCCTGCCTAGCTGCCTCCAGTGAGCCCAAACTTGTCCACAGCTTTATGTCGTGCTGTGAATATAAGCCCCATGGCCTTGAGCCAGAGCAGCTTTTTATTCAGTACTGCTGGTACAGCTTCAAGCACTGCTGTGAGGAGGGTCTGTTATCTGTCTGTCCCAAATAAGTTATTTCTTATGAGTGACAAATACTCTCCATATGAAAAGCTTTTCTTGGCTTAGTGTGGAGCAATGGTTATTCTCACGAGGGCCTGCACAACCCAGGATTAGAGCTGAGTGAGACAGCCTTGAACTCTTTCTGACTCAGCTGAGCCGGGGAGGCCTGGAGTCGAAGAAATGTAAGCAGAAACGTTGAAACAGGAGCTTGCTGGCCACAAGGAATGCACCGCTTATCACAAGGCATGCACCCTGCTGTTGCAGAGATATGTGTGCAAAACTTAGCTTAGCCAATAGCAATGTATAGACAGGCGTGTGGACAGTTGTTGGGGACCAATGATAGCTTTGCTTTAGGAGCGTGGCTTATTTAGAATCCGATATAAACACTGTGTATGCAAACAATAAATGAGAACGATCATACTCATATTGAGGTTGCGTCGTTACTCCGGGCCCGACTCCCACTCCGACAGCTTAGCAACTGCTAGACCCATGACTTAACTAGCACCTGAAGAGTGAATGCAACTCTAGTAGAATGTCTTAAATACTTAGGAGGTTGGCTGATACCCTATCTGATATTCACCAATTCATATTCAGCCAGGCCATACGACTGGAGACTCAGCCATCTAAGACCTCTTCTTTGCTCTACATAAAATAAACCAGCTGTTCCCAGTGAACCAGGATGCTTTCTGTTATGAGTAGCACTTGGTGGCGACAAATTGGAAGTTTCAAAAGAGAATCAGACTGGATAGGGTCTGGAAGTAAGAAAGACTAAGGGACAGGCAGCACTTCTAAATCTGGACTGGAGTCCAGGGCCAGATAAAAAAGTTGCCCTGTTGACCTAAGCAGCACATCACAGCTACATATCAACACATTTTCTGTGCATCAAATCTGTTGATTGCTTTCCACCAGCACTAAAACCACCCCAAAGACGAAGCACACAGAAAAACTGCCTAGCACAGCTTTCTGTTTCACAGGTCAGCCAGCTCAAACCCACTTCAAAGGGATTTTAAGCTTTATGAACAACTTCCTAAGAGTTTTCCCATGTTCAGGGTTCACATTGCCTGCCTTACAGCATATATCGAGAAAACATACTTTTTCCTACTGTTAAAACATTATTTACTGAAATTTGAAAATCCAAAATGTTTCAAAAGAAGCTTCTAAAAAGGCACCATACATGTGTGTATGTAACTGATGAACTTCATCTAAGACCAATTCAGGGGAGAAGGAAAAGACATTTTGGAGCAGGATGAAGAAGCAGAGAGACCAGGAATGGTGGTGGTTGTCAGCTCCAGGACAGCACGTATCAGGTCTTTCAGTCCCCAGATATCACCAAGGAATGTCAGACAACACCTCAGTTTTGAGCTCTGAAGCAACTGCAAGCCAGTCTCTTGTTCCAACTGTCCCTAAGTATGACGGTGAAAAGCAGGGAGACAGCAAGCTGCCACTCAGCTCAGGGATGAGTATGGACCTCAGGGGATATCTGTGTTCTGCTCCTCTCCTGCCACTGAAGTTTTTCCACCTTGTAACTTCCACCTTGATTGAGTTAGATGGCTTCTATTTGCATGTTAAGTCTCCTGTGCCCTGATTGGGTATGTCCTTTTAAGAGGGGAAAAGAAAGGAAATTACACAAAATAATCATGTGCCTAAGTAAATACAGTGCTGGTGTGTGGGGTCTGTGACTTTGGTATTTCTTTGGGGGGTATTTTGATAGTTTCTGTGCTAGGACACAAGGGCAAGATGCAGCCTGAGCACTAGCCTGCTTCGTTCAGTTGCTTCTTGCCAAATCAAGGAGGCATTTGAAGAAGGAACAGGTGTTTGAGGTGGAATGATACATTTCTTCAGGCATCTGTGGCTATATTATCAGTGGTTAGAGAATGTGTAAGAGCCTACATGCAACAAGGTCCACTTGAGCTCGTGGAAATCCTCTTTTATTTCAAGTGGCAGAGGCCTGTGTCTGCATGCTTACAGGGCTGATAAGGAAATTGGTACATGTGCAAAGACTTTTTTTGCTAGCAAAGCTAACAACCTAAAGACATGTATATATAGAGAATATACATGTATGGATACATATCTACAATGTGTGCACACATAAATATTTATATGTAAGGAGGCATATTGAGATAGTACATAGGTAGTTACTGTTGGGGAAAAGTGATTTTCACTGAAAGCACTTTAAAATTGCTTTCAAACCAGCAACTGAGCAGGGTGCCTGGTGAGCAGAGGCACCATTTTACTCGATCCAGAATCAGCTTTGCTTCTTCTCCATGCTCTCTGTAACACCATCCAGTAGGGCTGTTTGGGTTTTTTAAATTCCCTGCCTTGCAGCCTCTCCAGGCCAGAGATTTGATACTTTTGAGGTGTGGGGAGCAGCAAAAATGACTGAAAATTGCCATTTACAATAATAAGCAAAACATGCTGGTACTTTAGGAGCCATCATCATGATGACCTGTCTTACCTGTGTGTCATGGTTACACTGTGCCCTGGTCCTGCATAGCTGACATTGAAGGCTCACTGCCAGTCTCTAAACCCACCATGCCCAGCAGCTGTTCAAGTGCCAGTGGTGTTTCTTCTGACTCTCTCCATGTGTCTGTGCTCTCACTGGTCTCCTTTGCTTCAGCTTCTTCCTTCTCTGTGTACCCCTTTTCCTGTTCACAGGCTTGCTGCTCTTCTTCCTGGGGACCCCCACACACCTTCTCCTCCTTGTTGCCAGAGGGAGGCTGGGGAGAGTTCTCTGGGGCACAGTGACACTCTTCCTCCTCCTTTGTATCCCCTGCATTACTCTTGCAAGGAGTCATTTCCTCTGACTGTTTTTCTCCTTTTTCTTCACCTTTTGATCTGCTGGATCCTCTCCTTGATGGGGGCTTTCCATCAGGCCCTGTGTGTTTCTTTTGCTCTTTGCTCCCTGTTTCTGCCTCCTCTGTCTTGCCCTTGGGCCCAAATACCTCATCCCCATCTTCCTTGGCACCATTTTCTGGAGAGATGTTGACCCCTAAATCTTCCTCATCTCCATACTCAGACAGAGATCGTCGGAACTTCCTGGAGGGGGGCCTGCGCTTTATCAATCCCCGTGTCCGCACCTTGGAGACAGAAAAAGCAGACATTGAAGCAGTTGAAAGAGTACTACTGGAAAGCATGAAAATACAACAGAGGAAAATAGCAGAAAAAAAACTTTATTTCTACCCTGGTGGCCTCACTTTCCATGCTCTGCTACTGAGAGGTAGGGAGAAGGCAGCTCCCTGCCAATGACAGACTACTTTATAGGACAAGCAGCTCCCTAATATATGCATCCTTTCCTTCTGTAAAGATGGTGGCAGAGATCATTGTCCCAGTTAAAACTGTGGTTCCTTGTCCAAGTTAAGACCCTAACCCCAAGGATGCTGCATTTATTACAAAGATGCAGCTGACTTTGGGTATCTCAGTCTTTTCTACTCTTGGCAGTTTGGTGGTTGAGGAAGGAGTCTGCAGTCTAGCTGATGATGGTGAATGCAGGTTACAGGTCCCCACACTCTGTGAGGACACCTGGTAACCACTGTGCTCTGCATGGCTCCCTAAAGTGCACCTCAGCCACCCTTGACATGTGCTGCACAAGGCACCACCTTCTCACAGCACTCCCTGCCCAGGTACCAGCCATCCTGTTACTGCTGAGCTGAAGTGACTGGGTCCTGCCGCTTACTTTACCAGCTGGGCTGGGAAAAGCTGCTACACAAACCTCTGTATGCGGGTGAGCAGAGACAAGGCTCCACAGAGCTACACTGACAGGTTGTTTCGAACCTGGGACTACAGGCTCCTCTTCATCCCCAAGCAATAAGCAAGCCTTACCCTTCTGTGGTGGAGAAATCCTAGTGCATACTGTACCTTGTTATAGAACTGCAGCTGAGTGCCTTCTGGGGGTTGATCAAAGCTGACTGGCACCTCACTTGCTTCACTGGGCTGGGACTGAACCCTGGAGCTGCTGGGCGTCGAGGGAGGGGTGCTGAACGGAGAAACCAGGGCTTTCAGACCAGGACTTTTGGGAGATGCTCCCGGGAGCAGAGCAGCTGGAGCAAAAGCCAGAGTGGCCTACAGAGAAAACATCCCCGTCATGATGGTGTGCATGACACCAGCACGTACTACATGTGGTAACCACATGGAGGAACCCTTGCTTCCGCCACAGGAGCTGCCGCATCTCGCAGCTGTCACAACCCACATGCCTTCTGGTTGTGGATCTTTCCTGGTGACACTGTCAACAAACAAATTCAGGCAGAGAAATTATGACTGGACTTTTGCCTTTCCCCAGCAGCTGGATCTCAGGACATCTGTTTTTGTTATCCTGAGGCCTTTTGGGATTTTCCAGTGACCCAGCCAAGCCTGCCGCAATCTACAGTGGCTGAGGTGGGAGAAAGTCTGAACAAGCAGCCAGCATCACTTCAAGATTTAGACCACCCCTGTGTGTGCCCAAGCAGACCTCTTATTTTAAGGCCTGGTCTGCAGGTCTTCTGAATGATCTGTGAAGTCATGAGGAGCAAGAAGACCATGGAAAAAGAAGCAAGCTTGTGACTAATTGTGGTAAAACACTTCCTGCTGGTCTGTCACAAAAAGCTGTTGTAGGCAAATGTCCTTGGGTGCATTAAAGGGACAGTGCTATCAATACGCTTACGTTGTGTCAGAGCAGCCAGTAGGCACTGAGCTCTGGAGTCGCAAGTGCTGCCAGGAGAGGCAGCTGGCAGCGGCAGGGCACTATGTCTACAGGCTATCGAGTGCTGAGCTGCCCTCAGTGCCATCAATCATGCTCTGTGGAGAGATACAATAAGGGCAAGAGGTACGGTGTGTTTGTGTGTAATGCAAAATCTAGGTGAGGGAAGCACAGAGCTTCTGGGCATGCACAGGGGAACGCCAGAGCCTGGAGCACACTCTTCACTGCTAGGATTTTAGCTGTGCCAGCTCCCTGAATGGGTACAGGTGATTCAATTTAATATATAAGGGCAACTCCCATATGAAGACAGGCTGAGAAAGTTGGGGCTGTTCAGCCTGGAAAAGAGAAGCTGTGTGGAAACCTCATAGTAGCCTTCCAATATCTGAAAGAGGCCCACAGGAATGCCATAGAGGGACTCTTCATCAGGGATTGTAGTGGCAGGACAAGGGATTTCAGTTTAAACTTAAACACGGGAAGTTCAGATTAGATACAAGGAAGAATATCTTTACTGTGAGGGTGGTGAGACACTGGAACAGGATGCCCAAAGAACACTGCCCTGGCAGTCTTCAAGACCAGGCTGGACAGAGCTTTGGGCAACATGGTCTAGGGTGAGCGTCCCTGCCCATGGCAGGAGGATGGAACTAGATGATCTTAAGGTGCTTTCCAACCCAATGGTTTAGACTGCTGCAAAGAGCTCAAGAAGTCTCAGCCAGGGTTTCCTTCACTTTTCTCTCACGAGCTGCATTTAAACTGAGGTGCCTGTCCCTGCTCCCTACCTGAGCTGTGCTACTGCAATGGCCATACCCAGCCACATACCCCACAGGTCCAAATGATCCTGACCCACACACTGACCTGCTTGTGGGTGTGTTTGAGGATCACCAGACTATGATATTGGATAGCATCACTAGACCTGCTCTTCTTTTCTTGTTTTTGTGCAGTGGAACTGGGCCCTCCTCAGTGAGGCCTCTGTCCTGCTTACCTAGATGTCACCCTTGACTCCTGGATCCCCCCCCTGCTCTGCAGGGAAAGCAACTATGACAAATGCCAATCAATTTTTATTTGCTGCAGCAACCATGTGGGCTCCTCCAGGACCTACCTGCAGCTTTTCAATCATGGGGGAGCTTTTCACCTTGACCTTGGGAACGGGGCAAGCATTTGGAGTCTGCCTCTGCAAAACAAAATGAAACATGAAAAAGTCACAGTAAAGTAAGTGAAAACGAGGAAATACAGTGAAGGTGGAAAACTTGGAAGAGAGAAGCAGAAAGTACTAGTCGGGGAGCAAATGAAGTCTTATATGATGTCTTCATGAAAAAATTTGCTTTCTTCTTTCCTTATCATGCCCTCCTTTTGTTCTCTGGCCAGATTCTGCATACCTGTATCCTTTCTATGGGAGAAAAGGTGATTGTCTACTTTCTGGCTGAAGTACCTGAGTTAGGTGATGTGTAATGGACTTGCTGCTACATGGCCTTCACTAAGGTAGCTAACCTGTGACACATTTACCCCTGTTATTATTTCAGGACCAGACAGATTAAAATTTTACTTCTTAAAGGATACAAACCTTAACGTTGGCAAACATTGTGAACGTTTTATGACAGGAAAAACTTTCTGCCACTACTTGACTAACAGTATCCAATTAGTATGGGCAAGAAAAGCCTAAGTGGCTAGAAAGACAGAGCTGTGAAAGACTGAGAACAGTTTAAGAAAGGGAGAACATTGCTTTGGGAAGGAGCATATAGATTTTTCCAGGTTCAAAGCAAAAGAAAAGAAACATAAGATTTTAAAGCTTGTGTTCCTTTGGTACGGAGGCAGCAAGAGCCTGTAGCTGTCAGAACAGAAGGATAAAGAACCATCCCCTTGTTAAGGGCAGATGAAAATGTGAAATTTGGTGGGTAGACCTCATACCCTGAAATACAGAAAGACAGAAGTGACTGGAGAGGGCCCAAGTGTGAATTTTAGTGAGTAACAGACAGCTTATGGGGACCTGTTCTTTTGGGGGTGCTGTATGAAGGACACCTCAGGACAATGTTCTATGGGTACTGCTGACTAAATCCCTCTTCACTCTGTATTAATTATTCCCTTTTTCTGACAAAGGAAAAATCTCAAGAGCAGAACTATTCCACCATTATACTCAAACCTCTACAGTTCATCTGAAGGCAACAAACAGCATCGGTGTCCCCTGTGCTAAGCACTGTTTAAATCTAATAAATGTTGGCAGTTCCTGCATTAAAATGCTTCAAAGGTGGTAACTGGGTGGATCCATCAGTGCTCTAAGAGTAAAACAAAAGCAGTAGAAATGGGATATGTACCCATGCTATAAGCTTGGAATACAGCATGGAGCTGACGCTGAGTACGTGTGTGTGAGCAGGGATTCTGCATGACTGATGTCTTTTGCTGCACAGCCTGACCTTTCTGCAACCTTCACGTGCATGTCTCAGGAGAGAAGAGGTGGCAGAGAGGAGAGACCTTGTCCCTCTATTAAACTGGTACTCACTTGCTCATCATTGTCACTTGTCTCAGTTTTGTGGGAATACAATGGAAGGGAGCATGGTGGTTTCCTCCGAGTTGGCTTATGTGATGGTACCTAAGAGAAGAAAACGACCAACACAGCAGCAGGGAAATAAATGTTTTTTTAAAAAGGAAATGAAATTCAGGCAGCAAAGGGCACGCTTTGTAAGTGACCTGCTTTGATGGGAGGGCTTAGCTTGCCTAAATACATCATCCAAAGACAGCACGAGACATTAGCACGTGGGCTGTGGCCAGCATGCTACGTGTACTTGTAGTATCTCAAGCCCAATCCTAGTTGGAAAAGTAGTCTCTATCTCCTTCCACAGCATGAACCATGACACTTCAAGCTTTGTGCAAAGGACACTATTCTAAGCTGTAGAGGTTGGAGAAGCCTTCCCAGCAGCTTAATCTTCAAAGCATCCTGCTGGAGACCACCTCACACTGCAACAGCTTGTTACTGTTCTCTTTCCTGTCTTATTACCAGGATTTGTTTAAAGAAAGCTGCCTACCTGGATCATGATTTTCCTTTTCTGCATCTGACCTATTTTAGGGGTAAAAAAGGGGAATCCTGATTTTTTCAACATGCCCTACAGCCTTATTATTTTCTTTCTAATGAAGAAAAGTAGCTCACAGAGACAAGTGTTCAGCTGTAACCTTTAGGCTGGCTAAGGAACAGATTCTCCAGGGAGAAGGAACAAGAAAATGGCAGGGACACCAGTTCATTCTGAATGTTCTTGGGCTCTCAGAGTGCTCACAGAGATGCACAGCACCTATGGAGTTGTTCCCTCATAACTACTGCTCTGGTCTTGAAGCCAAGCTCTGTCTAACACACTTTTAATGTGTTAACAGACAAAATACTCAGATAATATTGTGGATCTTGGATAATATCCACAATCTAATAATTCTGTTACCTTGTAACAGGTGGGTATGTGAATAGTTGAATTATGGTGCTTTGCCCTCTGTAGAGTTGGCTGTCTTGGAGGAGCTGTAGACTAGATGTTACTTACCTGCTGATGATGCTGCACCCAGCATGGCAATGCTGCATCTCTGAGTGGCCAGGGCAGCCCTGCCCTTATCACTTTGTCACATTAGAAAGCAATAATGTCACGTCTTACTGAAACCTCACCATTTTGCATTCATCATGCTGTGCTGTGCCACAGTGAATGTATCAGAGGTTTCCTGGTTGATAGGTTCCCTTTTGCTGGCATGAGTCAAGCAAGGGTTAAAGACCATCCACAGCCATTAATCTGAAGCCAGCTTGAGAAAGCCAATGGGGAAGTGACAGATGGCTTGGAGAGAAAAGACAGGAAACTTTGTACTCCTCTGTCTCTGGAGAAAATTAGTTTCCCCGAACTGTGAGGCCCCTCCACACTGCCTTGGCCTGGGAGTAGCAGAAGTCTGCATATATAACACAAGAGAGGTCTGGGAACTTGCTGCCTTTTGAAGGGTGAGGCAGTTAGTACAGTTAAATCCCACACCTTAAACAGAGGAAATTACTGCAATGGGATGGATGGAGTGGTGTGCTGGTGACTAGAGGGGGGAAAAAAGTGCTTGGGAATAGACTGGCTATTCCCATCATGGTGCCTGGCTATGGGAGTGCTACCCTCTGATAGATGGTGGCATGCCAGCACTGAAGGGTAGAGGTCATTATTGCATTCAGCCAAAGACAGGGAAGATCCCTTTAGGCGCAGCGTGGGACATGCTGAAATCAGCTGAGCAACAGAAAGAAGCAGTTCAGTTTTAAAGAGGCGCTCACTGACTGAGGAGGGCCACCAGTAAACATATATGCTTCTAAACCAGTGCATAATGATACAGGGGGCTCTCCTAAAATGTCAACCTCCATCCATAAATACTGTGATTTTCCTTTCTTCCTAAGAGAGGTATTCTGGTATTTTGCTTATCTGGTGAAAGATAGCTTGTGAGGTAATGCTTGGCACAGCAGGCTTCCAATAAAATGAAGTTTCAGTATGATAGAGATAGGCAGAGTCTGAAATGTCATTGGGAAGGGGTAATGAGGGTAAGTAAAGAGATAGCTTGCTTTCTCACACCTGTACAGAAGGAATTACCTGAAGGAAACCTTCTGCTTTTGTAAACAAGGTGCTGATGACCTGCCACTGGCTTCTACACTGCGGAATCTGTTGTTTGCTTTCTTTTTCAATGGCTCAGTATTAGCTATTTCATTATTCACTGTTGCACTTTGCCCACAAAAGCCAGCCCAGATAGTACAGGCACTGATGTCTGCTATTGGTAGGTACAGACAGTGTCTAGTCTTGAGGTTTGGCTCTACCAAAATAGTCACCCACAAATCAGCAATGTATGGAAGACACTGTCACAGCTTGCATTGCACCAGGAGACAAATTCTTTGCAAAGATTCAAAATCAAGGCAGATTCATGCTTCAGTCACTGATGCTCTAACTTCTATAGGCAGAGGAAAATGCCTCATTTCCCACTCAATTACATGCTGGTGGCTGCAGAGCACATTACCTCTTTTCCAGTAATACTGGCTGCTTGCTCTTTGAATTTCCCTGCTAGCTGAGACACTGAGGGTGATGATGACTTGTCCACCTCTGAGTTGGTCTCTGCTGGCCTGTTCTGACAGATTGGGAACAACAAGTTATGAGTAAAGGCTGGGAAAAGCAAATGGGCTAGAGAGAAGCCTGCATATGTGTTACAAAGTTCAAGAGTCAGCAGGGAATTAAAGCAGAGTTTCTTACATATGGCATCAATCACCCAGTCTGAGAGCAAGAGGTTTGGGAAGACAGGATATATACATTTTCAAATATCCCAGAAAACTAGCAATTCCCACAGAATCTTTCAGCCCTAGCTGAAGAGCCTAGGCTCAGTAATTTTCACTGGAAGCAAACTATTTTCAAGTCAAGTATCTGTTCCCCATCTTTTCCTTGCAGTGAGCAGATGGAGCAGGTCAGTAAAGGACGTTTCCATACACCTTCTCCGCTCTCTCATCCCTTTCAATATTTATTGCCTTCATCACTGTCACCAGTGGTTCTTTTGTGAGAAGCTATTCCACGTCCTCACAGCATGCCAGCATCTGCTTGGGGATGTCCTTGTGCTGTTCGGCTTTTTTGGCAATGAAACACTCAGGTGGGTGTGCATGGGAGGAGGAAATACCAGGGCTGCGAGAACCTTCCCCTCCCCTGGGTCAACAACAGGTTAAGAAGAATGGAGACTGGATGGTGCAACTCTTCTCACAGCCCTGCTGTCATCACACATTTCCCTTGTTTTCTTTGCTGTGTATGTATCAAGCAGTATGAGAAGAAAGGCTTGAAATCAAAGTTGATGAAAGGCAACTTTTGTTCTCCATCTCTAGTATCTGACACCAGGGAAAACCAAACTAAGCAACAATTGTTTTGTTAAGGGACAGACCTCAAAACAACAAACCATCAGCAAGGAAGCTCATACCTCCACTTCCTATACCACCACCATGAATGCATGACAGCACCACACTTCCCACCCCTCCACCTCAACACTCTTCTGCTCCTCAGTCAGAAAGTTCCCCCAGAGTCCACTGCTAAAGGAATACATTTGTTTCTCCAAAAACTGCAGCAGAGCCCTTCCTTCCCCCTTCATACTGCTCTCCCTAGGAGGGACCTGCTGTCTCATTAGCAGAACCACTCCTTCAGCATAGCTGGAGGTGAAATACCAATCTGGCCCATGTATGGACCATAGCCTTTGGGTCACCACACTACAGGGGCTGAAGAAATAGTTGTGGAAACTTGAAAAAATTCTAAAGAAGGAATTTCTTTAGACTCCTAGTTTTTAGATTAAAAGCAAATCAAGGAGATTGCGGTAAGGATCTTGGATCATTCTCTAGTCCAAAAAACCTGGTAGAGAGCAGCATGACTAAGGCCTGTTTGCACTGTGGAAAAGGGCCTTTCCCTCTCTCAGAGAGGTGAATAAATGGTCCTTATAAATGCTGTCTTCTTTCTCCTAGGTGTGCAAGCCCCAGTAGGTGTCTGCCATTCCTCATTTCCAGCATCCTGACTACATCTCCCCCAATAAACTTCTCCTACACCTCAGATCAGCTTTCTTGCATCCAGCCGCAAAAGCCACATCAACTCTCTCCTCTGAGGGAACTTCTAACACTTTCCCACCATCTTTTCAACCTTCATTAGAGTAACTACAGGCAAGGGAAGTGTCAGATAAAGGGAGTGAAAGAAGGAGTGAGGTAAGCAGGGCAAATTGCTGCACACAAAAAGTGATGGCTAGATAAATGGGGATGGAGAGTAGTTCCCAGCTGTAAGCTGTTTTTTCATGAAGGGAGGGCAGGCTGGAAAGAGGAGGAAACAAAGAATGACCCTGGGTAAGGAAGGATGGACTGGGAGGCTTGGCTCAGCATACCAGCTTCTAGGACACCTGGGCATTGCACAACCTGAACAGAGGACTCAGTTGAGGCTGAGGAGCTGCAGGTGCTCAGTGTCTGGTGTATAGGCTACCTCCCTCATAGTCTCTTTTTCTCCAGCCTTTTCATAGCCCTTTGCCTTTACCCAGAAAAGACATAGCACTTCCTCTTGGCCTATCTGACCTCTTGTTTTGGGGTGGTTGTGTTTTCGCTTTGAGTTACAGTCTGAGAACACAGCTCCCTTTCTCTGGATCTGATCAAAGCTGTGAGGGTGGAATGACTCCATGAATTTCTTGTTTTCCTCATAGCAGGCACTGACTGTACGTGGCTCTCACCGGTGCAAAGCTTGCTGGCTGGGTGCAGGAAGCAGTGAACAATGCCATTCTAAGATTAGCACGAGTAGCCCACGGGCTGTGTACTCAAACTGCCAGCTGCAGGCTCTCTGATTACACCACACGTTTTGTAACAGGAAAAGTCCTTTCTTGGATCCTTTCTGCCAATTACATTCCTGTTAAGAATCCATCCTTTTCTAAAGCTTCGGTTGTTTGGGGGTTTTGTCCCAGCTGGTGTGCCAGGTTCTATGCCTTCTAGTCAATGGAAAGTGCGATACTGGGACACTTGGATGCAAAATTTTCCTTCCTTACACTTCAAGAAGAACACCATGCCCCTGGCTTCCACGAGTTGGATGTCAGTCTGCCTCGCACTGGGAGGGAGGTGGGAAGCCTCACTTTCTCACTCTTATCCCAGAGCATGTACCAGCAGCCCTCAGCCTCATCCACGCCTAAGACATGCATCTGCTCCTTTCATCCCAGAGCTTAGTGCTGGGTCTTTCCTGCCCCACAATAGTTATGTAAACTCCCCCATTCCTGGTCATTTTTTCCATCTTGGTGACATAACCCACCACTTCTCTGAGGGATGATGATAAGGAGCTCTGCTCTTTTTTTTGCCAGAAGAAGGTGAAATTACTCAGATGTGAATTATGTGCTCTTTGCAACTAACTGCTGATTCTTTCCCTTTTCCTAAGAGAAGTGTGCATGGGCTAAACCCAGTGAGCTAAGGTGAAAGAATTATTCCATCAGTAATTTGGTGACTGCTACTCTGAGGTCTTTTACTGTTCCATAAAAATAAGTGTCTAAGCACTGTGTATTCTGAAAAATGTCAGTCAGAGACTTAAAACACTAAATGAATTGTACCATCAGTGTAAGCATGGCACTATCTGCAAAAGAGGAAGTGCAACTAGCAAGTCCTCTGTACAGCGTTTCACTTTCCTCTTCCAAATAAGTTTATAAAATTGAGTAAATTTGAAAATTATTTTCAACCACATGTTTCTTCATCTGCTCTTAAAACTAAACCTGGCCCCTTTGACAGCACTGGACAGGAAAGTCCTGCCTTTATTTGTGGGTTAGGCGCAATCACGGCAATTCAAGGTTTCTCACCAAAGCCTCTCCTTCCTTATGCTTTGGAATCCTTGCCTCTGTTGCAAAAGCAAAACTGACACCAATTCCTGATTCTGCAGATTCAGAAGCCTAAAGGGGGACACTATTTTTAGCAGAGATCCCTGCTTCTCTCACAGGCTTCCTGGTGGAAACACTACTAGGTCCCCATAGAAATATCCCACGTCATCTCTGCTGTATCTTTTCAAGGCAGCTGGGAGTGGAGATGCTCAGTACTCAAGGCAGTGAGTGGAGATGCCTGGAAGCTGTGGCACAGTCAGCTCTGGTAGCAGAGTCCCAACTTGGTGATTTAATGTGCCAGAAAATGCAAGGGTAGAAAGGCTGCCTGACGTGGGAGGTATCCCTCAGTACAACAATGTCCTTACCTGGCTCAGTGACATTTGGCAATTCTCCTGCTGGAGCCCCTGTGGGCACCGGGTGAGAGAAAGCATATATTAGAGGCCCACAGAGAAAACATCAAGAGACTGAAGAGTTTTGCTGTGCATAACCCTTGGGTATTCACAAATAGCTTTTCTTAAAGATCATGATTTGAGCTACAGGTGAGGAGTGTCACTACAGTGAGTTTTTTATGAAATCAGAATTGCAGAGAATTTCCACTCCTGTAGAAAACTGGAAAGCCAGAGGTGGCTTTGGTGGTGAATTGAAACGACTTGCTGATACCAGTGCAAAACTGGCCCCAACAGCCTTCAGCTAGCAGTTTTGGTCATGACCTAACCCCAGTTTTGTCACTGTCCATAATGCACTACTGGAAATACTAGTCTGAAAGTGTACCAGTGGGATTCAGAAGCAGACAATGAAGGATTTGTGCACCTGGTTTGATGAAAAGAACCAAGGTTTATTAGCTGCCAAACAGTGGAGTGTTTTGGCTTAAGCAGTACTTAAATGCCAGCTGAGTAACAGCAGTGATTTGTACTGCCCTACTCTCCTTTCCTCCCCTGAGTCCTCTGACTTGTCTGCTTTTGCAGAAAACATTCTAATATTTTGGCCAAATGGAGCACCTTTAATCTGGATGCAAGTCCTCCACAGCACCTTGCAAGGCTGGAGTATTCAGCAGCTATGAATTCAGTGATGGTTACACAATTTTGGTACTGGTCCTGTGCACTTCACACACCAATTCTCATGAAACTGCATCTAGATGTGCACTGAGGCCACTCCCTCAGCTTCGCATCTCTCCCTTGCTTCTAAAGAGCTTCACAGTCATGATTCCCTGAAGCCATTCTCACACCAGTCCATTGTGCCAGCTGCTTTCCCATACCCTGTGCTCACACAAGCTCTGCAAAGCTCCCCTGTGACTCCCACAGGGGTTTTTCATTGCTGCACATACGAGCTACCCCAGCAAAAGCAAATATGGTAAAAATAATGACAAATACAGTGTGTCAGAGTCAGACACAATAAGGCATCAGAAGTTCAGGGCTAGTGTCAGGATTACAGAAACAGAATCCAGAAATAGCGACCCTCAGCACTGAGCTCTCAACACCACGCTATGAGAAGGCAGTTGCCAGTATGCTAAATGAAAACAAGATAGGGTCAGTGTTTTTGGGGTGCAGCTTCATCAGGTCCTGGTTTTGCCAGAAAGACAGCTTATGTTTCCAACTACTCTTTCTCCCTTGACCTTCGTTTCCCCTTCCCCTCTCCCTTGCACCAGTGTGAATTTGTGGGGCTTGTGCTGTACACCGGATCACTGAAATGATCTGGGCTAAAAATACGTCCCTTAAGTCTTTACAAGGTTATTTTTAACTCAGATCATTTCAGCAATTGAGTTCACAGCACGGCCTGACAAGCACTTACACTGCCACAGCAGGAGGGGATGTAAGTTTGGCGGCAGCAGCCTGCAGTTCAGGGGGAGGACTTCCCTTTAACCACCTCAGACAGAGCCTGAGGAAACTGCATCCTGATATATCCTCCTGTCTCTGCTGAGGATTCTGAGAACAGCAGAAAAATCATATATTTGCACGCCTGCTGGGAAAGGTTATTTTGGCCTGTGGCACTGGTATTTCACCCTGCAATCTATTGCCTCCTGCCTGAGACACAGCTGAGAACCTTGCCACACTGGCAGCTGAGTGAACCGGAATAAGTTTCTGTTACACATCCACAAAAGACCCACAAATACTGTACCAGAGATCTCCAGAAGCCCCACTTCGAAGAGTGGCAGCCACATGTGTGGCTGGGGAGCAGGTTTGCCCCACTGCATGGCAAAGGCAAAGCTCTCTGCCTGGAGGACCTCCTCAGCTAAGGAAAGGATGAGGGATACATTTGCAGGGAGGAAACTAGAATCATACTAGAGTCAATCTAGAGTCACAGAATCACAGAATGGTTTGGGTTGGAATGGACCTTAAAGCTCATCTAGTTCCAGCCCTTTTCCATGAGCAGAGACACCTTCCACTAGGCCAGAGCCCTATCCAGCCTGGCCTTGAACACTTCCCCCCTCTTCCCTGCCTTGCTCAGACCTATGAAAGCAGAGGACATACTGTCTGTGCAAAGCCTTCCCAGACACAACACCTACCTTTCTCATTTTTCAGTAAGGCAGATGCAGGATTTGAGGAATCAGACAGTCATAAGCCTTATCTGCACAGGAAAGCTTATACCATATGCACTGGGGTAACTCTCAGCTCACATAGGGAGAAATACAGCCTTAATCTGACAGAGGTGCCTGTTTTTCAGTAATCATTGTGGCTGAAAAGAGCCAGTCTCAATCTTCTCAAGTACCTGTTTCTGACACAGAAAGCAGCATTTTGGGAATGAAGCATTAAGCTCTAGCAGGAAATGTGCCTCCTTTCAGGGCCCCTCAGGGGCAGGAGTGGGGTCAGCGTCTCCTTCCCTTGTTATGAGGTGGTGCAGCTTCTCTCATAAAGAGTCTTCCCTGCAGAGCTGGGTTTGATAAATTGGAGATGTCTGTCTAGCAGAACAAGCACGAGAGAAGTGATGACAGTACTAGCTCCTCCCATACTGCCCTATGGATTTGAGGTAACCATTCCCATAAGCAAGAGCTAATCCTTTCTCCCTGCCCCATGTTTTATTTAACCATTGTGGCCAACTGGGGGCAAAAGGCTACCGAATAGTCACATGATGTGTGATCTATGGTATAGTTCTGGTCTGTATGGAAAGGACATGAACTTCTGCTCTGGAGAATACATCATGAATGCATCTCATTACCAGCCAAGCACACCTGCACGTCAGAGCAGCCTTACTTTTTTTAAGGCCACAATAACGTTTAATAATGCTAAAGATAATATGAATGTGTCTGCATGTATTGAAGTAATAAAATCTTTCAGTTAGGAGTATCTTTAGTACCTGTTTTAAAGGCAAGTGTCCAAAGAGGCCAATCCACCAAACTATGTTTTTCTACCCCTAGGTTCATTGTTCAAATAAGATAATCTAAAAAAATCTGGAGTGGATCCCTAGGTGTGGGTCTTAACCTTAAAGCAGAATGGACAAGTTTAGGTTCACCTGGGCAAATCTGCCACTTTTTTTGTCATTGTTCAATGGTAGGAAATAGGTAACTGAATTTTCATTTTCAACCTCTCCTTACAGGCACTAGTTATTTTGGCTCTCACATTTCATAAAAGAAGATTAGATGGGCAGCTCATAAGCAACTCTTCTTTAAATGAACTGGAAAAAAAAGCTCAAGAATAGTTTTTAATAGGGTTGGACCCAAGTTACTAATAGAAAATTCTCTCTAATATGTAGTTTTTAGTTTCACTCAAAGCCATCTCTCTGCATCTGCCATTTAGATGAATCTCAGTTTGCACCTTCCAGACAGCATAACCTGAGCCGATTAGTTTATCTGTGTCTATGTGAGTACATCAATAGCATCAGGATCATGATGAAAAGGGAACATTGTTTGGACTGGGAAAGGAGAAGTAAGTTATCAGGGTAGGTTTAAAATAAACTCCCTCAAAGAATCAAACTGGAAGGCAAAAAGAGTGGGAAAATACCTGAATCCCAGCATGAGAATCTGGGCTGCAAAACCCAGGAGAGGCTGCTACCACAGTCTGAGGCTGCTACCACAGTCTGAGCCTGCTCATTCTCCTTGTCACCCACTCATCAATGCAGGTTCAGCACAGACTGCCCAGGAAGCATGTGGGCTTACAAAATATACCTGACCTTGGCCCATTCGTTTAATTTCCTAGACAGGAAATCTCACAATACTTGTTCCAAATGGAGCTCAGCAGCACACTGGTCCCCTGGCTCAAGAAGCAACACATCCCAAGATGTCAGCCCTGAGTAAACAAACCTTTTCTTGTCACACTGAGTCCTCTCTCCATCCCAGCGAAGCATCCTTCTTCTCATCTTTCTCCCTTTACCCTCTTACCCTCACAAATCGTTCTCACTGGAGGACTTCTAACTCTGTTTCAGAAGGGATTTATGTGGTTTATTTTTTCACTTGGCATCTTATCTGGCAATGAAGCTGCTCCTTGTTTGGTTGTGGTAAATTTTAATTATTGGCAAAAGCCCCAGCTAGAAGTGGCAGCAGCTGTGGTTCTGTGATACCTTATAGCAAGTCCTGTCTATCATTGTGTCAGCATAGCCGACCGCACCCTGGGATGCAAAGCCAAGATTCCTACCTGCATTTCCTACCTCTTGTGATAGAGCAGGAGTGATAATTGCTGTGCTGTGCTTCACCACGGCAAGAGCTACTGTGTGAGACACTTGGGGACCTTCCTCTGGTGGCGCTAGCTCTGCAAACTTTGTGTATCACAGTTACTTGCCAGGAGAGGACAAGAACAGGATACCTTGCAGATCTTTCAGGTGTATCGTAAATGCTAGAAAAGAAACAATATTTTTCTACTTCTCTCTGTCTCCTCCATTTCTCACCCCAGATGAGAATTTTGTGATCTTTAGGAGTGGCAGTGTGCAGAGTTCTCATCCTTTTCCTCCGAGATGTCATCAGATGGCTGTGTGAAGAATCAGCTTCAGACTGCCATGGGTCCCCCCATGCCAGAACGTAGGAGTGAAACACAACAGAAAGACGAACAAAGAAAGTATGATTTCCATTTCAAAGATTCAAAGAGAATTCTGGGTCTGAAATCTGTGAAAGAGTATAAGGGTATATTGAGGTGCATAATAAGGATCCCAACACACTGCAAAATACTTGGCTGTCTTTTGCCAGGACTGGCATTGTAAAGGTCATGCAAATATGTTTCTAGTTTGACTTGCAACAAAAGGAATTAGTGTTAAGTCTCTGTCTGTCTCACATGAGAGCATGCAGAACTGTGCAGAACCATTGCCTTTCCAAGACAAAGCTTTTTCTATGTTAAGCTCAGGCCTCAGCCAGCACAGAGTGGCTGATATCACATGCAACAGATTCAATCTTCAATCTTGCAGCTCGAGGGAAAGCAACCTGCAGCATGTGGGAATATATTGTGAATATATTTCAGATTTCTAAACACTCTGTGGAAATGGTGGGACCTCAGATTAGGTCTGGGACCAGCCTGAGCTCCTGGGTCCCAGAGATGAGCTTAAGATTCCTCTAACTCAGGCATACATCTCATCTGTACGTGTCTCCACATAGCTGGTTTCCTTCAGACAAGGAAAGTTATGAAGACAGGCAGGAGGAGGTAAGAACTTTTTATGACACATGCTACCTTCAAGGCAGTCAGTGCTGTTAGAGCCCAGTCATCTCTAGCAGCTTTCTTCAGTTCTAGTCTTAGTGAAAACAGGAGCTCTCACAGCAGCCCTAAAAAAGATTTGACTAGGAGTACCAAAATGCATGTTGCAGGAACAGATGTCAGGTCTCCTCTTAGATTCTTTCTAACATTTTTGCAGGAGAGTGAGCTTTTTGCCTGAGTGTAAATCACTGCTGGCATGTCTCTTGAAGTCTTGGAATAAGTTAGCCACAAGAACAATCTCTGAGAAGTGCAACATCCCCCCACAGAGTGGTACCCCGGTCACCATTGATCCCTACACAGGTGAACAAACATAGGATGTGTGTCTGAACTCAACTGCAAGGCTATTGCATAGCTATGAGGGGGATGAAGAGAAAGGAGCTCTGACTATAACACAGGATAGAATAGTATGAGGAATGCGGACTTGAAAGGAGGGTTGCATGTTTGTTTCTAGGAGAAAGGACAGGAAAATTCTACTTTACATGAAGTATGTAAAAATATGAAACATTCCTCTGTATTTGGAAAGAGTTTGCTTTAGGGAAACATTTTTCTCAAGGCTTTCAGTGGCCTGGTCTTGATCTTCTCCTTCTGAGAGTTCTCTCGTGAGCCACTGCCATCTTGGCACTCAGGGTCAAGCATTGCACTTGAAATGTGAGGATATTCCAGCTCAGCAGCAATGAGCAGCTTTCATCCATAAGTCATCAAATACAGTGCAGTAATTTCAAAACTACAGACTCAGATCTGCCAAATTTAAAGGCTCATAAAAGAAAGATTTGGGAATTGGTGGAGGTGGGAGATACCATGTAGCCAGAAACTAGTAAAGGGACAAATGCTTTTCAAAGGAAAGGGCACTATGTTTAACTTGTCCCCTATACTGTAAAAAAAAAAAAGGTTCATGTACTCCCTGCCTTGCTTGCTGAAAGTAGAGGGGAAACTCTGGCTGGTTTTCCTTCTTTCAGTGGTTCAAGCTACCCATGTCTATATGTAAAAGGGCCTGGACAATTAGCACAGTGGTTGGAGCAAGGCTTTTCTCAAAGAAAAATTGCTGCCTGTTTGGATCAGAAGCTTGTTCAGGGTTCCTCTCTGGTACTTCCCTCCAAGCAACCTCAGGACTGCCTAGAGCTCCTGAATATAATGGCAAATGGTTATCACAAGTAAAAGCCCACCCTAATGGTGCTGGGCAACAGGGACCACTGGATGGTGGCTGGAGTTAGGTGGTGTAGTTCAAGAGCATTGCAAATGTCTCCTCTGCCCCCAGTGACGCCATGACTGCCTCACTCAGAGCCAGGCAGCAGAGAGCAGCAGACATGCAGGTGAGGAGTTGTGTCCTTCACAAAAGAATTATAGGAAACATCTGCAGAATACACTACCTACTTTCTGTTTCAGAGAATCACTACAATGAAATTGAATGAGGTAATTGTTATTTTAACCTCTCCTCAGAGATGTCCCTCCCTTTGCTATTGACGCATTTCTGCTAATAAAACGTGTGTGATGCTAGTGTTAGTACTGTTTTCATGAAAGACAGTCAGTACCAATGCCACCTTTCTCCACATCATCCAAAAGGCGTCTCTTCTCAGCAGAGTAGCTTCATGATGCCTCGGTTTAACCTGATGAGGTGGGACGATTGCTTCTGGGCCCAAATTGGAGGAATCAGTCTCCCGTTTGCCTCTGTGGAATTTGTTAGTAAGATGTCCTAACCAACAGTCCAGGCTGGAAAGGCCCTTATATAGGAAGGGTATGCCAGCCACCTCACACTAGCCTTTGGCGGGTGTTGAAAACTTTGAAGGCTGGATTTATGGCAAGTTTTTCTTCTCGTCGTGCCATGGTTTGCAGCTCTCAAGGGAGCCTGACCTGTACTTGCTAAGCACTGTCTGATGAGGTTAGCAAACTCAGGAAATATCATTGTGAAAAGTACAAGTCAGATCCTGAATCTTCCTTTTAGTAATGACAATAGTTGGCAATTGCCCAGTGCCTGTACATTCCTAGCACCTCACAGGCCAATTCATTACAGCAGCATTATCTCAAGCCTTCATGGTTAGGAGCCTCTGCTGAGAGGGCAGTGTATGAGCTTTCATGCATGTGTAGCCACTGCTGCATACACCACAGAATCAGCCGAGGGGTAAGTCAGGGTTTTATCTGTCAGGAGAGCACTCAGATCACCAGGCAGGTGCCTGAGTTCCCCTCTGCCCCAGGGAACCTTGAAACCCTTGCTGCATGTTGGCATGGCTTTAACAGGCCGTGCCCTAAGCACCAGATTAAAAATTACCTCTTTCATACAGACCAAAGGGTTTGAAGCCCACACCCCCTGCAAATAGATTGGGGCCCAGACCATACGCTTCCCGAGCAAGTGGCTTATCATGTCTGTCAAAGTCTGCCAAAGTCTGCCAAGAAATGGTTTGATCGAATGTAGCTATTACCAAAACAGGCAGGGAGCTGTAGCACCTGGCTCTGCTGTGCAATGTGCCTTGGCAGGGGCAGCACATATGTAATCTCAGCCCTACTCTATGGAGACGTGAGCAGCTCTTAGCTCTGCTGTGCACTGTGCAGGAAGGCATCTGGCTGTTCAGCCATGACTTGCTGCTCATGGAAGGAGGTGGCAGACCATTTCAAATGTAAATCTATTATTTTATGTGTATGTATAGTGTTTCAGGAGTCCCTGACTGAGGTGATTGCAGAAACCTCTAGCAACAAACACACAGGTGTCACAGTTTCCTTTGCTGTAAGGTGCCTGATCCTATTTGCTCGTGTTCATTGTGCTTAGAGTATTCTCCTGGGGAGAACAGTGGAGAGATGAGGTTGTGGTGCAAGGGGAATGTAACAGCGAAATACCTAGTTTCTAATGCCAGCTTGGTCTGGGCAGCAGCCCACCCATGGACAGATCAGCTGGGACTATCCCAGTGTTTTGCAGAAGCAGGATGGCACTGGTTGAATTTTAGTGTCAAGCAGGCAGATGCCTAGTGAAGTTAACAGCAGAGTCAAGCAATGGTTGCAAGGATTGTTTCCAGGCTGAAGATGTGACTGCAGTGTTTAATTTCTGCATTAGTCCTGTAGTTGATCAGTAACTTGCCCTCAGCTACTCAAAATTCAGGACAGAATTTTAGTCCAGGGTTTCACAAGCTTCACACTGACAGTTGGTCTTCTGTAGCTACACTGCGATGATGAGCAGCCCAAGGAAAACTGTAGTAAGGGATATGGGCCCCACAGTCACAACTTATGGTGGCATCAAACTGGACACATTCTTTTGGTGCTGTGCTCACACCAAAGGGATTCGGCAGCCCAGTCACAGCTCTGCATGAATGTGCACAAACACCAGATACCTGCACTGCACCTCTGTGAGAAGTAGTAGCTATCTGGATTTTGTGTGGTACAGGGTACTTCAGGCACTTAACTGAGATGACCTGTTGCCACAAAACTCATCCTAAGCAAGCCCTAACAAAGTCCAGCACCCACAAAGGACTGATTCCCTCAGTGAACTATATTTTTAATGGAATTCCAGTTTGGTGTCTGAAGATTTTTAAAACTTTGATATTATCCAGCATGATTATAAGGGTGTCTTAAAGACACTTTGCTAGTGAGACAACAGATTTCACATCTCAGTCACATGCATTCCCTGTTTGTTCAGCTTACCCTTCCTCCTACAGTTACAGGATTCTACCCTAACAATTGCCCGTGTCTCAGTAACCTGCGTAGGCCAAGCAGAGTCAGCCTATAGTTTCCCTAGACTAAGTCAACAATATGAGAGGAAGGAGAAGTTCAAAGGTGTTGAAAGCAGTAAGAATAGAACAACTGAAATGAGATTTAGTGTCAGAAGACAGAATATTCAAGAGGGAAGGCCCAAAAGGTACTTGAAGAATGAGGTGACTCCTGTTGCAGTGAGAAGATACAAGGCTGGGATAAGAGGTAAAAAGGTGAAATAAAAGGCTGCTAATACCAATGAGACCTGAGGCTACAGAGGGAGATGTGTGACATACAGTAAAAAGAGATAATGATAATTAATATTACTAGATTTTTAAGCTACATAACAACATTTGCTTGCAAAGAGTGAAGGTGAAAGGGCTAGGTGGAGAGGCAAAAATCGAGGCCAGTTGCTGACACGAAAGGCAGGGAGGCTGAGAGCAGGGAAAAGAGATAAGGCTCATTAAGGAGCCCAATCTATTTAACAAGAAATAGCCTTGGCCTTTCCTGTAAAAGGGCCATGAGTATGTAATTGCCTCATTACCAGCTCAACACAGCTGCTTGCTCACAGGCCAAGCAGCCAACATGGAAATAATTGCAGGCAACAGGAAAAAGATTGTGGATAAAGCTGCTATCTCGCCTGATGTGATCATACCCAGCCACACAAGTGGAGAAACAATGAAAGCACAGAGGCTGTGCCCACACAAGCACTGTGGCAGCCTGTCTCTGGAGCAGCTCCTTGCAAGAGTGGTTTTCCTGCCACCTGAAACAGCTCAACTTCAAAGCCTCATTCGTGCTGGGTTTTAAGCCCAGCCATACCACATGTGGTTCTCCCTTCCTAGACTCTGGCATCACTAAGTATCTCCATTCAGGACTTTGCTGTGATGAGGGCAAGACATGTCTTGTTAGATAATGCTAAGATCACAGAATCACAGAATGCTAGAGCTTCGAGAAAAAAAGAAAACTACAGAAAAGAGTCAAAAGCTGAGTTTCCTGTGTGGCTACTGTAGGCGGCAAAGTATTTCAAATCATAGAATGATAGAATAGTTAGGGTTGGAAATCATGACTGCCATGATTTTTCAAATATGATGGCCAGCGGCTTAGCAACTTCATTCGCCAGCTCCTTCAGGACCCGTGGATGGATTTCACCAGGACCCATGGACTTGTGCACGTTCAGATTTTTAAGACGGTCTCGAACCAATTCCTCTCCTACAGTGGGCCCAAGGTCTTCATTCTCATAGTCCCTGCATCTGCCTTCCAAGACTTGGGTGGTGCAGTCAGAGCCTTTGCCAGTGAAGACCGAGGCAAAAAAGTCATTCGGAACCTCAGCCTTCTCCAGATCCTGTGTAGCTAGTTCACCCGAGAGCTTCCTGAGGGGGCCTACGTTCTCCCTAATCTGTTTTTTATTTGCTATGTACCTGTAGAATCCCTTCCTGTTATCCTTAATATCCCTAGCCAAGTTTAATTCTAACTGGGCCTTAGCTTTCCTAGCTGCTCCCTAGCTTCCCGGACAGCAACCCTGTACTCTTCCCAGGCCACCTGTCTTTGCTTCCACTTTCTATAAGACTCTTTTTTCATTTGAATTTTCCTCAGCAGCTCCTTATCCATCCAAGGAGGTCTCCTGTCCCTCCTGCTGCACTTCCTTCTAGTTGGGATGCAGCACTCCTGAGCTTGTAGCAGGTGATCCTTGGAGTCTTGGGCCCCCCTGCCCTCTAGGGCTATATCCCATGGAACCTTACTAAGCAGGTTCCTGAAGAGGCCAAAGTCTTCTCTCTTGAAGTCTAGGGCAGTGAGCTTGCTGCATGCTCTTCTCACTGTCCTGAGGATCTCAAATTCGACCATCTCGTGGTCACTGCATCCAAGGCTGCCCTGTAGCGCCACATTTCCAACGAGCCCTTCCCTGTTGGTAAGCACAAGGTCAAGCATGGCACCTCTCCTTGTCGGTTCCTCTATTACTTGCAGAAGGAAGTTGTCTTCCACACAATCGAGAAACCTCCTGGATTGCTTGTACCGTCATTCCAACAGATGTCAGGGTGGTTGAAGTCACCAATGAGAACGAGGGCCTGTGAGCATGAGGGTTTTCCTATCTGCCTGTAGAGTGCTTCATCTGCAGATTCCTCTTGATCAGGTCGTCTGTAACAGATCCCCACAGTAATGTCTCCCATCGCTGTTTTCCCTTCAACCCTGACCCACAAACTCTCTGTTAACTGCTCACCTGTCCCCAGACAGAGTTTGATACTCTCCATCCTACCCCTAAAGTAAAGGGCAGCTCCCCCTCCGCACCTGCCAGGCCTCTCTTTTCTAAAGAGTCTGTAACCTTCCATTCCAACACTCCAGTCACAGGAGCCATCCCACCATGTTTCTTCAATGCCTATTATATCATACCCCCGTAGACGTGCACACATCTCTAATTCCTCTTGTTCGTTCCCCATGCTATGGGCGTTTGTATAGAGGCATCTGAGCCGAGCTCCAAATGAAGCTGGCTCATTGGTTGGAGCAGCTGGAATATCTCTACATTGCTCCGAGCATTTATTATAGGTGCTGGCAACTGACTGGGTGTATTGGGATGGAATGATGCGCCCCTCCCCCAACACATCTAGTTTAAAGCCTCCTTGACCAGTGTGGCAAGCCTCTTAACCAAAACTGCTCCACCAGCCCCCGCTAGACCTGGCCTACAAACTTGGGTCCCGTGTTCAAGACACCCAAACCCCTGAATCATCCAACTACTACCCAGTGGTACCCCATACACTGCAAACTGGAGCTGAGCCATCAATAACCTTAAGCACTGAGATACAAAGATGTGACTAGTTTAAAAAATGCTCTGCAATTACTAAGTTTGACTACACTTGAAGACTATATTAATGTGTTGCCTCCTTTTATGAAGTCCTGGGAACTCAGTGTCATCCTATTTTCTTAGAATTAACATGTCCATTTTAAAAACTACTGGCTGTATTTAATCAGAACACTTAAAAAAAACCCAACAAAAACACAAACACTTTTTTCTTTTCTGCTCATTATGATGAGCATTTGGCCTTAAAAGAACAATGATGATCTTGCCAGCTCTTTCCTTGCTCCAGGTGAACACCAGTGACACATCTGCAGTCTTTTTCCATCAAGTTTACAATACCTCTAAGTGGTTTTGGGGAAATACTTTGTGCCTCTAAAACATGAGTGCTGCTGGAGAGCCAGAATTCTGCAGCAGATTTCCTGAGCATTCATATTATTCGAGTTTAAGAAAATTTGACTTGGGATGCTGAAAACAAGGTTCCTTACTCTGAAATGCCCTGTTAAATACAGCCCTTGGTTCTTCTCTCAAAGAAGATCACAATGAAGGAGCACAGTGGGCATTAACTTGGCAGCAGGATTTCAGTGTCATCTGAGGGCCAATGCACCACTTTACTAAATAACTAAAGACCCCCAATCTCTTCCAAGCAGCACCGCTTTTCATTTCTCCAAAATTAAATTAGATTAACACCTACACAGCTTTTAACTTAGTTCAGGAAGACATCTGGCTTTTCTGGTGTGTCAGTCAGGACCTATAGTCCTTCTCTCCAACTGATGGGAGCCCATCCAACAATGCT
The DNA here is from genome assembly GCF_033783945.1 of Neopsephotus bourkii. NCBI lineage: Eukaryota > Metazoa > Chordata > Aves > Psittaciformes > Psittacidae > Neopsephotus > Neopsephotus bourkii. The sequence goes on from NW_026901923.1 coordinate 59,786, forward strand.
GTATGAAAATTTGGTTGATACAACCAGATATGAGCTACTGCAGATATCTAAATTACAGAAAATATATGTGAAAGGCATGCGGGGAAAGGAAAGGTGTTATTTCTCAGAAATTATCCATTGAATAGGTAAGTTGATGAGGTTGCGTTGTTTTAGGAATCCACAGACACACCAGATGTGGAATAGCTCCTTCGGAGTCAAGGCCTGGTATGTACCTTGGTAGAGTGATGCTGATGTCCTAATCTACAGCTGACTGCAGCTGTTACCAGGATGGCGGTCTGGCTGGACTGGAGTGTCTTTCTTCCCAGGCATCTTACACAGCTTATACATCCAGTATCTGAAATTTGTCCTTGAGGTACTCACACTACTAGCAAATGCCTCCATGGGTGGAGGGGTGAGATAATAGTTCTGGAGAAGAGCAGTGGGGCCACCATAAGACATAGCTGCTTTCCTAATATACTGTTTGCACCAGCTGCTTTTTCAGAGCTCTGTTCCTGGCCAGAGTTTTCCCCAGGATCCTTCTCAGCTTCCTCATGTTTCCCTCTCAGACATCTGTTTTTCTTAATGTTCTGGGAACTATACACAGCCTGTCAAGTTTCCCCAGATTAATCAGTGCCTCTCTGTACATACTTCCAGGCCTTGTTCTGAGGAGCTCTTGCTGCTCTAGAAGGATGAGAGGGGAGCTAATGAAGGAACAACTGACTAAATGTTCCAGGCTGCCCATACAGAGAGGGGAAATAGTGCAGTCTGTGGGGCACGTGCACCTGATCTCATGTGAGCATAGTCTCCAACAAAGGCACAGGGGAGAGAGATGGCCAGGAAGGCTGGGCACATGTGTGGATTCCTTCAGTGGGGAATAAAATGCATGAACTATGGTTATCATCTGATAAAGACTTGAGACAAGCAGCTTCCTGTTGATTAAAATGTGTCCTGCATAACATCATTATTTTAAACCACCTGAATTATAGTGTTGCTTTAAGTGACTTGCAAAGCCCTTTAGCTGTAGACACAATGTGAGGCTGTAACCTGCTCTAACCTGCACACATGGAGCCACTTGGGTAGCTGCTCTGAAGGAAATGGGTTGAGTGAATGAAATAGCACCTTAGCAGGAAAGGTCGCAGCCTGATGAATCAACTTTCAACTCCTATTCAGTTTAGCTTCCCCCTTGCTTCCCTCATGTGGGGTGAGGGAAGGAACCCTGTTTTTAGCAGAGGTTGGAAGTAAGATGAACTTCAGCAGGAGGAGGCTCAAACACAAGATGCTTCAGGTGGGATGAAGAAGGGACCACTCTTGGACTGACCAAGTGCTTAAAGAGGATGAACTTTAAGCAGGTGCATATGCAGTATGTGTTAATTATCTAATCTGAAGCTATTCAGAAGGTCAAATTAGAAACTGAAGTCACAATCTATCAAAGAAGGGACACAGAGAATGTGAGAAGTAGGGGCAATTCAAAACAGTTCTGATAAATACTGTAAGTAGATTGTGATACCTCTTCATTTAAGCTCAACACTAGAGACAGTGTAGTAGCAGCACAGGGATTCAACTTCTCTTAATTTATTATGCTGGGAATAGAAAATCAGAAGGGTAAATGAGCCTTCACAGAGATCCTAACTGCTGCAACTTCTAGGACTCATCAGGACTGTGCTATCTTTGTAACACATTGCTATTAAATTAGGTCTACGCTGGATACCAGCAGGTTGGAGAAGGAGGTTCATATTTATCTGAGCCAGCAATTTAGTCTAAAAAGGTACACAGATATGGACTGGAGGAAAGTGACAGTAAACACTCAGCTAGCAGCCAGCTTGAGGTGTGAATGCTAAGCTGTATCCACAGAGATCTTTTAAGCTGGGCCCTGGAAGGCTCAGCGGCCCCGCAGCACTAAGGATCCTGGTCTGCAAAGAGGCTTTCTAAGCAGCTGCCCTCCCTTTGGCTCCATCTGAAGGCTCCAGTTTTCTTTTTTCTGTGATCCGAGAAAGATTAATTATCTCTGTTTCTGAACAAACCTGTTTGTGAAATTCTTGCCAAAACCCTGTAGAAGAGAAACACAATGTTTGTAAGAGCTTTGGAATACCCTGCCTATTTTAATGCTCTATTTCTTTTTCCTGATGGCTGACTGAAACTTGTTTACAAGTTCTTTCTGTGGCAAGAAGGGGGACTAAGTGCCTCCAGCCTCAGGCACAGTTTCTCCAGATCAAAACTGGGCCACCAGAACCAGGTGTCCAGGTGGCTCAGTGTCTGCACCTCACTTGCTCAGTGAGCAAATCAGCCCTATGAAGTTCTGTTCAGAATGTCACTGAATTCATAGGCCTTAAAATGAAAGGTGTTGAGAAGAAGAATTACAAACGAATGATACAGCTGATACCAGGAAATAAAGGGTTAACATTGTGCCTGCTTGCTTAAGCAGTTGCTGTGCTTGGTGAAGCAGAACCATAGGAGTTAAAAGTTGCTAGAATGGTGAAGCAGAATTGTAGGAGTTACAGCTGCTAGGCAGAATTGTAATAGATAAGATTCATAGCTTAATATTTAAGACGTTCTTGTTCAAATAGTATCTTTAGAAAGAAAAGGAACAAAAGATAGCCAGAATAACAAAATTTACAAACTCGACAAGTTTCTACTTTAAGATACATAAAACTGGCTTGTACCGAACCTGAGGTTTGGACAGGAGCCGAAACCCTATTGAGTCTGCGGGAAGACAAGAGGTTACTCGCAGTGATGAAAAGGAACTACAGGCCTTCATCATCATGACCCCCTAATGACCACCACCAGGAGTCACTGTGCAGGCGCACCAGTGGGACAAATACCAGAAAACTAATTATAATACTAGACAGGAATAGGTTTTGCATATGTATTAGGCATGAAGCAATCTCATGTTTAGGTTATCATTATATATAATATAAACGAACTGAGTGGCAAAGAGGGGCGTGCATGCTTTTGGAGGAGAAACCCCCATGCGCCTCAGCACTGAATAAAGCACACCTACTTTACAACTCTAACTAGTTGTGGAGTCAATCCGCTTATCAATTTGGCAAGCCAGCCAGGAGACCTCTGTTCGGCTGCAGGATTGGGGGAGGAGTGGAAATCCTAGGCGTCCCAGGCCACTTGCCTGGAGGAGCTCCGCTCCTCATCCGCTCACTGTGGGGGCAGACAACAATCTGCTGGCTGCGGAGAAATGGTATGCTTGGAATTTAGGTTTGTAATTTAGGGGGCCTATAAGTTGTACGTGTGGCCCAGGGCTGCTGGTAAGGCGCACAGAGACGTCTGGCGCACAGCGTTGTTCCCCTTGGTAGGTAGGGCTTGCAAGCAGGGGACTAGCCAACCGACAGAGCGGCCACTAGGAAGCCTGAGGGTGGATTGGGTGAGTCCGGGTTATCGCAGCATCCCAGGTTTTTGGCAGCCAGGACGGACCTGCTAATGACTGTAGTGGAAGCAGGTGAAGGGTGGGCGAACCCACCAGGTCTCCGCTGCATCCCAGGTTTTGGGAGCCAGGATGGACCTGCTACTGGCAGGAGAAGGGTAAGCAGAACCACTGTGTGAGTGTGTCTGTGGGATCCCGTGTCTAAGTGTTTTATGTGGCTGAAACGTGGCATAGCTATGAAGCAGGTGTGGAGTCCTGATCCGTGGTTCCGTGTTCTCCGCAAGGAGAGCAGCCGGAAATGGACGAAGTGTATTTGTTTTGTGTTGTGTCTACGTGTTTTGTGTGTGTATATGTCTGTTGGTGTTAAAGATTACAGTGTTTAAGTGGTGGGGGAGGAGCAGATGAAAGTAAACCGTGGCTAATGGGGGGCGTGGGGGAGGATTGAGAAGAGTTCCCTCTCTGCGCCCCAGTGGCTATATAAGAGAAGTATAACCTCTAATATTTGTGGTCTATTCTTGAGACCTGGACTTCACACTCAGAGAACTATAGGCTCATAACTTTTGAACAGTGGAACCTGTCGTAGATACTAGGACAGTGTAAATTTTGCTGGAACTGAAACTGTGATCTAACAACAGGGGAGTTGATCTGTAAAATCCAGAGATACTATTTTACTGAACCCCCTGAGAGTATCATAAAACTTGTGTGTAGGTGCTCTCATATTATTTGTATAGTTGCATCCAAGGAGCACTGGGAGAGAGAGGCTATCGAGATTTGTAACACTGAAATGGGAGCCAGTCAAAGCAAGGAAATTTGGAAGAAAAGCCTATTGGGTTACATTTTGACACATTGGAAAGAAATGGGAGGGTCTCCTGGAAGCTCCATAAATAAGAAAACCGATCAAACATTGTAATCAGTGGTGGCCTTTATATAAATTGGAAGGTGGGGAAAAGTGGCCTTCCATGGAACTTTTGAACTATAATATGTTGTTACAATTGATGCTGTTCTTAAAGCGACAAGGAAAATGGGATGACATGATGTATGCAGATATGTTTTTCACTTTAAGAAACCACCCGGAGTGACAGACCAAATGCACAATTAATATGACTCTGTCATATCCCTTAATTTTTGCTTTGGAAAAGGACAGGAAAAAACTGAAAGTTAAGATGGAGAGATGTTTTTCAGCTTGTGATATAGAAAAGAAAAGCTGGGTCATGCTGTAGCCACAGCTGCAGTGATTGCTTTGAAACTGGTGGAAGAGAAATGTCGGGCGTAGGTGGGGGAGTGGGCTCTTCTTCTGTGTAACCGGATCGGTGAGCGTGCCATGAGGAGTTTGGACGCTGGAAGTGAGACTGCCCTGGGGGGGTGTGCCATGGGGTGGCTCTGATGGCAGAATTGTAACTAGACTGACAGGGACCAGAGAAGTCTTCCCAGCGGACCCACTGGTTATGATGAAGCTAGGGGACAAAGAGAAGGAAGTAGAATTTTTTAGTTGATACAGACGTGACATATTCAGGGTTAAACAAAGCTTTAATGCCTGTAGGGGATGACTATATTATGATAAAAGGAATAACTGGCCAATATAAAAAGACGTACTTTTGTAAACCATTGAAATATCAATTGGGAAAGCAATGGGGCATTCATAAGTTTTTGTATATGCCTAACTCCCCAAATGCTCTTTTGGGGAAAATTTGTTAGAACACTTGGGAGCGACCATTACTTTCAAAAGAGGTGAGATCACTTTAAAAGTACAAGACCAACAGTATATAGAGATGTTAAACTTAGTTTGGTTACTAAACAGGTTGAAGAAAAAGGGAAAATATACTGGATCAGGTATTTCCAGGAGTATGGGCCACTAATGTACTGGGAAGAGCAAAACCACACCTCCTATCCAAATTAAACTTAAGGAAGGAAAACAGATAGTCAGGGTCAAACAGTACCCCTTGAAAAAGGAAGATAAGGAAGGAAATAGACCGGTGATTAAAAACTTTCTGCAACTAAGGTATTAAGAAAATGCCAATCTGACTCCTATTTTCCCTTCCATAAACCTGATGGGTCATATCAAGTAGTGCAGAACCTACGGACTATTAACAAGGTAACAGAGAATCTCTACCCTGTAATAGCAAACCCATATACTTTATTAACATGTTTAACACTGGAAACTAACCTGGTTCGCTGTTTCAGATCTGAAAGATGCCTTCTTTTGCCTCCCTCTCCACAAAGCCAGCCAGAAAATTTTTGCATTCGAATGAGAGAACCCCAAGAGAGGGCGCAAAACTCAGCTTACATGGATGGTGTTGCCCCAGGGATTCAAAAACAGCCCTACCCTGTTTGGAGAACAACTGGCAAAAAACTCAGAGTCTTGGGAAACTCCATCAGAAAACAGAAAATTGTTTCAATATGTGGATGACCTCCTAGCGGCCACACAGACTGAAGAATCTTCAGTGGACAAAAGAAGCCACTCAAGCCTTCCACCAATTTAAAAAAAAAAAAAAAAAGCCTTGATGTCAGCACCAGCCTTAGGACTCCCAGATGTGAGTAAGCCATTCTTTCTCTTCTCCCACGAAAACCAATAAATTGCCTTAGGGATACTAGCACAGGACTTGGGCCAGTACCGGCGAGCATTTGCTTATTTTTCTAAGCAATTGGACTCTGCAGCCAAAGAATGTCCTGAATGCCTCAGAGCCCACACAGCAGTCATGCTGAATATCCAAGAAGCACGCAAATTCACCTTGGGCCAGAAAATGACAGTGCTAGTGTCCCATACAGTGTCTACAGTGCTGGAAGTGAAGAGTGGACACTGGCTTTCCCCTCAGAGGTTCCTGAAATATCAAGCTGTCATTGTGGAACGAGATGATGTAGAGATAGTGGTAACTAACATTAAAAACCTAGCTTCTTTCCTTAGTGGAAACAAAGGAGAACCGGTATAACACGACTGCCTGGAAACCATTGAGGCCATGTACTCCAGCCGTCCAGACCTGAAAGATACCCCTTTGGACAATGCAGAAACCTGGTTTACTGATGGGAGCAACTATGTTCTCAGTAGAAAATGACATGCTGTATATGCAGTCACCACCTGCAGAGAAGTAATAGACTCTGAATCTTTGCCAGTAAACAACTCTTCACAAAAAGCAGAACTGATTGCTCTGACTAGAGCCTTAGAAATAGCAAGAGGAAAGAAAATAAACATCTATACAGACTCAAGATACGCATTTGGGGTTATACATGCACATAATGCTATTTAGAAAGAAAGAGGACTGTTGAATTAGTAAGGAAAAACCATCAAACATGCACAGGAAATAATGTGATTGTTGGAAGCAGTCCAACTACCTGAGAAGGTAGCAGTCATGCATATCAAGGCACACCAGAAGGTAAGATCAGAATTGAAGGAGGAAAATGAACTGGTGGACAGAGAGGCAAAAGAAGCAGCAAGAGGTGAGATAACAGTAGAAGGGGCCTTAATTCCTGATGAGAAAATTTTTCTAGAAGGTAGGCCAAATTATAATAACAAAGATCAAAAATTAATTGCAGACCAAGGCGGAACCTTCAATGAAGAAGGGCAGGCTAGCATAACACAGGAAAAATAATTGTCCCCTCCTCTTTGTTATGGTCCCTAGTAATGAGTGAACATCAAAAAACACACTGGGGGGTGGATGCCTTGCATAAATATTTAATAAACAAAATTATGACTAGAAATTTGTATGCTACTATCCAACAGGTAACCCGCCAATGTGATCTCTACCTTCAAGCAAATTCCAAAAATAATCCTAAACCCAAAGTAGGCCAAATTGGGAAGGGTAACAAACCAGGACAACAGTGACAGATTGACTTTACGGCACTTCCAAGAAAAGGGGTGTATAGATACTTACTAGTATTCACAGATACCTTTTCAGGTTGGCCAGAAGCCTTCCCAACTAGAACTGTGAAGGCTCTAGAAGTAACAAAGACACTGTTACAGGAAATAATACCACGCTATGGGGTTCCAGCCACTATGTCTTCAGATAGGGGACCACAGTTTATTTCAGATGTGGTACAACAAATTAATAAACATTTAGATATTGATTGGCAACTTCGTACTCCTTACCACCCTCTGTCAAGTGGTCAGGTGGATAAAATCAATCACCTAATCAAACAGCAAACTATGAAATTAAGCCAAGAAGCCAGTCTGCCTTGGCCCCAGGCACTCCCACTGGCCCTATTGAGGATTTGAACTAAACCAAGAACATGGGAAGAGTTAAGTCCCTTTGAAATACTACATGGAAGACCATATGAGATTCAACAAGGAACATCTCCCCAAGTGGGAGAAGAAATTATGAGTACCTATATAACAGAGTTAGGGAAACAACTTGGAAAGACTGAAAAACATGTGTCTGGGACTCGAAGCAGGGGATTGGATAGCCCAGTACATAATATACAACCTGGAGATTATGTATATATAAAATCCTTCAAACCTGCAGGCGAAGAAAATCTTGAACCTGGGTGGAAAAGACCATTCCAGGTATTACCCATGACTTTTATGGTTGCTAAGATCAAGGAGCAAAGGGCCTGGATTTATCATACTCAAGTTAAAAGGCTTCGAAAGCCCCCTGGAAAGTCACACCAGGCGATAACGAATTGAAACTAAAACTTATCCGAGCGAAATAAATGCACTTTAGGTAGAAATGTTCAGTAACCTAGTTTGCAGAGTTTCAATCAATGAAATTGTCCTATATGCAATCATGATTTAAATTAATAATAGATGCACTTGGCATGACCCAGGACAATGTATCCCTAACTTAATTAGTTGTATACAAGCACAATTATGGATGCAGTCAGTAGCTACCTTTATTATAAGGGAAGGAAATAAAAGTGTTTTCCCTATGGAGTTTTGAAAGGTTGTTTGGGATAATGCCAATGATTTGGAAAGGAAGCTCCAATCTTGGTGGACCCTGGTAAATTTCACCTATAACCCTATTACGAACATGGCCACAGCTTTTGTGCTTACTATACATAAAGCCACAATTTACGTTATCCACCCCATTATTTCACTAAGATCAAACCATGAAGGAACAGTGCCTTATCCCTCTGAACACAGAATATGGGCCTGAATGGTAGGTAAGAGATGGCAGACTGTAAATTTAGAGTTTTATATTACACAAGAACAACACGGGTTCATTTGTAAAGGTAACACAATTGATGGAAAAGATGTATGTCTTGACGTGGAAAAAGGCATTTGTCATTTTGAGGTTCATCCACATATTACTCAAAAGACTGTACTTATATATATTGGTCAAGGTTGCTTATGCTTAAGAACTGCTTGTACTTTTATGAGGATAGATGATAATGAAATTGTAACTGCTAAGGACCATTCTAATTTTTGCATTTCTAACTTTATTAGGATTACTGGATGTGACTTCACGTATTTAGCACCGGTTGTATCCCACCAATTGATAAAATCTAATTACATAATATACCACAAATTATCACCTATACCCATTGGAATGGACCTTACATTGATAAGGCAACTGATAAAACACCAAAACCTAATTAACATTTTAAAAGAAGTCCAGAAAAATGGAGAGAAAACTTTAATTGCCGTTCACCATGACATGGAAAAATAAGTAGAGTCTTGCAAAGGGTAAGACAAGATACAAGTTACCACTGGTGAGATATACTTTTCAGATGGCCACCCACTATAACTGGCATTCTAAATACGTTGCATCACCACATTGTTGTTCTTCTAATACTAATTAGTATTAGCTTTGTGTTATCTATTGGGTTACTTGTTTGGAACTAAAAGGTATTACAACAAATAATGATTTTGACTTCTTTATCAAACGTACATAGTAAAGCACTGAAAAATATCTTCGCGGAAGCTGGTTAAAAGAGGAGCCTGTATAATAAGTAAAAGAATTTACTAACTTTATAGAAAAGGGGGGACTGATACCAGGAAATAAAGGGTTAACATTGTGCCTGCTTGCTTAAGCAGTTGCTGTGCTTGGTGAAGCAGAACCATAGGAGTTAAAATTGCTAGAATGGTGAAGCAGAATTGTAGGAGTTACAGCTGCTAGGCAGAATTGTAATAGATAAGATTCATAGCTTAATATTTAAGACATTCTTGTTCAAATAGTATCTTTAGAAAGAAAAGGAACAAAAGATAGCCAGAATAACAAAATTTACAAACTTGGCAAGTTTCTACTTTAAGATACATAAAACTGGCTTGTACCGAACCTGAGGTTTGGACAGAAGCCGGAACTCTCTTGAGTCTGTGTGAAGGCAAGAGGTTACTTGCGGTGATGAAGAGGAACTACAGGCCTTCATCCACATGACCCCTAATGACCACCACCAGGAGGCACTGCACAGGCGCTCCAATGGGACTAATGCCAGAAAACTAATTATAATACTAGACAGGAATAGGTTTTGCATATGTATTAAGCATGAAGCAATCTCATGTTTAGATAATCATTATATAGAATATAAATGAACTGAGTGACAAAGAGGGGCGCGCATGCTTTTGGAGGAGAAACCCCCATGCGCCTCAGTGCTGAATAAAACACACCTACTTTACAACTCTAACTAGTTGTGGAGTCAATCCGCATATCACAGCAATTTTTTGAGTTGCAGAGCAAGGCAGAAGAAATAAAGTATGAAGGTTTCATTACTTGGCAGCTTTTCTTTCCCATGGGCTACAGAATGAAGAGGCTTCCAGCTTTCACCATTGAGAATATACAGACTAAACCGGTGCCCACTACAAAGGGGCACTGAAGAGCTGCTGCAGATGATCCAGGCTTCAGTTTGCTGGATCAGAGTGTGAAGTTGCTGCAGGGGATGGACCCTGTGAGACTGGGCCTTGAGCATCATATTCCTGAGCAAGGCCTGGCATGGAGACCATAGCTGGTGGGTCACCCACACTAAGCGCCTGCAGTCAGAACTGGAGTAGTACGAGATACCAGTGTCAAGGGCAGGAGACTGGGATGAGAGGGCAGAGTCAAAGAACATGAGTCCTGTGCTTAGTGCAAAGGAGAAGAGAGGATGAGAAGAAATCCCTGGGTAGTGGCAGGCAAAGGCTTCTTGACCTGTGCAGAGCAGGACTTGGTATTACATGAGTCCTGTTATGAGAGGAAAAGACAACTTTGCATTGATGAAAGAGAATGTGTTAGGACTGTTTCCTTTTTGTATGGGTGACTTGTCTAACTTGTTACCTTTATGTCTCCTGTCACCTCATGCTGCAGTGCATTCAGCAATCCATCCCTTTTATTCCACTCTGTCCTCTTTACAGACACCTGCTGCCTAGAGAACCAGTGCACATGCCTGTACTTGTCCACATGGACAGCTCTTCTGTCTCTTAACTGGGAATGAATACCTTGAAGCTGGGAATGAATACACTGGATTTTCATGGAGGGACAGCATTGACAACTCTTTGCACTTAGTAAAGACTAAGTGGGAATCCAAATTATACTATGCACGTTTCACAAGTTAAATACATGCTTGCTGCAGGGCCCAAGGGGAGAAATTCCTTGGAAACCTGGCACACAAGCTCAAGTGTGTGTATATGAAAACAGGACCTGTTTCATCTGGAGAAGGAACATGGCACTCAACAGAAAGATATTTCAAGATGATTGACTTGAATAACCCATGATTGCTGTTGCAGTACAAAGTTTTAAAGGATAAAGAAGCCCATTCTTAAAACTGGAAGAACACACACACAAAAAATTGGTTTTGTGTTTCACACAGGCAATAAAAGAACAGTTCCCAGACTCTTGCAGATGTGATGCCAGTTTATTTTGATCTAAGCTTCCCAGAGGCAAAAATCTGAGGGGCTTGAAGAACATATCATAGCAGGAAGGAATCATAAATGCTTTTGGGACCTTATGCTGAATAGCCACTAGTTTCTGCTAACAGCCCCACACATGGAAGTACTGCAGAAAAAGTATGGTCTTGCCCCTCTGGTGGCTCTATCAGTACTAATGCTTGAATGCAATAGATTACTCCTGTGTCCTGGGTTTAGCAGTAGCAGTCATTTTCCTCTTTCTTGGTAGCTGGTGCAATGCTGTGTTTTGACTTTTGGCCTGGGAACAAAGCTGATAAAAATGATGTTTTGGTTTGGCCAAGGACTTTGTGACCCTCATGCTCTGCCAGGGAGGAGGGGAAGCTGGGAGGAAGCAGAGACAGGACACCTGACCCAAACTAAAGAGGTATTCCATACCACAGCACGTCATGCCCAGGAGGGAACTGGGAGAATTGCCTGGAAGGGCTAAGGGGACTGCAGGGTTGGAGGAGGTATCGGTCGGTGCTTGGTCGGGCTGGGGGAGGCAAGCTATCGGTCGCCTGGTGATGAGGTGTTGTATTCTCTTCCCTTGTTATTTCCTTTATCATTACTATTATTGGTGGTAGCAGTGGTGATTTGTGTTATACCTTAGTTACTAAACTGTTCTTATCTCAACCCGTGGGAGTTGCATTCTTTCAATTCTCCTCCCCATCCCTCTGGGAACGGGGAAGGTGGGGGCAGCCCCTGGAGAAGGGGGGGGGACTAACGTGGCCCTTGATTGCTTCCAGCCTGGCACCACTCACTGGGAGTGAGTGCACAAGTTGTCTGGCTGGGGTTAAACCATGACACCTGTCATTATCTTTTTCATGTTCTGTCCAGCCTACTTTCGAACATCTCATGGGAAAGAGATTTCCATTATATGTGGTTTCCACTATACTATTCCACTCCCTGCCAGACCTCACTGCCAGAAGTCCTTCCTGCTATGCAGTGAGATATGCATCTTCCCTTTAATTTGATCCCATTATTCCCAGGCATGCTGTTTTTGCAATGCACTAATTCTGTTTCCTCTGTGTTAAAAGTTTTAGACTACTGTCCTCTGTCTCACTCCAAAGCCCCACTGACTTGTTAACTCCATTCTTCTGAGTCAGCTTTCCCTCTCGTTTGCATTTTTGTGTCTCCACCCTTTAGGTACCCAGGCTCCCAAACTGCACATGTTGATGCTGTGGTCTATGTAAGCAATAAATTTCTTGCCTTTAGAAGCAGCATGTAGCTTGGTTCAGTGATGGAGCATGAGAAAAATGTATTATATTTTGTGAAGTACCACTCCATGCCATAGCTACCAGCTTGTACAAAAGCACAACCTGAGCTGTGGTGCAATCATGCTGAGAATATGCATTTGAGAAGTCCGAGATGAACAGTGGCTTTGTTGAATCTGGTAGTGGTAAATCAAAACCCTTTGCAGATTGGCTGCTAGTGATCCACACTGACCAAAACACTGTGTGCATCTTGTCAAAAAGAGTAAACAGGTTTATTTGCACTAGGACATTTGTATGCAAAAAACAGTTTAATGCCCTGCTGTGTGGGTTTAGGGCTTTTTAAAAAGAACAAACCAACTTGATGCTAAAGAACAAAAGAAATAGAGCATGCATCTATAGCAGCTGCCAATCTGGCAAGTGAGGTCTGGGTCTATGCTTGGAGAAGACTTCCAGAAACACCTTTAGCAAGTGATGTGCTCAGATCTGACTAAAATTTGATCTGATGTCTTTTTTTCTTTCTAACAAGTGAAAGCTTCATTTGGCACTAATGGGGTAGATGAGCTTCATCCCTGTCAGTGCATTAGCAGGACCCATATACAGGTGATAAGATACCATAAAGATATGTCTCGGCCTTGATGTTAACGTGAAAGTGTTTCTGGCATAAGACTCACAGCTGGATACATTGTGGCTTAGATGAAGTGCGACTTAAATCTATGCATATGTGAGACTCCATAAGAGTAAAGTGCCCTATGCCTCTGACAATAATTCAGTGTGACACAACTGTGCAGTGAGTGTGTAATAAGAGATTCTCCTTACACAGTACATCTCCTTTCTCTAGACCAGTGTGTAATAGTATCTTCTCCTTACACAACAGATCTCCTGTCTCTAGACTAAATTCATCCTTATGTATGCTATGTTGCAAACTGCTAAAGGTGTATAATTGTGTAAGTCACCAAGACAAGTTGTGTCTCTGCAGTATTACAGCACCTACAGGCAGCAAGAAGGCTTCACCAGTAAAATAGGTCCTCTAAACAGGTTCTCTTGCAGCTGGGTACAAGTCCCAAATTCAGGCTGTAGGTTTGGTGTTTTAGGAGAGTGAGGGAGAGGAGTTCAGAAGATTCATCCCTCTCCAGTGACACAGGAGAAGCTTTAATTCTTCAAACCATCTATTCTGGGTCTGCACTAGGTACAAGAAGGGGTCACAGCACAGCCCATGGGGCTTGGTTTTGTTCCTTTCTGTCCTTCAAGACGGATGTAGAAGTCTCACAAACCTGATCCTTTCCAGGATCTTCTGCCGGAGACACGCTATTACTGTCAGTTAGGTCCTAAACCTGCCCAGATCTGAGGAGTAAAATGAGGTCATATGGTACCTCTCCTAGTATATTTACATACTCATTCCCTTATCTACACAGACACTCTTCACAAATGTGTCATTTTGATGAGTTTGGGAGGAAACCATGAAAACAAGTGTTTTATGGTTAACAAGGTTAAAACGTTTTGTTAAGCAAAAAGAAAAAAAAGTGTGGAAAAGGAACGTTTTAACTTTTGGAATGAAAGCCAAGCAGCAAAGCTCCCTGAGAAAGGGAAGTTGTTTTCTGGCAGGGCTAACCATGGCATAACACCTGTACTTAATCTTGGCTCCAGAGCTGCAAGGGTGGGCAAAGACCTCGCTCTGCTGAGCTCACCTCTGTGGTTTACTGTCCTGCTGCTCTGAGGACCATTATGGTTACAGATTTCAGCCTCCTGGTCTGCACAGTACCAAGTACTTGTTCCTCTGTCCTGTCCACTTCAATCCTCTTGTATGACAGGTCACATATCCTTAGTGCAGTTTTCCAAGCGAGAGGGTAAGTGCCTATGCTTGAAACAAAGATGCCCTGTAGTTTGGGTGAGGCCACCATTCCCCGTGGCTCCTGGAAGGATGCAGCAATGCAAATCCTAGACCTGGAAATGTGCTCAGTTGTGATGTCTAGCTGACCACAGTACAACGGAGGAAATGGCTTCTGACCTTGCCTGTTGAGGGAAGAGATGTGTAGAAACCCCAGGAGATTTCTGCAGCCTCCTACTGAGACAGGGAACAGAGGACGCTGCTGTTCACCGGAGAAGTGGGTCAGGACCCAGGGCCTCTTTGTGGTATCCTCACCTGACATAAGAGGGGCTTTTACTGAAAAGAGCAGTGGGCCCATCACTCCCCAGATGTCCCACATGAGAAGACTGTTGTGTAGGGAGAGGACAGGTCTTGGAGACATGTCCAGTAGGTTGTCCAGAGGAGAAGTGGTGAAGTAGCAGAGAACTGTTGTCAGCCCTAGAAAAGCTTTCCTTCTCCTGAGCTGATGCAGCAACTGGCAAAATGAAGATCTAGCAGGTCCTAGTTGCAGAAAAGAGACATGGAATGGAGATGTCACAGAAAGAAATAGAATCTATTGGTAGACACAGAGAATATGGAAGCCTTCCCAAAATAAATCTGTTTGTTGGCTGCCTTTTTACAAGTGGCTTAGCTTTCATCAGTGCCAGCTTTACACACTTTTTATACAAACTCCTCTGTTCTGAACAGACAGAACTTAATGATTTCAAGTTCCTTTCATCAGTCATAACACTGGAAAGAAAACCAATTCTCAAATCTATCTTGCATCAAGACATTGGGTCTTCACAAAAAAGAAAAAACCAACAACAACAACAAAAAAAAACAACCCATGAAGATCAGCAGACTCACAAAATTACATGAACTGCAAGAATGGGGTTCTGTTGCCACTTACTTCCTCTTTCGGATCTTAAATGGTTACGGTTACTGCTTTCAATGTTTCAATGCTTTCAATTTCTGCTATCACGTTCCTGAAAGCAGAATCTCTAAGACTGTAGGTACTGGCCCTAACAAAGAGCAACACCATGCTACCCGCTCTGAGAAAGTGATCCCAACTATCTTGCTTCTGTAGGGTTTTCAAAAATAGGGTCTTCCTGCCAGAGACGTGATGGAAATCAGCTGGCTAGGTCAGCCCGCTGACCTTTTTTCATAATGCTAATCCTAATGTGTCCCACCAGAGCAAAGAGCTTGCCAGTTATGCCTGCAGGGAAGCACAAAGCAGATCTGCCTGCCACTGATGAAGCAAACAGGGAAATAACAGAACTCTCATTCCTGCTGCACAGGACCATTGCATCTCTTTTAAAGCAAAAGAGTGGAGCGAGTCTCCAGGTCCTGCTCACACTGCCTGTGAAAAGCTGTTAGGAAGAAATGGAGAATTGGCAGGTGGAAACTCTTGGCTCTATTTTGGTCTAGTATCTTCTTACCTTTGGGACATTAACCACCTTTTTTGGAGGCTTGGGGCAGGAAGGGAAGACCAAGTACACTACTTAAAAAATGTCTTGGGAGTTGAGATATTTTAAAAATAAGAATGGATGCAACAATCTACAGACGATCAGAAAACAAGGTAACATGGGGAAAGAGTAGGAAATAGAGGAAAGGGAACAGGATCAAGAAGAGGACGTTCAGGTTAAAGACTTCAGAGAAGTCTTCCGTATGTGTCACATGTGTCTCCCAAAAGGAAATTTCTACTCTGAAACACCTCTGAAGAAGACAGCGGAAAACACTTGAGGAGTGTATAGAGAGGAAAGGGGATGTGGGAGAGTGTACTCAACACAATAAATATCAGTCTTTGCTCCATATCTTGCTTCCTATGCACAGCAGTTATAACAAATTAAGAGCGCAACTCCCCTTCCCCTCTGAGACATCACTGGCTTCTATATAGCCAAAAAGAAAAAAACCAAGCATTAACACTTACTGATCTACTCTCTGTCAAATCTAGTAGTCCTTACAAAGCCACACATTTGTCTTGGCACACATAGTCTGTGCTCAGTTGGTTTGATCACTGCTTGGTCCTTCTCCATACCAAAATCTGTTTAGATAGTTTATTGAGGACATTTCTTCTAACAAACATGTCTGATCTTTAATGCTTGCCTGTGGGGCAGGACAGCACAGATAACAGGGAGTGTGATGTTAGCACCGGAGCATTATCAGAACTGACCTATGCGCTGGAAAGCTTCCAAGAAAAATCATAGTGGTGCCTTAAGCACACTGTTCCCTGGCTTTGTGGCATGTTCTCTGCTGCTGGGGCTGCACTGACACAGAAAAACGCTTCCCTGGGAAGACAATCTAATGTGCTTAGTAAGATGTGTTTAGCTGAAATACCAAAAGTCCTCTTTTGTCATTTGAGGTTTTCACAATGTCATAATCACCTTCCTATCTCCTGTCCCTCTCCTAAAAATACACCATCTTTCCTATCTTGCGTGAATGGGAAAAGAGGTAAGCAGAGGTGAACTGTCTTCAGGGTGCTACACAGGAGAAAGCTTGGACTGAAATGCTAGGGAAGCCTGCTTCCTGTCCACAACCTGTGTGCCCACAAAGAGACAGAGCTCTGGTTCTACTCAAGCATGGGACACACAGTATGGAGGAAAAAGCACAGGAAACTCTCTGGGGGTGTACTACTCATTTACTTCTCCAAAGCAGTGGTTCTCAGGTTTCTCATGATTCTACCGAAATGCTCTATTGATAATGAAAGTGATACTGCCCCACCCATGTGGAACTCCGCTCAGGGTCCAAATCACAGCTTCTGCTGCTCCACGGGCTGGGTAGGAATCATCCCTAAAGAGCTTGCTCATCCTGTACAGTTTGTTCACTTCTCATATGATTCCATTTCTACTGTTTTTTTAAAACCTTCTTTCAAAAGGATACCCTTTAAACTGTAACTCTCCCACCTCAAAGACTAAAACATAAATACCAGTCCTTCCTCATTCCCCTTTCACAGATGTAATTTCTGCCCACACCATCTCACTGCTTTCCAAACCTGAACTAAAACCCACTAAATACTGAGGTGCACTACAAGGGCTGGGAGACAAAGACATTTATCTGAACCTCAGCAAAGAGATATTCTGAGCTGCCAGTAGTAAGGAATTGCTTTGCAAGGTGGAGCTAATACAGATTGAGGAGCCAGTCACAAGCTAGTGGAAATAAAAGTTTTCTTTACCTCCATGTCCTGCAAGAGAGAGGTGTCCTCAGGGAAATCTTTCTTCCCCACCCCTTTCCCTCTTATCTGTGGGAAAACTTCAGCCAAGCCAGAAAAATTGTGCCGCGGTGGAGGGTATGTAATACTCAGGCTGTGCTCAGCTTGATAACTGACACAGCCCAGCAAGTGGCCCTGCACTACCAACAAGGAGGAAGGGCGGGTTGGTGAGAGGAAGGGAGGGAGGGGAGAGGAGGGGGAGGCAAGGCAATCAGAGTTTAAATTTAGACACAAATCTAAACAGATACTGTCCTTCCCAGAGCTCCAGGCTCATGAGACAACAAGCAGAAAACTCTGCTGCTGCTCCCAAACTTGGGGACACCACCTGCACTTTCTCCCTTCCTTTCTCCCCTATTTTCTGTCACCTCATCTTTACTTCCCCCCACACACGCACACCCTGTTTTGCCTCTATTTCTCTCCATTGCTTGCAGTTAACTGCCCCGGTGTTTCTGCCTGGATCTCTCCCTTGACCATGCTTCGCTCTCCAAGTCTGCAGGGTGTCTTCCTTTTTGTTTATTTGTTAGGAGACTCTTTCCCCTCTCACTGCAGCTTCCCTTCTCCCTTCCTTCACACTTTTAGGTAATTTCAATCAGCAATGGACTGTCTTTAGGGTGATCAGAGAGGCAGAAGAGAAGCAGTGCAAGGGTGATTGTTGTATTTGACCAGAAGGCTTTGGTGTCTTAGTTCACAGCTGGGACTCCCAGGGACGACACTTCTGTGCTGCTGGGTCCTCTCCTAAACGAGAGATAAGGGCTCTACTGTGACAGGAGCTGCAATAATGTGGGCAAAAGCAGAAGGGGGGTTGCCATGCAAGGTGTCACTGCTAGTCACTGCTAGTTGTAAAGCAGGACTAGCTCCTTCCACCGCCTCACACTACCAGGTCAGAAAGTGCAGAATGCTCTCCCTTCACAGGAAAGGAGTGACTTGTGCACTGAAAGTGAGAAGCTTCAGGGGTGACAGGAAAAAAATCCTCAGGAATGTTTTGCTATAGTTTCCATTTCCATGTGCAATATTTGGTGACCTCTTGCATTTTGGCTATGAAGTATGGACAATGGGGCCTCCACAGGGTGCTAAATCCACAGAAAGAAAATGCAGGGACATGACAGGTCTTTAGAGACCACTTAGGAAAGAAAGTTTTTGAGGGCATCTGAAACTCTGATATTTGTGTCCGCGCAGCTATCTCATTCAGGTGTGTCTGGGAGCCCAGTGTGGGAAGGTGTGTTTGTCAGGGCCGTGGATGAGCAAAGGGTGGAGGGAACTGTGGGTCCCCACAAGACAGAATGAAATTCTGTACTTTGTTAAGGCATGAACTGAGGGTTTAGTAGAGCTCTCTTGTCAGTGCCAGTATCTGGGATTGTTCTGTCCACCTCTCTGTCTGGCTTTGCCTGCTGCTATTCATGTAATTTCCCAGAATTCATACTAGTAACCAACAGATGTTCCCATGTTGGGCTTTTGACCCCCTTAAAATGAGGTCTCAACCCTTCCTGTTCCCACTCGAGCAACTCAATTCTCAACTGAAACAAACAGGGGGATAAAGTAACCACAGAAAAAAACTGAAAACATTTGCATTTCAAAGATCAATCAACTCCGAAAGCCAACATCCTGTTTTGGGTTGGGTTTGAGCATCAGCTTCTCCGACAACGGCAAGATGACTGGAAGTGAACGTGAGCAGCGTTTTCTAGGGGAAACTCACTGCTTGAACTCACCATTCTGCTAACTGTGTCCTGAAATATCTGCTCCCACCGACCCTGCCCTCAGCATTAAACTCACACTGTGGACACTAAGCCTCACCCTCCCTCTTCCCGGAGTTATCAGCAGGAAATGAAGTCAGATGGAATGCTTTGTGCCATCAACATTTCTTGCTCTAATTCTGCAGCTGCAGCAATGCTTGTCTGGGAGCACACACGTGCACACACACGCTCACGTGCCAGGCACCATGCACCCCTGGGAATGATGTGAATGGGAAAGACCCATTAGCAAAGAGGCTTGAATTAAGTGAAAGGACATGGTTGCAAGTGATTCTTGCTAAGCTGTGTTGGACAGGGAGGGTGAGACTCTGTGTGTTGTGTGGTAGCCACATAAAAAAGTAGGTGATACAGACTAATAGAAAGATCTAATAATTTCACATGTTCCCAACAGTTGGCCTGTGCCTGTCTGCTAACATCATGGTTCAGACTAACCAGGCTTCTTAACTCCCAGGCTCTGGGCAAAAGCTTGTCCCCAAGCAGAGTAAAGTTAGAAAAATGCAGCACTGTACAAAGAGCATTTCACCTGCAATGCTTTGCTTGTAATAAGGAGAACGCGCTGAAGTGGACCACCCCAACTCGTATCAGGCCACCTAGGGTGGTGTGTGTGTGGTGGGTGGTGTACAGGTAAATAGTGCCATTTTTTGCAGCACCTGAATTTCTTTGGAGAGCTCTTCTTTCATTGCTGATCACCTGACTTCAGAGAACATACTTAGCTGGGGTATTAAGAGACAATGGCTGCATCCCATTATATTAATATAGTGATGGGACAAATATTATAAGCATCAGCCACTGACAGCTTGCTTTTAGACTGAACGATTCCTCTACCAGTTACTAGTTTTAAAACTCAACAAGGGTTAATAT
Source organism: Neopsephotus bourkii (assembly GCF_033783945.1). Taxonomy (NCBI): domain Eukaryota; kingdom Metazoa; phylum Chordata; class Aves; order Psittaciformes; family Psittacidae; genus Neopsephotus; species Neopsephotus bourkii. Next base: position 79,798 of record NW_026901923.1, read on the forward strand.
AAAGAAACAAAAAGTTACAGCCAGAACATGGGTGCTGACACAATTCCAGGTATCTGTGCTGGATACAAGCATAGATTTGATTATGTTGTTCTCAAGTCAGTCCTGCTGCCAATCTCTCAACATCCTAGTATCATAGCTATCCTTCACAACATCTTCCTCAGCATGTAGCCCAAGCTCTGACTGAACAGCGACAATTTTAGACTGAACATGGAATAACTCTTCTGGTCCCTAACAGGTTATGCACAGAGGACGTTTGCCTTGCCGATGCCTGTGTGGTGACTGTTAAAAACATAAAAGGACTTTCAGCTGAGTATCAGGACAATGCTATATTAATTTTACCTATCTTCAAAAAATACAGTGATGAAAGGGTCAGAAGCTAAATTCCCAACCAATTTAATTCGGGAACTTTGAGGGCAAGAACAAATAGACGCATTACACACAGGCACACAACACCTTTCTGTCTTCAGCAAAGACCTGTGTCGTGTGCAATTTCCTGATAGCAGTAGCACTGCATTGTTCCACAGTGCTGCTATCTCCTCAGGAGGATATCTAACCAACATTTTTAGAAACAATTTGCATGATGGGTTTCATATGGCGCAGAGTGTTGGCACTTCAAAGCACAGAGTATTTCAGCTTTTGCCAGAGATGACTCACAGGTCAGTTGTTTAAGTCAAATGCAGTGGCAAGTGACTTTAATCACTCTGGCTGTCATCGGGATGCAGACAGCTGGCCTGGCTCAGAGATCAAGCACTACATCCACTGAGACTGCACAGCCTGCAAGTGTTACCCGGACAAAGAAAAGTTTCTGTTCACAGACAGACTGCATGATCTAGACAGGAAGCCAGGCCCAGCACACAGCTAGACTGTGTCTGAAGAGAAACCTTGCCCAGCCCATCCAACAACCATGCTATCTAAACAGAGAGCTGGTTCAAGGCAAAACCAGCTATGAGGAGGGCAGGCAGAGCATAATAATACACTAGATAGGATGGTGACCTTGCTTGCTTTCCGGCTGAAATGCACCTTCTCCAGCAACACAGCCCCCAGATTCAGCCCAAGGCCCATCCCATATAAACCACACTGAAATTAAGATGGTTCCATGAACTGGCCAGCCCCTGGAGGGAGTAAACTGGCTTTATCTACCGTGAGATGTTACTGTCTATTTACTAGGGGTTTTTACGAACATAAGCAGAGTTGAAAAAGAGAACTAGTGGCTAGCAATACTTTCTTGACCTTGTTATGCAAGGACACTGGAAGCCCCTAGACATATTGCATCACAACAGAGAGAATCCTTCTCCTTTCTCTGAGATCTAGCTGAGGAAGTGAGAGCCTGGAGATTTCAGAGCAAGCTGAAAGAGTTAAAAGACCTTATCCCTCACCAGCTTAGGGTCACTCCATGATACCCATCCAAGAAAGAGGTCACCAAAACAAGCCCTCTTCATTCTGTGTGGTGTGCAAGACGGCCTATATGCTGCTGTCCACTGCCCACTGCAGAGGCCACTGAGTCTAACAAATCCTGTTCTCCCTAATGGAGAGCCAGTGTTATTTGTTTCATAAATCCTGTTGGGAGCTGAATCCCCACCAGGCTCATCATCCCAAATCCTGCAGGTCACTGAGTTTTGCAGCAGCACCCCTTGGAGGCTGCAGACAGGGATGGCTGTACACGTACCACAACGCTGGAAAGGGAGGAGAGAAGTGGGCAGACTTTGTTTGGACAGGTTGTTTTGTCTTGGGCCCTGAGATTCCATTATATGGTCCCAGCAGTGGTGGGGGGGATGATCTTCCACACTAAGAGGCTCACTTTTGTCTCTCCTGCCACAGGGGCTGTACAGCTCCAGTAAGGTGCACCCTTCCTGGAGGACAGCCATGAGCACAAATACATACATTTAAACTCCATAACATAAAAGCTTTCCAGAAGAGAGAACAAAAAATGGCCAGCTCTGCTTCCCACATCTCCTTTATCTTCTTTCCTCTCTGTCCCTTTTTTATTCCCTGAGGCACATGTTACTTCCATATACTCTCCATGGTAACCCCTCTTTCCTATGCTGACACAACCAAACACCTGCAGTCTGCTCCCTGTCACTCTCTCCTGCTCCCCAGTAAAATCATTCACAAACTCACCCCCCCACATACACTTGTCGCTTTCATTACATCAGGTAAACACACTCCCCACCTCAGGCTGTGAGGGCAGGACTGCTTGGAAGTGAACAGAAACAAACAGTTTCTGTGCATGCACACACAAGTTGGTGGGGAGAGAAAAGAGGAAGCTGTGTCTCTCTTTTAGCTAAAAAAATCTGTAACAAAAAGGGTTTGTTGCATTTTGTCTTTCTCACCCCCTTTTCTTCCCCAAGCCATTCCCTCAAGACCATTTTCATCCCTTTCTTCCATAATCTTTGCATTCCTTTAGAATGGCTCCTGTTTTTGTCCCTTCAGTATGTTCCAATCCTACCCCTCATCTATATATGTTGTAAAATACTACATACCTGAAGGCAACCTTTTGTGCAGTCTGTTATCTCATAATTCCTTTTATTGCTGTTTTTCTCCTTAGCAGTCTGCCCTGAAATATCACTTGCCCTGTACCACAAATAAGGCTGCCTGTATTGCCTTAGTTGCTGGAGCAGTTCAGTGGTTGCACACCAGGGGTTCATCAGCCTCTGCTTTTCAGTTTTAAGAAAACACATTTTTTTTCCTGAGCATAACCAGGAGAATGCATCAGTGGAAGGCTCTGTGTGTCCCAGAGGGAAAGCAGGGGTCTCTGGCCATGCTCTGCAGGCCAAGGGAATACTGGAGGACTATTTTGTTCTGCCTGTACACAACTGGACAGTACGTAAATGGCAGGGAATGGACCTGTGGTGTGTTTTCCTTCCTGAATTCAGCCCAAACAGAATGATCCCTCTGGTGGGCTGTAAACTGTGGGTGCTGTGTGGCACCTGGGGGCAGATGGCAGTCACATGGTAAATTAATTTGGGTTTCTCTGGGCTACACTGGTATTACATATGTAGTGTAGACATACTTGGTGAGATCAAAGTGGAAAAATGGAAATCCACACCATCTTTTACGAAAAGCTGAATCAAGTCTCAGTATTACCCCAGTTAATCCTAATCTTCATCAGGTGACTGAGCAAAAAGTGGTAAATATTTTCTGTATATTTTCTGTATTTATTTCTCTCAGCAATGCTTTGAAGGCCAGGAGGTTGTTCAACTAGCAGCACCAAGTCTTGTAGAAGAGATGGCTTTGACACACATCCTGCAGTTTGCAAGTGGCAACACTTGACCTGTGCCCTGTGGGAAACGATCCCATGAGCTTTTATGTCTCAAACCAGTTTCACCCAGACCCTGCTTGCTGTGGTTAAAGGACAAGGAAGGCTGAGCCACAGGCACTTGTGGTGACACAGAACCAGCCTCTGAGATTGACTTTGTACCAACGGGTGGTGGGGCCCATGGTTCCACAACCCCCCTTCGGATCTGAGGCACACACAACCTCTGCCAGACAAACAGGGGGCCATGTCAGGGAACAGCTGCTGGTGGGCACTGCGCTGCCGCCATAGCCCACGTCGGGTGAGTCACGCACACTCTGCCAGACAGGCCGGCCGCGAGCAAGTGGGTGCCCGGAAGGCAGACAGAGCGACCCCGCAGGACCAGAACTGCAACGGTCGCCGACTCCACCTCGGGCCACTGCACAGCAGCATCCCCCTCAGCCCACCTGCCATCCGCAGCGGCCACAAGCGCCGCGGAATATGATTGGTAGAGAGTTGCAAAGAGGTCTTTCATTGGCTGCTGGGATACCACCCTTTCTCCTCCCCCTGGAGAGGCAGGGCTGTCCGGGATGTTTACAACCGAGAGCAGCTGTGGGGATTGTCCTGCCCCCTCGCAGCTCTCATTGGCTGAGAAGGGCGAAGCCATTGGCTGATAGCCTACTGGCTAATTTCCCACTCACAAGGTTGCTCCCGGCGCTCCCTCACCCAATGGGTGAAGGCGGGGGGGGGGGGGAAGAAGGTTGTTCCGATTGGCGGAACGCCGTGGGGCCTGCCCTCCCACTCGCGGGTCAGGACCTTGAGGGGTGGCTGGCGCCTCACGGTAGGCTGTGGTGGCGTGTGCGGCATGTTTGGGTTTCAGCTCGGCAGCCCCGTAGTGGTGCTGCTGCTGCTGTTATTGCTGACGGCCGACGGGGCCATCCCGCCGCCGGAGGATGCGGCACGCATGGCGCGCTTCGTGCTGCACACCTGCGACTGGGGCGCACTGGCCACGCTCTCCGCGCAGGAGGGGTTGCGTGGCTACCCCTTCGCCAACGTCTTCTCCCTCAGCGACGGGCCGCCCGGGCCGCTCAGCGGCAGCGGCATCCCCTACTTCTACCTGACCGACATGGAGATCTCCGTGCAGGACCTGGAGGTGAGCAGGAGCGGCTGGGCCGGTGGGGAAGGACAGTGTCCCTGCAAAATCAGGTCTGATCTAGTGTATTCAAGCCCTAGATAGAAATAGTGACTCCAGTAAAGGAGACCTAAAGCTTGCAAGTGTGCAGGTTGCAAATGCAATGAACCAACTGGTGGTTGGGATTACTTTTGTAGGAGTCAGGTTTTACACCAGCCTTTTCTGATGGTAATGTAATGGTGCTGCTAGCTGCCCTTCCTGTGAATGTCACTTCATTTTTGAGCCCTGGGAGCAATTATTGGTCCTACAGCGTCTGAACATAGGCAGTGCTGCCTGTGTTGATGCTTAGTAGCCACAGAATCATCACAGAATCATAAAATAGTTTGAGTTGGAAGGGACCTTAAAGCTCATCCAGTTCCAACCACCTGCCACAGGCAGGGACACCTTCCACTAGAACAGATTGCTTCAAGCCCTGTCCAGCCTGGCTTTGAACACTGCCAGGGATGGAGCAGCCACAGCTTCTGTGGGCAACCTGTCCCAGCGGCTCACCATGCTTGTAGTAAAGAACTTCCTCACGTCTAATTAAAATGGCCCTTCTGTCAGTTTAAAGCTATTCTCCCTTGTCCTGTCACTCTATGCCTTTGTTAAAAATCCCTTTCCAGGTTTCTTATAGGCCTCCTTTAAATACTGGAAGGCTGCTATGAGGTCTCCACAGACCCTTCTCTTGGCCAGGCTGAACAGTCCTTCGAAGAAGTTCCTACTGATCATGGTCTGAGAAGTTGTTGAGCACCACCCTGGTAGAGGAAGAGACTGAAGCTTACAGGATCACTGAGCAGTGGAATGAGGGGCCACAGAATATTTAAATGGAGAATGTCACAAAAAATACCAAAACAACTGTAAATACGCAGTGTGGGACTTGAGCAAAGAGAGCTCTTATACAGGCTATTGAAAGAATAGTAATCAGATCTCTGGAGCAGATTGCAAAAGCAAGCACATGATGGGAGGTGTGCTGAGGCTCTGAGTGTAATTGGCCCTATCTCATCAGATGTGTCACTTGGATGAAGTCAAGAGAGTTGGCTACAGAGGTAGGGAAATAGTGATTGTGTGTGTCCTTTAGTGGATTTTTTTTTTGTTGTTCCAGCAACTGTTATGGTGTTAGTGAAATAAACACAAAAATAATGGAAATTTTCAGACTTTATTTTACTGTAAACTTTTTTGTCTGTTCACTGTCAGGTTTTAGTTTGTTACGTTGAAATAGCTTATGTATCGAAGTGCTGGAGAAAGCCTAACTTACCTTGCGTAGTATCTTTTCTATCCCAGAATAAGATAAAAATCATGGTATAAACTGCTAACGAACATTTTCCTATGGAAGGCTCTTCAATAGATCCTTGTTCTGCTGTTAGAGGGCAGAAACATTTGACTGTGACAGTCACGTGTGACGGGGATGGTGCTGAATAATCATGAGTCAGCTTTTTCTGTAGTTAAGCAACTTCCTATCTATCAGGTGGTTGCTCCTGTTCCATCAGTTCAGCAGGGCTCTGCATAGTGCTCAAGTGACTTTTTTGACATATATATTTGAGGTAGGCATTCCTGTTTTGCACCAGTACTTGTCAAGCTGTGTTCACCAAATTAGTTTTTGTAAATCAATCAGATACAGATTCTTTAATTCTTCAAATTTGGTATCTTAAATACCCAAGATTTTTTAAACCTGCCTTTAATAATTAGCTTTAAACTTGAAAAGACCTGACCAGGCAGCAGAGAGGCTTGTTTTGATGTTGGGTGGGGAGGGTGTTTGTATGTTTGGTTTTGTTTTAACTAATTTTATCAACAGTTATGAAACTCAGTTACCTTTTTAGTAACCCTTTATCCTTTTACTGATGAAGTTCACTGTATGTCCTTGTCTTCTGTACTGTGCTGTGTCTATGTAAATTGGAATATATCATAGAATCACAGGCTGGTTTGGGTTGGAAGGAACCTTAAAGCTCATTTAGCTCCAAATCCCTGCCATGGGCAGAGACAGCTTCCACTAGACCAGGTTGCACCAAGCCCTGTGCAGCCTGGCTTTGAACACTGCCAGGGATGGGGCAGCCACAGCTTCTCTGGGCAATGTCATCATTTGAATGTGAAATAGCTAGACTGCATATTGAATTCACAGTTCTAGGGAGTGCTGTTTTGTGATGTTTGTATTTTATACTAACAAACTTGAGCACTGGGCTTTCTTTCACATTCAGAGTTCATTTAAGTAAGGCCTTCATATGTAATTAGGAAAAGCTGACAAGAGCTTTGTTCTTTTTACCAGTAATATTGAACTTAATATAGAACAAAATGCTGAAAATATGATGGGTATGACATTTTTCTTGCAAAAGCATGTAAACCTTATTTTACTGCTTGCATTTCAGATCAATTCAAATGCCTCCTTGACTGTATCTTTGGCACAGACTCCTTACTGCAAGAAGCACAAATATGATCCCCAGAATCCCCTGTGTGCCCACATCATCTTCAGTGGGAATGTTGTAAAGGTAAGTAGCTGAAAGTTGACACTGGATAACATTATGTGCATGAAATAGTATTGTTTAGTGGATGGAGAAAGAAAAGGTTAGAATTTCTGTGTGAAAGTATATGAAGAGATGTTATGTGCCACGATAAGAGAAGGCTAATCATAGTTGGTGTGAGAAAAATGAAGTTACCACTTGATATTTGCAGGAGCTGTGTTGTTTTCACACCTCAGATATTTGTACATTACACTCTAGCAATCCTTTAATTATTTTCACAAGTTTCTCATCGATAACAGTGTGGTTTATTTCAATTAGTTCCTCTTGTAGCGTACCCAGACATCTAAGTTGTTGATTTAACCCTTTAAACATTTGCGCATTGTATATTAAGTGCCACCACACAATTCAGCTTCCCTTCTCTGTAGATTCTATTCTATCATCCTATTTGTGTATGTGCATATGCATGTGTTTGCACATGTCTGAACATTGTTGGGTCTATGTGTGTCTGTTTGAGCAGGTGCATAGGAGGCAAAATCACACATTCAGGAAGTATCCATACTTCTCTGTTTTGTGATCTGTTGAAAGATTTATTTTTATGTTGATGAAGAACTGCCTTACTCATGCTTACTTTAAAAGCACCCTTTTGATTTAATATTAAAATCAACTGCCTTGGAGTTTTTTTCTGTGTCATACAGTGGTATGCCCCACTGAATATGGAGGGACTCTGCCACAATAGTGAGTCCTTTGGGACAAGACTTGGCTGAACTGAAAAAAGCATACTACAGTCAGCAGTGTTTTTTTAGCTAAAATTTGTCTTCACATGACTGTATCTTACTGTAGTATTTTCTGGTTATTATCTTTTAGGTGAATGATTCAGAAGCAGGCTTAGCAAAAAAAGCATTATTTAGTCGCCATCCTGAGATGGAAAGTTGGCCTAAGGGTCACGCTTGGTTCTTTGCCAAATTCAATATCACCTATATTTGGGTCCTGGACTACTTTGGTGGATTGAAAATTGTGACGCCAGAAGAATATTACAACGTCAAGCCTTAGTAAGTACTGAGGTTTTGCATACTAGCTCTCATTATATTTAGAACCTATAGAAATTCTGCATATCAAATTTCTATTGTCTCTTTTTTTCATACACATTTATTTTCCCTAACTAGTCTACTGGATGGAGTGCCTGAAATCGTAAGATGTGCTTGAATAGGAGATCCACCTACTTAACAATATCAAATATAGTATCTAAAGAGCTATCTATGGCTAACTGCACTTGTACCTTGGCTTAAAAAACAGTTTCTTGGGAGGAAGGACTCTTATAGAATGGACAGTTATTGTCTCCTTTTTGAGTTAATTGAAAGACAAATGATGTTTTGGTAAAAGTAGTGAGACTGTTCACCACTTATGAAGCTATATTAATGGGATTGCAGCAATATTGCTTTATGTTTTTAAAAAAATGCTTTTGAATCTATCATTACAATGTTCAGGTATGGAGAAATAGTGTTCTGTTAGCTACATAAAAATAAGTCTTTAAAACTTTCAAATCATTTTAGCACAGTAAACACACAATTCAGTTTCGCTCTTACTCTTTGTAGGTGGCAGAAGATTCTTGCTGATGCTGATACACAGATGAATTACTTGAGTTGTTTCATGAAAGATTTATTTTTTAATATGTGTTGTACAGCTGAATTAATTATGAAAAAAATCACTTTGCATTGTTAATGAGCTTGTATAGTCCTGAAGTAATGTGAGTTCTCACTAACTAGCACAGCTTAAATCATGTCATACTCAGAAACCTTTGTGCGTAAGTCATAATTAAATCTTATTCACTAGACACGCTTCTGGAAAGATATCTGTCTGACAATCTGCATTCAGAAACGCTGTGTTTACTGGAAAATAAAGGATTAGTCTAGTTCTAGTGGTTTGTGAGCATTTCCAATTTTTTTTTTTGTTTGTTTTTAATACCAGTTTAGTTTAGATCTTCATGGCAAAGTACTACAGGATGGCTCAGCTGACTGTGGAATGGAAAGCGTTGCTTGTATTACAATGGCAAATGATATGCAGAGTTTCCAATTTCCGTTGATAATTTTCTTTGCACACTAATACATTCACTTGTTTGAGCCATTGTTCTATTTTGCTACGTATATTGAATGTGCTATAGAATATGACTTGTGTTTATATAAACTCTGTGTATACCTCAGAATTAAGTTCTTGGTAACTCTTAGCAGGCAGTGGTTATGTGCCCTGACTCTTTAATGGAAGCAGGGTGTGGTAATACCTAAAGCATGTCTTTAGTATAAAAAGTGTAATGGCTTGTAAGTTCAATAAGAATGTTGTAAAGGGTAAATGTTTTCTGTTTATAATTCTGAAATCTTCAGCTTTGGTAGTCTGATCAAATAGCAACATATCAGCTTTTATTACCCGTAGCAGTAGAAATAGGCAGACTCTTGGCTTCGAAGCCTTACACAGCAATTTTTGGTTAATAACCCAAAAGTGAGAACTAAGCAATACAGTATGATAGAGATGATTCATGACTTGTAGAGAATGAAAATGAAAGGTGTGCGTAATTAATTCTGTGTTAAAATAAGCCACACACAACCACAAAAAGAAATAAATTAACATCTTTTTACCTCCTCTCTCATCTACCATGAGCTAGGTTCACAAATACCCAAAAGTGATTATGAAAACTAAGTTGATTTTACAATGAGCAAATATTACCTAGTTGTCAGAGTAACGAATGTGAGAACTTAGACTCCTTAGAGGCAGACCAATATATAGAACAGTGGAATTCATCATATCAAATCAGGTTAATGTTGTTATAGTATTGCTACTTCCTGGAATTATTTGTGAAAGTATTTTTGGTGTAATGTATTACATTTTCCTTCTCTGCAAGGAGAAAAAATGTACTTGTTACTGAATCAAACCCATTCTGTCCTGCTGTTTGAAACTTAAAATATGGAAACAATTTATGTTGAAGAGATAACTGTCATTAAATGCGAAACCAGAAAATAGTTTTATATAAAGCATAGCAATTGTGGAAACTCAAATTATCCACTGGTATGAACTCAGTTCTTACCATGGGGCCACTTGAATGCATTGCATGTCACTCTGTAACTTCTGATGTGTGAGATTGATGATGCTGTGCTTTTATTAAAGGGGTTTTTTTGACAAGTGGTGGTATGTGTTATTTATTACATGTTCAAGAATATTTCTCTCCCTCATGCTCTTTCACCTGAGTACACTTTCTTCAGAGTTCTTGTTTTACTGTTGCTCTAGAGTCTTTCATGCTTACTAGAAAAAAATGGTAAAACCATTTAAAAACTATAAAACCTGTTTATATGGTAAAACCATATAAAAACTTGCACGAGGCTTTCCCTCTGTGAATGGTATAAGCATTTTCATGCTTCACTTTCTTTTCTGCATCTAATATTGTGAAATGGAACATAAAATAACAACGGAGTTTGTGGAAATCAGTACAAGAAAGCCTTATTTGATTATTCCTTCTATGTTTATAGATGACTGTATCATTGGCAGACAAGAGTTCATCCTCACCCAGGAAAGCAGGGCTCCATCACGCATTAACAGTTATTTAGGAAGACAAACACCATCACTTGGAATACAGCCCCCCTTCTTTCTTCTCCTGCCAGCTTTATATGCTGAGCATGATGCCATATGGTCTGGAATATCCCTTTGGTCAGTTGGGGTCTGCTGTCTCAGCTAAGTCCTCTCTTAAATCCTTGTATACACCCAGCCTACTCCCTAGGAGGTTGAGGGGAGAAGCAGAGAAGGTCTTGACATTGTGTAAACAATAGCTAAAACATGGGTGGGTTGTCAGCACTTTCATCACAAATTCAAAATGTAGCTCCGAACAAGCTGCTATGGAAAGAAAATTATGTCATGCAAAAGCAGTACAATACCTTTAAAAGAATCACTTTAGTTTGAGGGTTTGTTACAGAATAAAACTTGTTTTATTTCTGGTTGTCTTGTCAGATGTAATGTTCCCATTAGTACCAATTCCCAAGTCTTGTCTGATTCAGAATGGAAGGGCATTTTTTTGGTAACAATTATTCTTAAACAGTTTTGTAATGTACTACATTTTCTTGGAACAGTTTCAGATCATCCAGTCTCTGTGGAGACAGTGTTCTCACAAGAGAATGCATAATTGGCACATAAACTGAATAACCCTGAAAGATATAGCAAGGCCGTGAGAGGCCCGAGGAAGCTTAAGCAAGCAAGATAAGAAGAAGCTGTAATTCACTGAGTTAATGAGAACTGTGGACCGTTGGCAAGCTTTCGAAGTCAAGTTCTCACACCTGTGCTTAACCAATTATGTGTTAGTCACTAAGGGTCTTCAAGACATGCATCCAATCATAATACGCCAAATCAGTGTAAGTGCCTGTAAGAAATAGTATATAAGGAGTTAAAGCTTTGTAATAAATTGGCATTCGCTGATCACATTGATCGTTCCTGCGTTGACAAATCTCTTCATGTTTTAAGTTTGATAGGATCCCAGCCAGATATTTCTTTGGAAAGTGGTGAACAACAAAATGATTTAAGCTGCACATACAGAGCTGGGTTTGAGGGTTCATCAAGGAAGAGCTCTTTGGGGTTGCTGAATTTCTGCATCACACTGAACACTTGGATAAAGAGATTTTGTATGTAGAAGTGGAATGTAAAGCAGAGTAGGGTATCAATTATACAGAACATTGGACATCTCTGTTCACCTCCCTTAGTAACAGGCATGTAAAGTTAGTATCATGAACTCAAGGTAAGTTATCAGCTTTGGTCCTGTTTTTCCTTGTGCTCATCTTTGTTGTATTAGCCTTATTCAGGAATTTGCTTCTGAACATGTTTCTTTTTTTCTTAATATCCAGAAATAATAGTATAACTTAGAATAGGGAAGGCCAAGTACAAGAAATTAACATAGCTGTAAATAATGAATCAGTATTTTGGCTACATGTTTCCTCTGTCATGGTATGCTTGACATTATCTGAGCTCTAATAGTAAGGAAGTCAGCCTCCATACTTAGGAGGTTATGAATCTGAGATATGGAATAAACTGAGGCACCTCACTATATCACAGGATGTTTGTTAGCTAGGAGTCTAATTAGGATAATCTCAGCCTGTCTCTCTGATGATATAGTCCTGTTTTTTGTTTGTCTACTTATCTTGCTCATTGACATATTTGTGTTTCTATGCCTTGATTTTCCATTTCTTTATTGTGTTATAATGTAAGACTTGTGCCCAGTAGATTCTTGTGACATGCTACATCATTGCAGAATAGTGCTTAGGTACATCAGCTATTAGTTGAAGCACTTTTTCCGTTCTGTCTGGAATTAATTTCTTATCTATTTAACTTTGTATCTGTGATCTTCACAATAAAATCAAAAGAGGTATCTTAACCAGAGTATTAGATTAATACAAAAAGTATTCATCATAACTTAATACTTAAAAGTATTAATCATAACTTAACGGATTAATTTGTAACAGGCTTTTCCTGAATAACACCATGACCAAGTTTCAAAATCAAATAAACTGCTATATTATTGTTGAACACCAGAGGGTGCCGTAGACTTATATTCGGGTTGATTGTTGAATGTTTAATACTGAAAATTGGTTATTGAATTCATCATAACTCAAAGGTGCTGGAAAAGCATACGACTAAGGCATTATATGAACAAATTCTTTTCCTACAGTGTTTTACATTATGAATGCTTTCCTCCATAAACACAGCATTGTGCTAGCTGCTAAAAAAGAAGCATTCATCTTTTTTTTTTTTTTTTTTTTTGGGGGGGGCGGGGGGTGTAACCATTTTGTGCTACCAAGTGCTCAGAAATAATATCCATGAAACTTATTTAAAGGTTTTTAAATTAAGAAACTCTAGTAAAGGAAATGGAGACAGGTATAGATTGCCTTGGAACATCAGATGGGACAAGCCACCTGCAGGCTTGACTGATAGTGTACATTTCTCTCACGACTTACTGTAAGAATCTGAAGTGAGGGTGTTTGTTAAGCATGACAGTGCTTAGGCTTATTATTAGCTGAACCAAACCACATGATTCTGATTTGTAATTTCCAACAGCTAATTAATCTTGTTGGTTTTCTTGTTGCCCTTTAGGCCTTCTTCCATAGTTTGGGTGGCCGCTCCTGACTATGTGCAGATATCTGGGTGATGAGGTAGAGCTGGGAAAAGCCTGGAAAAGCTTTTTCTGTTTGCATTGGAGCTGTGATAGGGCTCAGGCTCTTGCTGCTTGCCTAGTCCCACTGACCTGACCTCAAACCTGTCTCAACTGTGGCTGATCCTTGTTGCTGTCACCCAATCCCCTATTTTTGACAAGGTGCTGTGGGCATAGGTAGTACCTCAGTGGCAAGGCCGCTGCCTGGCTGACCATGGTGGCCCTTGGTGCTACCCAGCAATTGTATCTTTTTTTTCTGGGAAGCTCAGTCCATGAGCTTCTCATGTAAAACTCTTGGAATTGCTTCCAGGGCTTTTTGACTTACGAGCTTTTGCAACTAGAAGCCTCTGTGGAGGCTACAAGTTGAATCCCAGTTTGTAGGATTCATGTAGAACACTTACAAATCATCTCAGCACTTTTAGATGAGAGGAATGCCTTTCTGAAAACAAGATACTTCTGCTTGCCACAAACACAGAATAACTTTACAAAGCCATGCAGAGGGTGTGTGTATGTGCATGCACAGAGGAAAAGCTTTCAAGAAACACTAGGTAGTACATACATAATTGCATATGTAAGCATGAATATTTTAGTGAAAAAATGAAGATACTTTGTATTTCTATAATGTTTTATGCCAATGGAACCTATTAAATATCACCCAGTAATGGAAAAATAACCGTTTCTAGGTTGAAATGAACAATTGTTTAGATATAAGAAATACAGAAATAATTGCACAAAACCTGAAGTATATGATTACAAGAACCTTGTGTAGTTCTCTTCTGTTTTCATTTAGCCCAAACCAGTTGCCTAATCAAGCATGAACTGGATTTTTTATTTGCTTTAAATGCTTAAATGAATTTCAGTTAATTTAATTAAGTTTGCCCCAAGATCAGCATTTGAAAAATACAGAAGAGGTATGTGTTAGAGCTGGAGAGGGGAAGAAAATAAATGGAGATACTTGTCACAGGTCGTAAAGTCTGGCTTTACAATACTTTATATTCATGAAAGACATAACCCTACTGATCAGTTCAGTACAGCCAATGCAAGAAAATACTGAAGGTGCTCTATAATTAAAAATGGCATTTCCTCAATGTGTGTTTGGTGGTAAAGTCACAGAATTTTTCCACGCATGCTGTAAGGTAATGACGGAAATTCACCTGCAATTAACAGGTAAAAATGTTAATGATTGAGAGACTGGCTTGACTTGACTAAAGGAAAAACAGCATCCTTCTTAAGATATGACATAAGCAGTGGTCTCTCCAGTGCATTTAACAAATAAAAAATCCAGAGCAGATCATAAAGGCTTGTCTGGGGAGGAAAGGTTCAGAGGTCTCAAACCTGAGTATTCAGAGGGGGCACATTTTGACTTTCTACTAACATATGCTTTACAGGTTTCCAAAACCCATGTTGCACTAAAAATTTTAAGACCATAGTGGAAATAGGGAACTGCTAGTCACAAAATACCCCACAAAACCAAACCAACCCCAAGTCCAACAAGCAAATCAAAATAATGAATAGGAATTAATTCTTACATTACATCAGGGTCTGTTTATCATTTCCCATAGGCAGCATACAGTCCTGGCTGTGTTTGTCGTTATGATACTGCACAGGTGTCTGGTGTTTGTGGCTTTTTTCTTGTTGGATGTGGCAGGGTTTCTGTTTGCACAATGCAGCTGCAAGGAAGAGTGACAGCCAAATAGTTTTCCCTTGGAAATGTAGTATTTTCATACACAGAGAGGAGCAGTTGTAGCAAGACCAACTTCTCTTGTTTCCCTTTTGGGAGCTGCAAATCAAGGCTTGTAGTTAGACACTGTTTTCCTTTCAGCTCTCCATTTGCAATGCTGGCAATAGTGCAGTGCAGGGACTAATCCTCTGAGAATGCAGCAATTATAACTAAGTATTAATTGCCACATTCCAAGGTGGTTAGCACAGTTGAACCCAATTAGACCAAAGCAAAGCTTCACTCTGAGGCATTACAGTGCATTGAAATGCAGTGAAGCTATGCAGGACTGGCAGTCCTCAACATTTTGTCAACAAAAATTGTGGGCTTACAAAAAAACCCAGCAGACTTTCTCTTTTTGATGTCTTAGTTTACTGCATGAACAGTATGTTTGTGAACAGATTGCTCACTGGAGAAAATTGTTGCTTATTTATCATCCATTATCTTTGTGTGAACTGCTCCAAAAATGATTTTAATACTTGTTGAATTAGTCCTGGTACTGCTGGATCAGGGGCAAGACTGCAGTCTGTCTGGACTCTCCCATCTCAAAGTTGTCCAGCTCCTTCATCAGGTGATGTAGGAATTAATTTTGTCTGCAAGTGCTAACTGTATCAAACAGGCTTAGGAGAACTTTTGGTAACTGACTTGTTCTCAGTTACAGCAGTCTGTGGTGATGATTGCAGGCGAGCTTTCTGTGGTAGCAATACATGAACCAGGGGGCAGTGTGTAGGTATTTTTTAATCCTCAGCTTGACTGTGGTGTGGGTTTGTTTTTTAGTTTTCATTTGTTTCCTGTTAAAACTGCAAGCTCTGCTGCCCTTTCTTCATTTTTTTTTTTTTTTTTTTAATAGTAGAAGCATGACTGGTAAGCATGAAACAGGGATGCTTCTGGGGTTGAATCAGCCCATTGCATTAGGGCTGTTCCAGGATTTCTTGTGTCCAGAGAAAGAACGGCATATTGGTGCACAGAGCATATACTCTATTTCTCTGACCTTTCCTTATTTGACACCAAAATACACTGGCCTAACTGCTGTTCTCCCAGTGTGCTTACTGTTGCCGTTAATCTCCCTTTCTTATACAGCTCTTCTTTCCTTTTCCTTAGCTTTGGCCTCAACTCTTTATTCAAAGTGATAATTTGCGGGTTTTCTGCCGGAGGGAGAAGCTATGATCAGTAACAGGAGGAGACGGGTCAGCGGAATAGTGATGAGCAGTGTCATTTGTTCCTCTGAAAATACAATTACCCCAAAATATCAAGACTTAGTATGATATTATTTTAGCTTTTGGACAAGGCATCTGTGAGATTTAGAGAGCGTGCTGTGGGAGCAGAGGTCTTTTTCTTCTCACTAATTCCTTATTTCAGCCAATCTTCTGTCACACAGGGAAGTGGATAGAAAAGGCTTTATCTGGCTTGCACTGGAATATGGAACTCATACACAAGCACAGCCATCTCTGGGATCAATGACACCTCTTTCAGGTTAGTGCATGGCAGCTTTCATGTTCTGTGCTTTGCCTTCTGCCTGGCAGTGATTCAGAGATGATACAACCTTCTCTTGCAGCTTTTGGGGTAGGAGAGCCACAAAAGAAACCCTCCTCAAGACTGGGGAGAACAGAAACTCTGATGTACTGTCTAGGTATTACAGAATGGCATGTGGCACTAGGTTTGAGTAATACTGGTGTCTAATAATTCTGGTATTGCCTGACACAATATATAATAATTATTAAATAAAAGAATAATACTGGTTTATTAATGTTTTAGCCTTCAGTACTTCAGGCAGCAAGGTGATGAATTTCTTGGTCTCCTTCTTCCAAGAACTTCTATTTAATTTGCTTTCAAAAGATTATAAATTCTTACTACTTAAATGCACAGTAACTTATCCTGTAAGTTGTCTTTATACTACTGGGAAATAGTTATCACCAATCCTGTTCCTGTACCTGCTGGGGATACACATTCCTTTTTCTTAGACTTAGAAATAGGAAAAATATATGTATATTCATTGAGGTATTTGTGCTTCCTCCCAACCTAAGATCTCATCCTGAAGTGTATTAATAGTACTACTATTGTAAACACTCTGCAATCTTCCATTGAACCAGTTGTATTTTGATGGTGGGTAGCTAAGCTTTAGGTGCATCTAAGTCATGTTTTAAAGCCTTTCTAATTTACCATTGTCTAAAATGTACCTTCTATTTGTGTTAATAAAAGTGAATATTTATATTTGTTCACATCTGAAAGGAGCACAATAATGTGAGATTTCTTAAAAAGTGAGAGTTGGCACCACTGTGTCAAGTGGTATGATCTTTCGCATATAAATGTCCTAAGACTTTGCTGGAGAAATTGCTTCTGCCTAATACCTTCTCAGGAGGACTATCCTAACCTCCAGATTTCACCTTCCTTTCTTTTATTATGCTGGGTTTCTTCTCCCCGCTGTTGCGCTAAATGAATCCCCACACAGAAGTGGGCAGGGGATAGCCAAGGGGGTGGCAGGGGCTTAGGCAATATGGGAAGCACTGCAGTCACCATGCTGGTTGGAGAATGTGGACCTGTAGGAAACCAGGCTTGGCTGCTGCTGGGCAGACCTGCTCTGTTTTATGTTGCTCCAAGGGCTGTATTAACAGACACGCCCACAACGTGGGACTGAAAAGCCTTGTTAGCTCCTAGAGAGCAGCAGCCTCCAAATCCTGATCCTGGGGTCCACTGATCTGCCTCGGGATCTGTTGCTAGAGGACAGCTTCAAGCAGAAAGAAGGTTGAATCCCATGGCCCACTCAGTAGGTAGGAGTAGCATGCATAGCTAGGGGCTGCAAGCTTTTTGTTTCAAGCCAAGTGAAGAGGAGATGCACATTGTGCTCTCCCTCAGAGGTGGCACAGGCTCTCCTCCATACAGGCTGCAATGGCTCAGAGGACAAAATGGCTCCAGAGCTCTGCACACACTAGCACCCTTTCAAAATAGAAAGATGCAGCATGTTCACATCAAAAGGCATCTCCATTTCATAGTCAGGTACAACTGAAATGAGCCAGGCAGGGCCAGTTGTGCTGGTGTTTTATGTCCCATGGATGCTGTCTGCAAGAATGGGCACAGTCCAACTCTCCCTGATGCTGGCCACTTCGGCCCTGAGCAGTCAGCCATTTTCAGTTCTCACGGTAAGGCCATATTTCAACTAGATTTAGAAATAAACTTTACACCTTTACCAGGTTAGCCAGCTACTTGTTTAAGAGTGACTGTAACTTACATTTCAAACTCCTACTTATGCCACAC
This sequence comes from Neopsephotus bourkii, assembly GCF_033783945.1. Taxonomy (NCBI): domain Eukaryota; kingdom Metazoa; phylum Chordata; class Aves; order Psittaciformes; family Psittacidae; genus Neopsephotus; species Neopsephotus bourkii. The sequence continues at coordinate 97,795 of NW_026901923.1, forward strand.
TGCACACTGGAAACAGTTATACAGTATTTCAAAGTCAAGACAAATTTGATTCCAGATATGCTTCCTGAGCTACTTGTAGAGATCAGCAACTGCTGACTGGGATGACCTAGGAACCATAAGATAAATTGAAAAAAGCCCCAACCACCAAAAACCATCTTGCAAAGAGAAAAAGAAAGAAAAAATACAAAAGGAAACCTCAGACATCAATACCAAGAGTGTAAAACCCAGCCCTCGAAGGCTGTGAGGCACAGGAAGGCTCTTGCTTTGGTGCTCCTGCCAGCAGGTGGACTCACAGGAGGAGAGCTTCCTGCAGGGCTGGCAGATGAGCAAAGCCTGTGGAGGAACCTCCTCTTCTCCTTGCTTGTGGCGTCCTGCTCCCCACCACTGCTGGAGAAGCAAGATGAAGTGGAGGACTGCGATCTTTGCCATCCTCCAGGCACAGCTCCCAGACACAGGTAGGACAGGCTTTTATTGATGAAAGGGCATGATGTTTCTGTGGTGGATTCCCCACCATTTTGGAAGCAGGAGGGTATCTGCGAGGGCCTTAGCCATGTCTGCCATCCTGATCATGGCTGCTTGTGAATGCAGTGGCAGGACTTGTGTTGAACTGCCCTGTGACAGAGAACCTCTGGAGGCCTGGGAGGAGGAGGTGGTGAGGACAGCCATTGTCTGCGTGGCCTCCTCTTGCTGGAGTGACTGCCACAGCTGAGCAACTTGTAATTAAATAAAGCTCTCATCCCTCAAGCCCTTCCTTGGGATTTTTAAAAGGGGGAATTTGATACAATAATGAAAACATTACTTGCAGTAATATGCACAAGAGAGGCTTTTAATTTAGTTAGGTAATATTAGAGCCATGCTGCTTCTGATGGCAATTCAGTTTGCACTAAATAACATACCCAGTATGCTGGAAACGCAATCATAGGTGATGAGAAAAAGAGTAGGGTCCTTCCTTTTGTGTCTCTGCCTTCATGCTTGTCCCTCCTAGAGCATAAAATGAAGTAACTTTTACCTTTGTATGTTTACTTGTGGTGGTGTGTACACTGGCCCTACTTGGGCTGAAAGTGAAGCAGCTTTGGTATGCACAAATCTTCACAAATTGTATTAATTTGGGGAGAGAGAGGAATGTACTTCTTGGTAGCTTAGTAGATCAAAAGAGCAGCAAAATTTACATCCAGGGAAGGCTTCAGCCAAGCTCTGAATTTGGAGAAGTCAGCCAATACTAGTAAGCCACTTTTGAGCATGTATTACAGCAAAATCCATTGGAAGAGCTTCCCCCACAATGTACGCCCTAACTGTACTTGACAAACACACTGTCCTTGCACTGAAGAGTTTTGGTGACTGAAAAGCTTTTTATTTGAAAGTTTTCTGGAGATTAGAGAAGAGTTTTGCAGCTGCTTGTTAATGCAAGGGGCCTCTGTCCCTTTCTGATACCGAAGTATCATACTTCTGATATTTATATTTTGTACATTTCTCTCTATCTATTAGATGCATATGAGGATATATAGGTATAGAAATTAGGTCAAAATGCATCTGCAAAAAACTTTTTAAGTTTTCTCTATTTTTAATCTGTCACAAGACATGAGTAGTTCAGGTTCTTATTTGTACATTTTAGCAGAAAACTTTTACTGAAAAATATCTAATAGCGTTTGCAGATGGGTAAAACTAGTGCTACAATCGTCTCTGGTGCAAAGCTTTTAGGGCTATTAACACTCGCAAAGAATACATGGGATCAAATTTTGAACAGGCTACCATGCCATTGATTTGGGGGTGGTTGCCTTGGATTAGGGGCAAAATATTTTCGATTGAATACTTGCAATAGTTTGAAGAATAGTAGTATTTAGCCTAAGAGTATAAGTAGAAGAATTGTAGCACGGAACTTGTGGAATTGTTGCTACATTATTGATGCAAAGTACATGGTAACAATAATACAAGATTGCCATGTATTTATTCAAAGATAAGACCAAACAGCTGAGCTGAAAAATTCATCTATGATCAGAAGCAATGATCTGCTGTTGCCTGGAGTGTTTCAAGCCTTTTTAGACTGAACTTTTTTTTTTGTGTGTTTTTTTTTTTTGTTTGTTTCTTTTGGGTTTTGTTTGTTTGTTTGTTTGCTTGCTTTTTAATAAGTAGTTCTAGGGATGGGCTACATCCCGACACAGATTTTGAGTTATTGACACCAGACTGCAAATTTCAGAATGCTCCAATTTGGCTTTTGAGCAGTTACAGAGGGAAGCCATATCCTACACGCTTTTAGTTTTCTGTTTCCCCTTCAAAGCTACAAAAGCGTACATCTGGAAGTTTAGCTGAGGTCCTCCTATAACCCCTCTGTTAAAAAGTGCACAAAAATAAATAAACTGAATTTCTGAACAGGTTACTTTATTAAACATGGTGTTCATTAAGACTTAGGAAGAATGCTATAACACTCCTATCCAAATATAATGATTAAAATGGCAAAAATCTTTCTACAGTTTACAGAGCTTTTGGTCTGAAGTACAACAGGCTTCAATAGCAATAAAATAGTACTGTGGGCAATACTGTAGAATAGCACCCTTTTTTTAAGGCTGATGAGATGACACTTTGATTTGTACAAAATATGCAACACACACATGTGCAAGGCTTCAGGGACAGCACTTCCCTGCTTTTCACTTCTTTACGAAATTACTTTTCTCAGAGCTGTCTGCTAAACAGAATTGAACAGTGTCCTGTTTTGAGCTAACTCTGTGGAAACTAAAACATGTCGGTCTTTGACAGGTGTTACTTGCGCAGCTTATCTTCACAATATTTTGCAGCTCTGCATAACTGTGTCTTCTGCCCATTGGGCGCCATGATACCAGAAGCCTTATTTTAATCACTTCATGGACTGGAAAATAAAATAGGTAATGGGTTTTAGGGTTCATGTGTTCCTTTTTGTCAGGTGACTAGCAAGTCCCCAAACTACAAAATTTGTGAGGTAGAAGTTGTTTATAAGCTTATCTGGGAAGTCCAAGCAAGTAAATACAGACTATTTTGGCTACCATCCCTATGACCTTGTGCTGTCTTAAGTTCTCATAGCTGAATTCTTGTTACACCTAGGGAGAAAAAAAAAAAAAACAACAAAAAACAAACACAGGCTTAATTTTACCTGTTTCATTTCCTTTTACTCCTGCCTGTCCATCATGGTTCATTAATAATTCATGGCAAAAACTATGAACTGGCACATTAGTGAATGGACCAAAATCTAGGCAATGTAGCCTTTCTTTGGAAAGGGACATCTGTTGTGCTCTTGCAGTGCTATGTTCTATACTCTAATGCTTGTTATAGAGTGTTTTCTATCTGAACCTTTCCAAGCAAAATTCCTAATGAGTGAAGTAACAAGTTAGTGATAACTCTTCCTTTTGGTTCTTCATGTACACTAGATGGGAAGTATTATATACAAAATAGAGAAAGCTATCTGAAAATATATTTCTGTTTACCCTGTGCAAGTGTCTCTTAAAGTAAGACTATGTAGATAAAAAGCCAAAGGGGGGGGGGGGAAATAGGAGGTTTGCTAGCAGGCTAAAGGGGACAAGAGCTTGATTTATGACCAAACATTGATGTGAGGAATGCTTTTGACACCCATGTTATTCACACAAACTTGAATTGTGACTAGCATAAGTAAACCCATAAGCAAGGAAAGAAAGATATAAAAGTTAATCATTTGTTTCTTAACTGTCTCCAAGCTGTAACTGATCTCCCTTTAAAAAAGGAAATAAATGTTGCAAAATTACAGATAACTATCAAATCCCCCTCTCCTCCTCCAATTCATCATACATTTGAATGTTTATATTTCATGTAGAACTGTAAGATACATCAGATATTCTGGCAGGAAAATAGAGTGTGTTTTTAGTGTGGCATTAATGGAAGATATAACTTCTTAAAAGTACTTAAAATATATATCCTGTTAAAGGTATCTACTTTGCCTGTGTGCCTGTGTACTCATAAGCATATTGCTCATTTTAACTGTTCCACTGATCTGATTTCAACAGCTAAATTAAAGTTTTGCTGCTGTTTATTTTTAGCATTAAGAAAAGAAATTATGGTATTCCTGAGTATGTGAAGAGATGGAATTTTACAGTTTGTTTTTGGTTTTGATTTTGGTTTTGGTGTTTGTTTTTTTTTAATTTGTACCATTGTATAATGTAATATTTTGAGATTGGCTTTCAGTTGTGCTCCTTTTAAAATAATACACAGTGTTTTTAGCTTTAAAAGCATGACAGTCTGAAACAGATTTTTTCAGGTAAGCAGTGAAAACATTGAACTCCAATTTGTCCTATGCAACTGATTTATAACCTCGTATATAACAGATAAAAAGTCATTTAGCCACATACTATGGTTTAGCCACATACTATGGATATATTAATCTTATATCAGTATTTGTGTAGTTCTTTCAGTCCTTTGACAATTCAGCTATTAAAGATAGAAGTGGAAACAGCTAGCTCCTAAGTCTGAGATCACAAGCACTGGTGTCTATGTTCTGTTTAGAGGATAGTAGCCTTTTTTTTTTTTTTTTTTACCATATAGATTGGAAATATTTGAATCCCTACTAGTTTCCTAGAAATAAGCCATCAAGTTCTGGAAGTCCTTAATGTATTTTGCTCTTAATACTTTGTCATACGCCTGTTAAGTCTTATGAGAAGAAGAGCAAGTTTGAGGTTTTCCATCATCATGTATTTTTTCTATGTTCCTTGCGTACATGTTGTGAAGCCTGATAAAATGCTGATACTAGTTGGCCTATCCCTTTCATGGGATGAAAGTAATGAAAACTACTATATCCCATCTTAGAGTAGCAGAACACTTTTAAATTTATTGTATTTTTAAACGAAGGATAGGCCATAAGAGCAACACAACTTTTTGAAAGGCCAGATAATACAGTGGCGAAATATATATCAAAATTTGAAGGAAGCTGGCAAGGAGAAAAGTTTGGAAAATTTTCAGCAAATGCTACCATAAACTGTAGTGGGACACACAGATGATGGCAAATTGCCAACTTGTTGTTTTGAGTTTCTTTTTTGGGGAGGGGTGGTGTGTTTGTGGTTGGTTTGATTGTTGGATTTTTTTTAAAGAAATCTCACCATATATGATTTACTTAAAATATAAGCTGTTGTCTTAGGTGAAGATCTTAACTTTCACCATAAATAAACTTTTCTAGTTTTCATGTCAAGTTTTCTAGCTTGTGAAGGGATCCTGGAAAATGCAAGCCTGCATGGCTCCAGAAATGGAAACCTGCTTGTTCACCCCAATTTCATGATGAGTTTGTTCCAGCTGGGAGCATGGGTATTTTTCATTCATTTCACTTAGAATGTTGTTGTCATCTGCATGACAGCCAAACCTGAAATAAGCAGAGACAAATCTTTATAAAAATGCTTCCAAAATATTTAATGAATAAGTATGTTAAATTTATTTCAGTTTCCCATGGTGTATATCTCCTCACAAAGCAACCTGAGGTTCATGAGGGGCAAAGGAAAAATGCTAAGTTGGTAACTATTAGATGGGTGAGAATAAACCCTCATACTTGCATGGACTATGCAAGTGGATTGAGGTTTTCCATGCAGACATCTGTATAGAGGAGCAGGGCCTGGACTAAGTAGATACTTTGTTTGCAAAACATTTATTTCTACTTGCTTAGTATAAAACTTCAGCTCAAACTAAAAATTAACATACCATAATTTATTGCTTATCAGATCAATTTGAAGCAAGAATTTTGTATAGTGTGACAATGTCACTTTTTAAAGACTCTCAGTAAATGTCATAATGTTAGATACTGCATGTTCCTACTTAGCAAATGTTTGTTTTGTCAATCAGGAATAGCTGAATGAGTGAATAGTTTCTCTTGAAAGTACATATAAATTGGATTCCTGGGTTGGGACCTTACAGATTGCCATATACATCAGAACTCTAAACCTTTGCAAAGAAAAAATTGACTCTTGCCATGTTATATATTACAGCCATATAATTACTACAATATGAGATAATTTTTTTGGTTGCATATCAGCAAACTTTAGAGAACACCAGATCTTTGGTCGGAGAAGTCATTTCTGTGTCTGTATGCTATGTTCTTGTGATTTACATTGTTTCCCATCGAGCCATAAAAAACTAATTGCAAGAAAGAAGTTTTATGGGAATTATGTGGAGACAACTCTCTCTTCTCTCTCCATGATGCATAGTATTGTCACTTTGGACTTTTACCTAAGTAAAGTAAGGTAATTTCAGCAGTGCTTTGTGCAAGCATGCAGGTACATTTCTGAAGGTTGAAAAAGTCAAGTCTTGCAAGTTGTTAAGAATCGTATTCTGAAGGAAGAAAGACAGGATACACAGAAAAAATGTTTTATAATTGGTATTTTGTAAAAAAGTCTACCTAAATTAAAGACAGTTTCTAAGACTGTGAAGCAATTCTGTGAATTACTCTGAGTATAATTGCTCTGTTCATAAAATGTCTCGTGGCAAATTAGTTCCTTTTGATAATTTCTTTTTTAAGAATGTTAGTTCAATTCTAAAGATTTTTTCCTAACAACTTGCTGCTGATATTCAGGATTCATTTGTTATTTTTTATTTTGTGGTTTAATACCTAAAGATATGATGCCTGACTAGGTGTGCAGAGGTGAACTCAGTCATCATAGGCTAGAATTGTAAGAAAAGATTTTTAAGAGAGGTGTTTGGGAGTGGTGCTATATAGAGTAAAGTAAGTATGGATTACCATGTGTGGTGAGTTTTTATAACTTTTCATATTTCTCAGGAAATGCAAAAAAATATTGCTATAATTAGTTCAGCACTGTTGGAATTTGAAGAGTTAAAAATGCAACAAAAGTAATTCATGTGATAATTAACTGACTTTGGAGGCTTATACTCATGAAAGATTTGATCTCTTTCTGTATTTTTGCTCCTCATTTACCTGTAACACTTTTCATTAGTAATAGGCTTGTAAATTCTTTGCATATATTTTGCTGGGGGGTTATTTTAGTGAAAAAAGTATAAGAAATCTTTGGAGGTGGTAAGCTTAAAGAGAATTGGGGAAAGTAAGAAAGATAAACTCACCACTTTCAACAACCACCCTCTGTTTTCTCCTTTTCCTGAGAAAGAAAGGGAGTAATATCCCATCACAAGTTGCCTAAAATTGAACTGATTAAACCGATGGATCTTTTAAATGTAAAACTGAGCATTCACATATTGTAAGTATGACTATACCCATGGACCAGAGAAGATAACCGAGGATGGTGCATCTGGATTTCAAGCAGAAGGTCAGATGCTGTTCCAGTTAAGTTCAAACATTATCATCTAATATATGCCATAAAGGCTTTCTGGAATTTAGCTTCTCACTTTAAGCATCTATATTAGAAAAAAAAAAAAAATCTCTAAATCTTTCAGTTGTTTATGTTTTCAGTAGGACCCACTCTCATTTCTATTTGAGTAGGAAGGTGATGAGAACTTTGCCTACACACGCATACCACACTGTAATGTGAGCAGAACCGTCCAGTGAACGATAATACCTGCAGCACAGTGCTGTAACCTGGCCCACAGGGGTCAAGGCACAGATGGGTGTCTGTGGACTGCCGATAAGCTGTAAAATACACTCACTTGAAAGCCCAAATGACTGCATGGAGCAATTGGTTTTCCATCCCCAATTTTGGCAGAGGGCTACTACTTTCTGCATCAAGCTCAATACAGTTAGTTGAGAATATGGATTTCTTTTCCCTTGCAAATTAGGAACAATTTTATTGAAAATAGCACAGTATTTTTCATTTTCTTTGTTCAGAAAGTTTGTGAGAGGACTTGAAGTAATTTATTTTCAGGCATCACCTTCCCAGATGATTAACAATGCTGTCTTAGATGGGATGTAAAATTCTGATGAAGACTGTTTGTAACTTCAAAATTATGGTTCATCCCCAGAAATCTGAAAGTAACTATAGATCTTCAGGGTTTTGGTTTTTTTTGGAAGATTTTTGCCTAAAATATACTGAAATATGAACAGTTATGCATACTGGGTTCATTACTTGACTGTTCCTGAGGATGTATTTTGATCACATCTCAAGTGTTTCTCCTTTACTCAAATGTTAAAAACCCCCAGGAGTCTCTCAAAATTACTTCTCTCTAGAAGAAACAGCTTCAATTTGCCTTGTTTTGAATTTTCTCTTAAATTTAAGATGTCTCTGGTGTTAATGTGAACTAGGAAGAACTGGAATTTTCTGTCTCCTGTTTGTTCGTACAGCTGAATTAATTTCTTTTCATCTGATAACTCAGATGTTATTTGAATACTTGCCTCAAAACTTGGCAATGCTATAGTGTATTTGTTGCTGCTGTTAGCTATGTCTCTTCTGACAGAAAAGTGTCAGCAGATTTTTCAGGCTTGAAACAATTTTGGTTTTTTGTAACTATCTTAAAGAAGTTATATATGAACCTTCAGCCCTATCTTACTGTTACATCTTTTCCAAGGTGTTTTTATCTGATTCTACCTTTCTCAGCTGCAGAGTAGTAGCTAAGGGGTTTGCCCCCTTTCTGTCTTGCTGTTCTTTTCACCTCTTGGGCTAATTGTTAGACATTGGATCTATTTGTTAGACATGATGGCTTTAGTAGAATAAATATCAGATTTGCAATAGAGCTGAAAGAGGCACAACTTTCTGCAAAACTTCAAGATTTTAATTTCATCTCCACCCCCCTTGTTTTCCATTGGGGTAAACCAAACCCTTCCAAAATATTTTTGTTAGGTGCTAAACAAAGTCTGTGAGCAGTGTGTGTTCAGCGTTTGGGAAGAAGGAAACCCAGATTCAACTCCTTATCCTGTCTGACACGGAGCAGGAGCTTGAATGGGACTCCCACATGCGAAACCATTCAAGAGATGCTGGTTTTGATGAGAAATTCCAATGGGAGCTTAGAAATACTCCCTAATGGATGTACCATCAGGATTTGTACTGGGTAGTGTTCCTGATCCGCTGAATAAACCTATTAAAATATATATAGAGATCAATTTCAGTTGCAATATTTTATAGTCAGTTTAATTCTTTGCGGTCAAGAATGGAGTATGTGTATCTAAAGGTTTCCACCCTTGTAAAAAATGTTGTGTTCTCTTTGGTATTGGCTGTATTTTGGCAGAACCATAATCCCTAGGCAGGCTCCTGGGAGTGAGAATGTCTGCAAGGTGGGTTATAGAGGTGGTACTGTTCTCTTATGCATGGGAATGTAAAAATACCATCAATAGAAGTAGTAATAATGTCTGTTTGCATATTGATGATTCTGCCTGTTGTGGCTGACTTACTGTGTAACCTTTAAAAAGCCACTGGAATGTATGTAGGCTTTCCAATAAACCACAGCCATAATTTAATCAAGATGGGCCACTGTGTTTGCTGTTTTTAACTGTAAATTGCTTATCTAGTTGTTGATATACAGATAACACAAAGTGTTAACACATTTGTCCTGAAAACGATATAATATTTCAGTGTTTGGTTAATCAACAAAAAGGTTTATGTGCACACATACATGATGGTGTTTTGAAAACTGAGATCTATCAAGTATCCTTTAGATCCTCCAGTATAATGTATTTCATATATAGGAAATTGAAATAGTGGCTGTGTCTTATTTGCTGCTATATTCACAGTGACTGCTTACAAGACAGCCTTTGCTTGCATTGAGAAAATGGCCAACCTTTTTCCTTCCCTCTCTTTAAAAAAAGTCTTTATTATTCTTGATTAAATTGAACTGATGAAAGTAACAAAAAAGTAAAATCTCAGTTATGGACACACTGCTAGTCTTCCTGAAGTGGAGAGAGAGAGAAAAATAATGTCCTGTAACAAAGTGCATCTTATTTCACACTTACAAACATCTTAAGCTTTTTAAAAAAATGTGCTATAGAGATGAAAAACATTTATTGTGCTTCATGCAGCACATTCATGTTGTCATTGCTGATGCCAGTACAGCTGTTAACATGATGGTGCTTAAGATGGTTGGTGACCAAGTGTTATTGTTTAAAGACAGCAGTATAGGGATGGCAAATATATGTGAACAATTATAGTTGCTTTTTACTCCCACAAGAACACCTGTGCTAGGAGCTGATTACTGTAATGTCTAAATAGCTGATTTAAACTAATTACAACATACATTAGTTTTAACAGAAATAGTTATTGCTATTTCAGTAGATGTTGAATTTCAGCTCTCAGCTGTCTGTCTTTCTATAACTGCGTGCTACTTTTCTCACAGGTAGCTCCTGGTTACTGAGGACTTGCCCTGTGCATTAACTATTAACCAGATATCAAGGCAAGGGCTTCCTTTGGGGATTGACTGCAGTTTATTTGCTCCTTATGTGGAATCTCTGTTGCCTCAGGCACCGAATAGAGCACCTTGGTCTTGAACTCCCTGGTCTTTGGCTTCTGAGAAGTTGCTTAAGGGGGGCTATACTTCAGCAGAGCTTTTATTCAGGGTGTTTTGGCTTATACAGGGCTTATATAGGCTTATACAGGGTTTATACACGTCTGCAATGTGACTTAGAAAATGCTCATTGCTTGGCACTTACCTGTTATCTGTGTCATATGTGAGAATGAGTGTGGGAGTGAGCTTTCCTGAAAGCTATTTCAGATTTTTTTTTTCCCAAAGCCTTTCAGTCTTGGGGTCTTGAGCTCATAGGGGATGAAGAAAAGTGTGAAATATTTGGCAGTAGAGCCCTGAAGTGGCACGCTGAATGAAGTTTACATATAGCTCATCAAAACATTGCTTCTTCAATGCATGTATGTAGTATGTAAAAGAGCACCACTTGTGTATTTGTGCAGAGATTTGAGATAGGTGATGACTGCTGTCTAAAACATGCTGGGAGGAGAGAAGATGAGTTGAAAATGAGAGTGTATGCTATGAAAAATAGTATAAACTGATAGCTGAATTACTTCAGGGGCATCAGCAGAAGGATTCACACCATCCAAATAACTTTGGCATAGATTATTCTTGGGGCAAAGGGGATTCTTACTTGGGAGCAGTTTGCTGAGTTCATGGAAAGGACTTTTTCAGATGGCTGGCTGTAGGAGCAAAAGACAGTTTGCCAAGGAGACCTTTCTCTGTCCTCTGTTCTTATTTACATATTTGAGAGGCATAATAATAGATAACAAGAATACCCAATGTTTAATCAAGCATGTTACAGACGTATTTATGCCATGTAAATTGATAGTTAGATACAAACACAGATGCTATTCATGTTGCATAAACATATGTGCAGAGAGCAGGACAAAAAGGCTTGGATGTGTTTGTAGGCATGTGTTACAAGCAGATCTGTGCAAACCAGTAAGTTCATCTGTGATGTTTGGTATATCAGCATGAAAATGTGTTTCACTTCTATTACTGAAGCCATTTTTAAATGTGTATTTAATAAGGATCAAAGATGATCTTTAGCAAGTGTTTTGTTTACTGCTGTATGCATGTATATTAAAGTTACAAAATTTACTGATAGACTTCCAGCTTTTATCAGATAAACAGCAGTTTTCTGTAAGTGAAGTTCTACTTCTACTGAAGGTTCCAAGCATTGGAAGAGGTTTCCCAGGAAAGTGGTGGAACCACCGTCCCTGGAAGTGTTCAAAAACCGTGTAGATGAAGCTTGGTGATACGGTTTTGTACCACTTGGCAATCCTGGGGTAATGGTTTGACTTGATAATCTTAAGAGGTCTTTTTCAACCTAGTTGATTCTATGATTCTCCAAGTGGACCACTGCTGATGGGTGGATTATATGGAATTGTGGAAGGATAGAGACCTCAGTGTTGTGTTGTTCAGTGTGCGAGATGTCGCCTTCGTACCCAGCATCATGTATTGGAAACTGTGTGAGTGTTGCACCCTGTGCATGAAATTAGTCTAGGTTGGCTGCACCACGGTTTTGACCATTATTAGTGGCTCAACAAGTATGTGTTTATAATATAAATGGGAAACTTCCTAAAAGCCTCACTGTCAAAGCACACAGAAAGAAGCTGCTGTGCAAATCAGTCAAGCTATGCAGCAAAATCACCTTTTTGCTAGCTGCCATTGCAGTGTAGCCAACACATTTTGATCTTGCAGTGTAGACAGGACTGTGAATTGTGTTTTCACATTGTCCCTGAATTGTGAGATAGCCTTCAGTTTTGGTTGGTCTGTAACATGATTTGGGAATGTGTCTGACACTATCCACACTGCAGAATGAACTGTGTTCCTGGCAGGGCTCACAGCTATCTCATGAGCGCCTTTTCCACCCCCAGTGTAGTCTTAGTTTTTAATATTTTAATGAATCAGCTCTTGCTACCAATCACAGGACTTTCATTAATAATTTCTTAGATATTTGAAGTGCTTCATAAGCATTAATATGCCCTCGCACTACTCTTCTAAAGTGGAATGTTCCAGTAATTTCTATTCTAATGGGGTGAATCAAGGCACAGAATTGCCTTTGAGAAAGTCTCTGGGAACGACAGGACTAGAACTGCCAATTTACTGTAGCCATTAGCTGTAGTATGTTTCGTTGTCTGAATTCATGATGGACCAATATAATGGAAGACTAGCCTAGGGCAGGCAAGAAACTATTTATACAAAAATATATTTTAGGACCCTTGATTATGAGTTTTTTTGGCCAAAGCAAGGGGAATTTGTTTCATGTTGCTATTTGTGAACAAAACCAATGATATAAATAGAAACCATGTTAAGAAAGGTATCTCCACACGAGCTGTTGCAACCAAAATGAAAAGATAAATGCAGTGCTAAAGCTTTTAGTAGGTGAGTTGTAAGATAATCTACATATCTTTACAACCCCCAAATTAATAAACAAAATCATCAACCAAAGTAAGATCTGCTATACAGAAGGTAAGTACCATGTCCAGCATGCAGAGGCACAGACATAGCAGTATGACATAGAACATAGTTAAAATCTATTCAGTGTTAAAATCTATTCAGTGTTTCATCATTAATGTGCTACAAAAGCAATCTAACAGGAGCTTGGGGATGCTGAAAGGTGACTAAACAGAAGAGTCCAAAAGGACAAGTGCAAAGAAACGTGGAGATACGGAGTGAACAAGGTTCATCAGTTAGTGTTTAGGTTAACGTAGAAAGGTCACTGGGAAAGAGAATTCTTACCTGATATCAGATACAAGGTTGTTAAAGATACAATACTGGTTGTTAACAAGCATATTTGTATGATAGTACCCTTGTTACTGAGACTACTACAGATTTGTTGGAAACCACAGGAGTAAGGCAGCAGGATTTCTCTTAAGCAATCACCTGTTGGTAATGGAAAAGATAAAGTTGGCTTTTCTTTGGAAGAGCTGGACATCACCTGCTGACATTTGAATGAGGTCAAGAGGAAAAAAAAACCCCACCATGAATGTGTTCTTCTGTAGTAAAATGACAGATTCTTGTGTTATGGCCAGAAGGGAAATCTCTTTGCTTTGAGTCTGTTTTTCTCTTGAAATGTCAGTACTGTAACTGCTGTATTAAATGAAAGGCTTCAGTTGAAGGGAAGCATGTCAATCCACCTTCTTGATTTATTTCTAATTTTTGGCAACATTTTAATAGAGAAGTACATTTTGTTTCAATCAAAATTCATATGAAGAGCAGAAATAAGGTCTTGGGTTCCCAGGCACTTACTATGAGACCAGATAATGCGTCAACCCAGATGTCCTAGGATTAGTGTTGGGTAGTCAACCCTCAGGAAGGTTGCTACTGGTCTTTGCAAAGCAGGAGGATGAGAAACTTTTGACTACCTCAAAATGTCGGCATCTGTAACTGAAAAGGTATGCGAAAACTTAAAACAGCAAAGGTGTCCCAGGGTGTTGAAAAGGAGCAGGGAGAGTAAGAGGCAGAGGAGCCACTATAAAATTTCTCCCAGCACAGAGGCTGAAAACGTTTTGAATTCTTCTCCGTTAGACTTGCCAGGTTAAGTTGATGGGAAGAACCAGGGGGGATTTCAGGAAAGCTCTGTGTGGGTGCAGAACCTGAAAACACAGTAAGGTCACAGTCTTCAAAGTCATACAACGAATAAGTTCAATAATGTCATGGGGTCTGGAGTTGTGATATTCATTTCCCTCTTATGCAGGGAAAACATAGTGCCTTTCTATGCTGGGTGTCATGTGATGCTGTCACATACCTTTACTGCTTGCACTGGTTTTGAATCCAGGACTGTCATTGATCTGCCTTGTGAATTTCAGACAGCCACTTGCCTCTTTCTGTGCCTATGCCCCTTACCAGCCTTCGTTACTTGTTTACTTGGATTCTGATTGTGTAGCACCTCATACAGTCCAGAAATTAATGCACTAAATGAAGCCAAGATTAAACAGAAGCACAAGTCTTTGCAGGAGTGAAGTAATCTTGCAGCCTTTTGGGGACAACTCTTGTATTTAATCAGATACACCTGTAATACTGCAAACATTATCATCAAGCCCTGTGGTGATTGAGGGCTGGGACTGGCAAGACTATTTAATGATTTATGATAGAATTCAAGCCTTGCTGTTATTTTATGGGCACTGAACACTCATCAATGAGCAAAACACCACCACTATATTAAAGCAGGTTGCTATTGGGATTGTCATGTGAATATAAACTGAACACAAAGCCAAGTATATCTGTCAAAAATCTCTAGGTAATTGAAAGCAAGAGAGCCCAAAACATTTGTGGTTTGGGTTTGGGTTTTGGCTTAAATGTTCTGTGTATCTCCAGAGACAGTGTTGTTTTTTAGTAAGAGTATCTTAGAAACCAGTTCTCTCCCACTGCTGACTTGTTTAGGACCATGCAGGTGTTTCAACACTGAGGCTGACTTCTTTTTTTTTTTTTGCATTTTTTTTTTGTATTTTGTGCACAGCCTCAGAAAACCAAAGTTTCAGGCTGCTTTCCCCTCAACTCAGCAGAAAATGCTAGCACTGCTGATCTCTGTGACAGAGCAATGGGTGACAAACTGCCTTGTCATTTCAATCAAAGCCACCCACACTTGTCATTGTATTTATCCAGGATTAAACTGTTCATTACACACCAGTCTGGGCTGCCCCGGAATAACTGTTTTTTCTTAATCTCTTGTCATAACTGTCGTAGGTCGGAGGAGGGAATGAAGGCACCTGCTGAGTGAAGTGACAGCTTTATTCTAGGAGCTGAGGACGCGGCTGAAAGAAGAAACAAATGGGGGCATGAATTACGGGGTGTGCAGTTCAGAAAGATAATGCATTTTGTAGAATTAAGAGTTCGTTTAAAAGAAATTACACCACAGTTCTCATTTCCTCCTGCTTGCTACATACCCTACTTTTTGCATGTGTTTTTCTATGTTCCTCTTGTTTCCTTCTCCCACAAGAACGTGCTTTTTAAGTTTCTGTGTTTTGGTGGGGGTTTTTAAGAGACTTTGCAGTTTTAATTAGAATATATCCAAAAAAAAAAACTCGTTAACAATTCTTGTGCCAGTTTTTGGTTTAAAATGCAAATATGTAATATGATGTAGACCCAGCTAGTATAATCCATTTCACATTGTAACAGCACAACTCAAAGGCATCTTTTATATTTAATTTTGTCTTGTTATCCCACTGAGACAGTTATCTTGTCCCTTGCCTCTGGATTGTAAACTTATTTGTCTTCATCTTGTCTCAATAGTGTAAGGGTAATACAGTTCAATGTGTTCTCTCTAGGAAGTAGGAATCTTGTGTTGAGTCTGATACTGATATGCTTTTCCTCCCACTTACCCTACAGTTAAGTGGAAATAAGGATTTATTGATTTTTTTGTTTGTTTTTCAAGTAGTACCATGGTATTTGTGGTAAAAACCCAGCCACACTCCTGGGAGACAGCTATACCCTGAGTAGCTAAGGGAGACAAGAATAATTAGATTTTTATTCCCCCCACCACCACTGCAATAAAATATCTGTATTTGAGTAATTTGAATAAATATTCTACACTAGACTTTTTGATTAGTTAAAGCTTAGTAGAGGTTAATTAGACCTTTGCATTTTCATAGTATGTTTAAGTGATGGATATAGTGCACATGTGTGGTTTATAACTTAAACCACCTAAAATCTGGCAATACTGCCAACTATTTGTTGCTGCTGGATAACTGTCAATGACCCAGACTCAGCATGTGCATAACTCAGCATGATTATGTTTTTGGCATGTTGGACATACCTCCTCCCCATGCAGTGTGCAAATGCTTTGGGATCTCCTGGGAAAGGACAAACCAGGGCTGTGGAAAACTTTCCTGCTGTGTAGGTGTCCTGCAAGAAAACAGGTCCAGGGGACACCCAGAAGAACTAAGGAGAGCTGTGTGCCAAGAAAAATCATCACATTCCCTCTCTTTTACCAGGAGAGAGCTTGTGAGAACTGTTAGGGAAGAAGCAAAGGAGAACAGAATAACCCCAAGGATTTATAGTCTGGTTGTTAAGAAAAGGGAAGCAGAATTCACCCTACATGAAGGGAGGTGGGATAGTTCTGAGATACAATGGGTGTCATCAGGTCATTAAATTTGTTTATAAGGTAGCAGCAGATTAAACTTTTGGCCTCATACTGGAGAGCTTGGACCTAGATCCCTAGATCCCCTAGACTAGGATGAATAAGCGCAGTGAGACCTTGATGGTAGAATCAGGTCTTCTGTTGTTACATGGGATTATGTGGTTACCAATGCCCCGTTTTGACTTTGAATGTTACTGGATAGTTTAAAACTGAAGCCTCCCTGCCCCACATACATCTTTTCTGTAAGGTGTATGCAGAGTGAGGAGAAAGGGAAAGTTGATAAGGGGGGGAAGAACAAAGTAAATGCTCTGTAAAAGGTTAAACTAGCAGAGACAGCCAAGGTGGGAACAAAAAGGAAAGCTTCAGAGGATAAACAGCAAAGCATAAGATTAAGGGGAGAATTTTACATATGGTGGTCCTGTATTATCCTCTTTGTGTTAGAAATTATCCTGGGAAGCCAAGCTGTGTTTCAGAGAGAAGATGCAATTCAAACACTGCTTTGTGACCTCTAAGGCAAAGGTAGAAATGACCTTCCTAAAGTTTTGCTTGTAAGTACTTAGGTTTGAATAAACACTCATATTGTCTATCTAAGCTTTCCACACCAAAACAAACCAGGGTTAGTTTTCCTTCTTTTTATCACTTTCTGTCCTCAGGTATTTCAGTTACTCATGCATTGGTTGTCTGTAAATAATCCTTAATGTTCCTCCACTGACTGAACTCAGTCCTGCAAAAAAAGTATTTACATGGTTCTGTTTATTAGAGAACTGTCAATGTGCCATATTTTTGTAAAGTATCCTGTTCTTGTGGTTTTGTTTACTTTTTAAAGCAATCTAATTATTTATGTAGCACCATAGCCTATCTGAATTTGCTTGTACCTTGTCAATAATCTTTTGCATCCTGCCTCTAAGGACTTCTTTTTCCTGCCCTTCTGTAGCAGGTACACAAGTCCTAGCTGTGTATGTAGCTTTAGGAGTTCCTGAATGCTTATGAATGGTCACCTGCACTGTTTCTTCTTGACCTCACTGCAGTCTCTGTTTTTCTTTTCTGAAATTTGCAGACATGCTGATGAACTAGGAAACTTTTCTGCAGTGGGAAGGGGTTTACTGGCGAAGAAGTTGCCCATAAGACATAGACGGAAGAAAGTATTGGTCACACGCTTTTCAGTAAACATCCTTTAGTGTCAGAGCATCACCAGGTTGTGATTCCCGAGCACAGCCTGGGCAGTGGAACATATGTAGCTGCACCACAGGGACTGAAGACAAGCAGAAGAAAAATGCACATAGAGTCAGAAAGATGATGACTTCTGTGAACTCTTGTGTTTCTATGTGTGAGGCTGACTCTCACAGAATCTGCTGTTGTCTTTTGTTGTAAACAGTAGCATGCACCTGAGCTTGTGCTTGCCAGGCAGAACTCAGCCACTGAAAAGTCAGGTTTGACTTTCTGATGAACCAGTCAGGCCAAGTCTGCTGACTGGTCCCTAGTCTTTTTGATTAGACGCTGGTGTGTGTTCTGTGCAAGAGAGATGGTATATATCCCAGGGAAGATTCTGGGTGACTAACCAGAGAAGCTTTAAAATAAAAACTATTTCCTTGGCATTCAGTCGCTGAATTTTCTTCATCTGAAACTCCATAGACTAAATTCATGTATAATTATTGTGAATTAAACTGATAAATGCTGACCTTTAAATACAAGTATAGCAAAGAGATGTTACTGAATCATACCAGGACAAGAAATCCCAAAATAGTGAGACTTTAAACTCTTTTGTGGAGATAACTAAAAATCTTTTCTGTTTTGATTTCCAACATTCCACCTCAAGAGAGTTTTCTTACAGCAGACAAAAGTTTCTTTAATTTAGAAAGGACACAGTGTTTGATATTTAAAAAAAGACTTAACGAGAATTAAAAATGAAATATCACATGAAAATGGACCTGGTTTTATTTCTACTTCTGATATGTCAGGAAACCCAACCAAAAACAATAACCCCCCCCCCAAAAAAAAAAAAAAGTTTGGTTTTAATTATTGAGAAAGAAAACGCTTATAAGTTGTGATCTGCTCTAACTCCATTGATAAAAGTTAGTGGCATGAAGTATTAAAACTGTATTTTTGCCACTCTTTAGTGCAATGAAAATTGCAGTGTTAGCAATGAAAATAATTGTTATTTATAGCATGTTGATCAATGTAGCTGGAACTTCTTAGCATGCAAACTCAACTAACAGTTCGGGGCACCAGGAGGACTGAATTTTCATCACTAGAGTGACTTAGAGCACACATACTATTTTCTTCAAAGTACATGGGTACAAAATAACTCGCTTTTCAGCTTTTAGGGGTGGGTTATTGGGTTCATCTCAGGGTTGGAAAGGAAGTTCAACCAGGGCTTCAGTTCGCTGCTTTGAAGAGGGTGTAATCAGGCTCTGGGCAGTTACTTCTCTTTTAGCATAAATGAACACAAGAAGTATGAAATTTCACACATTCTTGTTTTTGCAAAGAAAAATGTTCTTGTAGTAACATGGTATAAATTCCTAGTGTAACATGTACTCATAACTGAAGGTTTTAGAAGCAATAGAAAGTGGAGGAATAATGTGTAAATTTTTAAAAATAAAAGTTATTAAAATCTTTTTTATCTACTCTCCCAATAACAAGTTAGTCTTCTTTGTTAGAAGCATTAATAGGTTATACTTTATATAGTTTATGTACTTTATCTTCTTGTTTCCTGGTGCTTTTAATTAACTTTTAATGTCTGAGGCTCAGCTACCTGTCAAGGCAGTTTTAGGCTAGCATAGTGCCATACTGTGAAGGAGAGACACAACAGAAACTTTGGTTTTGGCTTACTGATTACCTTCTTAGCTTCTGTGACTGGTGACTGGGCTAGAACAAGTACACAAAAGTTGAGAATAGTATAAGCAAGCTCTTAGTGAAGGAAGCAAACAGTTGAATTTTTAGCTCATCTCTATGAAGTTAAAATACCAAACACAACTCTCTAAAGTACCACAGAAACTCTAGTAGCCTAAGATACCACATACTTTCATTTATTAACTTGGTTTTTGTTAGCTTCTGAAGAATACATTTCTGACCAGTCATTAACTTCTTACCTGTCTCTCTCTGAGATAATTCTTCTTCAAGCCTTGGCTGCTGGGGTTCGTGTGATTGCCTGTATCTTTTAGATGTTTTCTTAAATTTTTCTGAATTTCTTAATGACAGAAAAACTTTGAAGTATGGACAGAAAGAAAACAGGAAGCTTCTCTCTGTCATGATTGCTGGTATGAATGTAGCATTTTTGATTGCCTATGGTAATGCATGTCCACTTAATAGGTTATTGAAATACGTAATAGTGAATAGGGCTAGCACACAGGTATGAGTACCGATATGTGTGTTTTAAGCATCAGCATTGTCCCTGACACAGTCTAGTTGGCACTCCAGCAGCACTGGCAAAGCCTAAATTCTGTGCAAGAAAACATCATGCTCTTATCTAGAAAACTACAGATTTTGGCAGGCAGAACAGCCTGGTCTTTCTTCATCAGCTGCATTCTTCCCGTGTGCCTTGAGTGTTAGCTGTCCCATGTCTATACTGGCATGTTCACGGATGCTTCCTGAGCTGGAAGCAGGGCTTCCCCACTGGTAGGGGTGATTACTACTAGCAAGAACAGGACAGAAAACGCTGAACAGATTAAATACTTTAACATTGTGCTGTTTTGTCTATATTGCTTAGGTCTCTTCCTTTTAGATACAGGAGTCAAATTATACACGAATCTGTAGTTCCTCTCCACTCAAGTGGAAAATATATTATTGCCTCGTTTTATGAACCCAATTAAAGCTGCTTACTCTTCTTTTACATAGCTGCTTTCTGACTTTCTCCTGCTGTTATCCAGCTTATTTCCTTTCCCCAAACTCCTTCCACTCCTCTCTTACCAGACACTGATGTAAAAAGAGGCAAAAGTGACGCAGCAGTAAAGCCAGGCTGTGTGAATGCGAAAGGTGGTTTCATGCTAGTGACATTCTTCCTGTGAAGCCAAGAGGGGAAGGGACCCTGAAGAAGTAAACTCCTAAGGAGGTGGGAGCCCCGTGCTGAGACTCATTTCAAAGGTGATGCATCTTCCTCTGTGCTACAGTCCCTGTTACCCTTCTAAGAGGAGGTGGGGAGGATCTCCTACAATCAGGCAAAGCAGGGCAGGCTGCTCCCCTCATTACTGAACCTTTTTTTCCTTTCGCATATGTGTTGGCCTGACTGAAAGTCACTGGTGTTACACAAGTGACTTGTTCAGCTGAGCATCTTCCCTGCTCTGGTCTATAACCCAGCAATGAGAAGAGAGGTGTGCGGTGAGTGTATGTAGGCATATCTCTGTATATGCGCATACCTGGATACAACACATGCTCCTCATATAAGTATATATATGAGTGTATATATATATATATATATATCTATGCACATACACCCTTGGTATTGCATGTATGTTTATATAAGAGGGAAAGACTGCAAATTTTACATCAAAGTGAGAGCAAATTGCAATGGGTGAACCAAAAAACTGATAGGCTGCTTACTTAAACTGCATAGTATCTCTGATTTAGCCAAGTCCTACTGCTCTGGAAGATGGCACTGGAGCAGAATCCTATCACACCTCTGTATTTCTTTCAGTGTATCTGTCACTGTCTTATCAATAGTTACCTCAGGAGCAGAATGCTCTGAGGCAACATAAATGCAAAATAATGAGGAAATGGTAAAACCACTGTTGTTGAATTGAAGATACGTATCAGAAATTCAAGAGATTTTATTTTGATTGTTTCATCTCCATCACATGTTTGAAAATAAGTGGTTTAATGTTTTTGAATAAGCTTAAAATCTTCAAATATAAATGATATTTTGTGATGCTTTTTTATTTCTGACTGTAGCTAATACCAGAATTTCCAAAATACCACAGCTCTGGGAGCGGTGCTGTATTTTGTGGTTACCCAGAATTTGTATTTCTTATGAGAAAGATATTAGTCTAACCTTGTAAGACTTGAATTTAAACTTGTGGATGTTTATTGTGACTTTTGAATGACAGAGGCTGCATTTTATTGCTTGCTCATGTCCAAGAAAGCCAGCACAGCACAAACAGGCCTTTTTTTTGTCCTTTGACATAGTAACTTGACTTATTTTTCCCTAACTCTACAAAGTCAGTTACTCAGCTTGAAACCTTCCAATTGCTCATTATGAAGGAGCTGGATTTGGCAAAAAATATTCAGAAAACTCATGTTGCTATTCTGCGTGCCTTATATAAAAGAGAGGGAGAGTTTTTGTACCAGTGGTTACTCTCTAGAGTATGTGCATTTCTTTTTCCCTGTGGCAGTTTCATTTTTACATTCCAAAGTCAAAGCTGTCTTCTCAAAAGAGATCTGTATTTTGCGTTTAAAAAAAAAAAAGAAAAAGAAAAAAACAGCCTTGTAGCCTTCACTTTCTGTCTTAGCCTGTCAGGCAGCATTTACACTCGTGCTGCCCTGTTGCGCCCTGAGTCTGGCTGTGCAGCACAAGATCGTTCAGCATGGTTTTCTTCTGGGATGTGCTGAGACTTCAGGCAGCAGACATGAGATGTTGAGGCATTCAGGTGTCTGCTGAGCATTCTAGGCATGTCTCATATCACAGATGAATGCAACAACAACTATGAAGATGGCCACATTTTGGAAACAAACCAGCCACCCCTTGCTTAGAAGAAAAAAGTGTATGTGTGTGTAAGATTGTGTCACATACATATTGCCTTCAGGGTGTGAAAAGGGCCTTCTTTGAAGCCACATGTTTTAAAAGAAAACCAGTCCCTGCATGTGCTCTGTACAGTGCAGTGGGCTTGGTGCTTTGCCTTGTGTTTGTCTGGTTGAAAACCTGTGTAGTCTTTCTCCAGGGTCTGACACTTCGCAGAGGTGGTATGTTGATCCCAGATGTTACTGCTGCTGCTTGTGTCAGTGGTGTTGCCTGCCTAATCATTCATGGTGTTTCTCAGAGAATCTCTTGCTTGCTCCTTAAAGTCTCAGTTTTGGGAAAAGGATGCCTGTGACCCAGATTTAGGGAAAATACTGTGTTAGTGTTGCCCTGTTTTAGTCAAGCACTTTTTTTCCCCTCCTGTAAAAAGACACTGAAGAACCATGAAATTACAAAGCCCTCTCCTACGCTTACTTTATTTTGAGGTAACAATTTCTAGTTTGGTTACATACAGCAGCTTTTAGCTACTTTGAGCAAGTGCTGTCTCAGATACACTTGGTATTGCCTGTGTTTGCTAACGAAAGTCTCAGATGTGTGTTTGCTGGCGCGGGTGTGTAGGGGGGTAGATTCATATCTAAGAAGGGAAGCATGATGTCTTGCTTTGAGGCTTCAAAGGGGCTAGGGTGTGTGTGAGTGAGAGACCATGATCTCTGTTTTGTCACTGTAGCTTATAAGTGAAAGGGACTCAGTGGGCTTGAATGTTGTGGTTGCTGTCAGACAAGCATGTGTGGCCCTCCATGATTCTCTTGGAGCATGGAAGCAAATCTGTGTAAAAAGGATATTCAAGCCATTTCATAATCAGCTTCATAGCCAGGTCTTGGAAATACTGTAAGGGCTGCCAGAAATCAGTTGTTTTGTGCAAGGAAGAAAGGTTGGAGAAAATGAAAAAAAACCAAAAAAAAAAAAAAAAAACAAACAAAAAAAACCCAAAACAAACCATGACCTTACTGATATTAACCTGATCCACGAGACAAAGAAGATGGAGATTTCTGTAAGCGACATCCAGCCTGTGTTGTGACAATGGAGCACAGCCACAGCAGATTGTGGAGTGGTGGAGGTGAGTTCCCTCCCTCACTGACCACACGTTGTCAGAGAAAAGCAAACCACTAAAGTCACAGGCAATCTGCTGGGCAAACAGTTCCCAAGGAGTTCTCAAAATGGCCTGGCTGGCCTAATACTGGCATCAAGCAGGGGGACTGCCAGGGAAAGTGGCTTTCTCTGGTAAATGATGTTTTTCTGAGGCTGTGCAGGGTTGCAGCAGCAAGGGGTTGCAGCAAGAAAACACATTTGGTTTTCTGAAAAAAGCTCTGATTTGTATGGTCTGTTCTGAAACACAGATCTGATCCTCTCATCAAAGTACAGCATATCTGGAATATAAAAGAAGGGCAAAGAGAAGTCATAGTATCTATAATATACAGTATCTAGGGAAAGAAGCTTATTAATGTTAACAAATTCTGATAAAAGGATGATGAGTGGAAACTGTAATGTAGAGGTGAGGAAGTTGGATAGGTATGAAAAATTAGATTCATCTGCCTGCAAAGGATAATAAAGTAGTCATTCTCTACTTAACTATGGCTATAAAGTTATTATTAAAACCAGCCTGGAGAGTGTCTAGTGTGCAGTGCCAAGAGGTGCAGCAAGTGTAAAAGGGAGCCCTTGCCTGAATGTCATGGCTGTATGCTTTCTGTTGCTCTGAACTGTGCTGGTCAGTGCTACATGTCATTAAACTGCAAGTACTTTTTCCTGCTTACAAGTCCTATTTTTCTAACTTTTTGCAGTACAGGGTAATTTTAAAGAATATGAGAAACACGGAACATTCTGTAGGCAACTGTAGGAAATAATTTAACAAAGTCACTTTAATGGTTTTTTGTTCTTTCCCACCATTAAGATTGCACAAAATGCACTTTGCAGACTTTTGACAAGTCCTCTGGAACTTTATGCATCAGTTGTTTGGGTAGGATCTCTCTGATTTCAACACATTATATTTACCTCAACACTTGTTTCATAGATTTCTATTCCTGACCATTCATTATATAGTTATTTATAGGTTATAAATTATTTTTTTAAATAAAGTCAGACATGATTTTGCTGAAACTGCAAGGGTGCCTCTCTTCTGATGTAGTGTGTCACATCTGCGATTTGAGGAACTCAGATAAAAATGACTGGAGTGTAATGCTAAATTATTTATCATCTTGCAAGCAACAAGCTGAAAAGAGTCCTTTTGCTTTTACACTTCTGCTCAATAATAAAAATAAATTTTATGAATGAAAATAAGTATATAAATTTTGCTTTGTCAGTTACAAAGTAATCACTGAACAGATGGCTGTACAGTTTTTCCATGAGACTTTTGGTGTCATCAGCCACACTAGAATAAGCACAAAACCTTTCTCTGATAATTAGTAGCGTCTGTCAGTATTTCTGGAAGTCAGAAGAGTTCGCAAGTTGACCTACATGTGTTAGTGACTTTGATTAGAGCTTTTATTATCAGTTTCAGCACTGCATAAATGGTAACATTTAAGATGCTCGTATGCTATGTAACTTGATCACTCATCTACCCTGCATTTGCAGAAGAGGAATGCGATCCTGCTTAGAAGCAAGTCTGTATGCAAACAGACAGATGTAATCCCTTCACTAGAATTGCAAAAATCTGCTGTGAAAAATTCAAGGAGCAGAGTTTGTTTGGGTTTTTTCTTTTAAATATAATTTACTGACACTTCATTAACACCTGAAAGTACAACTAGCTTTGAAACATGACTGTTTTAAAAATCTTATTTTTTCAGTTATGCCTGGAATTACAAATTGGTTGTGCGTGGATTCCAGTCATGCCTGATATCAGGTATCAGGTTATTCTGCAGATAGCATAACCAGCTGCAGAATTTAATCTCTTAGAAGATGCAGAAATACGAATCTCTGAACAGCTTATCTATGGGCTATTTCTGGCTGCAGTCAGCTGAGAATTTTAACTGAAGCAGGATATTCAGTGTGCTACTTTATTTAGCTTTACCTAGGTTATAAATATCATCGTAAAACTGTCTTTTGTTTACTGCTCCTAAAGATCGTGTAGTAATTTTGCCAAGGTTTTGTTAAGTAATTTTTGCCTTATTTGCTACCAATAGTATAACAGTGATAGAAATGCAAGAGGGAAAAGAGAAGAAATATTGCTCCAAGCTCATAAATTATGTCTTAAAACCATAGGGTTTGGATGACTGGTTGTTAGCATGGTGATAAACCACTTGAAAAGACACTATGTCCCAGGTGGTTGGACTTTTTCTTTTAGGCACTTTAACTATTGTGATCATAAACTCATGAGATCAAAGTATGTAATGGAGGAGAAAGAGGCTTGTACCAAGGAAATCTGGCTTTACGGGCTTACAATACCAGTTTGGTAAAACAAAATGATCTTGTGTCTGTGCAGGTCAACGTATTTTCTGCTGATATTTTCTTCAGTGTTTTCTCCAGCATATGATATGCAATATATTTGTTTAATTTAATATACTGTTTGCTCTATAGCTGTATCTAGATATGTATGCATGTATTTAATTTAGACGACTGCATAGAATCTCTTAGGTAATGACTTTTTGTCCTATCCAAGCTGAAAACTGACTGGCAGGACAAATACATCATAAATTTTTCCCCGTTGTTTTTTTGCGAGTCAGTTTTATATTCTAAAAAATATCAAGTAAAGCAGGTTACAAATCCAGACTTTTGCTTCATGCACACAGACTTTTAGACCTTTGTATCTTGTGCATGTGCTGTCCTCTTACTCAATTAAATTGCTTAAAGTTACATACGTATGTTTGACCCTGTGCGATGAGCCAAACCATCTTGTCCTTCCTGCTTTTTTCCCTTCTCTTTGTAACAATTCATTCTAATGTAAGTCTTGTAAGTGACTTTGAGTAAAGCACTGCTAAATTTTATTGATAAAATAAAAATACAATTTTGTGTGTAGTGCTATAAAAAAAATGCTTTTTAAAGGTGAAAGGTTCAGAGGCAACTTTTTTGCTGATTTCTGATGTGTAGGCATGTAAAAATGAGTTGCAGAAGAACAAATTATAAAGTCACTCTGAAAGCAGGGTAGAATACAGCAAACCTAAAGAAAAGAGTAATGAAAAGTTTTGTCTGCCAGGAAAAAAATTATAGCATCATAGCTTCC
Organism: Neopsephotus bourkii; assembly: GCF_033783945.1. Taxonomy (NCBI): domain Eukaryota; kingdom Metazoa; phylum Chordata; class Aves; order Psittaciformes; family Psittacidae; genus Neopsephotus; species Neopsephotus bourkii. The sequence goes on from NW_026901923.1 coordinate 124,090, forward strand.
CAAACTTACAGAAGGTAAAGACTTCTCGTATAATTAATCTTGTATAAGAAAGACATATTTGAAACTATCTTTTAATTACTGCTTATCACTACATGTTTCTTGTGTGTCCTTGGAGGTATATATGTGTTTGCTTTGGTACTAAACCTATCTTCATTGGATTAAATGGCCTGTGCTAACTTCCATTGAAATCAATGGCATGGAGAATTAATTTACCCCATTACAGAATCTGCTCTTTAGTGGGAAGAGAACTGGGCCATTTGTTTACATTCACTTGTATTTATTCCTCCATTTGGATGTGATAAACCTGAATATAATCCTCTCAAGTGGTGTCGGTCTGAATAGCTGTATTTTTTTTGTCTGTAGAATCAATGTAACCTCTCCAAACAGTTTTCAAGGGATGGATTGAAATAATTAATGCACATCTAATGGCTAATTTGGTGAGATAGATAATATTTTGCTTAATGGGATTAATTCCATGCTTGCATATACAAGAAACTCCCAGAGGCACAAATGAAGCTACTGCCAAGGCATCACAAAGTGGTATTTGTCCTTACTATCTTCCCTCTTCCCCTCTATCATATAAGAAGTACACACTAGGTCCAGATATGAATGAATGATGGATCAATCAAAGGTAATCTCAAAGTATTTGTATTAAGGGACAACGTTGTTTTTTTTACAAGACCACGCATTATCTGTGCAGCCGAGCTTTGTGTTACGTATTTTAAATAGTACAATATACTATAAACAGTTCTGTGGTAAGAAGAAATTTTAATGGATGGAAGTAGAAGAAGGGTTTTCATAGAGAGCACATAGCAAAAGTAAATGTAGTGCTAAGCATCCTTTTCAAATTTAGGAGAAAATTTATATCCTGGGGCATCCAATCATTTGACAATCTTTCACCTCATCCGGCAGTTCTACAACTGCACTTTCCAACACTGTGCTTCAAATAAAGGTCATCTAAGCTCCCACTATTATGAAAAATGGAGCTTGTATAACTTTCCTTTGCATTCTAGCTCCATCTGAGCTGCACATAGAAAGTAAACAAATACAGTACCCAGGCAGTCTTTTTATCTGTCTGCACATCTCAGAGGCTTCTTTATAAGGTTTTTTGTGGGGAGAGAGGAGGTGTTGAAAGTAAATAAAATTTGAACATTTTCATACATTTTAGAAGCAGCACTAAAGATTTTATAATAAACCTTGTTTATGAGACTGACAAGCAATTACATCAGCGCAGCAATAATGCAATGCATAATTCTACGCTTACAAAATTAGTTGAAGTGAGAAAAATCAGAGAGATCATAGGATGCTATCTTAAGTGGTTGCTGCAGATACATGCTCTAAAACTCAAAAGTATGAACAGAATTTTTCTGTAAACTCTATCTGGTAAGTGGCTGAGAGCTGCTTGTCTACATTAAGATGTAAGGAATAAACACAATGAATCTGTGCTCTAGAGAAAGCCATAACATTTCCCTAGGAAAACAAAACCAAGCAAAATCCAGTTAAAAACAAGGTGTGATTTCTGTGTGCAGTGGATTTTTGGAAAATGTTCTCAAGAAAAATCCTGAAGAAAAACCAATAGGATAAATTCAGTGCTGTAGATTAAATGAGCTTAAATTGCTGATGGTAGCTCACCCTTCCAGGTTTCTTATACTGATTTACATGACCTAGACAGAGCCTTTCAGAAAAGGGCCTGTTTCTATGCACTTTGCAAAGCGTGATGTACACATACTAAACTTCACAAAAAAGATCAGCATTGTAGCTTGCAGCGATATGCACAGTACCAGCCATGTTTCTTATGAAGATCAACCTTATGCAGTCCCTGTCTTTATCATTTGGCCTCATTCTACCAAATTTAATAGAGTTAAGGTTTCAATAGGGCAGTTGGGTTTCTCCAGGGTTCATGAGAACTGACGGATGGAAGGAGAAACTCAAGGCAGTGCCTGCGTGGCAGCAGCATGAGCTCAGCAGGGACCTTCTGGGTTTATGCTGCCATTGGCAGGTTGATGGACATTCACAGCACATACCACCACTGGGCACGGCTGTCATTGTGTGATCTGCAGGGATGTGAGGGAAGGATAAGATTTAAGGCATGTTCAGAAATGCTGGAATTTTTTTATTGTACAGAAATAAAAGTGGAGAGGGTAGAAAAAGCAAAGATTTGCATCTGGGGATATAAAAGAGAGAATACAAATTATAAGTGATTTCAACAGCCTTTCTTCCCCCCATTTGTACTAGCTTCATATGTGTCTGTAATTCAACTTGTTCTTGGTTTAATGCAAACACAGATCAGTCTCTGATATCCCATCTCTATCATCAGATGTTCTTGACAGTATAAAAATCAGAGATCTTGCAGTGTTCATTTTGGAGGACTGATGTCAAACTCTAGCACTCATTCTGATGGATTCACTGTTACTGTAGAATATTGCCATTTTTTTTTCCCTTTACAAAAAAGATCTGCAAAACCCCTTGTGTGTTGATGTTCAAATGCTTTCTTCTTCTGCCTTTCTGAAACCAGCATGTTAAAGAACTAGATGAAACCTCAGGGTCTTTAGTGTGTTCCTGTTGTCATCCCATCCATTTTTCAGCATGCAGAAAATAAGGTAGTCACTTTGTCATTAAATGCTTGCAGGAATTGATAGAGACTTCCTAGTTAAGATGGAGTGTAGAATTTGGCCTCCTTTCCCAGTGAGCTGATTCAGAACATTGCTGTGGGTCACAAAAGCTTTGTGCAACACAGTCTGTAATTATTGCTATCAAATGAACTCTGAAGCTGAGCCTCTTCTGGAAAATGATTTTGTGTTATTAATAGATGTAAGCTTAAATACAGATTGGTTATCTGGACTGTCAACAACATAGAACACTAACAAATTTAAAACTGCAAAAATTAAATTATTTTCCAGAAAGCAAACAATGCCTAGAATTTTCTGCTTTACAGAAATTGTGGTTTATTTTTTCCCTGGCCCTTTAATTTGATGTTTTGCTAACTTTAGATAGCTTTGCTTGGAAGCTCTTATGTTCCTTTTCAGCACAGTAGTTATTACAACCAGTGAACACTTGGAAAAAATTATTGTTAATAAAAGAGAAATTAACTCCCAGAAGAGACCTCAGGCATGACTGGAGACTTGCTGTTTGTGAAAGCAGTTTGGTGGCCGACGGATACCTCTTTTAACACTTCTCTTTTGTTAGTGGTGTTGTATAGCCATATTTTAATGTATATATTGAATACTGGAATTAAGGTGATACATTTTAGTATCAGTTGCATGCACTGTAGATGTGAGTAAAGCATGATTGTTTACTTTAATCTCAGTCACAAACACTGACATAGGAGGGTTTAAACTCTTGCTGTAAATATAGAGGAAATTTTTCTTGTGATGAGGGCTTGGGGTCCTTTTCTTCCCTTGTTTTGCTTTTGCCACAAGCGTTTGTCTCCATAGAGAGGCAATTAAAAAGGTACTAACTCCTAGTGTCTGAGGTTTTCAGAGCACTTGATTTTTTGACAGTTAAAATATTACTTTCGTTATTCTTATGGGTGGCAAAATAAGGGTATTGCATAAAATCATTAATGATAAGGAAATTCTTTCATATTTCCCCCACAGGAATTCATTGCTTTTTATGTCCTTAATTCAGTCAAAATCTATATATAGGCTCTTCATATTTGCCATGTCCCACTTATGTATGAGAATTACAGCCCCCCCCCCTTCTTTCTTATCCTGTAAGGCAATCTGAGATAAGGCTTTCCTAAAACTGGGTATTGTCCATCATGTGGCTTGTATTAAAATGTAGTGATAATGGAGGCATACCAGCCACAGTCCTATCACCTGACAGAGTCCTCAGCAGGAAGGTGTTAACGGGAACAGAAAGTCATGTCCCTGCGCACCACTTGCAGAACCACAACTAATACCCTTTCTCTTCAGTAGTGTTTTACTTTGCTATAAAATTTTAGCTGTATAGTTGCTACATGCTATGAAAATGTGAACGCTCCCAAATTAGAGGAAGAACATTGCAGAGCTGGAAGAAGCAATTCATTCTTTTCTCAAGGGGAATTCATGATGGAGTTAGGGTTTATTTTGAGGCCTTTGCTGAAGGGTTCTGCCAAGAATTCAGGCAAGATTTCTTGTGATACTCCCATTTTGTGATAGCTCATCACTGGATTTTTTTTGAGGCCTGTGAAATACTTCATATTCAGAGTGTTTTCAGAGCGAAATATTCCCCAGTGGTCTTATTGATCAGCTTTGGTGAGCAATGCAAAAAAAAAAAATAAAATGAAGGGAATGAATATTAAACCAAATCCTTAATGAAGCTTTCTCTTTACTCTGTATGTAACTGCTGTTACATGGGGTTTTCTGGTCTGTGTAAGTTCTAGTAGAGGCAGGACATGACATGCATGGCTCCCCATTAAGTGGGTCAGTGGCAGGGGACTGAAGGCCTGCTCTGAAACCTCTCCCTCCTCAGAGTGTTTAGCTAGTAGAGCATATGGAGCCTCAGCCGTTGGAGCTGGTATAACCTTCATCCTGTCTGATAACCTGAGGCCACCACTGCCTCTGTAAAATGATTTAACTGTTTCTCTGCTTGATACCAAGCTTCACTAGTAATTTCTTCACCCTCAGAAGCCTTCTTGCAAGTGGATGTCTATACAGGGACTGCAATGAAAACATTCATGAGGCTTAAAACACGGTTCTCCTGCTGGATGAGCTAAAGTAAATCTTGCAGCCTTTCCACAGCTTTGCATATGTCTATCTTCCTTTTGATTCAGTCATGATATTTATCTGCTGAAATACATTATATGAGGAGCGTGTTGAAAGCTTTGGATGAAACCACCTGGGGTTTGCAAGATGTTACTATAGACCTAATCTAAAAAAAGAGGGTGGATTTCATGCTTTCATTCTTGGGGGTTTGGTGCCTTTCCTGACACTGGCTCTTTTGGCACAGGTTAGATCCGGTGCTGCAAGTGAACTGGGGTGGAAATTGATCCCGGAGAAAGGAAAGGAAAACTGATTTCATCCCAGTAAGATTAGCTATGATGGGCATACAGGGTGTGCATCAAGGACGACTCCTGTAATTGTCACAGCTTTTGTCTGTGTTGGCTGTAAGGCAAGGAATTGCTCACTTAGAACCATAGAATAGTCAGGGTTGGAAAGGACCTTAAGACCATCTAGGTCCAACCCCCCCTGCCATGGGCAGGGACACCTCACACTAAACCATCTCACCCAAGGCTCTGTCCAATCTGGCCTTGACCAACGCCAGGGATGGAGCATTCACAACTTACAAGGGCAACCCAACCAGTGCCTCACCACCCTTACAGTAAAGAACTTCCTCCTTATATCCAATCTGAACTTCCCCTGTTTAAGTTTGAACCCATTACCCCTTGTCCTATCACTACAGTCCCTAATGAAGAGTCCATCCCCAGCATCCCTATAGGCCCCCTTCAGATACTGGAAGGCTGCTATGAGGTCTCCACAGAGCCTTCTCTTCTCCAGGCTGAACAGCCCCAACTTTCTCAGCCTGTCTTCATACAGGAGGTGTCCCAGCCCCCTGATAATCCTCGTGGCCCTCCTCTGGACTTGTTCCAACAGTTCCATGTCTTTTTTATGTTGAGGACACCAGAACTGCACACAGAACTCCAAGTGAGGTCTCACGAGGGTAGGGGGGCAGGATCACCTCCTTTGACATGCTGGTCATGCTCCTTTTGATGCAGCCCAGGATGCAGTTGACTTTCTGTGCTGTGAGCACACACTGAATCTGGCTCATGTTCATTTTCTCATCGACCAACACCCCCAAGCCCTTCTCCTGACTTATGTCTGTAAATAGCCTTGTAGCTGCAATTCTCCTTCCACCACCCCCACCTCTAGTTTGCATCATTGTGAGAGAAAAGTTTCCTACTTTTCTCCTCTCTTGCAGCTGATCAAGAGAGTTGCAGCAGAGCTCAGAGACAAAACGACCCTGGTACATCACCTGTTGGGCTTGTGCATCTCTGTGCTTTGATTTCACAGCTTATGTCAAACTGAGTAGTCCCTCCCTTCAGTAAGACAGAAAGAAAAGACACTAATAAGTCTGTGTTTGCTGACCGATTCAGAGTATTCTGTGCCTGGATATTTCTATTCCTTTATTACCCAGCTAATAGAAATCCATTTCCTGACAATAGTGATAGCCAGCATAAGCTTAATGACTTTTGGAAGCCTGAACCTAGGATAAAAGGGAGTGGGGGGTGCAAGTTGGGAACCATTTTTCATGCTACCAGTATATTTGATTACCAGAGCCATGGGCTGTGAGCTGTTAAGCATAACCATACTTCCACTGCTTTTTGTAAAGTATAACTTAAAAGCACTATTTTAAAGTGCTAGGGAAACATCTCCCATGTCTGTGAGGTGCTTACTGAACAGAGAAACACACCTGATTGTGATCAACAGCATCTTGTGTCTGACTTTGTGTCTCTTTCTTCAGCCTTTTGGCATGCGGCCTCTTTAGGATTCCCAGTGAGCCAAGATGTGTAGACTGAATTCTTTTAAGTAGTCCTCCATCATGTGCATTGGGTTGTGGAACACTACCTAATAGTAAATCAGTTTGGGGTGAGTTGCTATTGTGGATTGCATAGACAAAACTGGTAGGGGAAGGGCAGAGGTAAGTGACCTAGCAACAGCCCGTTGAGTAGTAAGTCTTGCCTCTTGACACACTTAACACAAGATTTAATTGGACAACAGAAAATTTACAGTAGGGAACATCTTTTGCATTAACTAGGTTAAACTTCTACTACCCCTGATGAAGATGGGTCTAGTAAAAGCATGTGAAGATGGGTCTAGTAAAAGCATGTGCCTAATCTAAAACCCCCACAGAAGCTGAAGAAGCTGCACAGCTTGCATCTATCATCTGAGCTTGTTGGATATCGAGGTTCTACAGTCACCCTGTGCATGGTTTGGTGTGTCTAGGAGGCAGCAGTAGGTTTATTTCAGGAAAGCCCTTTTACCAAATTCTTGCAAAACTGAGAAGTAAAAGAAGTTGCTTTTTTTGAGAATGACTGATAAACAAGGAGTCCCCTCCCAGAGATGAGCAAAGCACTTCCTTTCTTTTTGTTTCTGACACTGCTCTGTAAGGATTTGGAGGGTGCAGGATTGTCTTATTTAACGGTATGTTCAAAGTTGATCATCTTCATTGTCAAACTGGAAAGGTCTGATGGTGAATTTGTTTTCTGCACACACTGTGTCCTCTATTCACAAATGAGACAGCTGTTGGAGATCTTCCAGTCTAGCTCCTGTTAAATACCCTGGAATTTATCAGTCTTTATTTCATGATGTGCTAGAAAACGTTTGGCCTTTTGTGGCTTTATAGTATTTTCCTCCTTTTGAATCTATTTCTTCCTAAACATCAGAAGGAAAAGTGTTTTATTGGAACTTTGCAATAGTGCCTCCCTGAAAGGCACCCTACAAGAAGTATGAAGGGGTCATGAGGATCCTGAAGCATTTTAACTTGACCTCATATTTTCATAGTGCTAACAGTCTTTGGCATAAAAAAATCGGAAGTTAATGACCTGAAATACTTTCTTTTTTTGAATGTAATTGTTCTGGCTGCCTAACATCTGATACGGTAATAGCAGCTTGCTCCTTGGTTTTGAAGCTGAGGACAACAGCAAACTATAATGTTGAACTTCATGGGCACAAGCTGTGCTTTTGGCCATGTTGTATTTCACAAATACATGATGGTGTATTGGTGACAAACATGCGAATTCCTGAATGCTGAAGGAACTGGTGGTGAGGGAAAAGAAAAAAAAGAAAAAGCAAGCCAGTAATGTAAATAGCTCTGAAGTTTTTATGCCACGGCAGTGGCTGCTATGGAAAGACGAACCTGGACATTTTTTTCAGGCAGTGAGCTTAACGTAATTTTGCTGTGGTCGGATTACTGTATCCTCCTGTGTTAAAAGCCTGCTGGCTTTCCTTGGGTGTCTTGGTTTTGCAGATATGGTAGTAGAAGAGTTTTATGTTCGAAGTGTTCCTTGGCCCTGTAATACAATTAATACAATTTAATGATCAACAGGGCTATTGTTCATCTCCGCATAAAGGGAGAAGCCTCCTGACTTCACAGACTTGGTTTCGTGCAAGGAACATCTTTCACTCATTTCTAACACGTTAGACCTGTTAATGCACCATGCTTGGTGTAATCCAGACCCTTTCTTCCTTCAGTTGTTTTTGCTCTGATTTTTCCATCAATGTGCCCAAATGATGGCATAGAGGAACCTCTTCATTTTGTGATGAAAGAAGAATTTGACCTTTGCTTCTTCATTCTTGGGAGTGTCCCAGGTATTTTTATTATTGATATCTGTAAGTAAAAAAAACATAGAAATGTATAAACTTCAGAATAGATATGTTCTTTATGAACAGGATTATCTTTCATAATTTTAGGTGGCTAACTTTCAGGTGTTTAGTCTGGATTCTCTTTTCAGCTGCAAACTTGCATATACTTGAAGTGTAGCACCAAGCAGGATACTCTTCCCTTTCTGCCCCAAACCCAGACAGCTCTTGAGTTCACTTTCAGAGAGCATCAGTGTGGCAAGTTCCATCACACCTGGCTTCTCCATGTGTTTGACTTCCATAGAGAAGGTCTGGTGAGTGACTGATGGGTAGTGTGGTATGGTAGCACCCTTAGCTGTGAAAGTTTGTCCCCTGGGGGGCTGTGGAAACACAAACTGCAGCATGAGATTTTGGAAGATACGTAGGGGATAGAAGTGGGTTGAATTGGATGCAGTGACTGTGAGGCCCTCAGATCACAGCTGGTGGAGAAACGTTGCCTACTTTTCCCTGATGTGTATCTGTGGCAGCTCTCAGGTGCTGGAAGAAGGTGCTACTGTTTCTGTCTTTAAACACCTTTGTAACCACAGTATAAAACTATTTATAACCATGGTAACCCCTAAAAATTCTCAAATTAATCATTTAATGAGAGAGAAAGAGAGAGAGAGAATTTTGTGGTGGACAGATTTGGTCTGAATTTACAAGTAGTTTGGCTTTTACAGTCTGTATTTCTTAAACAACCACCAGGAATCATGGTGTAACTTAAATCCAGGTGCACACTAAAAGCATTGAAGAGAGAAAATCCTGCTTTAAAAAAAATGGAGTAAAAAGGTCCAGGCCACGTTTTAGTGATTCTCCTCAGCAAATCCCTGTTGGGACTGGCTGCATTAAAGGCCAGGAGTGGGGGCCAGCTCTGTGGACTGAGCCATAGGCAGCCTCAGGGTGCTGATTGTGCTGTGTTTTGGATGTGTCTGGCCATGGGTTTTGGGACTCCTTGGCTGCCTGTGAGCCTGGAGCAGGAGAGCAGCAGCAGCATGTGCTGGGCCTGAGCTGGGGGGAGATAATGCTCTCCAAAACCACAATGCGCAGGGCAGGCTGCCATGCCAGGCACCTGCAGCACAGCTCCCCACCCACCTCTGGGCTTCCTCTCTTTCAGATGATGAGGCTGTGCTGGTCTGCTGCTGGGGGGCTGGGGGGGTGGGGTGTGTTCACTTGCCTGTCACTGGCAGTTGCTGTGAATTGGCTTCTTCTTTTCTTTTTATTCTTTTTCTCCCTTGCATACTTTAAAAAGTAAAAGGCCACGGAGGTTGTTATGGGGAGCTTGTGTGTGGATCCGTGGACATGTTTTTGGAGCAGGATAAGAGAGGTGTGCCAGCCTGCAGTTCAGGCATGTGGGTTCATGGACCTGCAGTGGCAGAAGAGAGTGCTTGGGCATAGAGAAAGGCAGAGCTTCATTGCTGGGTGGGAGGAGAGAAGAAGAAAGGAGAGAAGTCCAGGCTTTGGAAGGAGGAGGTGCTAGGAAGAAACTTCTTAATGGCAGAAGCACAGCTCAGGAAAGAGTCCCAGATGTGCTGGCAGGCACCTGGGGGTTGAGGCTGAGCTGGCAACCTTGTCACAAAATGCAGCAGTGTTCACCTAACTGACTTGGTCTCCTTCCATGCCTCCCCATCTGCTATGGCTCTGCCAATGCTTCCTCAGCCTGTGTCAACTCCTTGTACAAACTTTCTAAACTTTTCCTGCACAAGTTCCTTAAAAAAACCCACAACCCAATCAAAACAAGCAAAAGCATAATAACCTACTGCTGTAGGTTGCATAATTTGTTTCTTGTTTTCCTTAACAGCCTGGTCTATGAGTAAATGTTCCTGCTGTGCAACAGGAGGATCTAACTGTGCAGCTACTTGAGTAAGAGCACATGGTGAGCAGGAGTAAATGCAAACTTTGTAATTGTTATTCCTTCAAAGCTTGCTTCCCTCCTGAGCAAGAGCACCACTTTGACCTCATCCATATGCCCTTGTGTATTTGCATACTTGGAAGTTGACTTGTGACTCAATTCTTTTTTGATGCCTGGAGAGAGAGGGATGCTGTTTGCCCAAGCCACATTTATAAGCAGTAAGCCTGACATCAATTTACAATGCAATGTAACTGTCTTCCCCACTGTCTGTGACTTGACATTAGCTATGCCACGTTCCTGTATTTGCACATCTTGCTTTAAAACCCTGCTGTACTTTACTGGGCTGCTGAAATTTGGACTGGTAAACGACTGGTATATGAAAAGATGTTGTAACTTGCAGTAGGCACTTGGTAATCTGTAAGGTTAACAGAATGGAAATTATAAGTAAAATGGTCATTATTTGTGCTTTACTCTGCATGAGTCAGCTGAATGTGACTTCCCCTCATGTGTATTAGCTCTGCCCAGCTCCCAGCATCAGCACGTCATAGAATGGTTAGGGTTGGAAAGGACCATCAACTGCAGCAGTGCAGCCTTAGCCTCACCCCCCCAAACTGGGGTCTGGGACTGATGAGGTAGTGTATTTTGGTGGTGTCTGAGGGACTGGGCTTCTGGCTGTGCATGTTGTGCAAATGTTGAAGAGGCAGCAATCTCTCCTCTAGCAGTTTAAAACCCTAGAGTGATTGTGTTCATATGAATGGATGCTATCTGTTTTTAACTGTTTTAACTGCTAGTTATTCATTATGCTTCATACCTCTTTGACCTTTGTTTCAATAGGCTTTGAATGTTTTGCCTTTTTCTCTCTCTCACTTTCTAATCCAGAAAGCTGTTGCAAAGGTTATTATTGAGAAGGTTCTTTGCATCTTTTTTTTTTTTTTTCTTTTAAGAATACATAAATTAAACATGCTAAGGAAGGAAAAAACATAAAGTAATTAATTTTCTTGGTTTGTTTCTAAACACTGGACTTTATCATTGTCTTAAAACATATGTTTCTAGGAGCCATTGCAGCCGGACTATGTCTAGCAGGATTTCCCTCACTGAACAGCTTTAACCCATTGCCTGGGCTACTGGAGGTCAGAGTGCCTCAGATAAGCACCCCCTAGGCACTCTGGTTAACCACAGCTCACATGGAGCTACAGCTGAGCCCCTGCACTCTTGACTTCTCCTACATATACCTCTATGTCTCCTTGAGCATCTGGTCTGGGGAGTTTATTAGTTCTGGAGAAATACGGGACTGGAGATGACAGTGTGAATGTGCTCTGCTTTGGAACAGGAAGAGGAGAGTCAGGGCCAGGATCCTCAAAGATTTCCTCAGCAGCATCTCAGATACCCCCAGGCTTCGTGGCTCTGGCTGGCTCTGTGTGGGGCTGCTCATCTTCCTTACGTTGTGTTTCTGCTTCCGGACACATGCAGCTGGAGGCCAGGCTGCTTCACTGTGTGAAAGCAGCTTAATTACTGCTAGAAACAAATTGCCTCTGGGTGCTCTACAGCTGTATTTCCCCAATGCTGCATTTTAGCTACCAAATTTAAAGCAATTCACACTGGTTTTGTGTTGAACCAACTCTGGCATATAATACTGTCCTGTGACTGTTCAGAAGAAAAACACTAGGAAGTTAATCTCAGCTAGTTTGTTGGTTTAATACACAGTGTTGGCCAAGTAACTTAATCTCTGTCATTTACCCCCGAAATATGGGGTTTTATAATCCTGAAAAAAAAGAAAAAGTGGTGAAGGTTATTGTTTATAAAATGCTTTGAACCTTCTTTTTAAACCCATAGGAACAGAAGAGGAAGAAGGAAAATAATCTAGAATCTTATTTTTTTTCCATGGATTTGTTTCTAAACATATGATTCAAAACCAAAAAAGAAGAATGTGAGCTCATGGTTCAGCCAAGCAAACAAATATCCTGTTTGGGCATTGTTTTTTTCTGCTGTGTTAGGCTCTCAGTAGGAACAGTGATTGTATCATTGTCTGCTTGAGAATTTACAAATACATTACCAAGTACCCAGGCACAGCTCTTCAGTCATGTTTCATATAAATCGCGCAATTGAGCAGTGCGACAGGCCATCACCTTTAACTTCAGTTCTGTGAAGGAGGTTTCCTCACAGTGCTGACTGCCTGAATGTCAACCTGCAAGATCCTTCTAATGAAATAGTCAGCATGGCCTGACAGGGCAGGGAGAAACCCCAGTACTCAAAATGGTCCTGTTCTCAGCACTGGAGTAACTCACCACCATGCACTGCACTGGGTGGTTCAGCTATCCTCCATCACTTATGGTTAGTAAGAATTGCCATACTTTGTTCGCCTTAGGAAGGAGATGAATCATACCAATTGTTCCCCATTTATCTTCATCGAAGGGCTTCACAGGCTCTTGATCATTCTTTTGAACTCCCTCCAGTTCTTTTTACAAATCACATCCCAGATTAATTTGTAAGTGATTATTTTTTTTTATTTTAATAACTGTGCAATACAGCTTTTCCTTTGGGGATGGGCCTAGAACTGCATATAGGATCTATAGTTATATAGGCTGCTCGACCTGAATTGCTTTATTTTTTCTTTTAGTGACACTTAGGAACTTACTACATGTTTATGAACGGAAAGGCCGGTTTCATCAGTTTCAGCTGTTGGAGACCAACAATATTACTGTGACCTTCTATATGTGTCAGGGTATAAATACATGCAGTGTTAACATCATGCAATAAACATCAACATCTTCCATGTAACAATTTTACTGAGCTTTCAGTTAGGGTAACCGTAGATTTTCCACCTCAGGAAAGTTTTAATACTTATCTTAAATACAAAAAATAAATAATCCTTTAGGGGCAATCCATTCAACAAGAGGCAGCTGGTTGTGGCTCTTGTGCAGGGAATTCAGGTTTAAAACCTTCCTCTCAAACTGAAAGCACATCAGGGTGACTCATGGGTATCCCATGGATGTGTCCAGACATCCGGGGTTAGATGTCTGTCTCTCCTGCTCATAGTTTTCTTTGCAGGATTAATGGTCTCCAGCATCCCTAAACCAAGAGAACCCTCACAGAGAAGACTGCAGCTTTAAGGTTACAGTGTATAACCTGAGCTACAGAGAAGCATCTAAAATTCCTCTTATGAATAGTGATTTCAGGCTAGCTCTCCAGCCAACTATGGTGGTATCAATCTCTTTTTACATTTAACACAAAATTTTGTCCTAAGAAGACTTTCACTGAATTTTTGTCAAAACAGACACACTTTCTCACACACACAACATACGCACAAGTTTTAATTGGTAAACAAATCCCTAACCAGGACCAGTAATGAATCCTTGCAGGAGGTGCTGTTGGGTTTTCCCAGAAAACAAATGCTTTGTGTGAGGTTTTCTTGCAGAGACCTTGGTTATCTCCATGCAGATCTCCATGCAGGCTCTGCGGGTGGGAAACCCAGGGTAAAACGTCCTGCATTGGTTGAAGGAGGTCATGAGCATTTCTATCCTTGGAGATACTCTAACTCAGCTGGTTGGGGTACTGGACAGCCTGTTTAGAAGGAGGGCTGGACCTTTAGTGGTCCCTTCTCACGTAATCAATCCTATGGTTCTAATACAGATTTCCACCTCCTTTGCAAATGCACAGATTTGCCCTTATACTGACTATGTTTCACTATGCAGCACTGCCACGTTGATGCTGTCAAGCACCCAGTGATATAAGCAACCTTGTTTTTTGACGTATCTGATGTCTCTGTCCAGATGCTGTACCAGTTCTTGGGCTGACAGACCCAAGACTCTGCTACTTACTGGATGGATTCCTCTTCATTTATGCAGTCGTCATAACAGCTCTGTTTGTGAAGGCAAAGGTCAGTCTATCAAAACACTGATGCATTTGGCTTTGGGGTTGTAAACAAGTTGGGCTGAGCTGGAAAGTGGGGGTGGAGAGGAATCATGTCTTTTAGATTAAGACCCTTTTAAAATCTATTTTCTTTTTATTTTTTTATATTTCTTCCTTTTCTGGGGCCAACCTGAGCAATCTGGGGGCATTCTTCCTTGAGGTTCATGAGTGGTGGGGAAGAGAGTTTGTGAGAGTGTTTTGATACTATGGTTATGGATGAAGACAGAGATTCTGGATATTGTATCTGGGAAATGCCTGATTAAGAGTGACATGGTGTCTTCTACTGCTTTGTCACTGGAAAGAGAGGAGGGAATACACAGCAAATTCATGACAAATGCCAAGTTTGTGAAGGATATATTAAAATGTCTCAAGAAGTTAGATACTTTTGATAGTATGAGTGTGATGATGCAAATGATATAATCCTAACAACCACAGGAGTCAGGGGGACAGGATGGATGCAACTTGCTGGGCTGCCATTACCATCAACAGTAGCTGTTCTGCATCTAGGGAGACACTTAGTGGCTTTAGTGCACTTCCACAGAAGATGACATGACGGATATATGTATGTTTCCAGATATGTAAATGCTCTGAGAGCTCTGCTAATTATATGACAGGAGCTGTCCCACCAAAGGCTTAGGGACAGTAATGGCACTTTCATGAGGAAGGGGGTGGAGTGGGTAACATCTAGTTACTATAAATGTGTTTTTTAAAAACAAAGTCAAGTTTATCCTATGCCTAAATACAAACCTAGCTAAAAGTTAGGGTGGCTGCTTACGAGTTGCCCTGTTTCTGATGCAAGTAACTTGTAGGAGAGAGGGTACGAAAGGACTGAATGGAGCCACTGTCTCTGCTTACAGCATACTTTCTCTTCCAGCTTAGCCAGGCCTCTGAATATCAGCTGCAACCAGGCCAGGATGATGTGTATAATGTAAGTAACTACTGATTGTTTTCAAAGTCTTCTACTCAGACAGACTTTTGGGGGCACTTACTTAGAGGGAGTAATTGCTTGTGAACCAGATGACCCAGCTAATCAAAGAACTATACCCAAGCATGCAGCACAGCAATTGCAAGGAAGAAAGATAAAACACAGCAAGGGCAACTGTTGTCACATATCTGGCTGGATGCTAGATGGGTACATGGATTGTAGGTTCCTGATTTGATCCACTGAGCAGAAAGTATACCAGAAATGCAGACCATTTCAGAAGCACTGCTCGGTGTGCTGCGCTGTGCAACATGCCTGAGAGAGCATGTTGGACAGAGTGTATGCAGCCACCAGGCTTTTACACATGATGTGCACACCCCAGTTTCTCACCTGGCCCCCTGCAGTTGGCTTGCAGCTCTCACTGACTGCTGCTTCTCAGGCAAGTCAGAGGTGTTGCCAGTGCTGTTTGATGTGTGCTGGAGAACAGGCAAATGCCCAGGAATGCTTTGTTACTGACTTCATGCAACTGTAGCTCTTGTACAATGAAGTGTGCAGAGCTTGAGTCACCACAGCCCAGCTGTCCCAGTTCTGAGCTTTCTTGTTTCCCTGCCCAGAGACCTATTGTACCAGATCATACCTGAGCTGTACCTCATACACTGTACCCTGATCATCGCCAGCATCAGATGGCTTTTTAGGAAGTGAAAGAGGACAGAGACAGTATCCTGAATGTCCTTCATAGCTAAATAGTTCACTCATGGCAGCATTAAACTCTGCTATTTTTGCTATGTTTAGCTGTCTTGCGATTTTTATTTTTTCTCTCACGCTTTTGACCATAGCCACATCCTGTAACAAATTCTGCAGTTTAACTGTAATGTACGAATACTAATGTGTGTTATTTTCAGTTTAAGAAGTGTTGCCCATTCCTTTTTAGTAGCACTGTCAGCTGACCTGAAAGCTCTCCTTTGCCCTTTTCCAAGCTAACTTTTCCCAGCTAAGAAATGTGTTGACCATAAAATATCTGTAGCTTATTGTTGCAAATCTAAATGAGCCACTTTGCAAGAAAACTCAAGCTTGCAGATCTTCACCCACCCACCAGTAGGAGAGAAAGTGTGAATGTCAGTGTCCTCCCCAGTTGTGTGCTCTCATTTCTACTAAAGAAAGATTCTTGAGACAATGGCTTGTGCTTTATGCTGCACAGGCCACTAACTGCCATGGCTTAGTCAGAGACATTTCTGTTGACAATTGCATTAAGGCATAAAAAGAATTTTGAGCTCAGTTATAGTACTCATTAAGTTGGACACCAAAAGGTGTTCCCTTCTTTTTCTTTAAGTCAGGATCTGTTTTCTCATGATCACAATGTCTGTCACTGCTTCTTGCTTTTTTTGTTTCAGAAACTGTCTCGAGGGCACAGAGATGAATATGATGTTCTGGGGGCAAAGCGAGGTCCAGACCCTGAGCTGGGTGGGAGACACCAGGTATCTTCCTCTCACACAAGCACCTTTTAGTATGGTTCCTTCCTTCTCCCATCTACCACTGTTTGACATGCAGGAAATGATGCCTTCCTGGAGAGGGGATGGCAGAATCCGTGTAGTAACTAACTCCAAGGCTGTCAGCATGGTGGGGACAGGAGTAAAACTTCCTCCTCCCCTTTGCTCTTCTTCCCTTGTTGAGCACTGCAAGCCACCCAGATTAGGAAGTACCACCCAGCCTCATGCCGGATGTGAAGCAGGGCAGGCAGCAGTGGGTGTTTCGCAAGAGCTCACTGCACATGATGCCACCAGACAAGTGTCAATGGAATAATACAGCAGTGAAAAAAACTCTTGTCTTTTGCAGAGCGCAACAGTTTCAAAGGAGAAGGGAGGGGAAACCTGCATCAGTGTGTAGGGTTTGCCTGCAGGTGGCAGCGGCTGGAATTGGACAGAGAAGCACTAAATTTTATCAATTATTTTAATGAAATTAATTTTCCAGAGCTTATGGGTGGAGGCAGGATGGGCTGTAATGGGCACAGCCTGACCACAGAGCTGTAGCTGTGCCTTTGAACAAATGCACAGGCACGTACAAAGTGGTGGGGGATGCTGGTGGTAGTGCAACATGCGGGCAACTTTCTTTTTTTGTTTTACAGCAGAGAAGAAAGAACCCTCAGGACACCGTCTACACTGTGAGTAGAGTTGGAGGGAGAGGAAAGGGAGGGATGGCTGGAAACAGGACTTATTATGTCATAGGACACTTATTTCCCCCTACCCAATTTCAGCTTTGGTTCAAACTTTGCATCTGCTTTCAAAGACTTCCTTCTACTCCCCAGTTTTGCTAGAAAAATATGTTTCACTTCTCTGTGAGAAAAACATTGAATGCCTGTACAGATGGGGAAAAGAATTTGGATCAAGACACCTGCTGATCCCTTTATGTTGGCCATTATTGCCTAACCAACCTTCATCCCACGTGACTGATGCTGCTTGTTCTCCAGCCTCTCTGGCTGCTGTCTGACAAAAGCCAAATCCCAGTGTGTCTAAGAGCGGCTGCTTAGGCATCTCTTGTTATAAGTGATTTAACTGTGGCTAAATTGGTGGCCTGTGCTGCAAGGGAGCACAAATGTTAATAATTTTGTCTTAACTTGGGTCTTTTTGGGTGTTCAGTGCTTGCTTTATTATTGAATCAGCCACTCTGATCGCAGCTGGTCACAAGCATTTGGGGACTGCTTTGCCAGACGAAGAAAGGAAAAGCTCCCCTTTCTTAACCTTCACCCTGCAGTGTTAGATTTCCCTTTTCTCTAGGCCTGAGCTGCATGTTTATGTTTGTCTCCTAAACAAATACTACTTAAAACTTTTCTTTGGAGAGCTCTGACTGTAGTATCTGGTGCTGGTCTAGATAAATGGCTTGGTGGAGGGTTGAGTTATGTTCACTTTGGTGTCTGGAGATGAGGTGATATTGATATGCTAAGCAGATGTGATCATGTATAGCATCTATGCAAATGCACGTTGGTCAAATCCTACCACTGTCCCTTCTTCTCTGGAATATAGTGAAGTTTTGAAGGCAAGGCAGCCCCAGAAGCACAGGTGTGGTATGCAGTCACCAGCAGCTGGTTTGGCTTTTCTCATAACACACTGACTCTTTCCCTTTCTCTGCTTGTAGTCGCTGCAGAAGGACAAGATGGGAGAGGCATACAGTGAAATTGGAATGAAGGGTGAGGTAAGTCCTACTTTCCTTCCTAATGAAAGACTGGGATGAAAAATTCTTCATTCCTTCTCCCTTACAGAGCAGTAGCCCTGGCTGCACGTATCTGCCTCACACAACAAAGTCCTTGTGTTGCACATCGCTTACAGGCACAGCTGAGAGTAGTTACCTATTTCCTGTAGTAACCACTATGTTTGATATAGCAGTAACTAAGACATGTAGCCATAGCATTAAGCCGCCACAAACCAAGGTGGAGATCAGATAGTAAGCTTGGTTCCATCAGCATTAGAACACAGCCCATACTCTGGCAGTGTCCCCATGTGCATTGAATAATGTCAAGGGAAGCCATGTCAACTTTTGGGCAGAATACTTCTGACAGCTGCCCCAGCTGAAGAGGCAGAGGGTATGAGATGGGTGAGGAACAGTTGAAGGAAATGTCTGGTTTCAAGCAGTGAAACATCTGTGGCCAAGCAACTCACAGTAGTTGAGCATGTTCCTCTAGAGACATTCAGAGCCAGAGATTCATCGTTTCACCTCTGGCTGTTGAGGCTGGCCTGAACGGTAGGCACAACTAACCATTTGCAAGCTCCTCCTTGTGCATGGTTTCAGACAGGTAATGGGGAAAACATTCTGCTTCTTCCACCTCCACTCTTCAGTGTTTAAGAAGGTACACATTGGTTAAGTCTCACGCTAGCAGCAAACAGTTTTAGCTGTGTGCGCAAACTGCTGGGGGAGGGAAGTTTGTGTTGAAAACCAACCATCTGGAGACACTGCTTATGGCAAAATGGAAAATTGATGTGACCTACACAGATTCTATTTTATGTCAGTGTTTTATATATAAACTTGCATTTCCCCCTGAAAAACATAAAGGGTCCATTTCAAAATGAAGTTTAGTGATGAGAAATGCTGAA
The DNA here is from genome assembly GCF_033783945.1 of Neopsephotus bourkii. Classification (NCBI taxonomy): domain Eukaryota; kingdom Metazoa; phylum Chordata; class Aves; order Psittaciformes; family Psittacidae; genus Neopsephotus; species Neopsephotus bourkii. Next base: position 143,170 of record NW_026901923.1, read on the forward strand.
GTAACACTGACATTTAATGCCATCTCCTTTTTCTATTCTAAAGCCTCTGTGCCACAGCCAAGCTCAATTTATGAGCCACGGGTTATGAAGTTACACCATGTTTTCATGACTTTTTCTATTACTGAGCGGACGGGATCACCAGAACCCTTGCCTCATTTTGATTGTGTGATCATTTACCAGGCTCCTGCAGTTTCAGTTGTGGCAGGCACTGCTCCTTGCCCCGTGCTCATGATGTGGTCAGTGCTTTGCTACAGCTTGATGTGCCAGAGTCCAGCCAGGGGCTGTGAGCTTGGCTGTCATCATCCTCACCTGGACCACAACTTAGCCACCTTGCTTGTCAGCTCCCAGTACTCCTGGGAATGCAGCAGCAAGTGGGCTCAAGGAGAAGGTTTTTCTTTGTACCTGCCTGGTCTGAGTGACCTTGTTTCTGTGTGACTTGTACCATGCCAGTCCCAGTACCTGTTCTATTGAATCCTGGATGACTATGTCCTAAGACAGCCTTATCTGTGGTTCCTTTGAATATCTGAAGAGTTTATAAGATGTGTGCTTGTGAATTTACTTACTAATGTCTGTCTAATAGAGGCAGATTCCGTCAGACACCAGCTGACATACAGCAACTCAGAAATACAGCCCCATTTCTTTCAGGTGTGCCTTCAGTTCGTAAAACAACCAGTGGCTGTAGGAATGCTGCCAGATCTCCATATATAGAGTAAATCAAAGAAATAGCAGCATTATAACAGTATGACAGTAAAATACGTCAGAAAGCAAAATAATTTCCTTTTACTTCCAATCCTTGCTATTTTTTCCTTCACAGCCCTTGCAGTGTGTCTGCGCTGGTCCAGACTTTACAGGTGCTTCACCTCCTGTGCAGAGGGGTGTCCAGACCAAGCCCAGCTCATAGTGACCCTTACTATGGGATGGCAGCAGGCAGGGGTTTATTTCCTTTTGTGTAACTGGGAAAGCACCCATAAATCTATGCTGCTTTTTTCTTTTCCAAAGCAGCAGAGACGGCGAGGCAAAGGGAATGATGGCATCTACCAGGTAGGTAACACATCCAGCAACTGCTCCCCTCATCTGTCCTCATGGCTTAATTGCAGCCTGTAGTTACAGATCTAACAGCACTCCTATAGGTGCATGAAGCAGAGCTTTCAGTGCACCTTTCTGAGGATAGTTACTCAGATTCAGGGCAAAGACCACACTGCTGGTACTTTGGTAAAGCACCTGTATGTTCTAAATACAAGTGGCAGGAACACTTGTTTAGCTGCTCTGGTAGGAACCATTTCCACATTCCTACATCTTGGAGAACAACCTTTTGACTACAGCAGGTGACATGTAACCTTTCTGCCTCTAAATTGTTTAATGCTTTACAATGGAAACCTTCAGGTTGCCAAACAGCAGTCATAGGCTGAGCCATTGAAGCTTTGAGCTATCTCAGTCACATACAGAGCACATGTGGGTCAGCACTCCGAGCACCTTGGTGCCTTGGCAGGGTTCAGTGGTGCACACAGCTCACTGAGGGCAAGGAGTCTGTCAATAAGGCCTCATTTTGGCTGCCAGGCATTAATTGCTCCAAAATGCATTTTACTTTCTGTAGAAGCCTGCACATTGCCACTCATCTCAAAATGACAAAATCAAATATATATAAAAATCTGCTTCTGATGCAGCACATGCCAGGAAGTTTTCCCGTAACATGGCATATTTGTAGCTAATGGCACCTGTCTTCAAAACCTGCCTACTGCGATAGTAAGAGGCCGCTGATAAGCATCACTTGTCTCATCCATGTCCTCATAGGCCGCTAAACACTCATAGCAGAGGAGTGAAGGTTAGCTATGTTTTATTAGCAGGAGTTTTACCTGTCCTACTAAGCTCTTGCTCTTGGAAGCCCCCATTACCTCTGCACTTCTGGCAGCCTCCTGGGCTGACGTTACCTGCAGCTCTGCTACATCTGCTGCCACCATGCTCTTGGAGGAGCTGGTTCCACAGCAGCAACATGGATCTGTAACTTGTATGTTAACACTCGCTTCACCACCACCAAAGCAGGCTGGCAGGAGAAACGCTGCATTGCAGGAAGGGCTATGAGGGGATGCTTCTTGTGAGTCACAGTGATCTGAAGCCCTGCTGCCAACTTACCCAGCATTGCACCTGACTTCCCTTCCAAATTAAAGAGAAGTCCAGAGAACAAAGCTCATGATTTGATAGTTAGTTGTTTAGTTAGCAAAGTTCAGTCTAGATTTGGTTAGCTTTTAATAGTCAATTATATGCAAATAAAATGTACTCTTAAGGTCTGCATAGTGAGTTGCTGTAGTCAGTATGCTCATAACAGTTACTCAGGATGTGTCCTGCCTTCGGGTAACTGATGGCTGTTGACACCATACAAAGACTAAGGAGTCACTCATGAGTAAAAACCTCTGCAGGAAAAAAAAAAATTAGCATTATGCTACTGCATCCCAGCCACCCCGTTTCTGACCAGTCAGATGGGAGACTGAAGCAGTCGATGTGCACCTTACCTGTTTCTTCTCTTTTTCAGGGACTCAGTACAGCAACCAAGGACACGTATGATGCTCTTCAGATGCAGCCTTTACCCCGCCGCTAAGTGGGAATCACAGAGGGGTGGGCAGAGTGCAAGATGCCCACCTGCTTTGGGGAGAGGAGGGGAAGAGGGACAGCCTTTTCCATCCACAATAAGCACCGTGTGTTTTCTCAGTGCAACAACCTACTGGTTGGTGCAGAGAGAGTATGGCTGGGCTTGGTCAGTCCCTTCTCCCTTCCCTCCTGAACCATATAACCACAGGCTTTAGCTAGTAAAATGTACATACCTGTAAAGTTGATTCCAGTAACAGTGGTTATTAGGCTAATTTTTGAGAGATTCATGTTGTGGGACCAGCCCACACCTACTAACACAGCTGTTTCCATTGCTCTTACTCACCTTCCAGGAGTATCAAGATGAGTAATTATGGTTTTAGTGCATTTAAAGAACTTGTAAAGATAGGACTGTAGTTATTTCCTTTAGTATTTATCTTAAGCCTATTTGACACAGGCCAGATAAACTTCCTGCTTTAAATCTACCTTTTAAAAACTGCTTCAGTGGAAGACAACTTTTTAAACAGTAAAAAGCGAGGTAGTGTTGCTGTAGCAAAGGACAGCAGCTGAATGGCAGCTTTGCAATGTGAAGAAAACACACTAAGCTCCAAGAAAACATCTAGCACTGGCATTGCCACTCATCTGGGACTTGGAGCGAAACAGGAGCCTGCATAAAAGACTTCTCAGAATGCAGACGATTCCTTGTTACAACAAAGCCAGGAGAACAGGCCTGTATAAAGACAGTAATATTAGAAAAGCCAGGAAAACTTGCCCTGGAGAATCCCATTTGGCTGAAGGGCTTTACCTATCACTGCAGACGAGGGCCCCCTTGCAAGGATTGGGCTGGGAACTGTCATGTCAAAACCAGTCCCAAATTATCACTTCTGGCCAACAAAAACTGTACAAAAGCCACTGTAAATGCAGTTTCCAAAACAGTCCATCACCAAGTTACCTCTAAAAGCACTGCAGCTGTCATTCCAAAGCGATACCGGTTCAATCATGTATTTTCGAGGAATTAATAAAGTTTGTCATAGACCTGGGTGTGTGCAGGTGTGGTGGAGAGCTGTGGGAAAGGTTCAAGCTATGATAACGTTGCTACTGACTTATGATGTTCTTGATGCAAGAATGAAGAGTACTGAAAACAGCTTTCTTTTTTTAAAATGGCGACAACCGTATTTGCAAGATGTAGAAGTCACAAGCTTTGGCAGTCATAAAATACCAACCACTGAACAATGGGGAAGAAATTCATAGGGAGGTGAGGGGGAAATAACCTTTAAGCTCTTTATATATAAATGGAACTCGCATCAAGCAGCATCTGGTGGTTGTTTCGAGGACACTCACGGTAGGCATGAGCTGAGTCTTCTCTCTGCCTTCAGGAAGGAACTGAAGCTGGTTTTCTTTTAGGAGAGGAATTGATAACACAAAAGTACAACAGACACTTCAAGTGGTGTGCAAAGAAACCAGGGGTCTTCTCTGGTTTGACAAGACCAAGAGCATAACCGAACAATGTGCTGCCCAGTTTGATGCACTGGGAGAAGTGGACTTAGCTTTCCTACCCCAACAAAGTTAAAAAAACTACAAACAAGTGCATATATGTTAAAACACTTGGAAAATGGTTTAATGATGTTTACAACAGAAATGAACTGTACAATTACAGTAAGTTTAATATATATAAAAAATTACAGCAGACAAATGCATCTACACAAAATCTACCTTTTCATTCTGATTTACTGTAATCTACACAATCTCTCAATGCCTACAGCTATCTGTAGGCAACCACTGGGAAAATAATAATATAATAATAAAGGACATCTTTAAAGAGACAGCATTTTGCCTTCCATCTCACCCCTAGTGTGATCAGCAAGGTTTTGAAATGTGCAGGACTCCCATTTCAGTCTCAAGAAGAGCTTGGGTTGTGCTTGGGAATGGGTATTCCCACACGGCCCTTCATTTCAACTGTTCTGCTGACCTGACACCCATAGATGCAATGTCAGAGGAAGGGTAAGCAAAATAAACCCTCCCAGCCAGTGTAAGCAGCTGCACAGAGCAGTGAAACCATCAAGTCCCACAGTTTGTCTTAAGCAGAAACAAAGTGAAAAGGGACTGCCTAGGTGCTACAGGCACTCACAGATCCTCACCTCTCTGGAAACCCTTATTGGCTTTAGAAGAATGGGCTTGGTTTTCCACTCTCCATTGCTTGTGCAAAGGGTCAGTCTACAAACTAATGTATTAAATATTGGTTTTATAAATCAAAATTTAAGCTACTTCTTCTTTGGCCCATCCCTTAAAACAGTGAAAACCCCTTTCTGCTTAGAAAGACTCTCAGGTCAATGGGGAAAACAAAAAAACATGCTGTCTCTTTAAAAAGAAAGAATCCCAGTTAGGAGTGGCCATCAGTGAAAATGTGATCCAAATTGGTGGTCTGGTGGAAATTCCTCATGGAATATTATGTACAGTTTAAAAACTCTTAGTTGTTGTATTTATTTATTTATGAACACCTAGGCAGTGAAAACTGTTAATACATACATAGACACACCCAAAACATACAAAAATACTATTATTTCAAACTACTAAGAATAGGACAAGTTCAGTTTTCTCCATGCTATGACTTTAAGAGCATTACACTGAAACAAACAAGAATTTAAACAACAATTTTTTAATATCCCAGAAATATACCAAAATATACATCTAAGCTTTGGAATTACTGAGGTTAGACTAATGCAAGTGCTGGGTAATTGTACTTAATACACAAGTCTAAGGTTCTGCAGGAAAGAAATTATCTTTGGTATCTGCATCAGGCTAATAATATTAACATTTGGATTTTGCTTTGGGATAGAGCTTGTATGACCCTAGAACCAAACACCCCCCGATCAACTGAGATTAAAAAGATCCATGTAAAAAGTTCCTCCATTTGCACCCCCCCAAAAGTTAAAAAGTCATAGGCATCTACCTAGCATAAAAGGTTGAGAAATACAATGCATAGTTGCACAGTGGTGCTGCAAAAAGAAAAGAAATCTAGAAAAAAGGAAATAGAGGAGAAATTAAAAGCTGCTTTTCCTTCTTTCAGGGATTTCTCACACAGGACAGCCTCTTCCAAGCAGTGACAGGGGGAGGGGGGAAGCTCAGAAGTGCACCTCAGCGTGTATTAATCAACATCACCCAGCCCCCAGAGGGTTAAAACACCCAGCAGAGCAGCCAATCCTGCACCCAAGTCTTCAGCTCCTCAACCCACCTGTGAAGCCCAAGGCTGCCCTCTCCCAGCACATGGGCCCATGAATTTGTGCCCAGGGCATTCCGGAGGCTGGCCCAGGGCAGCATCCCCTCACCTGGGGCAGCCCCTGAGCCAGAACTCAAAGACCACTGCCCTGGCCAGGCCTGGCCTCACAGGTGGGCTTGGTGCTGAAGACACCCTTCGTCTTTGGCTTGTTTGTTTGTTTTGAGTTTATACAATCATTAGGAAATCTTTGGTTTTGGCTGGAAATTCTAAAAGAACAGAACAAAACAAAGAAACCTCTCCCTCCCGACTTATAGCAGCCTCCGTGACCTGACAAAGCTTCTCTTTCCCATGGGGGTAGGGAAACTACATTCAAATAAAGATGGATCCAGTTAAGGATGCAGCTTCTGGCCAGGTTGGGGAGCAGGGGAAGGAATACAGGATTGTCAAATAATAAAGAAGAAAATTAAACATTTTGAGATTTTTTTTCTTTTTCCTTTGTTTTTTTTTTTTTTGCTTTGTTTTGTTTTGTTTTTGTTTCTTGTTTTTGGTCATGTTAAAAAGTGAGTAGCGTGTACACAGCACTGGGCCAAGCACGCCTCCAAGCCCTGGAGCTCAGTGCAGCCCCGCTGCCCCAGCATGGGAAAGGCAGCACAGGCAGCCTTTTCCTGTGGACAGTGGAGGGAAGGGGGTGGATATTCACAGACTAATCAGGAGGACCCCTTGTAACCAAAGGAAATAAAGATACAATTGCAATTTGCCCTCACTTTGCAGTAGCTTTTAAGCAGCAACATTCAGAGGCGTTAGGGGGTCACTCCTCAGGTTGCAGGTCACGGGGTGCTATAGGCCAGAGTTCTGAGTTAATCAAAGGAGGGATGGCAGACTTGGCAACTCTGTAGGGTTTGGAGAAAGTTAAAGCAAGTTACTCAGTTACGAGTTAGAAATGAGGTATACGACAGCTCCTGTACCTGTGGCGGATAAACACCCCACACCTACTCACACCTAGCCTTAGATACTACCACAGAGGAAGGAAATGGAACAATAGCACCAGCAGGAATGAAGCAGCTACCACTGCCCAGGTCCTTCCCACAGACGGCTGGCATGCAAGGCACCCGTGGGGACCAGAGCTGCCCAAGACCCTGAAAACCACCCGCTGGCAGCTCTGCAGTGATCCCTTCCCTTCCTGCCTCACATGGAGGCCCATGCTGACTCCCCAGAACTCATGGGGAGTGGTGCTGATCTCCAAGTTGTTCGCGTTGCGCTTTCCCCTCAGACTCGCTCAGGTGCAGAAAGCACCAGGATCACAGAGGCTGACACGTGGAGAGTGAATGAGGGAAGAACTAATGGGTTTGTCTCAACAGCCTTGCTATCAGGACACTGTCACGGGTGCTCTCGCTCAAGGGGGTTGTGCAATTTGCATGGTTTGCCCCTTGGCATGCCATTGCCATGGTCTTGGGAGACCTTCTGTTTTAATCATTTCAGATTTCTAGAGCACCATGGCATGCCAGCTTCATCTGCACACAACACTACCACATTCAGGGAACAGGGCTTAAATAGCTGCTGCTATACAATTCAGCAAAGGCAGTACGAATCCTGAAATCGGGTCTACAACAGATGAGAGAATTTGGGGAGGAAAGGGGATGCTAATGTGACAAATTAAGTATCTCCTGGTTTTATGTAAAGCTCTGCCAGTGAACATACATACACCAGCAGATCGACACAGTTTTAAGACAGATCAGCATTTTGTTCTGAGCTACTTGACAATGTCCTTATTGGTAGAGAGATGAAATAAGGCAGAGGGGGTATGTTCCAGTTCTGGGGCTGAGCCTCAGCAGCACTAAGGAACGTCAAAGGGTATCATCTTCCCTCGCCTCCCACAAGCTGTTTCATTTCCTTCCTCAGATTTGTTTTCCTTAAAGCACACTTTGTTTTCCACTTCTTTTGTTCCAAGTGCTCTTGTCTTTGAGAAGTCATTTCTTCAAAATCCCTATTACCTATCTATAAATCTAACTAGCTCTTTGAAAAGTCACACAATATTAATACCACTTTTACATAATTCAGAACAACTACTTTATTAGTAAAGCTTTCAGTGAAGTTCTGCAACCAACTGGTGTCTGGAGGAAGAGTAGCTGGACAACCAACCTCTCCCCCTTCCTTCCTCCCTTTCTTCACAAGAGCTCACTGATAAAACAACTCAGCCCAATAGCACAATACATGAACATGTACAAGGGTACTTTGGGGAGCAAAGAAAGGAGTCTTCAAGGTCTCTCCCATAAGAGAAAGACCATACACAAAAGCTGTTGAACAGACTCTGACCTTGGACTACACTGCTTCCACATTTGAAGGAAAGAAACAGTTTTCCCTGACTGTATCCCAACATCAGCCTCAGACCTGCAGCACTGGGAAAGTCCCCACACCATTTGTCACCACAGAGCCAAAGCAACTCTGTGCAGCAAAGGCAGGAGCACCCACAAGAGACAAGGTCCTTACAGGAAGGGACACTGACCCAAAGCTCAAAACCACCCCACCCAGCTTTTCCTCTTACCCGCTCTGAGAACAGCAGAGCTGACAACTTATCAGTGCCTTTGGTTCTCTACGAGGCCACTGGGAATTCACCCGCCTTAGTGTAGTTGAGCTCCTTTGGAAACCCACTTCTCCTGACTACCACGCACAGCCAGGCGCACACGCTTGCGCACACACGCACCTGCACACACATCCATGCACACCCCTCCCTTCTCTCATTCCGTCCACTTTGAAAGGAAATGAGAAGGGAGCCTTGGAGTCCAGACTGAGGGGGCTGCAACACCCTCCCAAGGCAATAACCACTCGCTCTTCTGCTACTCCCATGGCAACATCAAGACATACACCAGGAGAACGACCCACTCCCTTGCCAACAATCGCTCGAAGCTCCTCTCCCACGTCTGTCTCAGTATTCCCACCCTTTCTGGCATACCAGCCAAGTGTTAGGAGCAGGTTAGCTTTCAATTCTCAGTTTGGTTTTTTCTTTTCATAGTTTTTGGTCTAGACAGGATTAGCATTGCTATTAGAAAAAGGAAGTATTTAAAAAGTTTTCCACCTATTATCAAGCACTACAAGCCCTACATTCAGTAATAAGACAAGGGGGATAAAAGGAACCTGTTTCACTTTTGCTCTCCCAGATAGATTAAGATGCGACAACCATTCTTCTCCCTCCTCAAAGTCAAATGCAACGGATCCAGTTCGGCTCTGGAGCAACTTAACTAACTGAAATGGATTTACACCACCTAGGTTGATTCTAACCCAGTACAGCCATCTTCTTTCCCCTGAGCCTCCCGGATACGTGTTACCTCATCTTTAGATCCCAGAAAAGGGCAAGGAAAGGCCAAGAGGGAGGGAAGTGTGCACACACTCAAAAGGACCCTGAACAACAACCCAATCAGTAACCTGCATGCCACCATGTGCTGTGCTGCAGATTAGACCACAGATAAACCAACCAAACAACAATCCCGAACGCAGAAGCGACAAAATGTTTCCTTTGGCAAGACAGATACAAGGAAAAAAATTCAAGAGCAAACATTTTCCTTCTAACAGTCAACCCCCTTCTCTGACCCCCAACATCCACCCACACCCACCCAACCCTATAAAGTTGTAACCTATAAACAGGATCTCAAATACATACAGCATAATCATGTTTATCAATCATAAACATCAGTTCAACTAAACTCTACAGCTAGAATTATCTCCACTATTTATAAAGTTTGCTTTTCTCTTCCGATTTTTTCAGTTTAAAACCAGTTCTGTGACAATGCTAAGCTATGTTGAGGTATTTTATGAAGGTGCCAGAAGCAAACTGCTACCCACAAGTATTGTTCTCAGAGCTTTATGGTGCTACCTTTTGCTGAGGGAAGATGGGGGGAAGGAACAAGGAGCGAGAGAGGAAAGAGTAAGTGAGGGAGGGGGCCCAGATGATTCCAGTTACGGACAGTTCTTAGCAGTGTATCATTGCCAGAGCTAAAAGCGGCCCCAAAACAAAGCCCAGTAGTTGCTTTGGGTTTAGGAATATGGTCAGAAAAGAAGTACCCGATACGTTCCAAATGCTGACCTTATTTGTCAACTCAACTAAAAGGTGTCTTTTCTTCCACAGTTAAACAATTTGTCATTCCAGTGCAATCTTCCTAAGACTCTCCTAATAGCATCCCACTGAGGTAAAAGCTCAGAGCATGAATGTCCTGGGATCTTCTGAAGATAGGTAAGCTGAACAAATACCACGCTCTTTTTCATGCATTACTCTGTGTGTTTGTGAAGATATGCAAGTATGGGAATTGCTTCATCATTCCCAAAGCACTGCAACTACTTACTATGGCACACTGACAATACTACGTCAGTATGCACTGACCTACAGGGAACCAGGTACCTTTCAGATCACAGAGCCAAAGAGATGAACATTTTAAGAAATTTCAAACTGTAAGTCAATAACTTTACGACAAAGCCTTCACTGTCAAAAATCGTTAAAGTATTTTAGGGGTCTCCCTGCCGGAATGAAGAGAAGGACTCATGAGTAGCAATAGCAGTGAGATTTAATGACTGAAAAGGGTAAAATCTCTGCAAGGTATGCATCTTGAATTCTGTATTGCTATAGTATTCTGGAAAGGAAGGAAGAAGTAAGAGGTATTGGTTGCAAAAATATAAAGGAATTTGAGTGGGCTATGTGAGGATGGACAGCCATAAACCCAGTGGGGGCAGCAGGCCAGCTTACTCCTTTGGTATAACACTCCATCCTAGGTAACAGTCAGGTATATATCCAACAGCTATATCCAGGCCCTGTGGATAAACACCATTGAGCCATTTCGGGCAGAACAGTAACAGGGTAATAGTGACTCTTAATAAAGTTAATGTGGCAATAAATAGATGTGCATTTTAAACTTCTTGTTTAAAACCACTATCATTGAAAGTTTGGACTGTCTGTCCTAAAATACTCTAATGAACATGAGAAGCTACTTGTCTCTCCCAAATGATTTTGTAAAGTAAATTTTTATCTAAGAAAATATCAATTGACATATAAGATAAATTAGATGTTGTTTCGGCTTAGTATCTCTGGTATGGTTCCAGCTGTAACGGTTTCTCCTCCATTTGTAACAAAGATTTCTCTTTTAAAGAATGCTGCTCTGCAGGAATGTGAACACAGTTAAGGAATTAACTCTGTTGTCTCCTTCAGTAACTCAACTGCAGAAATCTGTGCTGAGCAAAAGCACACCACAAGGCTTACACAGGTTGATATTTAAACATTAAAATGAATCATAATGTTACGTTATAGTTCCAAGAGAAGTAAAAAACCCAACCAAACAAAATTTCCTATTACACAACTGTAGGCATGGATGCACATGGAGAAATTTCTTCAACATGTTTTTGTTACAGCCATTCTCTTATTGCCCCCTCAGCAAAACTGGTTCTTTCTATGCTTTTTTAAAGGAATTAATTATCCTAAAAGATTTTGGTAAGATACCAAAAGATCAGAAGTATCAAATCTTTGTCTACATTTAATTCTTACTGTTAAGTATGTAAAATTAAAATAAGAAAAGGAGTAAAAATAAAAGCAGTGCATTGTTCTTGCTGAACTTAAACGCTATCACACTATGAGAGAACTTGTATGTAAGATCAGCAGACAGCTTCTTCACTCAGTGTTGGATTCTCCCTGATTCACTTAGGTGCAAAAATCACAAAGTGTAGCTCCAAATGCATCAGGAGCTATACTATTTCCACTGAAAACCTCTTTGTCAGCCTGTTCATTTAAAAAGCAAATGAAAATCCAAAGTTTCTGATGTCCTAAAAGGTCTACAATTTTGAGCCACCAGAATATGTCTTCCTCTTAATGTTCCAGCATTTTAGTTTTCTCTTACAAGATAACCTCACTAGCACTCAAACCAAAGTATTGAGCAACAGCAGCAGCAAGTTCCTACATGAAGATCTGACTAACTTCTGAGCATGTTCTCCTTGCTGGTTCAGCCAAACACAGATTTCCCATTCATGGTAAAATGTCCTTTTCAATCCAATTTCACTTGTGTTTCAGTAACTATTTACTGAAGCAGAGGATCTTGAGAAGGGGCAATGATGTGTCATTGTAAGTTGCTCACAAGTTAGCCTACAGGCTGGGGAAAAAGTACTCTTATAAATGAGGTACTTGTGCATCTAAGAAGCATGGTACCTCCCTAACAACTGAGTGCATGCACATAGGCACCATCTCAGAGGAAAATTATAAAAATGTGCTTATACTAACACTGCACCCTAACTCAGAAACAAAATAAATCCTCTTAAGGAGATTAAATAGACAGATGTTGTGACTCTTGTAAGCAGCTGTATCTGTGTGCACTTTCTATGAGCTCATCATGAATCATTCTACAGTGACTACAGAGAGTGTGTTCTGAGGAGATCAAGTAGCAAAAGTTTGCTAAAGCCAAACCAGAATACATTTTCTTAACACCAGGTAGAATAGCATCACCAGCCTACAACAACCTCACCCTGAAGCCATTTCCTAAATTGTTCTTGACCTTCAGGGCATATCATTATTTGTGTCCCTGTAAATCTCTCATTTTTTGAGCTAACTGTCCTTGGCTATACACAGTTCTTCACCTTCTCTTTATGCTTTCAGCTATAAAAAGCAATCCATACATCTTTAAATATGGAGACATGGAACTCTGAAAAAGAGATGCTATTATCCTTTTCTAACATGCTATGAAATTCCTTTTGATCGTATTTACTAGGTCTATATGCAATTGTTATTGTCTCTTTTCAGATACATCAATATCAGCGTGATTACGATTTAACATCCCCCCCTTCTGTTAAATTCTAGTGCATGATCTCATATTCCTTTCATGCTCTGAACGAGCATATGTGCTCTACCTAGGCAGATGTACATCCACTGACAATCTGATTTAACCTACACACTGGAGGCAGCCAACATCCATGACACAAAACACTGCTAGGAATGAAAAGCAGGCTCCAGGAGTCAATCATTGGGATGTTTTAGGACAATGAATCAGAGGACACTGGTAACAGACACCACAAAATACGTGCTGTCTGGGTATTATGTCAGCTTCTGCAAGCAATATCAAACACTTCCTGGACATGTGGTTACTCTGAGCTTCCAGCTCCTCTCAGAAAAAAACTTGCTAAGAAATACCCTGGAATCTGGGCCCCAGACAGGTTGACAGGGCAGAGAGGAGGAGGGTAAGGGAATATAAGGTGCTCACACCAAAGCCATGTGACCAATGCAAAGGTAGTCAGGGAAAAAAAGCAGATTTTTTTAATAAATAAACCATCCAAGCTGCATTAGTGTTCCAGATATGTACTCAACAAGACCCTCTCCCAGTCACAAATCAGCAAGAATGGGACATGAAAACTCATTCAGACAACTAACGGCACAGTCTCTCTGAACTGTGGAGAGGATTTTCCACTGATTTAAGGCCCACCTTTCTTTGTGTTTCCTACATATACCCAAGCATCATGCCCCCCACCCCACCACAAAACCCTTAGGGACCAGTAGTATCCCCCCTGCAACAAAAAACATTTCCTGATAAATGGCATTATTGTACAGGCATGAAAGCGGGAACTTTCAGTCAGGAATGAACATTTCTCCATCCTCTTACTGAACTCAAGTCCCAAGGACTTGCATGTCTTTGGTAGAAACTGTGGTCCATGCCTTCAGACCAACATAGCTGGCACCAGCATCAACTCTTCCACTTCTTCCTTACCTCCCTGAAGCTTGCTATTTATTACTCTGGGCCATTTCCATTTCTCAGGATTATTCCTAGCCCTAAAAGTCTCCTGCACAGCCTGAAGTCATAAAACAAAAATACTTAGATTTATCCATACTGGTGGGATGAGGGTGGGACCTGTTGGATTAACAATCCCCTGACATTACCATTCTATTTACACATCAAACAAAAGAAAACAAATTAAAATCCAGTTAAGAGTCTGTCCCAAGGATAACAGAAATTACCAACCAACCAAAAAAAAATATTAAAAACAAGCAGCAACTTTTTTATAAAATTAATAAACACAAGAGACAAATGAAAAAGAAATTGTCAGTAGCATCTATCGCCTCTCTGCATCTGAACTGCACTTATACAAACTAGTCCATTAGTACAGCAGCTTGCTAGAAATTGACTTTGGTTCAAGCTTAGTTTAAAAAAAATAAAACATAAAAATAATCAAAAACACATTAGAAACGGTGGACGGACATTTGTTAGCTTCCCTGCTTGCAGTTCACTAGTTTTGAAGTTTTAGGGATAACTGGCTTAAATATTCAGTAAAACAGGAACATGGAGAGTTAGATATGAACAGAGCAAAACCATGGCGGGGGGGGAGAAGGTAAGGGGTTCTGCCACTTGAGTGCAAACACAAATCTCACATGCTCAGGTCACAAACCAAAGCATATGTGAAGTTTAAAGTTGCTCACTTCTGGATCTTGGATGAGTAGCTCCAGGATCCCCCTGAATCATCAACAAAATGAACACTGCTGCATCTGCTCATTATTTTAGGACACTCTGGTGACAAAAGAAGAGAGGGTGGGGGAAAGGGACTCTTCTAATACCCTAGCTAGCTAAAAGTAGTTTAGTTTTATACACATGGCATAAACCTCTAAATCATAAACCTTAAATCCATCAGGAACAGAAAGTTCAAAGTGAACTGCATTGCAGTGATCCAGTCTTCTCTTTAACAATTTTTTTTTTTTTTTTGGTTCAGATACTAGATTGTATATTTAAGAATATACAGATCTAACTTGAGTACAGTTCATTACTCTTCATCTGTGTAAATACCACTTGCCATGTGGGTCAGAATCAACCTTGAAAAGACAGTTACAGTGGCAGGCAAACCCTGAGGCTCTGGTCAGAGATGCTTACCACCATTTTTACATTACCAGCAGCATCACAGCTCAGACACTATACGAGATCACCCAGGTATGTGCAAAGCCCCAGAGTCAGTTTGATTGTGTTGACATCAATGATGGTAACTTCTGTTCTCATATTGTTGTGTTTTGTAGCCAGAGCACTTTTTTTACTAGAAAATTTTTTCTAAATGCAATGTTGGAAGCATCAGAATTAACAGAAAAGGAATATTGCTATGAATAGAGAGTACCTGACCTCTTAAAGTCCTGTACCAATTCAGCTAGAGGGAGTCTAGGACTGTAAATGCTGCTTTACATGCTGCCAATTAGTTTGGGTAATGGCTTTTAAATATTTGTGTATGCTCTTAACAGCAAAATCAAATCAGCAGAAGAGAAGAGCCATCAGTATGTCACACAATCTAGACTTGGGAGGTCAAATCCTATGCTCTGGCATAAAAAGGACCCATGCACACAAAGCTAAGTGCAGAATTTGGCCATTTTTTTCGAAGTATTTGAGGGAAAGAGAACAGCAGTTCAGAACCAATTCCTACCTTTGCTTAAAAAGCATAGACAAGGCTGGAAGTTTGCACACAATGAGCTCTACTGCCACACCGAGCTTCCTGCAACAGTAATGAACAGAAATTTTTTCTGACCCCTACAAGTAACAATTAGATAAATTCAGAGATGAGGAAACTGTTCAGAACGTTCCCAGAAGATGAAGACAGAAAGTCTATTTGTGCTCCATTCTTCCTCTCCACCCTCCCACCCTCCCCCTGTGGTGTGGGAGCTCACTGAATATAATCCAGGAGTAAAAGACAAACGTGTCCAAACTATATATATAAAAATAATCATAATAATAATAATAATAATAATAATAGAGATACACCAGTAATACAGGCCTGCCTAAATTGTACCAGTTAAGAAAGGAACCCCCAACACAATTGATACGATTATAAACACCTTGTATGACATAACGGCCTGTACAACAGACCTATAAAATGATAATTAAAAAAGAAAGATATTTAGACCAAAAAGAAGCAGGAAATCCCCTTCCTATGTTTGAGTTGATAACCCACCTTAACTTATCATTGTGACTGCTGGAAATGATAAGTAGTCCTTTCACTTTTTTTGTGTTTTTTTGTTTGTTTTTTGATTTGGGGTGGTTTTCTGGGGTGTTGGTTTGTTTGTTTTTTTTTTTTTTTTTTTGCTTTTTTGGGGGGTTTGGGGGATTTTTTTTGTGGTTTTTTTTCTTACATTTTTGGTTAGAAAGTTCTCCCATCCATGAAGCGATCCTGAAAAGACAGTGTTTATTATAAAATTAGGCAAATGTCTGTCTCAGCTTTAAATCCTTCCTGTTTTGCTTTTGGTTTTTGTATCTTTTCTTTCTCTCCCTTGTCCCCAGCAACACGGTGAGAGGATGCTCATCACATTTTCAGTTTATAAATCCTGCTGGCAGCCAATCACACCTCACAGTGAAACAGGATGCTGGCAGCACAGCTCGGCCTGGCTCACTGTGCCTTGGAGGCAGTAGTGGTGGTGGATGTGGCCCCACTCGCAGAGGCCACCGTGAGGAGAGAGTTCTGGATGGACTCCGCTGAGGTGGAGGTGGCGTGAAGGCTGGCGACTGGTCCAGAGGCCCCTGTGGAGGCTGCAGCTGCAGAGACCAAGCTAACTGGATTGCTGGTGAGCAGAGAAAGGTTCTGAGGGTTCAGGAATAGAGGGGCAGTTACGATGTTAGGAGTACCTCCAGCATTGGCAAACACCAAGTTTCCAGTTGCATCCAGTGATGTTATTGGAAGAGAGCCACCAGATGCAAGAGCTAGAAAAGGGAAAATGAACAGTAAGCAAAAATGCAAAATGTGTATAAAAAGTGCCTAAAAAGTAACTGGTCTCTGCATTTTCCTTTCTCTGATATGCGTGCTCTCTACAACCCTAATGACAGTCATCTCATTGTAGGCTGGGTTTTAAAAAACATCTCTTTAAGAAGAGTGGACAAGACCTTGCAGATTCTAAAATGCTTTTGCCATCTGCTCCTAAGCTAATTCCATCATGTGTTTCTTCAGATCTTTAAGTGCAATAGTGCTCCATTTCCTGCCATGGAAAAACTGTACATTCAGGCAACCTGTATTGGAAAGCATTGAGGTTAGTGTTCACAATGGAATGACAGCTATCACAAGATGAAGAAGGTCATGTAACCCTGAATATAACATTTTAAATGTCAATATACAACCTCTCTTACAACTTACTTTCACAGGTCTACAGGGTTCAGTTTGTCTTAGATTATGATCTCCTAAATCTACCTGTGACACTACAAAATGGTTCGTTCTTGTCCTCTGGAAACAAGATTTGATAAGCTGGTTTAGATGTTATTTGATGTAGGTTACCTAACTTTAAGTACTTGCACTATCCATGTTTTACAGATCACAGACCATGAACTGAGAACAACTCTTGCTGTGTGGCACTTCCAAAGTAGATCTTTATTCTTCTTAATGAGAATTTATGGATTTAAAGTTATACATAAGGACTTTAGGAATTAGGTTGTTTGTTGTGGGTTCTTTTTAAATACAAATGAGGACAAGAATTCAAGGTCAAATCTTGCTCAGAACTGCCCTCCTAACAGACCTCAACACAAGTCTTCTCAAGCTTATGCTGTAAGACCTATAAAAAGCAAATCTCTAACCTACTGTAAATACATGCCAAAGAGAGAAAAATAACAAAATTAATTCCACATCACATTCAGTATCTTAAAATGCCTTGTGTAAATCACTACAAGATCACACACAGTTTTAATCCCCACTATGAAGCTGTACCTGCTCTTATCTCTGTGATGCATAAAATATATTTGCACATTTGAATTTTGTAAAACCTTTATTCCTAAAACATTCATGTCCACTGCTGAGGAGTCAGTGTTCTTTTCTGATTGGAAAAAACAAAGCTCGTAAACTGAAATTGGATGACAGAGATGCATTAAAAGGAACACTACTGACCTTGAATAGTTGCCAGTGTACTGTTGCTCATCAGGGCCGGGCTGAGAGCACCACCTAATGTCCCTGGATTGAGACTGAGTAAGGCACCTCTACAAGAAGCAAAATTGATGGAGAAACAAAGACAAAAGAAAGGAGTGTTACTTTTAAGGAAAGGCTGTCACTTTTCAGAAGTACACCATTGTCTTTCCTTAAGAAAAAAAAAAGGAAGAAAAGGGGAGGGAGGAGGGACAGCGATAAAGGGCTAACTTCAGTTCATTTTACTTTTTTATTCATGATGCCTTGAGTAGATGGTACCTTTCAGATGTGTGGTTAGTGACATGCCTTAAGCACAGGCACTGCAAATACAAGACTTGTATTGACTGTTGCTGTAAAAAACATTCTCATATTTTGGGGAATCTGCCACTCAATAGAGAGCTATCGTCATCTCCTAAATTCAGGTAAGAAAGATGTAAATCAAAAGGAATTAAAGAAACAGAATCACCTCTCAGAGCAACATTTTTAAAACTAAAACTTCCAACAACACAGCATCATGCGTTTTTTACAGCTTCTTGCTCACAACAAAGAAATGAGCACAGACGTGGGAAGTGGGCCTAGACTAGCTCTCCACTTTACAATTAGTAGAACAGAATCTATGACTCAGTGGTAAGTTGCATCTCTTAAGCTCTGCAGTGGGATGGATGACTTATCAAATAACAACATTGCTGCAACACAGCTTTTCCACCTATAAAATGAAAACAGTATTTGTGTACATTGATGGGAATGGCCAATGATTGTAAGTAAACCTTCAGAATCTGAGATAAATGACACTAGAATCACCAAGTGAGCTACCAGGAAATAGTGATACATAAAAGCAATTTATCCCTCTTTTGTCATCTCATCTAAAAGAGTGTGAAAAATTCATCCTTACCCAGCTGCAAACTGTGAGGATGCCATCAAGCCTGGGTTTAGGCCTGCTGCAGCAGCCATGGCAGCAAGACTTGCATTTGTAGGCAACTGTGCAGCTCCTTGTAGTGCAGCTGCTGCTGCTGTTTGCAACCCTGATGCCGTTACCATCACCTGGCTGGTCCCAAGAGGGGAGGACAAGGGAGTGGAGGTTGTCTGTGTTGTGCTCGTCTCACTGGCACTGGATGCCTCTGAAGCAGAGGCTGAGGCAGAAGGGGAAGGACTCAGGGAAGGTGATGTCACTGCTGAAGAAGCTGGAGGTGCTGTTGAAATCACTGTTGCTGTGTTGTTGGAGGTGGTTTCTGATGTCCCTAGAAGATTGATTCTGGTTAGATCAGTATGGAAAACAGTATGACTGAACAGAAGCTACAACCCACCTGAACTGAACTGCACATCCAACTGAAAGGGAGACAAACATATTTCTGTAGGACCAAGAAGAACCAAGAGTCCAAATGAGAAGCTGAGACTACAGCGAAATGACGCTTCCCCAGCAAAAGGCTGGGGAGCTCTAGATGCTCACAACGGAATATAGATGTCATTTCAGCATCACCTTTGATTTTATTCTCAGAAAAGTCAACTAAATGATCACAAGTGTCCTGGGATACCAGTGACTAATACTGAATGAACTTCTGAAGAGTCTGAAAGGTAAAAATGGTAGAGGTTAATGGGGGGACGAGATCAGCCCTTACCTGTGACTGAAAGGCTAGTTACAGCAGGACTGGTCAGAGGGAGCACAGGATTGACAGTCAGGGTTGTAGCTGCACTGCTAGTCACAAGGCTTGGTGTGGTTGCCACCTGGAGGTCGAAGAAGAATACAACTGCTCAACCATAAAAAAGACAAAAAGAGTTCACTACTAGAATTCTTTTTTACCCATCCTTACCAAAGGAAGTTGTCAAGGAAAACTATCAGGGGAAACACTGCATCCCATTACTTTATCATTCAGTGGACCAACCATAGTACCTTCTATAATTACCAGCACTATCTTTACTCTTAATCATTCAGTATTTGAAGGGAGATACATCCTTTATATCTAGGCTGCCTGAGGACTGCAAGTTAGCCCTCCCTCTCATTCTGCCCTCCCTCAAAGACAGCACTATTAAAACAATAGAGTCACTCTCCTAGAAATACAAAACGTATTATTTCTGCATGGGTTTTATCTTTGTTTAAACATCCTTACAGCTCCAAACCCCTTTCTCTGATAAAATTATTTAAATGCCCCAGTGTTAACAAAGGTATTTAGGGTCATGTTTTCACATGGGTAAGCAGAATAATATCTCACTTTTACTCAACCAAACTATAAGCTCTACTTTGATAAGTTTCCTTGTACCAGAGGAAAGATCTCTGAATGTTAAAACGTTCAAATGACATTAGTGGACTTTACTTCTGGACAGATTACAAGAAATCTACAATAAACTGAAGACATTAGAGATTAAAAAAAACAAACAACCTACCAAACAAATAAAAAAAAAAACCCACAAAAGATTTAAAGCTGGAGAAACTAGCTTATGACGAAAAACAAAATAAAAGGTGAGAAAGTACTTCTTATGGACACAAAATGGTGTCAAGCAGCAATATTTGAAGGCTGTTATATATCAATGAGAGAAAGCCCCATCATAGAAGGCCACCAAATTGGTCAGGCAGGATTTCCCCTTTGTGAAGCCATGCTGGCTGTCATCAACTACCTTGTTTTTCATGTGCCTTAGCAATGTGTTCAGCCCACTGAACAGTTAAGGCCAAGGTCACAATCTGTATTTCAGGGCAGCGAATGACCTGGTATTTATGCCACTAATCCCATGGTTGCAGTGACTGATTTCAGCCAATGCAAAAGTAAGCTGCCATCAAAAGGTGCGCTCCCCTCCAATCCTGCTTCAGAGCCCTAGCACTGGTGCAGCCAAGCTACAAGTCAGACTGGTTATAGCCATACTGAAAATTCAACACATGGTTATCTGCAGTCAATCTAGTAAACTGAGCTCAATCATCCTACAGACACATGACCTCCAGAGCTGACACCAGGAATCAACAAAGCACATAGCCAGTGAAGGCTGGGGGCAGCAGGATGAGAACATCCATTTGAGTGGTAGCAGTGTCTTAAGAGAAGCTTACAGTAAGTGAAAATGCTTAGTGAAACATCACTAAAAAAAAGGAAACTGTGGTCAACACCTCAATATCTTGCATACAATAGCAGTTTCTAATAAAAGGGAAATTTATGTAGCAAAGCTTACTTAAGTTGTAGTCTCCTTAAATGTGCATGCTTACTAAACCAGACTATCATAAATCTCACTATGTTCTGCTTTGGTAGCAAGGCATGCAACCTTGCTTTCCCACTGGAAAAAAAGTAAGATAAATAAAAAGGCTAAGTACATTTAACATATCCCTTCCCCTGAAACAAAAGTTTGCATGCACACATCCTGAGACAAGGATGAAGGGAAAGAATGACACATCACCAAAATTAATGATTTAATGAAGTACTGGAAGATATTAGCTACTATGGTGATGAGGGTGGAATAAATAATACGAAAGGACAGCTACAGGCTACATAAAATCCAGCACATACCTGTTAGCATGGCTACTATGAAATCTAATAACTACTGTTGCCATTTATGAAAACAGACTTCCATGGACATTGGTAGCAAAGGAGGTGAAGGAACCTTGATGCATGTATTTTGTTACTCTTATTTTCACAAAGTTTGTGTTTACCTGAGGCAAATACAAGTGTGGGAAATAAATTACGTATTTTAGGCTGAGAAAGTCGCGGCTAGGCTGAGAAAATCGGGGCTGTTCAGCTTGGAGAAGGCTGCATGGAGACCTCATAGCAGCCTTCCAGTATCTGAAGGGAGACTACAGGGATGCTGTGGATGGACTATTCATTAGGGACTGTAGTGACAAGACAAGGGGTAATGGGTTAAAACTTAAACAGGGGAAATTTAGGTTGGATATAAGGAAGAAATTCTTTACTGTTAGGGTGGTGAGGCACTGGAATGGGTTGCCCATGGAAGTTGTCAATGCTCCATCCCTGGCGGTGTTCAAGGGCAGGTTGGACAGAGCCTTGGGTGACATGGTTTAGTGGGAGGTGTCCCTGCCCATGGCAGGGGGGTTGGAACTAGATGATCTTAAGGTCCTTTCCAACCCTAACTATTCTATGATTAGCTAAATTGTTCCTTTGTTCCATGTCTTTTTTTATACAAATCATTCCTGACTAAAAGTGACAACAGTATCATTGGATTTGTGTGACTTAAGTCTCCAAATAACATGTTTTACTGCTGCTCATCTACTTACCAGAGCAGCCAAAATACGAAGGAAGGGGTAGAGCTGTTGAGCATTTCTTTATTACTACTATTTTACAAAAGATGTTTGGGCAAGAGAAGAAGTCTGAATACAAACTGGAGTTCCTATCTTGTATATGTTCAAAACAATAACCCCAAATGCAAATTTGCTACTCAGAATACTTAGTCACAAGCTGACTAAATTAAACACCCAAACCGAAGGCTGAACTACTGCCTGATTTGTAAGCATTATCTCTCTCAGTAAGCAAGTAGGATGCTTAAAATGCTAGTAAAATATACATTTGTGAGAACAAGTCTGGTGTACATAGAAGGCAATAGTATGTGCAATTCCCACAGTGACCACAGTAGAACTATCTCTTCCAGTGATCTTTGTCAGCACAGTTTCTTGATTCTTACCAGTGAGGTTGGGCAAGGGAAAATTGCTTTGATGGGTGAGCTGCTGGTTCCACCACTGCTGGGTGGGTTGATCCTTTTCTCCTTCTGGCGCCGGTTACAGAACCAAACGCGGATCACCTCCTTCTCCATGTTTAGCTGGTCAGCTATCATGGTGATCTCATCCGAGGTAGGCTTTTGGTTCTGAGAAAAGAGAACAGCATTTGAAAAGCTGTGAAATTATATTCTGAAGTTTTACATTAAATAGCTACTTCTTCACTAGGCAGAAATACAGACTGGTCAGTTATACCCTGAATCTGATCAGTGGTACGGTAGAGATGGATAATAATAGATACTTCTGCCCTCAATATTCTTAGTTACAGGAACATTTCTACCAATGGGCAGCTGTGTCCCTCAGAGATGGGTGATGAAGACTAAGCTCACATGCTGCTTTTTGAAAGAAGGGATCTGACCTGTGAACTAATCCTTCAAGGAATTCTAGACCATGATAAGGAAATCCGTCAGCATCTCTCAAAATGAAATACAAAAGATTGCCTATAGCAATAGCCAAATGAACCCCAGTTTATCTAGACCTATAATGAAAGACAGGTAGATTGAATGGGCTACTTACACAGGTTATCTGTCCATATAGCTACACAAAGTGCCAAATGAGTAACCTACGGCCAGCTAAAAACCTCACATTATGTAGGCTGGGACTGTCACCCCATTTATCCATCCCCAGAAAGGGTAATCTTTTTTTCTTCTTTTTGATGTGCTGACTATCAATCTTAGCTCTATGGCTCAGAACCTTGGAATCTGAAATCACAAAGTCAGCAAACTGCAAAAACTAATGAGGCATTTTGAGAAGTTCTGTGTTCTTCTGGTTGGTTCTTTTTTTTTTTCTTTTTTTAATGAATTAGGCACTGATGCATGCTTCTCGGCACATCCTCTGTGTCCACCTTGCTTAGTACAAGCACTTTTCTAAATAAGCACAGTAATGGGTTCACTCTAATAGATATGATTGTTAAGCAAAGTTTCTTCATTTCTATATAGGCTGGGCAGTGCAACAGGATCACTGACCTCCAGGAAACTTTTCTCTAAGGCCACACGTATGTTGGTCTCTATGCTGGTGCGTTTCTTCCTCCTACGGTTCAAGCCTTCACTCCCCAGCCCTGGAGAATTCAGGGCACTTGGGCTGGAGAGAGTTGAATCAGATGAGAGGTTTTCTGAAAAAAGAAAGTAACATAAATCACGAGATTTTATTTTATGCAGTGCAGTCTAATACGAATGTTCTTCACCTGTGCAAGGTGTGTTAAAACCCATTCCATACCTATTTCAGATATATAGAAATTTCTGAAGATCACGTGCATTAATCCTCCTACTTAGAAATTACAACACATACTTAAAAGCTACAAGTAAGCCCAGAGGGCACGCTCTGCTCCTGTATGCTATCGGCATACCTTTCGTAATACCTATGCAAAGTTTGCCTCTCTTATCTCACCCTAAACTCATTCACTGTAAGCCATAGTTTAAAGAAAAAAAGCAGAAACTGATACCCATGAGCCACAGAAGTAAGTTACAGGCAATTACAAAAAAGTCTGAGCAGCCTGAAGTTTCTTCTACCCACTCTGCAATATGCTACAGGAAGAGGAAATTCATAGCCAGCTTCACAGTGAGCAACCTCTTCTCTCTGGGGATCTTAGCAAATACTCAGTGCTGTGCAATTCTACCAAACAGCCTACATAGATAGCAGGTCCCCTCAGCTACACTAGGTCTCTAGCTCTCAACCCCTGACTCCATAGAAGACCAAAGAGAGGACACATGTGACCCTACTTTGTAGAAGTCAGTGCAAAATAACCAAGAGGTAGGTACAAAATTATTAATTATGACTGGAGATCCCTCACTGCACTGGCATTTGTGGGTGCTAAGCATGTGTCAAAGTTCACACTGCTAAGACCATTCCTGTAAGGTCAAATGGGCAAGTACATTCCTCTCATTACTTTCTAGATTATTCTTTTTTTTTCAGTAATGGTATCCATAAGCATGCTGAAAGCTCTCTCCACACTGAAAATCCCACACAACAAAGTTCTGGAACAATAAATTCCAATGTAATGTAATAGGAAAGTTCAAAGTATGCTTTTCCAGCCTATTTTTACCTAAAAGTAGACTTTAAAGTCATCTTAATGTTTTTCCCAAAGATTTTCATGAAAATGAATCAGTGCCAAAGACAATGGCTCCCAGCTTCCAGCCTGTGAAGGACCCTGATACTATTTACAGTCCTTAACTTGAATTTACAGATCCAAATATTTCTTCTAGCAGGAAAATCACAACTCATCCAGAGTTGCTGGAAGGTTTTGGGACTACTGGCCTGTGGACTAGAGCACATGTGAAATTCTTCATGTTTTCTATCACAGATCTAGATTACCTAAAGGTAATCCCTGCTAGCAAAACAGAATGACTCTTCCTTGTTTCAATGCAGGACAAATTCTCAACACTGCATGCAATTACTTTCAAAATTACAGAGAATACTGAAGGCACCAGCATAAAGCTCTCTTCACTCTGGTAAAAATAGAAGGGCACACACCATCTGTGCCATCTGTTTAGCAGATCCATAAGTCTTATACTATACATACTTGGAAGAAAAAATGACAGCACTTTTAAACACTTTCTATCCTAACACCTAGCACCACCGTCCAGCTCCTTTTGCTGGTGGAAATAAAAAAAAAAAAAAAGAAAACATAAGAACACTGCCAACAATGGCATCATTAATAACTTATATCCCATGAAAAAATAATCCTGGAATTAAAAAGCACAACCTAACCCACAAAAATCTCTTCTATGGGGAGAAAGAGGGTGCTTTTATGGACCCTTGGAGAGAGCTTAAAAGAACACACTTAGTGGTATAGGAGGAGATGAATGCAGTTAAGTTCTGCCTACTGAACAACAAACCATGCAACTCTCCCTTGGCTACACACCTGGAAAAGAAAGCTGGAAGAGGATTAGAAGTTACATGCATTAACACACACGAAGAAGGAAAACCATGACACATTATACCTCACCCCATACAATTATTCAACTGGCTGCAAAACACAGTTCTTAAAGTTCATATTGGAATGGTTTTGGATGAGGACAGGCACATGAAAAGGGAAATATGAACCCTTATTCCTATACCTTTATTTGTCCCATGGACAATTACAAAGATTGGTGGCTTCATAAAGCCGTAAGGGCACAAAAGAAACAGTTTTTCACTTTTTTTTAGAATCCTATTGATTTTGGTAGGCTGGTGAAGAAATACAGACTCATTACCTGCATCATTGAGCCACTTTTCCAGAAGTGGCTTTAACTTGCACATGTTCTTAAAGCTGAGGTTCAAGGCTTCAAAGCGAGAGATGGTAGTTTGGCTGAAGTCATTTCCATAGAGTTTGCCCATAGCGAGCCCAACATCACCCTGGACAAAGAAAGAGAAAAAAGGGATTCACTAACATAGGCACTTCCAAAGCAAAGAATCCTGTCCTATTCTTCAGTTCTTTCAATGACTCTACTGCTGCATGGGATTTCAGTTTCACAGAAACTTGCTCAGTGCTACCAAGATTCATGTTAAAGCAAATAATCATAAAGAAATGTCAAGCTTCAGTCAGTGTAACCATGTAACTCTTTCCAGAAAATCCCGAATGCTTTGTCTTCTGAGCATTATCACTGAGTAAAACATTCCAGTGAATATTAATGTGTAAATTTTTTCTTAGTTGTTTAAAGTAAGTGAATGCCAAGCTCTCTTCAGGAGCAGATTTAATTATCCACATACTTCACACTGAAAAATAAAATGTTCTCAAATTAGTAGAAAACACTCCTGAAAAGATGTCTGCAAACATACGTCACATTTAAATAGATGCAAAAATATTCTTATCTGAACTTCTAGTATCTTCTGAGGTTCAAACCAAACTTGTCCTCACAGATACACATTTCAAAGTAGACAAGAAGTTGAACCATTTCAAATAACAATTAACTTAGTCTTCATTATCACTAACCATCTGTTAAAAAAAGTATAGAGGAGATTTACAGACAGATGATCATCTCTTTTAAATTTGTTACTGCTCTTCAAAACTCTGTTTAGCTAGCTATCAGACATTCTGCTAATGTATACATACACACATCTAGAAAATCTTTAAAAAAAAAAATCAATCAATTCTTTATTGTGGCCATTAAAAACACCACCATGTTTTCTTGTTTTGCTTCAAAGCTGGAAGGTCCTGCTCTTTGAAAAAAAAAAATATTATTTAAGTATGCCATTTGGTCTAAAGTAGTTTAATTTAGATTTTTATTTTTTTTAACACAAAAAAAAGTATGCAAATTCTAGAAGAGAATGAAAAGCTTGAGCATAATCCATGGAGTTTAACTGCAAATGGGTTAGTTGGATTGTGTGTAAAGCTTGCTTTCTTTCCTTCTAGGTCAGATCCACAACCACATCTCAATACAAGTATACTAACAGCATGCAGAGTGGCCACATACAAGCAAGGAAGAAAACAGCCTTTGGTAACCTTAATAAATTGTGCAGGTTGTGTAAAGAAAACAATTTCCTTCCTAGAAGAGGAGCAGAACAATTAGTTTGTATGCACTTCAACCACAGGAAACACGTGGGAAATCACATGTACACCTCTACCCATATGCATTTTAAAACTCATAAATCATTCCAAGAGAAGTAACATGAATGCTTTACTGGGTTTACTAAGCAGAAAACCTGGCTACATAAACCATTTTAGAAATAAACTGATTTATGTCTCTGCAGGAAAGAGTTATGAAATGTGCTCCAGTCCCCCAGCTAAATTTAATTCTGGTATTCATGTTATTCTTGCTAACATCTGCTGTCTGATTTAAAATGGACAGTTAACCAGTTCTTTGTCAACAGTTTTCAGTGCCAAAAGGTGGCAGCATTTAAGCTGTAAGCAAAGGAACTTCCTGGGGTGAGAATTTTATAAATTGGGGTGAGTGACTGAAAGGATGGATGAGAAAGAGGATGCAGGCACTGTATACATATCTGATCTACTCTGTAGGTTGAATGAAGCTTTGGTACTGAACTGAAACTGGTTATAAGCTTCATTACTGTTGTGTGTACTGGTTTGTCAAGAAGCTCAGACAGACTAGCAGAGGTAGTAACACCTTTAAAGGAACAAAACTAACATAGTCTAAAATGTTTGCTCACACAGCTTGAATCTGTACTGACCAATTAGTCACACACCTGCAACAACGCTAAGGTGCAGTATGTTCATTGTGTCTCTATGTCAAACATGGAAAGCAGTTAAACGAAAGGATTTAAATCCATCACCCATTTTTCAGGGTGGGATAAGAGACAGAACTGCAGAAATTCAAAACCTGTTAAATTGTTCACAAGACAGAATGTAGTAAGTTATTAGTTTGTAATGCAAACTAAATCTCACAATTATTTTTGAAAGGCAGGGATGGCATGAGTCTGAGAATGCTTACAGTACCACTGGAAATAAATTTCTTTTATCCTCTGAAAGGCAATCCATTTATTCACCTATAGGAGATCAAAGTAATAGCGGTCTCTAATTATCATCAAATTACACAATTAGGTAGAAATTATTTGAACTGCCTAATTATACACAGAGCAGGATAGGAATGCTCAAATGCAATTTTATCACTTTCTCAAGACTCCATTTTTTTTTAAGCTCAAAAGTTAATACTGAAATGTAAGATTGAGCATTTGTGTTCATTTTTCCTCACCATGAAAATTCATAACAGGGTCAATAAAGTAGGGTTAACCCATAATTTAAAAGTCTAGTTGAGCTTTTATAATCATCTCACAGCAAGGCAGATTAAACATAACTAAAGGTCTACATAAACCTCCTCCACCAGGCTATATGGAAACTACTGTATTTTACCCTATTCTGCTCCGCTCTATTCTAGCCTTTGTGCACGTCCATCACTTGTACTTCTGTGCCTCCCTCTAGTGGAAAGAAGGGAGGGAAGGAGGCACACATGCTAGCAACTCCATTTTACTAAGAACATTCTGTTCTTGAGTTATAATTAAGATGCTACCAGGAACTTTCATTATGAACCCTGAATTTTTGAACATTTAGGACTTTGCCAGAAAAATAAATCTGACTTTAGCACATACTTTCAGCTAGAGTAGACTTACTTATTCTGGAGAACAAATCACGTATGTCGGATTGACTGCTCTGAGCTCAGACTTTTAAATACCTACTTCGATTTTTGCAAGCTATTTCTTATAGCAAAAAACACGCCTATGCTTACCACAAACTCCTGCCAAAATTAACTGTTTACTTGGACAGATATTTTACTTGGGGGGGGGGGGAGGAGGGGAGGGAAATTTTGATATTAATAAGAAAGGACTCCTGGATCCAAGCAGCATTTCCCTTCAACAGACTAACTGGACATATAAATTCACTTTGTACTTTTAACTGTACTTCTCATTCAACCATTTTCACGACATTCAAGATTACTTTTCTCCTGCTCTTTGGATATTTCTGAGCTTTTAAACAAGCCAAAACAAACTGCAACTCCAGTTCACCTCTGTAAGAAGCAAACTTTAAAGGTGACAGTCCTTTCAGGTTTTGTTTAGGAACCTTAGCAAAATCATTAAATACAGAAATCATTGATGTTTAATAGAAAAATGAGGTTGAGAATTAAAAACCCTCTGACATCCCAAGCAACTGCACAGTTGTGATACACTTTTTAAACACACACAGCAGTTAACTGTGCTGTATGATTTCTGGAACTTTGTACTTCTGAACACAGCTTTAAAGTGCTTTGCCCCATTCATTTTGCATCCTATTGAATGAATATTGCACATGCAATGACACTTGGCACTGGTAAATATACGTACCGGCTGGGAAAATGGCTATGCTTTAAAACCAACAGGGAAGAAGATGGACGTATGGCTTTTTCTCTTATTTCTTAGAAAACCGCTACACAAAAGCCAGAGCATAACCCTATTTAAGAAGGTTCTCCTAGGAAAAGGTGTAATTGTAGTCTTCCCTCCAGACTTGAAAGATGAGACCTCAGATTCCACACTGGCAGGGACCAAACTACACAGTCTCACCTGAGTGAATCCAAGTTTGATTCGTCTTTGTTTGAAAGTCTTGGCAAACTGCTCAAGCTCCTCAAGGTCACTGGGCTCCTCCAAGCTGGGAGTGTCAATTCGCTTTGGTGTTGACTGGCTCTGTGGAAGTGGCTGAATGGGGGTGGCTGCTATTGTGCGTGTTGGGGTTGCTGGCTATTAAGATAGCAAGGAAAAGATGAAAATCAGACTTAAAAGAACAATCAGCAAAATTCAATTAAAAAAAAAAAGAGAGATTTCTGTGAGAAAGATCAATGAATTTGACATTTCCAGCAATCTGAAAGTTCCTGCAACTTATTTAGATTCCTTTCAAGAATGAGCAATCACAAACCAGAAAACTGTATTATAATACGACAGCCTTTTAAGAGCTCTGTCAGCATCAATTAAAGAAGAGATGCTCAATGCAGCAGTTAACCAACAACTTTTGCTTGCTGCAGAAGCTGCTCAAAAGAAAGGCTGAATGCTCTTACTTAATGTAGTTCTATCGTTTACAGAGAACTTGGCATTCATCCCCTTTTAATAATTTAAAAATTTAATTTACTGCTTGTGTAAAGTGGCAGATTGTCATCAGCCCAAAAGATTCAAGTTTCCTATTTAGTCTTGGAACAGGGAGCACATACAAGGTGCAGCAAAGATGGCAAGTTTCCCTGAATGCCATCTCTTGTGACCGACACATCTCTTCCAGTAAGAAAAAACTATGTCTACCTCTAACCCTTCTGTGGATATTTGCAACAGTAAGGATGAATGTACTGGTGATACAAGAAAGTAAGTTAAGGTAATCTGCATAAAATAAGTCCTTTTAGGTTACATTTTGTTTCTATATAAAAGTCTAGTTTTCCATTAGGTCCGTATGAGGTTCACTATTCCTGAACACAGGCAGAAGAGCGTATTTTGCTATGCAACAATAATAAGAATCTGCAAAAAAAAAATTAGCATCATAGAAATCACATGTGAACAAAATAATATCTGGTATTGCACAGTTCAGGCTTTATGTGCAACAGGAACATCAGAAATGCATTTTGAGTGCATAACTCTACCTTCTTCCATGCCACAGAGGAAATGAGATGCAGAGACAAATCATTTACTCTAGTAAAAGTCTGCTCAGTTCAGCTGTGGCTCTTAAGCAAAGGTGACTTCATGCTTTTATGTGCTATGCCCAGTTCTGAAACTACAGACTCCTTCAGGGCAAATAAGAATAGCCTCAAGTCTACACAGTATTACAGTACTATGCAGACTATGCAAGGGTCCAGAAATGGCTGTTCTAAAAGAAATGGCCTACATATAGCTAAGTCTTTACACTGATCCTTATGATGGCATCCCTGGCAGTGTTCAAGTCTAGGTTGGACGAGGCCTTGGGTAATATGGTTTAGAGTGAGGTGTCCCTGCCCATGGCAGGGGGGTTGGAACTTGATGATCTTAAGGTCCTTTCCAACCCTAACTATTCTATGATTCTATGGCAGAGGGAGGTCAGGATCTATAATTCCATTTCTTGAGAAATAATATGATCATATATGATCTTTCTAAGATTGCAGATATATGTGTCACACTATAAATATTTTTACTATTTTTTAATTCATATTAAACATAGTGGGTAATTACTGCAATATGTCTTTACTGACTTCACCCCCTTTAGACAATTTTTTTTCTCTTTGCAGTTTTGATGCTTTTTTTTTTAATCCAAGTGTAATCTTTAGTAGGGTGTCATGATGCTAATTGAGGTATGAAATACAGAGGTGATGCAAATTCCATTTTCCACATGGTGCATGAAAAATACTATAGGTAGTATAATAGAAAATGTAGTTTTCTAAGACGTTGATAGACTCAGGCATCTTATTACAGACTAAAAAATTCTCACATAACCAAGTTGGCAGGAAAATACCATACATGGTATTTGCAAAACACCATGCAGTCACATAACTAAACTGCACAGTAAAACAGTGTGAAGCAAAACTAAATTTGCAGACACATGCAACCTTAAAATTGCTTTTCTTGCAGTCTGAAAGCTTAATTATAGAGCTTTTATATTTTAACATTAAAATCTAGCAGAATATTTTAATGTCTTTTTAACAATCTCCTCACTTTCGCAGAAAGTAACTAGTAAGACTGGCAATGACTTAGCAATAATAGCAAAACAACTGGGCTACGATAAAGACAGATTACCACTGAAATTTCTAGAAAGATACTTGTCAGTAATCCTCTTTATGGGCATTTTAGGTAGCCCAATCCTTCCTCTTTCGAATTTCACAGATTTGTAGATCGTTCAAAAAATTCTTACAAGAAATCAAATGATGCTCAAGAGCCGTTAACTCAAGGTATCAATCATGGAAATTTTCAGCTAAAAGTAAAAATTTATAACCTTAAATGCATGAAAAGAGGCACATTAGGGTGAACACTAATGAAACAGAAAAAAAAACAAAAGTCACTGATACTTCAGTTCAACACTGAATCAATCTGGCAAGACAAACACTATTACAGCTGTAATACCTACTCTAGTAACTATTACAAAGGGTCCATTCATTTGCAATAGTTAAATCACCTCAAAGCAACTGATAAACTGTAGAAATAAGCCTGACCTGCGAGGCAAGGGTGATGCTTGGCTGAGACTGCAGGAGGTTGGCTTGGCTTTGCTGAGGTAGTTGCGTTAAAAGATTTTGCGCTTGCAGGAGACCTGGAAAAAGAAAAGGGTGGGCTGGATTTGTCATTTTAAAAGACTAAAACATTAAATGAGATAAAACAAGGCTCTTGCCAAATAATGGAAAGTTACAAAAATTTGAGATGCAAGCCTTCATTTCACCCCTGCACAGACTTCAAACTTTGGACTTTTCTGTCCAAAATCCCTTGGCATTTATGGAAAGGTAAGAAAGAGAAGTCTGCACCAGTCTCTCCTGCAAAAAGAGTTTGCAGTGATCTAGGTTATCCCAGTTCTGTGTTCAGGAATCATTTATTGCTTCTTTCAGCTTACAGATTGGGGCATACCTTGTCCTGTAACGAGCAGTTGACCAAGAATCTGGGAGCCATATAAAAATAAACAACTGAACACTAATCAGATCAAATCCAACTACCAAATGCTAATCGAAACCACAAATTTGGCTCCTTGATCATTCTTCTTCCTTGCCATGTTACCCCATGCAATCTGCCTAACAAGAAGGCAACTTTCCTTGGCAAATGTAAGCAGAAGACCACACCAGAAGACCAAATAAGCCCAGACAACCACTTCCTGGCTGAAATAAAGAAGAAATCTTTTGGAAATGTAATCAGAACTTGAAGCTTAGGTAGGACACTAAAGACTGCTTAAACTGCACAAATAAAATAAACATTACACTGAATGTATGAAAACCTGTGCTATTATGGAAAAGTGACAACATTAAAGAACAGGTGGGACTAATGCAACCATCAGTTGCAGTTGTTCTAAAAATAAATTCTCTTACAGTCCACTATTTGTATGGTTTATTAAATTTCTCAGGAAATTGAGATATAAGCTTGCATCTATATATTTTAACCATAAGCTGATTAATTTTTTTTAATTCCAAAATTAGAATTTATATATTTTTAAGGTGTAAGGACCTTGACAAAAATATACCTAGTTAGTCAAATTCCCTCAATTTTATTGTTTAAAATATTACTGGTATTCTCTGGTAACTCCTGGCTATGGCTATCAACTTCCCCTTATTAACTTAATAACCTGACTAATTAAACCTATGTTTAGTAGACATCTTCAATATATTAAGTTCCTAAAACCAGGAGAGAATGATGGCACAACAACAGATGGACACTACAGGCACTCAGAGGTCGGGTCACCAACTAAGTTCCACTTAAATTCTGTAATTTGAATTTGACATGAGCTGTTCTGGCTCATCAGCTGACTGATTAACCAAAGCATACCACTCGCAATCAGCTACCTCTTAGTAGAACACAGGCAGGAGACACAGGAATTTAAGACTTGATAAATACCAAGTGAGAAACTGGATCTTTTATGCGAGGTTAAGACCATAGGAGACATGGAAAGAGAGACTACCAGGGGTAGGAAGAAGAAAATGTATCCTCAGTGAAGGATACACAACTACAGAATTGTTGTCTGACAGTAATATTGCTATTATTTTTTTTAACAAACTGTTAAACATGTATTTTAAATAGAATGCATTGCTATCAAATGTCAAGATCCACAGAATAAAGCTGGATGCTCAAGCAACATAATAGCACAGTATAGACATCTATGTAAATTTGCTTTGCGTCACATAATCAACATCTTCCATCTCTGTTTTTGAAAAGCCACAGCGAGGGAAGGGAGCAGCTTAAGGAACTTTGAAGACAGCTCCCTACTACACAGTGTTTTTTACAACACAAATATTTGTTCACTTGAAAGGTGACTTCAGCTGCCCCAATCTAAATATTAATCAGTGAGGAATCATCGCCAAGCGAAGAGGTATTGACCTTCATTTAATTACAGTGAATTTTAACTGATAACTTCAAATAGAAAGGGGCAACCACTGATACCACAGAGTGGCCAACCAACAATAAAACAAAAAATAGGCAGCTGACAGTGACCACATTTGACCTCTACTGCACCAGTTATATCACAGATTACAGCTTACTGACTCATCTTATGACTGTAATCAGAGTCACTAGGACTGTCCTTTTGGGATTTTTTGTCCTCAAAGAAATCCCAAAGGATGCTTTTCTGGCAATAACACTTTTGCTGGAGCACATACGATGACTACATTTTTCCTCAGTTTATTCTCCCTCTGAAGTAATTAGTACTGAGGGACAGTATAAAATATTCCGAATGTGTTTAATCTACTCAGTTTTTAAACCAATTTATCCTATTTAAGAGATACTGATACAAGGTTTCTCAGGCAAAAACTGAAGAACAAGTTAGGTCAACCTGCAGCTGACTGAAGTAATAATCAGGTCATGGGGAGCTGAACTGTTTCAGCAAAGCATGCGTATCTTCCACAGGTTTACAAGCCTTCCACACAGTTTTCATGCATGTGCTTTGGACTCTTGTTGGCTTCCATGCAGTTCTGTTCTTTGCAAACATGACTTGCCTAACCTTCATCTTTGGGGTGCTTTTTTCTGAGAAGAAACTACTGGTCCCCACTTCCACTCAGGAAGACTTCAGTGACTTAACTTATACGGCACATAGCACAGCCTTTCAAATACAGTTTAAGTCTAAAACTGCACCTTTTAGGCAACTGCTGAGATACTGGTGTTTCACACTTTGCTGTTTCCTTAGGAACTTCACACTGCCATCAATACTGTTTAACAGTACTGATAACAATTAATGGATATTAATATAATATATATTAATATCTTTATAACCAATAAGGCTGATGGGGCAAAATACACTCTCAGGGAGTTTGTGGATAATACTAAGTAGAGGGAAAATGATCAATAAACCAGAAGTCAGGGTCTAGAGAAGCTATACAAATGGAAACTCATGAAGATCAGTGCAGGAAAATGCAACATCATGGACGGGGACTGGAATACACCTGTATAGCAAAACAGGGTGGATACTAGGTGGCTAGAAAGCAGTTTCACAGAAAATAGACCTGGGTGTCCTGGAGGTCAGTAAGATGAGCATGAGCCAGCAGTGCGTCCTTACAGTAAGGACAGTCAACAATCACATCCCGAGCTCTGTTCACAAGAGTGCAACCAGCAGGGGCTGCAGTTCCTGCCCTCTGTTTGGCACTAGCAAGACCGCATCTAGAGTCCTGTGTTCAGCTTTTGGTTTCCGTGTAAGACACAATGATACCCTGGATTTTGTACATTCAAGGCCCACAAGGGTGGCTAACAGGCTGGAACAACCATATAAGAAATAGGTAAGTAAGCTGGGTTGTTCAGCCTTATGAAAAAAGTTAGGTTTGATCCTATTTCTGTCCTCAGAGACAGAAATGGGCTCTTTTTGAGGGTGCGCAGTACTCAGATGCAAGAGATGAGTTGGAACATGTCTACTACAAGTAGACATAAGGAAACTTTTCTATTTTATTTTAATCATGAGAGTGATCAGCTATTGGGGTAGATACTGAAGAGGCTGCAGAACCTTCATACTTGGTGATGTTCAAAGTCAACTGGCCAAGGCCCTAAGCACTCTGCTGTAATTGGACCTGCTTCAAGAAATACTATATGACCTGTGCAAGTCCCTTCCAACCTATGTGTCTTTTTAAAATTGTATTTGTATACTTATATTTACAGAGGTAGTATTTCTAGCCCTCTCCTTTGGGTTCTAAGAGTCCAGTAGTATTATTGCACTAAATATGCCACATGTATCACCTATATGATGCTCCAGAAGAATAGAGGAGATAGGGATTTATGCAAAGGTATGGTGCTTCAGATGTTTTGGAGGCTTGGCTGGGGTTTTTTAATAGTTAAAGTAAATGCATCTACCATCATCCAGGACTCTTCCTGTAATGTCTACAAGAGTATTTTTTTGGTCCAAGGCAAAAAAATTTTCCTGCCAGCCAACAGACTAATCTGGAGTTTAGTTCTTACTAAAATTAAACAAAAGATAAAACAAACATTCAAATATAGATTTTTTCAGCATAATTTTTAAAAGTTGGTGCAGATGCATAACACAATTCATTCCTATCTGATCCCCCAAAAGAGTGATTTTATTTTATTTTTTTTTTTTTAATCTAAAAAGAACTTGACTGCTTTTTCTTTACCAAAGCTGTTCATCTTCTCACAGACATATCCTGGAAGTTAGCTTGCAAGACAAAGCCATTAAAATATCACAATTTGAGTAACTGGAAACAACTCAAAGGAAAGAAGGATGATGCAAAGAACCTTCTGGGCACTTTGGAGTACTCCATTTTATCAAATCCAGATCTTCCAAAATGGGGACTTGCAGTTAGAATTATATTGGGATCCAACACAAGAGAGAAAGTACTAACCTATATATTCCTACAAATCTGTTCCACCGAAATGTTAAGCTGCTGCATTCTGCTGCTGCACTTTTTGCTGCATCCAGGTACCCTTTGAGATAGCTCAGGAACATGACACAAATGTGCTGAAGCAGCTGCACTGTGGTTTTGCAGAGTATCATTTCAGTTATCCATGCAAAGGTGCTGCCACACTAATTCAATGAAAAGTCAGCATTTTTACCCACTGATGTTGTTCAGATGGTTAGAAGCAAAGACTCAAAAGAGGACAGGAAATATTAGAGGATTTAATTCAGATCTTGGTAATGGGTATTTGTAGCACATGGGGAAAAGTTAACATTTAAATTATTTCTCCTGAGTTCTTCCTTATTCAACTTCAAGCTCTCCCCTCTTATGTGCGGACTCAGCTACATTTTATTCAACTGCTGTGTCAGCAAATACATGTCATCAAGAGTCTCTTAACGACAATGAAATCCTGGGTCTTCTCATCTGCATATTGAGGAGACCTAAGCACTTTCACCTGGTTCACAGAGCATATTATTAACAAAACCAGGAAGAGTCCTGTAAGGGCAGTACAGGTGGACAATTTCAGATGAGATGAATGCTTGTCCATTACAAATTTGATGCATCTGAGAAGAAATACAGGAAACTTCAGGCATCTTCCTCCATCTTGACATTGGGTGAGGAAGCTGCACTCTGATTTATGGTACCAGAGGCTAGCAGGGTAGGTACTGATGTTTAACTTTCGTTATTTCATTTTAAAAATGTGTTTGATTGGGTATTTTCAATGATACAAGAGAAGTCTCAAAGTCTGTTGGACAAGTATGAAAGAAGAGAACAGCACTGGATTTGGCCTGCCATCATCTTCCTGGGTATTTTTACAATAAAATCATAAACAAGGGTTTTAATAATAAACATGAATAAATTGAGAATAGGTAGGCCCAGTTTCAATGTTTAAAGCTACTTAGCAGCTTGTCTTCCACATTTGCCTTTTTGGATACTTTCTTTATAAGTACTGATTCCAATCTTTATAAGTACTGATTCCAAATCTCCTTTACAATGATACATTCTTTTCTCATATCTTAACTTCTATTTGCAAGATTAAATGAAATGAAGCACGATTTCCCCTCTCCATTCAGATTTTACCGATATGATTTTTATTGGCAATATCTTCTGAGTAGAAAGGCAAATGGTCATTTGATGAGGGTAATACTTTTAAGAAACAGCTATAATTGTAGTAAAGGATGTTGAATTGATTATTCTAGAGACAGATCTATTAGATAGGAGAACAAATAAAAGATGTATAAACACTGTACAAGGTGCTACATTCCTGCCTGTGACCCTAGCAATAAGTGGACAAGAATTGCTCTGAATAAGAAATTGTTCCAAATTTCTATTTCCATTCAATCATCTGCATATCTGCTGAGTTTTGAAACAATTCCTTCAGTTATGATGCTACCTGTTACCAAATGTGAAAAACAGGAACTTCACAATTTGTTTAATCTCAGCCAGAGGATAACCAGAAATCATGTGGAAAAGATGACTACACCAGACATATGACAGTGCATTTAAAGGGAGAATTTCACATATGCTGTTGTGAGCTATGTGTGTTGAAGAAAGATAGCAGAATAACATCCTCATTGTTGATTAGTATTTTAGGTGTTGAATTTTCTGATTTTTTTTTTTCAGAAGTTAGATCTAAGCCATGACATCGAACCCCTTCCAAGAATCTCAATATGATTGCTGATGACTGCATTACTCTGCACACCATCACCTCTTCACGTAAAAGAAGCTTCTCTCTAATGTTTACATTTTTTTCTACAATCTTGCTTAGAGATAACATTCTTCATTTCCCTCAGATATTCTCTGTATTAAAACCCATATTTCTCATTTACGTGATTGGCATGTACAAAATAAGTAGTCTGTAAAGCAGTCAATTTCTTCCAGAACAGATAACCCATAAATAAACCTGAATTTTCATTAGTTATTAAATGCATACATACATATATATAAAGCTATATGCAGTACCAATGAGGCAGAGAAAAAAACTCTGAATGCCACTGGTTTTAAAGAAAGCTCTATGCTACTTTATTCAAAAACATTATTATTTTATGAAGTTGACTAATGTACAAGTAGGACTAATAGGACAAGAAAAATATGGAAAAGCCAGCTGCAACAGCAAACAACAAAATAAAAATACACACTTTCTCAATCTTTCTCGTAAATAATAACATGCTGTTTGAGATCTTCT
This sequence comes from Neopsephotus bourkii, assembly GCF_033783945.1. Classification (NCBI taxonomy): domain Eukaryota; kingdom Metazoa; phylum Chordata; class Aves; order Psittaciformes; family Psittacidae; genus Neopsephotus; species Neopsephotus bourkii. Next base: position 181,638 of record NW_026901923.1, read on the forward strand.
AACAATAACCATGAAATACTGCACAAAGCCATACCAAAAAGTGATATAAGGGATATTATGACATACATGTTGCTTTATCATTGAGTGCTCATGAAGAAAATTGGATCCATTCAAGCATTTCAGTTTGGAAGATTGTCACACACTAACGGCCTATGGTCACAATGTAAATCTTCCAACATTTTTGAGCTATTCAGTTGTCGAGGCTGCACATTACCAGTAAAAAATGGTGTTTCTACACACACTGCATCACTACTCAATCATCTACTTCAATAGATTGTTTTAGAGCAAACAAACAAATAGTTTTCCTTCTTTTCCATAATGAAGGCAATTCATTTTGAGAGATTAATATAATTGCTTCTGTTAGTTTCCCTTTTTATGAACCACCTTCAGAGAGATTTTAGAAAACCAGCAGGTTAGCTGAAAAATTTTGGCATTTTTTAGAAAACCAGTAAGTTTTTCAAAACAATGCTTTTTTTTGTTGTTGCCATTTCCTTAAAAGAGAAAAAGAAACCTGCCTATTTTAAAGGATCCTTGAATTAAATTTTGCTTAAGTTTGAATTCTCCTAGAAAAATACGTCAAGCTTGTAAGTTCTGCTTCTTTTTAAGAAACTAGTACAACACTAAATGCTTCCACAAATAGCCTTTTAGCTACTTTCTACGAGTGCTGGTATAAAAGCTCTCCTAAATCAAGTCCTATTTTAAAAAACATTAATTTTGACTAACACTTTATCCAAACGTGAGAGCATTCAGACAGTGTGAGAGATTCAGCACAGTGGAAAGCCAGTTCTATTGAATTCATAGTATGTAAGAAGGAATGATGCATGAAAAAATCAAAAGAAAATGAAGTGCAAAGAGCTGCTTTATAGGACAGCCAGGCTCTTCAAGCATAACAGGAGTGGCCTTCTGAGCAAGAATCTTTGGATTACCAGACCTGAACAACTGAGCTCATACAGAAAAGGAAGGGCAGGAAGAAGACCATTTGTGTATATCAGCGCAAGAGACCATGGCTAAACGCAGTTTTCTGTGGACATCAACAAATGGGGTGCAATTAGTACTCTGATTTATTGCAACATGAATGCATTAGTAATTAGAGCAAAGTTACTGTACAACATCTTAACTGGTTGGGCACAATACCACCTACCACTACCTTGGTTTGCCTTTAGCATGTAAGCCATACCCAGTTTACCACCAGAATAATATTTCCAGGAAGAATTATTAAAAAAAAAAGAAAAAAAGTATCAAGCCTTCTAGCTCTTTTCTCAAGGTGCAATTATTATTTCAGTCCATGACAAAATTCACTATACCCTCCTTAGGCTTAAGGGCTTTTCTAGTCTCCCACAAGGACTCCTGACTTTGTCACCTTCTTCCAGCATGGCCTCGTTTTGGGTGGCATAGTTATTTTTCTTCCTAGTACCTGGTATAGTGCTGTGTTTTGGCTTTAGTCTGGGAATAATGTTGATGTTTTAGTTGTTGCTAAGCAGTGCTTACACTAAATCAAGGACTTTTCAGATTCTCACCCAACCCCACCAGTGAGTAGGCTGGAGGATACAAGAAGCTGGGAGGGGGCATAGCCAGGACAGCTGACCTAAACTGGGCAAAGTGATATCTCATACCGTTTGACATAATGCTCAGTATATAAACTAGGGGGAAAGCTGACTAGGGGCTGCTGCCCAGGAACTGGCTGGGTACCAGTCAGCAGGTGATAAGCAATTGCACTGTGCATCACTTGTTTTGTATCACAGTATCACAGTATGTTAGAGATTGGAAGGGACCTCAAAAGATCATCTAGTCCAATCTTATTTTTTTTTTGTCACCACCATCATCGTGCCTTCTGGTTCTGTCCTATTTAACTGTCTTTATCTCAACCCACAAATTTTACTTCTTTCCCCCTCCCTCCTCACAAATCCTCTCCTGCATCCCACAGCAGTCAGGGGAAGTGAGCAAGTGCCTGTGTGGTGTTTAGCTACTTGCCAGGTTAAACTACAAGACAGTCTTAGCGTTTTGCCTCCAACACCCAGAAAGGAGGTGTCCCTTTCAAGTCTCCTAATCGCAGTACTGTTATTTCTTCTAGGGAATATCAACAGTTAGTGAAGGTGTATCAACCACCTCAGTTTCACCATCTCCTCTAAAAAGCTACGCACGATTTTCCTTCCTGGCAAGGACCACTTACCCTGCTGCCCCTGCGGTGTTTGAGAGATGATGAACTGTGCTGGCTGCAAGTTGGTTGTTGGATGCACCAAAACAAACTGTTGCAGGTTGAGATTCTGTTGCTGAAGCTGCTGCAAGTGCTGCAAATCCTTAAGGAAACGGGGGGGGGGGGGGGGAAGGGAAGAAAAGAGGGGACAAAAAAAGATTAAAAAAAAAAAAAGGGAAAAGAGAGAATTGTGTTTTAGACATTTAAGTCAGCCATGACTCCCACTGTAACTAGATTTCCTATCAACCAGTTATATTCTAATATTTAAAGATAAATGTGGATGCCCAACATAGCAGTCTTGCTACCTGCTACTGAATATCTTTTACACTGGCAATTTGAGTTTCTCTGTCCTTTGTAAAACCGAACAAAAATTGTATACCAAATAACCTAGCAAAGTATTTCCAGTACTGCTCTGCTTTAACAAAAAAGAAAATCAGTTCCCTCTCTCCCCACCTCAAATGCAGACATTTTTCAGACTTACTTTCTGAGGATACAACTTTGCTACAAAATTCACTGTTGACAAATCAAGCATATTAGCTGGGAGCTATTTTGTTTATAACAACAATTACCATTCTAATCAGCAATAGGAAAGCAAAAAATTACAGCTTCCTAGTTTGCATTTTTCAGCCCAAATTTCAGAAAGTAGCTAACATAAATAGCAAATAAATATATTTTATTAGTTTTAATCAAATTACAATAAGCTTAATAAACATGGTTATAATTAAAGATTAAAAGGGATAATTGAAAACACTGCACAACTGTAGAACCCTATTTTTATGCATGTAAACCACTCAGAACTATTAATTCTCTATAATCAAATGCTGGTCTCAACATAAATGCTGATCTTTGAAAAATGATAATCTTTTCCTTTCATCTTCTTCAAACACAACAATAACAAGAGTAACTGAAATTTGAAAATGGAAGCACAACATGAAGCTGGCCAACATAACAGAGGTAATCTATGAAAACTATCTATTTACTTGTGTAGAATCTTTCTACCTTCCTGGGAAGAAACTGTTTCAAAATACCCACCAAGCAGATGGATAAAAGCCTGAGATACTGCCCAAACATAGAATTTCCCGTTCAAGAAACCAAACAAACAAAACAAAAACCCTCCCAAAACTCTTCATCCTGATGAGTTACTCAGATACTGGGGTACCCACCCGTCTGCAGGCAGATGCCCTTTTCTGGGTCTGTCAGAAAATGTTAACATTGCCAGTTTGCCCCTAAGCAGTGCTCAGTCTTGCTGCCTGAATGGAGCTGCTAGTTTTAACATACCTGATAAGCCACACTAAGACCTGCTTCTTAAGACCCATAAAGCTGCCCGCACACATTTTGACTGATGCAGGTTACTGAGCACTCAAAGAAGCTGCTCAGACAGCAGATGTGAAAGGCCATTAATTGCCAGTGATGGAAAGTCAAGACAGACAAGAATAGCATTTTATTTACATAATACAATCATTTGCAGAATACAGTTATCTGACTATGACCTTACATGATTTTTAAACTGTTAAACTAAGACTTCAAAGTTGCAACAATCTCCTGCTGGGGAAGAGAGGTGGGGAGTATTGGCAGGTAGAAAGGAAGACTAGGGAGGGGAAAAAAAGAGTCAATTGATTTACAAGACCACACACAGGCATTGTAAGAAAATGACTACTTAACCTGCATTACGAAGACACTGGCCATCAATCACTTAGGCAAACTGGTCATGGTAAGACAAAAGCATGCAATGTAGCAATATGGTAGACAGACAAAAGATGGGCTGACCAAGCAATGCTCTTTAAGAAATGAAAACTTACATTTCATAAGAGGATGGCACTATTTCAAAAAGTGCCTGCCAGCAGAACAGAGTGGTTTTGAAGTTGATTGCTTTCAGAAAATTCTAGAAGTACTGCAACCATTCCTATGAAATCAAGGCAAATTTCCTTCCAAAATAAAGAGATACAACTATTTCAGATTTTACCCAACACCTCTGTTTCTTCTGATTTTGTACTAGTTAGATCTGTCAGAACTGTTACTAAAAACTCTTACTTCTTCAGTCCAAGCCACAACAGCAACGTGGACCTCCATTCATTTATTCACTTAATTTCAATGTTCTACTGGCTATCTTTTCAGATTGAGCAGACCCTCCAACACAGAGAGGCTCCTACTGAAATGGATGCAAGGACTAGATGCAGAGGAAGAAACAAAAATAGAAAGAGCAGGGCAAGCTGACTAAGGCTGTGAACACTCAGTAAAAGAAAAATAAATGGAGACTGAAGGATTAAAAGAGATGTGGATAAGTGAAAAAGTAGAAATACAAAAGGAAGAGTTGGGAAGAAATTTTTGAAGGAAAAACTGTGGACAGAAAAACAGACGGGTTTCAGATTTTGATGGAAAAACTGTGGACGTCCCCCACCAAAAGCAAACAACTGAACACACACACACACACACACATGATCATGTAGATCTCAGATGATGTGAAGAAGTACCACAGTAGATGGAGTTATATAACAAAAAGAATACAAACTGTGTGGTTTTGAGATCAAAAGAAGAGAGCTTTCTGTTTAAAATGACAGTATTCACAAAATAGGGTACTCAGCTAAGATATGACAGCTGTTATCATCTGGCTCTTACACTTCAATATGAAAAAACTGCTTCTAAATTGAGGCCTTGGGGATAACTGGTATAAGCAATCTTATTCCATGCAACTACGTTGGTAAATGGTACGTTGGCTGAGTCTTGTTTAAATACAGAAATACAATTCCATAGCACAGAATGGAAACGATGCCTCCAAGGCTAATCAGTCTTAAATAGCCCCTCAAATTAATTTGAAATCCAACTTTATTTCTACCTTGGGAAAGTTCTATTATTTAGTTAATTGTAGCATTACAAAAAGTCTCCCAATAGCAACCATGAAAACAAACCTGACACTGTTTCTCTACACCAATCTTTTCCTCAATGGCAAAAATCTGTCTACTAGCACAAGCACATAGAAAGAGATGGAAAGACTTTTCAGGAAACATGCACTTCTTCTAGTGCTGCCTAACAATTTAGGAAGATCAAAACAATCTAGCTCCTATCTTGGCAGAATAATCTGTCAAGTGATGCATCTTGACAGGAGGAATTATCTTGGTTTTGTTTTTTAAAGTCATCTGAAGTTCTAAATTCATTAGGGGCTATAGCAATAGGACAAGGGGTGATGGGTTTAAACTTAAACAGCGGATGTTCAGGTTAGACATAAGGAAGAAGTTCTTTAAGACTGGTGAGGCACTGGAACAGGTTGTCCAAGGAAGTGGTAAATGCTCCATACTTGGCAGTGTTCAAGGCCAAGTTGGACAGAGCTGTGGGCAACACGATCTACTGTGAGGCACCCCTTTCCATGGCAGGGTGGCTGGAACTAGATAATATTAAGGTCCTTTCCAACTACAACCATTCTATGATTATCTCTAGCTATGACTTCAGAACTTAAGCATCTTTGACATTGACACCCTTTATGTTAGGGATAGGCTGGAGAGTATCAAACTCTGTCTGGGGACAGGTGAGCAGATAACAGAGAGCTTGTGGGTTAGGGTTAAAGGGAAAACCGCGATGGGAGACATTACCGTGGAGATATGTTATAAACCACCCGATCAAGAGGAATCTGCAGATGAAGCACTCTATAGGCAGATAGGAAAAGCCTCAGGCTCACAGGCCCTCGTTCTCATGGGTGACTTCAACCACCCTGACATCTGTTGGAATGACGGTACGACCCGGCACAAGCAATCCAGGAGGTTCCTCAATTGTGTGGAAGACAACTTCCTTCTGCAAGTAATAGAGGAACCGACAAGGAGAGGTGCCATGCTTGACCTTGTGCTCACCAACAGGGAAGGGCTCGTTGGAAATGTGGCGCTACAGGGCAGCCTTGGATGCAGTGACCACGAGATGGCTGAATTTGAGATCCTCAGGACAGTGAGAAGAGCTTGAAGCAAGCTTACTGCCCTATACTTCAAAAAGGCAGACTTCAGCCTCTTCAGGAACCTGCTTAGTAAGGTTCCATGGGATATAGCCCTAGAGGGCAGGGGGGCCCAAGACTCTTGGTTGGTCTTCAAGGATCACCTGCTACAAGCTCAGGAGTGCTGCATCCCAACTAGAAGGAAGTGCAGCAGGAGGGCCAGGAGACCTCCTTGGATGGATAAGGAGCTGCTGAGGAAAATTCAAATGAAAAAAGAGCTTTATAGAAAGTGGAAGCAAGGACAGGCAGCCTGGGAAGAGTATAGGGTTGTTGTCCGGGAAGCTAGAGACCAGGTTAGGAAAGCTAAGGCCCAGTTAGAATTAAACTTGGCTAGGGATATTAAGGATAACAGGAAGGGATTCTACAGGTACATAGCAAATAAAAAACAGATTAGGGAGAACGTAGGCCCCCTCAGGAAGCTCTCGGGTGAACTAGCTACACAGGATCTGGAGAAGGCTGAGGTTCTGAATGACTTCTTTGCCTCGGTCTTCTCTAGCAAAGGCTCTGACCACACCACCCAAGTCTTGGAAAGCAGACGCAGGGACTGTGAGATTGAAGACCCTGGGCCCACTGTAGGAGAGGATCTGGTTCGAGACCATCTTAAAAATCTGAATGTGCACAAGTCCATGGGTCCTGAAGAAATCCATCCGCGGGTCCTGAAGGAACTGGCGAATGAAGTTGCTAAGCCGGTGGCCATCATATTTGAAAAATCATGGCAGTCAGGTGAAGTTCCCGATGACTGGAAAAAGGGAAATATAACCCCCATTTTCAAGAAGGGGAAAATGGATGACCCGGGGAATTACAGACCTGTCAGTCTCACATGGATCTGTTGGAACAAGTCCAGAGGAGGGCCATGAGAATGATCAGGGGACTGGAGCACCTCCCATATGAAGATAGGCTGAGAAAGTTGGGGCTGTTCAGCCTGGAGAAGAGAAGGCTGCGTGGAGACCTCATAGCAGCCTTCCAGTATCTGAAGGGGGCCTACAAGGATGCTGGGGAGGCACTCTTCATTAGGAACTGTAGTGGTAGGACAAGGGGTAATGGGTTAAAATGTGGTTAAAACAGGGGAAGTTTAGATTGGATATAAGGAGGAAATTCTTTCCTGTTAGGGTAGTGAGGCACTGGAATAGGTTGTCCAGGGAGGTTGTGAATGCTTCATCCCTGGCAGTGTTCAAGGCTAGGTTGGACGAGGCCTTGGGTGATATGGTTTAGAGCAAGGTGTCCCTGCCCATGGCAGGAGGGTTGGAACTTGATGATCCTAAGGTCCTTTCCAACCCTAACTATTCTATGATTCTATGATTGAAGTCTACATCATATAAACACCGATCATGAATTCTGAAAAAAAGTAACTTTTACAAAGAACTCCAAAACTTAGTAAAACTGTTTAGTGTCAATTTAGCATCAGCCCAGCAGCAGCACTAACCTCTTACCAGACTGCTGCAGCTGATAACCTGATATTATTTGAGGGCAAATGAAAGACATGATGCTTCTGCAACTAGCTAATTTAATAAGGTAAAACCCCTGCTGCAGAAACCTGCCAGTCAATCAATTATTCAAAAATCATCAATTAAAACAAACATGCAGCTGTGTAATCAGCTATATGTTTACAATAGCAATGCAAACAAAGCTGAGCAGTACTTGTAAATGGTTGTCAAGATGGATCAAAAAACATGGGTTTATTCACCTACAAACATACAGCACAGCTACCGGTTGGGCAGAGAAGAGATTCAGAGCCAGCACTGCGGAAAAGGACTCGAGGGTGTTGGTTGATGAGAAACTTAACATGAGCCAGATTCAGTGTGTGCTCACAGCACAGAAAGCCAACTGTATCCTGGGCTGCATCAAAAGAAGCGTGACCAGCAGGTTGAAGGAGGTGAACCTGCCCCTCTACTCTGCTCTTGTGAGACCTCACTTGGAGTATTGTGTGCAGTTCTGGTGTCCTCAACACAAAAAGGACATGGAACTGTTGGAACAAGTCCAGAGGAGGGCCACAGGGATGATCGGGGGCTGGGGCCCCTCCCGTATAAAGACAGGCTGAGAAAGTTGGGGCTGTTTGGCCTGGAGAAGGCTGCATGGAGACCTCATAGCAGCCTTCCAGTATCTGAAGGGGGGTTTATAAAGATGCTGGGGAGGGACTCTTCGTCAGGGACTGTAGTGATGGGACAAAGAGTAACAAGTTCAGACTTAAACAGGGGAAGTTTAGACTGGTTATAAGGAGGAAGTTCTTTACTGTAAGGGTGGTGAGGCACTGGAATGAGTTGCCCTGGTAAATTGTGAATGCTCCATCCCTGGTGTTGTTCAAGGCCAGGTTGGACAGAGCGTTGGGTGACATGGTTTAGTGGGAGGTGTCCCTGCCCATGGCAGGGGGGTTGGAACTAGATGATACAAGGGTCCTTTCCAACAATAACTATTCTATGATTCTATATTATGCCTTGCACTTTCATCATAAGAAAGTAACAAGATTCAACCAAGCTACATTTATATATCAAAATAACATATCCTAAAATAAATTAATTGCAAAGCCAAGCATTTAAGTAATGAGGAATGCCAGAAAACAAGCAAAACTTTCCATTTTAACCCTTGTGTTACAAATGCACATTGTATGTATTTCTATAGGTGGGAACTACACGATCACATGCTATTTTTCATAGAACCTTTAGCTCATTCACATGCACAAACCAGAGAACACTCACTTCAGAACCTCCTACTTGACAGCACATGCCTGATCTTTTCAACCCTTCTCAAACACTTTTTGAAGATTCTTTAAGTTCTGGAGAAAACCCCAGTATGAAATCAGTAATTCTAAGCACTCAATGCTTTTTCATAGCTTCCCACTGAAGTGGAAGAGCGGGATTAACCACATCTTGCACACGCACAAAAATACCCACTAACACCTGTGGATCACTTACATTTAGGTTGACTCACATAATATCAAATGGGAACCCTGTGACAGATGCACAGAGAGATGCTAGAAGCTAATGACAAGGACATTTCCCATTCTTTTCTTGAAATATGCCTGTATTACTGGCTATAGACAAAGGCTCGAGAAAATTAAGAGATAATCTTGGGAGTTATGAGCTTCCTTGAACTCTACATTCTTGAATCATCTCCAGATCATGACAGTAGAATGGGAAACTTTACTAAAAGGAGTAGTAATATCTGGTCACAGGGCACCAAGAGACTCAGTGGGCAGCTTCAATTCTGGCATTCTAAAGTGGGTTGGCATCACTCTGGCCTTTGTAAGGACAGCCAAAGAGGTCAGAACTTTTAGACCAACACTACGGAAGTTTGCCACCTGAGGTAAGAAAAACCTGATAGCACAACCAGGCTGTTATTCAGCTAGCAGACTAGCACAATAAAGGAATAGCATATTTCACCAATGGAAGTCACAGGTAATTGCAGCATTTCCATTCTTTTACTTAACCAGCCCTCATCTTCACTTCTTGGACACTTCATCCCAGTTAAACGCAAGTGAAAACAGTCAGAATAGGAAGCATCAGTCTTAAAGAACCTAGTCACTGTAAGAAGTAGCAAGTTTGGAGATTACATTCCCAACATATTTTGCGTATCTACACTAATCAAACTGGAATATTACATACTAAGAACCTTAATCTATGGGAAGATGGACCTCAGCAACACAAGTACTAGTAGCACTCAAGGTGCCTATGTTGTACATTCGGTTACCCTTGTCCAGAATCGCAGAAGATTCACCATAAAATTTGCTAAGCGTAGAGTCAGTGGCACTGCATTCTCTACATTGAACTAAGCCAACCCTGGAAGACCCAGGATCTTTGCTAGTCCTAGTAAGCAGAACTTGCTTCACAAGTAGAATTAATAGGTCTTTTAGCACCAGACCATAAAACCGTAAAGATGCTGACACCAGACTCACTACACGCAAGAGCGCCCATTCTTGGTCACTGAACTTGGAGCAATAAGCACTAAGCCAAAATACCACACAACCATCTCAAGTCAAACCATCAGCTCTACCATTTTGCTATTTGGATCTAACAAGCATTCTTTCTGATATATGTGTGTCCCTTCCCATCCACACAGGTCTTGACAAGTATCATTTCTATGGGCATCTTTCTATACCCCTTTTTCTCCTTTCTCAAGCTAACTACAAGAAGGAGGAAATTCCAGAAAATACAGCACCTGGTCAGATTCTGGAACAGACTGAGAAGCCCAGTGGAACTGATAAGCAGCTGGTATGCACTCTTTGCTAAAACTATCAACTTCAATCTCATCAGCTAAGGATGCATGAGAAAAGGCTCTAGAAACTCACTGAATAAGAAAGAAAAACAGCATTTGAATGATGCAATTAGTCAAATCTCTTTATTTTCCACCCTCTCAAGCCTCCAGGCTCACCTGTGCAATCTGTATTGGCTGAGATAGAGGGATCTGCGTCATCGGCGTTGCAGCAGAGGCCGAGATGGTAGCACCAGCAGCGCTATGCTGCTGACTGGCTGAATGCTGCACTGCAGCTGCCAGCAACTGTGCCTGCGCCTGTTGTAGCAATAACTGTTGCTGGGCTGGCGTCAACGTGAGCTATAAATAATTAGAAAACACAGCCATTAATAATGGAAAGAGACACTTCAGCTACAATCATTAGCTAGCTCATTAGTAGTTATATTACCCAGACATGCCTAGAACTGTTACTACAATTCAGCCATTAACTAGCCAGTGACTCTGGCCTTCAGTAAGGACAGCTGGCTACTCAACAAGATGTAGGAACCAACCCACCACACACCTGCCATAAACCAAACTGCATGAAGGCAAGTATTTGCATTTACTGGAACCTACAGAACCAAACTTTACTCCTAACTTTTCTTCACAACTCTACCAGGAGGTTCAGGAAAAGGGTGATTAATAGCTAGCAAAAGAATCAGTACCTAACTTTACTCCTAACTTTTCTTCACAACTCCCCCAGGAGGTTCAGGAAAAGGGTGATTAATAGCTAGCAAAAGAAAAGAATCAGTATTGCCAGGATTTGAAAGGAAATTTACACCCAGGAGAACAGCAAGTAATTTGCCAGATGAATGAGAAGCAGGAACACTGGCTATGGCTACTGAACAAACTGATAACACCCCAGCTGCTTCACATTAGCATGAATCTCTGCCATATTTCATCATTTCCATTATGCCATAAGATATAAGAACATGAGCTCCATTTGTTTCTCTCCAAGTCTCCCCCATCTGCCTTTTTTTTTTTAGTAAAATAGAGTTGGCAAGTTTACATCCCTTCCTTTTCCCAAACACACATTATCTCTGTGAAACAGGTGGCAGCAGTCTCTCCTTTACATGTAAATGAATCTTGATGCCCATATAACCTACAATCCATATCTGCATAGGCCTGGAGTTTAGAATGTTTCACCAGTACAGACAATCATAAATTAAATTAAAACAAACCCTTTCTTTTTTTGAGAATCAGAATAATAATAAAATATGCTGAGTTTTAAGCACAGTCTCACTCGTATATTAAAACAATCTCACTTTAAAAACTTTCAAATGTAATTATCCAAAAACTAAATAGTATGTTTACTTACACACTAGCATACCAGATCTAACAACTGAACATGAAATTAAGATACTGTTCCATTCAAGAGTAATCTAACCTATACTTCAAATCATAAATACACTGTAGAAGCAACTGCCCTACACTCCTTGTTAACATGCAAACTCTTACTGCAAAGCTGATTACACAGAAGCAAGCTCTTTAACCAAACCAGTCAATTCATAGAACTTGCTTTGTTTTTTTTTTTTAAACGACTGAAAGGATTTACCACAATTCAGAAACACCAGTAATCCTAAACCAACAGTTATTTCTTAATTACTTCCAAAGATGTGCAATTAAAAGAATCAAAATTGGTAAGTTAAACCAGGAGGGTTGAGTGGGCTTAAGGCAAGCACTAATACAGCTACTTAAAAGGAAACATGTTTGAGAAGAGGAAGAATTAGTCTCAGCAGTTCCCATAATTTTTGTTCTTCACCTGGCTATCTGGTATGATTTAGTCTCATGTTCCCATGCCTCACTGTAATCTTGGGGGGGAGGGGGGAATGAAAATCCTCTTTACGACATCCATGACTTTCTCATTTGTACACACACAAGGTTTTAATTTCACTGTAGAATCAGGATGGATATTTAGAACAGAGGTATTTTTTTCTTAAAGCAAATATTTTGCAACTAAACTCAAAGATTACATTCTGCTTTTTTATAGGAGGTATTTTCTGTCCCCTCTTTCACTTGAGTTTCTTCCTATGCTAAAGGAAATGACAATTACCCTCATTGATAGCTCTATGGGGCCTACCACACATAGTACCATCATTTACTGGACAGGATGCTTACTACAGTATACTTGGTGAAATCTTACCCCAGTGATCTGTCCTCCGGCCAGCATGAGCTGGGTCTGGGGTATGGCCGCCTGCACTGAAGGCTGCTGGGAAGGCTGGCATGGTTGCTGAGAGTCCCCGGATTCTTCATTAGATTTAGACTAGTAAAAAAAAAAAATACAGCTTTTTATAGTGTAAAACAGATATTAACGTATAACACTGCTGTCTCTCAACACTGCACAATAAAAATGTTTCATCTGCATACAAAAAGCCCTTAGGTTTACTTTAAGAGTGTGTTTAAGCAATGGCTCTATGTGACCACCATCTCAGCTCCAATTGCTCAAATATGTCTGTAGGTAATGCAGTTTAAACAAAACCAAAAAGACTCTCAGGTCTTTTGTAACTCTGACATAATTTTCAGGTCTCATTCCATTTTATGAAATGCAGTTGAAACCGACACAACCTTTTACCATAAAGAAAGAAAAGGCCGTTATAATTATTCATTGCCTAAAATCCTGAACAACAGAATGAAGGAAAGCAGACTGTGCTTCCATTTTCTCTATCTGCATCCTACACCCCTAAGTCATCATTCTGTTGGCTTATAGGGAACTGGTTTGAGAAATCCTCACAATCCTCACAGGTTTATCTACCTACAGCAAGATACATAATAAATACAATGCTTTTAAGTAATCAAAGTTTAGCATTTATTCAAATGAATGCTATTTTATTTAAAAATATTTGGGGTCTTAGGGGTTTTTCTGTGGTTTTCATTTTGGGGGAGGCATTTGTTTGGGTTTTTTTTCATTTTGTTGTTTGGGGTCTTTTTAACAGAAGTAATTGTAAAGACATGAGAGAGGAAATGCAAGTGCATGATGAGGGGGAGAGTTTTATGATAATTAAAACTGGTTATGCAGAACATTAAAATTCTGCATAGATTTGCATATTTTCCACCACCTGTTTTCGGGGCTGCAGAGCAGGCTAATTAACATAAAGGCTCTGATTAATTCTGCCAGTCATTGAGTGATAATTACAGCGCAGGACTGTAAACACTGCACTGGAGATACAGCCTGTTTGCCAACATCTCTCTCAGGGATGGAAGTTTACCATGGCAACCAAGGCAATTTTCTGCCTCCTTCCTCATAGAAAGGAAGGTCACTGTACCGCCTCTTCGTTCCAAATTGTTATTATGTATAAGTGGGTCCACATTCTGTTGCATTCTGTGTAATGCACTACCTACATTCTTTAATAACAAGCACTATTGAAACCAGTTCTCAATAAGACTGCATCCATCCCTCGTCCCTTAAACTACTACTGAGGAAGTGGCACATTAACCGATATATTAAAGTCTTCAGCATCTGAGCATAAGTTTGAAAGCTTTGATGTCTCACGTATGTTATCAAACAACAATTACTCTGACTTACTTTAAAATCACTATGTGTTATTTACACAAGCTATCTACACTAGCTGCATTACAAAGTTAATGTTACATTATATTCCTATATTCAGCTACCAGAAACAAGGACAAACTGCAAAGTAATACTTGCTATTTTAAAAACACATTAATAAATGGAAGAACATGAAATATTCCTCGAGGTTTATAGTTCTCATGATACACTACATGTCTGAAATTCAGTATAAAATTACAATCACTGCATGGTTTAACCCCAGTTTCTGAATACTTACAATTCTGAGCCTGATTTACAGTTGTAAGATTATCATTCCTTCATACCTACACTTGCAATACCAGTCAGAATGAAAGAACAAAGTAGCATATCATAGGTTAAAAACCATCTCTAATGGGACCACAATGCTGTCTGGAATGAGAGAAGGATGAGCAATGGAAAGTAATTGTCTTACCTGTACATTTAAGGACTGAGCAGCAGCCTGTAAACTTGTTCCAGCAAGCTGGACCTACAACACAGTGCAAAAAGGGAAATGAAATTACATAGAATGCACAAAAAACTTAACGTAAAAAGAACTATCTCAACAAAAACTCCCCCAAGAACAATGCATGCCCCTCTAACACCTGCATTAGTGAAAGGGTTGTACTCCAGGCTGAAAATCTGTAACTCTCCCAGTGTTCATCTATCTCTTGTTGAACATATTCCTGCCTAGAGATCTAGATAACATAATGAAATTGAGTTGAAACAGCATTTTGAGGTGGCCAGGCTAACTATTCCTGTTTAAAAAAATAGAACTAAGTCTTCAGGGAGGTCAGTAAGCTCTGCTCATCATCATCATCCTCGTTGTTTCAGAATGGTATTACCCGAGACATGTACACTGCATTTACCCACTTTCTTATACGACAGAGGAGCAATCACCCGCATAGCACAAAACCCACAGCATAAACACTCTTCCTCAAATCAGCATATTCAAGTATGCACAGCCCTCAGCCACCGAAAAGAAAATCTCAAAACAGACAGTGGAGACACTTTTAAAAAGCTGTATTGATTCAGGTATACTCAAAACTTGAATTCAATATTTGTGATTAACAGGTCCAAAGAAGGTCTTTGTGGGTTAGCAGTGAAGAAAAACTGATGCTTCAGAAAGTGAGATTTTTGAAGTGTTATTTTATCTTTAATAAGGATTTTCTCTGTACAACAAATGCTAATTTTTAGTTTACTAGCGACCTTTTTAGTTGGTCTCATCTTGTTTATACCACCACTCCTACTAATACAAAGAAGGAATACTATGTAATTAATTACCAACACTTTCAAAGGTCAGAATTACAGCCTGTAGTGAATTCTACCTCTGGTCATGCTTGAAAACCACTGCTCATTTGAAAACCAGGAAACACATACGGATACAATAAAGCAAAGCAAAATGTAGCACTCTTGCCTCTGTAAAAAGATATCCCCACATAATATACATCACAAAAGAGAGCCCACACATCTGCAAGCACAGGAAGGTGAGTTTTAATTGCAGTACACAAGATTAATAACTGAGTATTTGAACAAGCAACCCTTGAGAGACACCTTGGAAGTATTTCCTACCACTCTAGACAAAGGTGCTAAACTTACTAAGCATATTCTACATCTAAGCAAGCACTCCCAGCAAACCTCCTCCTCATCACAAGCAAAATATACTTTGACGAAGTTGATGCAATCTCAACTTTCAACGTGAATTAACAGCAGAGAATAATCTAAGCTATAGTAGCCTGCCCTCCACAAATATACTCAGAAATAATATTTTTAAATGAATAAAAAATATAAAATAGACCACGCAAAACTATACAAATGTATCTCACTCAAGTACAGCCAGCATATTCCTGAAAATCTTTGAATGCAATTTGGACACAGCTTCCACCACACAAAAAAACCCATTTCTAATTAAAACTTACACTGTTCCTGATTATTGCCTACAACCTAATGTTTTGTATCAGTCTGAAGCAAAGCGCTGTGTGTGAGTAACAGTGAAAAATAAAGCTGAATAACACCCCACTAACAGCCACCACATTAGAAGTGGACAGTTTGACAACAGATTCCCACACACCTGCAGATACATAAAAGAATAGTTGAGATTTTCCTTTGAACTAGAGTTTCAAGAAATGAATCACACTTATCAAACATGAAGTTATAAAGATCCTGACAACTGTTTAAATAAATACATTTCCAAAGCAAAATATAGCATTGTGCTAAATACAATTACTGTCCCGGATCAATCTGTGTAACAAAATGAAGACTAAAACAAACACAAAATTCAGCAGAACAGCTGTATCTGTCTCTGTGTTAAACACGTAACTGACAACCCATGAAAACTAGTCAGCCTTTCTCTACATAAAGGCAGCCTACAACAGGCTATTGGTTCAGCAAATTCAAACACAGTCACTCCCTAGGTCCTATATAACTCAATCTACTAGGAAAATTATAGTTATTTGATGTGTGGAATCTTCCACACAATAAAACGGCAGTTCAGAGCTCTTAAAAGAGGGCGTAAAAGCTTCAGCATGTCAATTATACCACAATTGACTGTGCAACCTCAGACCACAAACATTCAGGGTCAGCCAATTAGGTACAGTATTTTAGTTTAATCTTGGTGCTGAGGAAGGGAAATAAATTAGGACATTTGTTTTTGTAACATCAAGTATGAACAGATTAAAGAGAACTACAAAAAATGCCCCTTATACTTCTCTTCACCTAAGGATGCCCTATTTTCCTTCAGCCTACATCTGAAGTTCAGCTTTGATTCCCTAAACACAGCATCAGCAGAACAGAGAAACAGTAGTAGAAGCCTGAAAATCATCTGACAAACAGGTCCTTGAAGTAACTAAAAAAAAAAAAAAAAATTAAAACTCACGAACAGTATATGCTTAGTAAGTAGCATCACTTTATATCTTGAGTTAACGTGCAAGAGCTTGAAAGATTGAATCATTTAACACCACTTCTGGTTTCATCAGGTAGGGACAGCTTCAGAACCCTAGCAGCTGCTGGGCCAGTACAATCCTTTATCAAAATGATTACATTTTACCTTGCCTTTCAATTTGTTGCCTTTCAATATCTCCATTAAAATTTAGGGAGAGTAGGGGGAAAATAAAAACGCTTTAGGCATTTTTAAGTCCCCCCAAAAGCGGCTCTCTAGTTCCCCCAAATAGGTCTCACCCTATTTTGACATATTCTGCAGCCTAATGCACTGAAGTGAGTGCTACAGTAAGAACTTTTTCCCACCCAAGCTATTTAAGCATGTGGTGTACCCATATATTTCTTTGCATGTTCCTATCATTCACAGAAAGAGAGAACACACAGCATAGAAGAGCAGCTGTGTTCACACCTGTCCAAGTCTATCTTATATTGAAATGGGTCTTCTCTTACCTGATGAAGATGCCCAAGGAAGGCCTGGGCCTGGGCTGTAGAGATAGCTCCTCCGACAGGCACAGGCTGCTTTTGAAAGTCCAGGCCGTTTGTTTGCGTGCCTGGAGAAAAAGAGATAAGAACTATTAGTTATTACTTTTATGGAATAAGAATTAATATTCCTAAGTCTTTTGCTATTCTCTCAATTCTATGCAGCAGAAAAGTACTTTGAGAGTAACAAGAATTTAAGATTTTTACTGAAAAGAGAATGGGGGTGAGGAAGCAGTATTACTTCCAGACTTCAATAATATAGGAGGTGGCAGCTGAATCAAATCAATGTTGTATTTTCTTTAGCTTCTCTCACCTATGTACACCATTACCCCATCATTCTCTGCCATGGTTTGAGAACCAAATGAATGCATGCTGCTAAGGTTAAACTGCATTTACATTGTCCATGTCCTCTCTATCTAGCAGCTGAAGACTATCGTCAAGTTCAGAAAGTGAAGTCCATATAAAAATCACTTTTCATTAAACACAGTTAAAATAATACTTGCTGAAAACAGAAGTACCATGTACACACAGCAGTTACAGGCCACAGTTTCGCTCCTGATAAAAAAATAACTCCACATTTCCATGATGTGCAGAGCTCTCATAACAAAACTGCTTGGGCTTGCTTTTGCTCGCACCATTTTTCCTATAACTAAAACCTGATTATTTTCCTATATTTTTGCCGGTCTTCTTCCTAAGTAGCTCAGAAAACATGAAAAACCCTCAACTATCACCAAATAATCTGGTTGTGAGAAGAACTGGAGGGGAGGAGGGCTCTGGGACAGAGACAGCCGTGGACATTTTTTCCACAACTAACACAGATTTCTCTTCTGCCAAGAGGGATTCTAACTACAAACTTTTAAGACATTCCGTGGGGAGGTGATAAAATCAACATTAGGGGTTATCAACAACTGGTTTTGTATGGTGTGTATGACTACTTTAAGCAGCTAAGAAGAAAGCAGACTCCTTTCTTTCCTTCCTTTCTTCCTTGCACCAGGCTGTGTGGAATTTCTAGAACAGATGATGCAATCTTAAAAATTGTGTGCCTGAAATGAAGTAAAATCAGCTTTAGACTTGAGTGTTACTCTTGATGACAATCAGATTTTGGTCAGTGTTCAACTGACTCCTATGTCATCATCTACCATTTTTTGCCATAAAAATTGGTTTTACCTATTAAGCAAGAGAGTCACAGCTCTTAAACAATAATAGGGGTTTGCTGCTCCTTAGAAACATCTGTAAAAGCAAGCAGGCCTAAAATCTGATCAGTGAAATATACTATCCAGTATTTTACATTCCTAAGGTGGCCCTATGGTGAAGGTGTTGTGGGAGAAAAGTTGGTCTATTCTCAAATTTTTAATTCTGTGCTTTGGGCCAGGGCTTACAGACGTAAGAGATGCATGTGCAGCCGAAGATCCACAGACATGTTAAAAATACTTAAAATAAAAAAATTTTTAACTACATAACATTATTTTGCTTAATGAGTCTAAAATTCCAATTCAAAGTGGACACGACTATCACTGGCCTGAACTGATCTTGAATGAATGTGACAGTTGCATCCTCAAAAAAAAAAAAAAAAAAAAAAGAAAGGTCTGCTGGAAAGAGCTGTAACAATATTTTTATAACAGCAAATAGTGATAGGATGAGGGCTGAAAACCAGAAAAGAGTAGATTTAGATTAGATATTGAGAAATGCTTAACTGTGAGGGTGATGAGGTGCTTGCACAGGTTCCCAAGGAGCTGTAGCTGCCCCATCCGTGGCAGTGTTCAAGGCTTGGTTGGACGGGGCTTGGAGCAACCTGCTGTAGTGGAAGGTGTCCCTGGCCCATGGCAGGAAGGTTGGAACTGGATTCCTTCCAACCCATTCTATGATTCTATGATAATCGCATCTATTTTCCTTTTGTCAAGTAAACTGCAGAATTAGCTCAATGCAGAAGGTCAAAGGGAGAACGTAGGCCCCCTCAGGAAGCTCTCGGGTGAACTAGCTACACAGGATCTGGAGAAGGCTGAGGTTCTGAATGACTTCTTTGCCTCGGTCTTCTCTAGCAAAGGCTCTGACTGCACCACCCAAGTCTTGGAAGGCAGATGCAGGGACTGTGAGAATGGAGACCTTGGGCTCACTGTAGGAGAGGATCTGGTTCGAGACCATCTTAAAAATATGAACGTGCACAAGTCCATGGGTCCTGATGAAATCCATTCACGGGTCCTGAAGGAGCTGGTGAATGAAGTTGCTAAGCCGGTGGCTTGTTTAACACCTTTGTGTTTAACACCGGTCTTGTTCAGCATCTTTGTCGCTGACATGGACAGTGGGATTGAGTGCGCCCTCAGCAAGTTTGCCGATGACACCAAGCTGTGTGGTTCGGTTGATACGCTGGAGGGAAGGAGTGCCATCCAGAGGGACCTTGACACGCTTGTGAGGTGGGCTGATGCCAACCTCATGAAGTTTAACCATGACAAGTGCAAGGCCCTACACCTGGGTTGGAGCAATCCCAGGCACAGCTACAGGTTGGGCAGAGAAGAGATTCAGAGCAGCCCTGGAGAGAAGGACTTGGGGGTGCTGGATGAGAAAATGAACATAAGCCAGCTTCAGTTTGTGCCTGCAGCCCAGAAAGCCAACCGTATCCTGGGCTGCATCAAAAGGAGCGTGACCAGCAGGTCGAAGGAGGTGATCCTTCCCCTTTATTCTGCTCTCATGAGACCTCACTTGGAGTATTGTGTACAGTTCTGGTGTCCTCAACATAAAAAGGACATGGATCTGTTGGAACATATCCAGAGGAGGGCCACGAGAATTATCAGGGGACTGGAGCACCTCCCATACGAAGTTTGGCTGAGAAAGTTGGGGCTGTTCAGCCTGGAGAAGAGAAGGCTGCGTGGAGACCTCATAGCAGCCTTCCAGTATCTGAAGGGGGCCTATAGGGATGCTGGGGAGGGACTCTTCATTAGGGACTGTAGTGGTAGGACAAGGGGTAATGGGTTAAAACTCAAACAGGGGAAGTTTAGATTGGATATAAGGAGGAAATTCTTTCCTGTTAAGGTGGTGAGGCACCGGAATAGTTTGTCCAGGGAGGTTGTGGATGCTTCATCCCTGGCAGTGTTCAAGGCCAGGCTGGACGAGGCCTTGGGTAATATGGTTTAGTGTGAGGTGTCCCTGTCAATGGCAGGGGGGTTGGAACTTGATGATCTTAAGGTCCTTTCCAACCCTAACTATTCTATGATTCTATATAAATGATTCCTGACAAACAAAATTCTACCACCTCCTCATTTAAGCAGATGCTTTGAATGAATTTTCAAGTATTGGCAGGCACCTCCAAGTAGGGAAAAAAAGTTACGAATAGGAAAACTTACTGTAAGTTTGAATTTCAATTGGAAACTTGCAAAGTCCAAAAATATTACCCATATCTGAGAAGAGTAGCTGGAAGCCTCCGCTTAAATAAATAGGTGAAGCTGCTCTAGTGAACTGTCTTTTAAGAAGAGCCTTAAATCAGGGTACTGTAATTAAAAGAGCAGTGCTACACGTGTGCAGAAATAATGCACAGAAATAAGCACTTCTGCTGACTCTTAATATGGAAATTTAAACAAGCCTCCTAGGGTTAACAACTTTGAATAAAGCAACTTTCAAGACTGAGCTCAAAATCTCTATGGTTCCCAAGAATCAGTTTAGGCAGTTACTGAGAGAAAAAAATGTTTTTTTTAAATTCATCCTTGAAGGACTCCAATCCCCTCTTCCCCATGCCTCCTAAAACCAAAGTCAGAGAAAAAAAAAAAAAACAACAAACAAACAAACAAACAAAAAAACCAAAAACACACAAAAACCCCAAATAAACAAACAAACAAAAAACACACACCAAAAAACATCCCAACAAAACAAAACAAAAAAACACCACCAATCCACACTGCTCACTCTCTGTTCTACCTGCATCTTAAGCTTTCTTTTGTATTTGGAAGTACAGTAAGTATCCCTTCCCTTTCCCATTCTATTAATTTCATAAGGAATGGTACCCAGGCTGCTTGAATTTATCACAGGATGCTTATGTCTTTTGAAGACCAGCAAGAAAAACAAACTCTGAATCCAGCATGAGATGTCTTGCTCTAAAGATGATCATAAGGATGTGACAGCACCTCTCTGGAATCCAAGAAATCTGATCAGAAGACTGGAAAATGGGAGCTGTCAGAAGCAGGTCAGCACATTGTAAGGACATGAAAGAACCAGAATGCCACTTCTGCTCAAGATAAGGAGCAAAGTGCAAATAGCCATAGTGATAAACAGACATGGCAGATGGAATCCCAAGTACTGTGATTTTAACAGTCCCAAGTATTTACACCTTTTCCATCTCCATCCCAGCTCCCATAACTGCTAGAGCTGATCTAACAGCTTACCAACACCAAAAAAACCACCCCAAAACAAAAAAAAAAAAAAAAAAAAAAAACAAAAACACACACACAGATAACCTGCCTTTGGACCCAGCCAGCAGCAGATAATGCAAAGCAGGGAAAGTCAGAGATGTGTTAGCAGGGAAATGAGCCTGCCCTAACCCAGTTGTTAAGACTGAATCAAGCTGTATAATGACATTTCAACCCTTATAGCCCAAGTCCAATGCAACTTGAGCATGGTTAAATTCTGCCATAAAAACAGCCATCTGGTTGGCTACTTCATGGAGTTGGTTTGGATGAAAACCAATATTAAGTTTAATTAATTTTCAGCCAAATCAAATCTTTCATTCAGCACCATTCCAGGAAAAGAAACAGAATACTAAGTACCAGGACACTCTGAATATGGATTAGTTTATGGTGGCTTAGAATTGTACCTGCAGAGGATAAAGGCATGACAAAGTAAAATTGCACCTACAGTCGATACTCTCAAATCATCATAATTATCAGATTTCAGTCAGAGTTTACAAATCACATAAGAAGAGGAACTACAGGTCTGGGGAGATGTGGAGTAAAGGGCAAAAAAGGACTCAGGAAGGGAAGGTGAACAAAGAGAAGGAAGATTTCAAAAGTATCTTGAGTGGGTATCTGCACAGTGCTCTAGGAGAAATCTTCCAGCAGCAGCAGTAAATTTCCCTCTCCCTACATGGACTGAGAGAGAAGTTGCTGATTCCTTGTCCATATTACTAAGAAGTTTAGCATTAATTTTTACTCCAAATTTTAGCAGTTAAAAGAATATTTCATGATTCCTCTCCAGTGCTGCTACAGACTTTCTTCTTACAGAAACTGGAAAATCAGTCTCTGGAAATGGAGCAATGCAAATACGAATCCTTCCAAATGCCACATTAGATACTATTATTTCACTGCTATGTCAGTGCATGTCATAATACACCGGCTACCACACATATTATAACCTTGGCTTTCATAGTACTGCATTCATACTGCTTCTAAATAAAGAATATGCATTGCAAAAAGAAACAAACAAGGTTGAGTTGTTTTGGAAAGTTCTGTGCTGCAACCTATAAAAAGGAAACCAAACTGGCTGTTTACTGTAAGCCACACTATGTACTTCTCTCTTTTTTCCCACTAGATACTAAACAGACTGTCCAGCCACAACTGAAGGTTGGAAAAGATTTTTGTAATTCTGCAATACCAAACACCGCTTGATCAATTCATGTTCTTGTGAAAACAGCCATCCAACAACTCTTGTACTCATAAAGACATATGAAATATGGAGTTGCTTTTGCAGATGTTTAAAAGGGGAGTCCAGTTAGTACAAAAATTTTAAAGTTAAAAACTGTTTCAGGCATTTTATTGTAACCAGTGTATTCAGGTAACTGTACTATGTTCCCTAAATAGAGTCAGAAACACAAAACCCTGACTTGTTATCTTCCTTGAAAGTTAGCTGTTAGCTCAGCGAACTACTGATGATAAGTCATCTTTACCAGTGGCAACAGTATTTATTTTTTTCCTTGAGAAGACTAACTCTGCCAAATGTAAATTCCATGCCCTACAGTAATTTCTCTTCAAACTTTCAAGTTGCATCAGCTTACTACAGTTTAAAACAGAAATGATCGAGACAAACATCCTCTGAGGTTTAAAAGATAACCAGTAGTTCTTACATAGCTGACTCATATGATTTACAAATGTCACTGGAAAATAGACAGTTACAGAAAGTTACAAAAACAAGAACTCTGAGTATTAATAAAAATGCTCTTCATGCATTTTGCTTCAGAAATCCCTGGACAATCAATGGCACTTCCAGCTCTTTAGCATCTGAGCTGAAGGCTGGGTTCATTTCACTAAGGAAGCAGAGAGCCCAGAACCATAATCTAAGTACCCTGATCACGAAACTAGGATTACACATCTGCCAGTTGACTAATGCAACTGATGCTTGACCTTCCAAAAACATCACAAATGCCATTAATCACTACCACCAGCGTTTTATGAGCACTGTACTTTAAAAAAAACACAACCAAACACTGAGTGCAGAACAAAGGGCCCTCAAAAATTCTACATTACTTTAAATTGCATCATTTAAAAAGTCAGGAAACAAAACTGAAAGGAATGACCAGGAACATTTAAATTGCAGAAGCAATGTTTGCAAAAGGTCCAAACACCAGTAAGGGTCAAACTTTTGTAATAACTAATCTGACTATTAGACTGTAAAAAAATAAAAGACATTGTATCCCCTTATGTAATGAAAGAACCTACATGCAGCTTTGCAATGCTTTGATTTTTTTATATCATGACCACCACCTTCACACTGATGAAGTATTTGCGTAGGAGAGCAGAGCCAGGGTTCTGCTGAAGCAGATGCAGTACTACTGTGATAATGGACTACCTTTGAATCAACCAAGTCCTCCTCTTTAACAGCTCAGTTCAGATGAAAATGCTAAAGCTGTGCTCCCAGGAAGTCTCTTGGGAGTGCACTCTGGAAAATGCATACACAGGGAACTGTAGTCATGCAAAGCAAGAAGTCCAAATTTTTCAGAAGTTTACACACACCAGCCAGCTAAAAGGATTCTATGGGGATATTTAAAGCCATTGTTCTCTTGATGCTGTTTATGATTATGAAATATTTACAGGCCATGTTTTTTAAAATAATGTTTTATATCACCCTAAACCACTAGTAGAACCAGAAAAAATTATCTTTGTACATAAAAAGAATTAATCTCTCTCCTATTACAAATACAACAGAAATTTTAAAAAACAGAGATGCCAGTAACAAAACACACATTAATAAGCAAGCAGAATTCCTGTTGACTGACCCCATGCACTGGCAGAAAACATCCAGCCTCTCGGATCAGTATCGGGAACATTCAGTCACTCTTATTAAAGCTTTGCACAAAGAATGAGGAGACAGCAGCATAAAATAATTGTCCATTTCATCACAACACCAGAGTTTCATTTTAAACTCTGACTGAGACAAGAGGAGGAAAAATAATTTTCCTTATACAAGGTAACTAGCCTTCTCTTAAAGCAACTTCCTTCTCATCAAAATTTTATCTTCCCAAATGCTACTCTGACCTCAGAGAAGATTCTGAATTAGGTTGAACTATTTACTTTCCATTCAGAACTGTCATTTCTCTTGCTTCTAAAATGAACATTAAATTACCTCCAGAAAGGAATTAAAGCCTGAGACAGCATGATTGAGTTTTAGTGGCTTAACAAGCTTCTTCAATGGCTTCAAACTTGGCCACATCTTAAGGATGTGCTAAGAAGCACACTGGCCCTGACACAAAGGCTGTTCTTTCCAGCCAAATTTCAAGGTTCTGTTTTAACACATGGGAAAATGACAGAAAAGATGGCTTCTTTTTTTTTTCAATGTTGAGAAAT
Organism: Neopsephotus bourkii; assembly: GCF_033783945.1. Lineage (NCBI taxonomy): Eukaryota > Metazoa > Chordata > Aves > Psittaciformes > Psittacidae > Neopsephotus > Neopsephotus bourkii. Next base: position 206,729 of record NW_026901923.1, read on the forward strand.
TACGCTTTCTCCCTTTGCCTTATTCTTAAGAACTGTTGTGAGAGCTTAAATGAAATCTAAAAATGGAAACAAGATCAGCCAGTGCCCCACATCTGCCAGGGAAAATTTCAACCACACATAAACGACCAAGTTAGAGGTGCTGAAGGTATGTTCTGCCAGGAAAATAAATGAGACTACTTATGGAGAGCTAGTGCCACCACACCTTCCACAATATAAGAAACATCACAGACAGAGGAAATGGGGAAGGGGAATCTTATACAAAGGGTGGGTACTGCTCTGTTACAGCAGGTGTGAAAAATGCCCTGCACACAGTAAGTTTATTGACAAGACAAAAGCATTTCCAAGTTTCTATGAACAGGAGGTGGGAGGGTTGGTGTGTTTTGATTCCTGTAAACTGGTAAAGAAAATTTGCTTTTAATATCCATTGAATTCCACCAGCAAATACCTGCACACCAATTCATCATTTCTTACCTGTATTCCCATCCCCACTCTCCATCGATGTTTTACTGGTTTCTGACGGATTGTTCATTCTTGAGTCTGCATTAAAACAGAGATAAAGACAAACTAATATAGGGAAAAGTAAAAAAACAACACCACCCCCCCCACACACACACAAAAAACACAACAAAAAAAACAACAAAACAACCAAAAAACTACTCGTACCTTCTTATATAACATCAGAAATGTTATATGTACTTTAGCTTAATTCAGATTATAACACAAAAAGAATGATCAGAAGCAGAACACAATACTAAACCTTCCAGATAAATACTGTTTCAAAATTTAACGTCATTATTCCCACACATGAAAACATGGTGTTAAGGGCATAAATGACAACACGCTAGAGGGCAAAGATAGGTAGAAACCTAATTTTCAATACAATGAAAGTCACAGAAGCAAAAGGGGGGGGGGGGGGGGGAAAGAAGGAACAATGACTACATCAAGATTAAAAAATACTAAGTCTGACCACCATGGCCTGCATTATTCTTGTGTCATACCTGCCATTCCTCCCTCCTTCCCCCCAGCTAGGAGAGAAAGGAAATTCAGTCATTTTAATTAAATAGATGCCATTTTTTTAATACTGCATTTTCATTTTACAGGAATGGCTGTAAAATTACTGATATTAAGTGATTTTTATATTTCCTATATATTCATGCAAAGCAGTACAAATATAAAACAATTCCTCTTCCCTCTGTATGAAACCTATTGAAAAGTCTGCTCTTGGTTTCAACTTGTCAGCTGAACATAGCGCAATGCAGAGGGCCTCTCCAGATGGCAGAGGGAGAACAGAGTTTCCTTATACAGAAATCTATACAGATGTTCTGTGTACAGCATCAGGTCTCCAACTTATTACCTCCTCTTATCTTGCTACTGACCTCAGTGTGACACATTATCACAAACCAAAACTACAAAAAGAATCTCAAGACAGTTCATAAAATGAAGCATAAGAAAATCCTTAAGCATATTCTTCCATTCCCACAAGCAGTTAAATGCAACTACAATGAATGCTTTACTCAGGATATTCTCTTGCTAGGTGCTTTAAAGGTTACCTCTGTCATGTACTTTCATCAAAGCAGAGATTACCAAAATAACAGTGGGCTGAAGAATACAGTAACAGCATTAACTGCTGCATCTTTCCCTCAGGTATTTCCAAGAATGCTGATGCTTCTGTGCGTGGCAGTTTGTGAGACTTGAAAATGAGAAACAAGACTGCTGCTGTACACTATCACCTGCTATTGCTCAGAGAGACCAGTGCCACCCCCAGGCTGATGGAACCAAGGGTGACAGCAGCAGAGGAACACAAGCACCAGCCAGGATGAATGAAGCACATGGACGGGGGCCCGAATGAAAACAGGAGTCAAGATGAAGCCTCTCTGGGAGTGTGGGGCAGGAATAGGAGGGAACTAATTACAAATGCAGCATGTGTGAGAAAAAAGGTAAGAGACATCCAACTTGGAAAAACCCGAGTAAGCAGTTAGGAAATACAAGTTAAGAAATGTCAATATTTTTAAAACAAATGTAAGCTTCCATGTAAACAACTGGTGCAATTGAATGCAGAGTGTTCCTATGCCTATGCTTAAATCTTTCAAAAGTCAGACGCATGTAAGAGATCTGAACTATCAATGTCACTCTCAGCATAAAGGCGAAAGTGTTAAAGGTTTGCAGGTCAAAGGAGGTGGTCCTGCCCCTCTACTCTGCTCTCTGAGACCTCACTTGGAGTATTGTGTACAATTCTGGCGTCCTCAACATAAAATTGACATGGAACTGTTGGAACAAGGCCAGAGGAGGCCATGAGGATGATCAGGGGACTGAAGCACTTCCCCCATATGAAGACAGGCTGAGAAAGTTGGGGCTGTTCAGCCTGGAGAAGAGAAGCTGCATGGAAACCTCACAGCAACTTGAAGTATCTGAAGGCGGCCTATAAGGATGCTGGGGAGGGACTCTTCATTAGGGACTGTAGTGGTAGGACAAGGGCTAATGGGTTCAAACTTAAACAGGTGAAGTTTAGATTGGATATAAGGAAGAAGTTCTTTACTGTAAGGGTGGTGAGGCACTGGAATGGGTTGCCCAAGGAAGTTGTGAATGCTCCATCCCTGGCAGTGTTCAAGGCCGGGTTGGACAGAGCCTTGGGGGACATGGTTTAGTGCAAGGTGTTCCTGCCCATGGCAGAGGGTTTGGAACTAGATGATCTTAAGGTCCTTTCCAACCCTAACTATTCTATGATTCTAAACTGATTTTGGAAAGGGGAAGTGAGTGAGAAGATACTTTCCAGCTCAGCACTGCTGGCCCACACTTCAGCAAAAAGCTGCTTAGCAGATTCAAGCTATGAGTTCATAGTCTTGAAAGACAGAGCTCCGCTAATGTTGAAGATGCAGAACTTCCCAGCTTCTTCTTTTGTTATTTTCCAAGTTTAGATAGCATGATCCACAACCTAGAAACAGAACATGAGTTCCACTGACTGCACAGAAATGTTTGTTGTTGATGTGCCCTTCCATGCTGATAGATCTGTGTTTAAAACATACAAACTATTTTCTATCTAGAAGTTGCACATGCCTTAAATTGAGTTTATTGTTGTGGCAATAGCTCATTTATTTAAAGTGATTATAGGCAACATTCATTTGATAAACAGCATTAGTTCACTCGTGGACCCACAGCTGACTACTGAAATCAGTTTAGTTTCAGAGAACACTGAATGGGAGTTCCCTTTAGACACAAAGGGATGTCATCCAATAGGAATGAATATGAGCAAAGAGGGCCTAGAAGGCCAGTATATTTTGGAAACTGGGTTAACTCATGGGGCTTTTGGATATAGGATGTGTTTTTTAAACCCAGAGCATAAGGTTAGCCTGAACTCATGACAAGCAATGACCACAAAAGGGAAGAGCACAGGCTGAAAGGTCGTATCTCAGCAACATGGGATCTATTCACCAAACCCCTTCAAAAAGCTCTTGCAAGGTAAACAACACAGGACCTCCTGTACTAGTTTCTTACAGAAATTAAAGCATTGAAATCACCATGCAGGATACTAACAGTAAAAAACTAAACCCAGAAGGCGACACAACTGCCCTGTGCACAGAACTCCAAGCAACATAGTGACTATTCCCTCACTATGAGCAGGCTCCTACAACAAAACATTCTTTCAAGACCAGCAAGTTTCCTCAGGGACAAAATTATAACTGTATAGACCTCTTTTCATAAATGAACCAAGGCATGTTTTTCTGTCAGGCTATGCTGCAAATTAAATCCTTTTAAAAAAAGGGTTTCAGTGTTTCCTAGTGTTAGACATACAAATGAAGTTTACTCAGCTACCAAAAGTATGTCTAAATGAAGACTATTTTACAGTAAAGGTACATTTCTAACAAAGACCTCAAACATTGCTATTGCAAAAAAGCATCAAGTTAAGTGAAAAAACATCAAGTTCAAATGAAGGATACCATCCATTATTTCACCAGCTGACTATGTCTTGTTCATTCTGTGGGCCTTCTGCATATAAAGCACCAAGAACAATGCCACCATTTCATTGTAAATGGTATGGCATACATCTGAAGCACAAAACTACTACCAGCAAAACAGACATATATCCGCAGGATACTAAACTTACAGATTCATTATATGTCAAATAAAAAGATTATTTGGTTTATACATGCTCATACAATTTCTGCTTTAGAGTTAAAAGAATAAATGAAGTGGGCTAAAAAAAATCCAAACCATCATGCCCTCATCTGTTCTTTTTTTTCTTTACATTTTACTCAGGTTTTAAGTAAAGTCCCTGGGATACAACTTCTGCAAAAATTATCTAAAAAACAAACTCCACAGAAGGAAGGATAGAAAGCAGCAGGTGCATGACTGAAATCAAACTCTTAGGAGTGAATACATTCAGTACTGCTACTCTGCTAGTGGGGCTGAGGTTGTCATAAGGCAGTGCTGCACCAAGCTTTCACACACCCCCAGTAACACTGCAAACAGTATTCAGAAGAAGTAACATACACTGCACCAACCTGGAGTATATTAGAGACTATACATAGCTAGCAAAACACAGAAAATCTTAATGTAGAATATATCATTAACTTTTTTCTTTCACCCAGTGCAAGAAGTATGGTGATGGAGTACTGGGCAGTGAAACTGCCCAGTACTCCATCAGCACCAGCAAAAATGATTCACTAACGTGTATGAAAAAAAAAAAAAAAAACAAAAAAATAAAGCCCCCAAAGTTCTATGCGAGTGAAAACATGCCAAAAATTCGTTTGAAATTCATTTTCAAAAAAAAAAACAAAACCCAAACAAAAACCACTTCATATTCAGAAACAAGTATTCAGTTGTCTGCTTCAAAATTTACCACCCAAAAATATATTTTTCTAGTTTGATATATAAGTTATTACATGAACTTATAAAATGGAATCAAAAGAAGAAGGAAAAAAATCTGTAAATTGAGCTTTGGGGAAAGAGCATTGAAAAGAAATAAAATCTATTGTCAATTTAGAATGATCTGTTACCGTTAATAACTTTAAAAGATATAAAGAAGAAATTATGGCATGTCTGTTCTACAGTCCTGATGGAATCTCATTGCAGGAAATACATTATCCCAGTAACCTTAGGCATAGCTTGCAACAGCATCAATGGTAACCACCATGCACTCCACCTTGTTTTCTATTACGCAGGAAGAACCTTGCTATTATATTAGAAATACACAGACATACATTCTGTTGGGGAATGGCTCATTACAACTACTAAATTCTTTGAGACTGGGACTCTTATTCATTTTAATGCTTTAGAATTCATAACACAGATATGCAAGTCAAGTCCAGTGTTTGTCAGAAGCCAAATGCTTCTCAGATTGAAAACCTAAAAGCAAAAGGTCTGTATTAATATCACCCAAGCCTAGCGACAAATCTCTCCTGTGCAGAGGAAACAAATTCTCCTGGAGTGAGGGGAAAAAAAACAAGCAACCAACCAAACCCTCCCCCCCAAAAACAAAAACAAAACCAAAAAACCTCAAAAAAACCCAAACAACCAGACCATGTATTTCCCTGGTACAGATCTATCTATCTATCTATCTATCTATCTATCTATCTATCTATCTATCTGTCTATCTATCTATCTACCAGGCAGCTACTTGCTTCCAATTCACTGGTGAGCTTCAGCCTTACAAATACTTCCTCTCACCTCTGCATATGCAAGTAAGCCTCTATGCATAGTCAACCTCACAGCCCCTATGTCCATATTAAATGCTCTTAAGAAAAAGCTGAGCTGGTACCCACCTATAACGTAGTCACTGCAGTCCAGCATTACTGTGGTATCCTCTACAGGTTCAAATAGTCCAAGGAAAGGGAGAATGGCAATTTCTATCAAATCTACACTACTGCTCTCGACTGAGCACTAAAGGGAGCAGGAAGGTGGGGGGAGAAACACAACTTCAGTTAGACCATAGCAATCTTCAATTGAACAGGGAAACTTCAGTTGCTCTGTGGAGTTTTAGTCTGTCCTACTAGCTGTGTCTGACATTGTCAAGGCGACTGAAGCGTGAAAAGTTCCCCTTTTTGTAATAAAATAGAAACAAAGATTGCAGCTGGCAGTTTCCATAATGAAGCTTAATCAGTATGCGCCTGATTAGGGCCTTATGCAAATCTCCTCTCGTTAGCACAGCAGCCAGCACTTTGAAGTCCATGAACAATTCATTTGCAGAGTACACTGAAAGCGCTCCCTGAATAATTTAAATCATGGTATAAATATTTATCAGCTCATTTGCATATTAATTGGCAGTGCATGAAGGGAAAAATTATCTCCCAAGTGCCAGCATAATAATTAGGGAACAAAATGAATTTTCTTCCAATGGCTTGGCTTCTCAGCCCTAGCTCAACACAGTACCACAGGGGAGCAGGGAGGGGAAGAGACAGAGTTCTGTTCAAATGCCACTGAAATGACACGTACAAGTTAGAAACAACTCTACAGACTTAAGCACCTTTAATCTTATTCCTGCTGGCAACAATAACTTCAGTAATAAAGGGGTTTGGAAAAAGCTTTCTACACAATCCAAATAATCCACAAAAACAATTAGCAAGGTAGAAGCTGAACACAAAGCTGTCAAACCGGTGCTTGCACATGTGCGTGGAGTTTTCCACCTCCAAACACAAACTGTCACAAGAAGGTCCTGGGCAGAAAAGAGGGTACCACCAGGGCAAGGAAGCAGCACGATTCCCTTTAAATGGCTGAAGAGCTTGGTGATTCATTATCGAGTAATCCCTTTGCCATAGCCAACTTAACAGCAGTAGGTATGTCAAGTATTGTGTAACATTTGACACCCACTAATCTATCCCAAGTGAAATCAAAATAGATTTACTCTTGCTTTCCAATGACTTCCAAGAAAAAAAAAAAAACCCAAACAAAAATAACTATTACTAATCCCTTCCATAAATATATACAATATAGCTAAAGAAAGCTTACTGTGGAGCTATGGCCTTTGAAAGGGGCACTTTACAGCCAGGTTACATCTCTGAACCACTCACTGATATGCTTGCAGCTGTCACCACAAAATACACTGAAGGACCAGAGAACTGGGAAAAGGCTTTGGGGTCTGTGGAGGAATCTATCGTCTTTTCCAAAAGTGGTCCACAGAACTAGGTGTACTAACAAACTATGAGGCTTGATTAAGCCATCTCAAATCATTTAACACACAAATACCAAGATATATAATGCAAGAACATTTAGATGAAAATTTAATGTAATGTGTACATCACAACATTCAATATTCCACATTCTGATCAGGAAAAGACAATGTGATGATGCAGGTGACTATAGGCTTGAGCCACTCGCTTCTGGATGTTAATGTGAATCGAAAGGGTAAGGGTATTTTTCTTAAAAAAAAAAAAAAAAAAAAAGCAGCACCCCCAAAACAAGAAAAAGCACCCCCCCAAAAAAACCCATGTTATCTGTACTTTTCTTCTCATTTGTGAAGTGAATTCAAGCACCACTTCTCCAAACAACAAGAGGGAGTGACAGAAAAAGGATCTCTCAATCATTCAGTACTGACTGGAATTTATTTCCATGCTTGACCTCTTCTTCTGTTTGGGTTCCTATCTCTACTTAACACAAGATGTTCCCTGCTATATATTTAGCGTGAGTGAGCTACACTTGAAAGAGATTGCAAGAACGTAAGGTGACCCCAGCTGCAGGGAAACAACTGGGTATACTGAATAGGTTTTCCTAATATTTGTCTAAAACTTGTTTTCTACTCATTCATGTGTCCCATTGAGAACTCAGAGGTACATCTCCATGGTTTGCAGACCCTTCAGTTACATTTCAGTGTATGAAATATTACCCTTTCATACATGCTGTTGGAGTGCACTGGGAGATAATCCACTTGCTTCATCAGAAGAGCCTGGGCACAAATGCTGTAAGAAGCCAAGCACGTCCCAAAGCAAATGCCAATTTAACAGTGGCTGAGTGGAGGCAGCTAGATGCATAGTAACACGACAGCAGTGTTATCTTGGGATCCCTTTCAAATGAGAGCCTGTGTTGAGCTGGTTGAACACAGGTGCAGCATCAAAAGCACACTACTGCAGGAAGTTACCCTTAAGATCAGGCACGTGTGTAGCAATGGATGACTTGTATCAAATAACAGAATAAGCAAACAGCAAATAAAGGCCAGGGAAGGACATGCCTGAAGCAGTTAGCCAAGTGTGCTGGTGGTACCACAGCCCATCCATACTATCAACATTGCATTGACAGCTAACAAAGACAAGGCAGAAATTTTCTTCCCATTCCCAAACATGAATCCCAATCCAAATACAAGCAAACATTCCTTTGAACTGTAACTTCCACTAAGCTGCTAACTGAAATAAAACCTTATACTCCGACTTATCAAGCTAACAAAGGGAGGGAGAAGAATACCATTCTGCCAGCGACCACTTCACTCTTTGACGATTTTATTATCCTCTCTTTTACAGAACTTCTTAATTTTTGGCCAAAATAAATCCTATTGTTTCATTTAGGCCATACTAGTGCAACTAGTGCAGACTTCTGAAGGAGGCCTGAAGACACAAGTATGAAAAGGTTTGGGGAGGAACAGTGTATACCACCCAGATTCAAATCCAGTAGCTGGAAATGCTAGTTTAACATTCTCTTTAGGTTCTGCCACATCACTGGCCATTTTTTTCCTTCTGGTTTCTTACATTAAAAGTTACTTAACACCCTAAAAACAAAGTCGTTCTTCCAGTACTCATATTAAAGCAAAATAGGGGGCTGGGCTCTGCATACAATGTTTCATTTTTCTTCCAGAGGCACCTCTAAGAAGAGAAACAGGTGCACCTTGCACTCATCAGTACAAAAATCTCTTTACATTCCGCACACCTACAGACACCTCAACAATAATTTCTCTCCTCTTCACCCAATCCTACAACTCTTACATTGACGATTTTCCCCACATAATTCTATTCAAACTTTTCCTTAAAACCAAAGGAACTAAGCCAATAACATGGAGCGAAGTATAGCAGAAGCAGCTCTTCTTCAGTCAAATATTTTGGAGTTTGCAGATACAGCTTCAGAAGACTTTTTTCAATCCATTCCTCTTCTTCCCTTTACATATTTTCCGTATCTTCCTAATTCAAATGAATTCTTCTGTTTTGCTGTCTGTCCCACCAATATGTCACTTTATTTATTCAGTTATAATTATTACACTTGGTATCTTAATACTTTACATTTTAGAAAGGGAATTTCATTTTCCCCTGCAGGTTATGCAACCCATGATTAGATCTCTTATTTCTCCTACCTCTCCCCCCCCCCATTTATTATGCCCAACTGAGTGTAAACTCCAAAAACTTATTCCCCAATGTCCTACAGATAGTGAAAGTTGATAAAAACTAGGGGAAAGGATGCTTAAACCTTATATTCAGATGGTCTGTCTCTCTCTTTTGTGTGTTCGTTTGTTAAAAAGCCAATACAAATGAGGCAGGATTAAAGTGATAAGTTATTATCAACATCATTCTATGCGGCATCTTTATGGAGGAACAAAATCTTCATTTATTATACAGGTATGTTTCCATACATTACTAAAATGTCATTTCCTACCTGCCCTCAATGACAACTAGGAAATTTCTGGCACTAGTCAGCTCTGTGACAAGCATGACCTTTTTAAGCTTCACAGGCGTGTTTTCTGATACAATATGGCAATACTACCATATAAGACAACTCTACTCATTATTCTCCTTTTGTATGGTGTACTTGTAATGACACAAGGAAAGGAAATAAAATATAAATTGTAACATGTTAACATACTGCCATCATTAGTCTATCAGCATCTAGAATATTTTATCCTGAAGAAACACTGAAGACTGGTCAGAGCTCTGAGGATAGTACATGACTAAGCATGATGACAACAAACACTGGCAACGCTTTGAGTAAGGCTATTTTCTATGTGCTGTGCCAGTCAGGGACCTAGATGCCCTAAACTGATATTACACAGAGCTACCTACATTCTAACTCAAGACATTTCCAAATCTCCATTCCACAAGCCAAATGAAGCTTAACAAAAACTTTACCGAATGCAACTCCAACATACAAGTTTATAAAAATCACATACTTCCACAAAATTAGGTATTATTAAAGTTGGCACAATCCTCTTAGAATAATTACAGACAGACAGCAGTCTGTTCATAGTTAGGGCTGCAAACTAAGCTCTAATTTTAGCCACCACCTTTAGCTTTGGCTAACAAAATTGATTTTATCTGAAAATTACTAAGTTTGCTCTGAAAGCGAAAGAGCAGTTGTCTGGAAAAGTCAAATAAAATTGGCCTGGTTTTGAATTACTGGTCATTACTCAATTGTTATGAATTGGAACTTTAGTCTACATCTGATTTTACTTCTCTCTCACAAATATTAACTATTCTTTCAAACTTCCCACCACACAAAATGTTTTTCAAAATTCTTTCTTGCACCTTTTTTGAAGAAAATCAAGTATACAGACAGCTAAGCAGGAATGCTAATTCAACTTACCAGTGAAGGACAGCAGACATTCATAAGCACCTGAGACATAAATACTAAGGAGGTTGTTTGTAGGTTTGGTTTTTTAAGTCTCACTTAGTTTTGTTCACAGAAGGTAATAACTATCATGGTTTAAGAAAACTTTGGTCATGACGAACTCACAGTATAGTACCAGTGTCTGAGGAGGGGGAAACATTATAGCTGTCACAAGCAAACTGACCCTCGTTTGGAACTCATGGCTAATTCTATCATTCTAGAGCATCATCTGAACATTTTTGCTCTCCCCTTACTGCCTACAAGCCACAGCAAATTATATTAAAGCTTTGCTTTCATTCCGTTGAGTGTTTTGTTTTCAGAAGCATAGGATACAAATTCAGTGCAGTCAACACTTGTTCAAAATTGCAACTGCAAACCATAAAGCCATCATAATAGTTACTTAGAAATCACAAAAATCTTGAAGAGTAAAAAACCTTAAGTTTTACCTCTCCTGATTTAAGCACTTGTGTTTCACTAATGTTTTCATTTCAAAATGGCTTAAATTTTTATTTTTAATTTTTATCTATTTGTATGCACCAAACAATCCATCATAAGCATCAACTTGAACTTAATTCAAATAAACAACCCAAAGTGTCACACATTTGAAAACAAAACTGTGTTACTTAACCAGCACATTGCATATGCCATAGGGCTATTGCACAGTAGCACTTTTCAGTATTTGCAGGAGGGCACTCAACTCCTTTCAATTTAACTAGAAGTTAGCATTGAAAATGAGCAAACTGTGCTATGATTCCACACTCTTGAGGTTCAGTTCTAAATGATTATATATTCCTTGCTCTAGTGAATTTTTACTTGAAAAGTAGTATCCAAAGTTAAGTGGGATTTTTTAAAAACACACACATAAAAATAAGTTTAAAATGTAAATATTTTAAGGGAGACGCTTGTTTGAGTTTTTATCCGCACATATGTGGGTCTCACCTTTCTTTAAAATTACCAAATCTGAAATACTTCACATTGACAAGTATGGAACACCTGGATCAGATATATCTTGTTTTATTAGTAAACAAGTCATATTTTATTACTTTTACAAGATTTATGTGCCTCACATTGCTTTTCAAAAATGCACTGCAGGACACAGTAGAGAAAGACTGAAATGAAGACTGAAGTTACATGAATTGAACACAAGGGAGGGCTGAAGAACATGATCAGTAAAAGTTCAAAATTTATCAGAATAATAAAAAAAAAAAGAAATCTAAGGGCTCAGGTCTATGTAACAGCAGTAATGAAAGAAAACAAAAAACCCACCACTTTGAAAGCTCAGAAGCTTTTATGGGATGCTGCAGCTTGGGGCAGCTGGAGAATCGGGAGCACTGTAAACTTCCCCTGACAGGGAATGCCAGACCATGCTCATACATCCCCTGACCTGGTCATCCTCCTGGTCATCTCTTGTCACGTGCTGTGATAACATTCATGGGAACATGTCTTCCATGCACACATGCACTGGCTACTGAAACTGTGCACACATCTGAATGGAAAAGGTAAACACATTTTATACTACTAAAGAAGACTGTATAATTACTGCTAGTTTCAAAGTTATTCCAATATACATCAAAAATACCAGGTATTTCAGTAAAACAAATATTCTCTAATATGTAAGTCAGATCACAATTGATCTGAGCACATCTGAAGGCTACTTATGCCAAGCTCAAATATCGAGCAGCATAACGAACAGTTTTAGCAGTTGTATGACCTATCACACATTGGAAGCATCACTGTGCATTCCAAAAGCATTAGATTTGCCTCCCCATGTGTACCCACACAACATGGACAGGCTCTCAGAGCTTAAAAATATTACTTTGAAACCTACCTGTAAATTATCTTGCCTTATGCAAATACGCTGTTTCTCTGTTCTCCACTTTGCCGAAGTAGTAATTACTAGCCTAGCTTGATGAATAGGGCTCCACAAAGAATAGACTAATTCAGTATGTGACTTAACCACTCAGTTCAGTTCAGTTCAAATCCCAGAGTCTCCACGACACTTGTCGTTAAATCTGCTACAGGTCACTCTCAAAATACGCAAATCAAAGTCATTGGTTTAAGTTTATTATGATTTCTGCTGGAGCTACCTGGATACATCAAGATCAACAACAGAGTATTTTGTTCTAGTAAGTGTTTTACATACAAATTGACAGAAAAAAAAGCACATGCAAAACCTCTATAGTTCATGGTATGAACTGAAGTTGCACTGCTGTTATCACTGTCCTTTGCAGAAACTGCTTTTGCTCTTTCTTCCTTAATAACTATCTCAAATCTGAAGGCGGATATTGCTTTAATGCACTCAGAACACTGATCCAGACACTATTAACGCCTGTAGGACCCACAAGACATGTCATGAGAACGCTTCTTTCTGAAGCTTAAATTATTTGATCTCAAAGAGGAAAAGACAAATTCTAGACAAGCTGCTTTGTATGTTACAAATTGAACAAAAAATTGCCAGATGCAAGATCTGAAGAAAGAAACGGAGTTATTCACACTGCAGGCACTGACTCCATCCATTAGCACACCTATCCAAGTATCTATCATTTTGGATGGTCAGAGCTAACATAAGACTGCATTTTCCATCAATCAAAAAAAAAAAAAAACAACCTCCAAACAAACAAAAACAAACAAACAAAAAAACAACAACCAAAAAAGTTTCTGGGCACCTGGTCTTAAATTTATAATAATATAGAAACAGTAGGAAGTGAAAACCACAGTGAAGCTACACATATCACCTACATGTGCTTTTCCGGGAAATGTTCACAAGCGGTTTTGCTCATTTTATCACCTATGCTGTGCTAAAGCAGAGAAAACATTGATTAGCTCTTCCAGGAAATAACCACAAAAACGGGTTTACTAGAAGCAATGCTGAGTGCATGCTGTATGACTACCCCCTATGGCTGTGTTTGCAGAAGATTTGCTGGGAAGACACACACATTTTATGTGCAGGCCCACAGACACATACCATTGAAGGCAGGAATGTCTTATTTATTTGTCCAACAAACCAGAGAAAGGGTAAACTTTTCCTCACTGCCCCACTTTCTGTAACTTATTTTGATTGTAAGTGTTAAGTTTACAAATACTGAATCCTCTGAAGAAATTCACAGAATCACAAACTAGTTTGGGCTGGAAGGGACTTTAAAGATCATCCAGTTCAACCCCCCAGTCACAGGCAGGGACACCTTCCACTAGACCAGGTTGCTCCAAGCCCCGTCCAACCTGGCCTTGAACACTGCCAGGGATGGAGCAGCCACAGCTTCTCTGGGCAATCTGTGTCAGCACCTCACCACTCTCACAGGGAAGAATTTCTTCCTTATATCTAATCTAAATCTCCTCTCTGTCAGTTTAAAGCCATTCCCCCTTGTCCTGTCGCTACATGCCCTTGTGAAAAGACACTCTCTAAATTCATGATGTAGTCAACATTACAGGGTGAAAAAGTAGGTCAAAGGCCTAACAAATAAGATGCTCAAAAGTGATACCCAGAATACTTTAATTCTTGGTTTCCAATTCCTCAGTGAAACACAAGTTTTGTATATGCATATCTCACCATTTTCACAGAGAAACCAAAAATTAAAAATAGGACACTTAATTTAGAACCTTGAATAGATAGATGACTGTCAGTACTGCAGCCATGGGCCATGAACTTTGAGGCAGGAAAATGCCAGCAAGGAGTACCTGCAGTTGTAGCACCGCTCATCTCTGCCGCTCTACTGACTCCTCTTGTGCTACCATCACACAACTACCCAAGAGAATTAACCTGTGTTAAAACTACTCCAACCACAAGGAGAAAATACCAACCCAAATCTGTTCCTTTGTCCAAGGGAAGAAATGTTTAAAGCACAAAGGTAGCAAAGAGGCCGAACAAACAACTAGGCAAGACTTTCAGCTGCAGTATTACCTTAAAACTTTGTCTATGGCTTAAATCCACTTGTATGTTATTCATCTTATGAACTCTATCACACAACTTATGTTACAAGTAGAAGAAATTAAAATCTCATAACAACCATTTATTTCCTCTTTGGGACACTGTCAGCCCTAATGTTGACAACTCGTATCAATTAGTCTACTTACATAGGCACATGCCCCTCCAATTCCACTCTTGAGAATACTGGTCAGGATTTCTGGTCTCTGCGCACACACACCATTTCCATGCTCAAAAATGGAAATGTGATTCCTACACTGTAAGATTTAATTATATAATCACTTATTTTCATCAGATGTGTTGAAGAAGGCACTAGAACTACAAGGCTTTGAAAGTAGAGAAAATCGGGGGCATTGACAAGAAACTAACAGAAGCAGCAGTGGAGTAACAGCTACAATTACACCAATGAGTAGACTAGCTTAGACCTGGCTTACAATAGTACTAAACCCCAAATCCAAGGAATTATTCACAGAAGAATTTAGAAATGATTGCTAATAACTCTGTAATATTATAGTAGAACTAAACTGTAACAAATAAGTGAAAAGCACACCTTATAAAAATCTGAACCATCTATATAAAAAGCCTGTATGTTTGTCTACAGCATCACAACAGGCTTAAAACCTGAAGCTTCAAGGGGAACCAAGACACTACAATTGATCAGAACTGAAAATAGTTAGAAGTTGACAACCACCGATTAGCCCTCAGAATTACTTTACATATACATATATATATGAACTTGTATGATTTATATATAAACATATAGACTATATATATGCTTTTATTTAAAAACATAAATAATATAGTACATACATTATTTAGTATACATAAGTGCATATATACACACTTTACATATAATTTAGTATCTATATTATTTAGCATATATATAGTATGGGGGGTTATATGTAAGTTGAAATTTTTTAATACATAAATTTAAAAAGAAAGGTACTGAGGTGGTGATTTCAGACTTCTCGAAGTTTCTAAGCATACTGTTCTGAAAACAGTTTGCATGTGCCTATAAGACACTCCTGCAGAAAGGTAGCAAGGCAGTTTGTCAGCCCATTGGAAGAAAGATCATGCACAGCAAGTCAGCATACAGTGCTATTTTAATCACTTTTGTACAGTCTTGGTCAAAAGACACATGGATGTAGTGAGAATGAAGCAAGAAAGAAGTAAAGCACTTAAGTACCAGGACACCATCATCTCCAAAACTTCAGCCACAAGCAGCCTGAGAGCTGCTGCTGACGAGTGAAAACTGCCACAGCCTCCTTAGAAGTCACAGTCCCCGCTGAAAGAAGAACAACTCGGTATTCAGAAGAAAAATAAAAAACACACTAAGCCCAACATTGCACTGATATTTTAATATTGCACTGAGTTGAACTAACATGCCATTTAAAAAGAAAGACCTGTATTCCGTACTGCCTTTCCAATCCCTCACCATCACAGAGGGAATACTCATTAAGAATGCAGAGAAAGTTAATCTCTGGGATTTAACCAAGTCAGAGGCAATAACACAAAATCACAAATCCTGTGACATTACATTTCCAACAACCCTCTCAACACCGGCAAAATGCATGAAAAAGACTACAAAATTCAGAGCCCTACATGACTCTGCAAGAACTATCGATGTATACAAGCAGCTTGTCCATCCAATGTGACAGGTGCAAACTCACAAGCCCATTTTTGCCTGCCTGCTGGCTACTCTACACTCTTCTTTTCTTCTTTTGAATTTCCCCAAATTAAATCTAATGCAAATAAGCCAGGTGTGGTCCCCAGGGCACACAATCCCCACCAAATTCCCATAGCAACTTGCATAGCTGGCCATGAGAAAGGCTGTATCTGCTTCATATTGGCTATAGAGTTTAAACACTCAGTTAACCACCAATTCCAGCATCGTGTAAAGGAAACACCTCCTAAAAACACATCCATTTCTTCTTGATTAATACAGGAAAATAAAACTCTGGATATGCTCCTAGTTTGGCATCTGCTCAGCATGTAAAGTGAACATCTGTTATTTACAGGAGGTGATGCCTATGAAGGAAATGGCTTCTCTCTTCTGCTGCAAGGTTTAAGAAACTATTTAGAAAACATGTTATTTTGTATATTGCAATCAAGAATACACAGCTGAAAAAGAGAAGTCAGAAACCCAAAACAAAAATACTTCTGGTTAAGTTGTAAGACTTCCACAAGACATCTGGTGTAAGTATTTCCCATTTTAATTCTACTTTTCTGCATAAGCTTTCCAAGTCTCATTCTAAAAAATCTAAAGTTACCCTGTGACTGACTAGCAATTGTTCATCACATACAAATCCTATCCTTTGTTCCTTACCTACAAACAAGTATCCCACTTTCCATTCATTCCACTCCTCTCCGTGTCCTGCAAAGGCAGCTCACTGCTTTTGCCTACATTCAAGCCTGCAGCTCTTGTTTTTGGCACTTCACACCAGCTTTCTCACTTTCCATATCTGCTGGCTAAACAGCAGAGAGAAGGCACTGGGGCTAAGTTGGAATCACATGTGTACTGGCTAGCCATAGAATATCTACTTGTTGGTCAGCTGACCAGATAAGGGAAACAGGTAAGGAGTACACTTTCTCTGCTTTCATTTAGTATGGCCACAACTCTCCTCTACTCAGACTGTGGTTTGAACTAAGAGCCCTACAGGCTTAGGGAAAAGGGCCCAAGTCTCCCAACTATTAGCCTATGGATAGTCAGGAACCAAACAAAAGTTGATGCTTAGGCTGGAGTGCAGGAACACAAAAGGCACCTAAAGACCCTTCCCCCCCCCCCAAGATTACAACTCAAAGACTTTGTGGTAGAGGATGTTGCTAAACACTAAGTAATCCTCAGCAGACTTTTCTCTCCCATGAATCCATGTCAACATCCTGCTGAACCCTTTTCAGGAGCCTGCCTGCAGCAAGGGGCCCGATGGCTTAAGTATACACTAAAGAATTTTATTTTTTATTTTGTTTTGAATCTATCTTTTATAGCACTGCTTCAATTTCCCCTACTTCTTGCACATAAAGAGACTGTGAACTGTAAGCCTCTATTCACACCTGCACAACACTTCACTGATTTCCACCATATCCCCCTTAGCTCTAGCTTTTCTAGGATGATAATCTCTAGACTGCAGAATTGCTCATAAAAAGTGTGAATGGCTTCCATCCAATGATTCCTAATGATGGTTTTCTACATCTTTTTCATGCAGGGGGAGAAGACCTGCACAGTACAGTACCGAAGAGAAAGCAGTACGGGACTGCGGCACAATGCTATTTTTTCTGATATTGCTTTGCACTCTGTTCTTTTCCTGGCAAGTCCTTGCATTTGATTTGCCTTTTGACTACTTGTTGAGAATTAAAATACAGTGGGTATTTCCATGAAGAATCACAGTATCAAAGATCTCGCACCTGGAGCATTATGAGTGCCTGTATTACTGCACATAAAGTCAGGATCTTTAACTTACTCATCAGTTTCAGAAAAACTACAGGAGCTTAGTATCACTGAAATCCCCTGGTTTGTTCAATTTACTTAAAATTGGCCAACTTTTCATGAAAGAAAGCTGAAAGGGAAGTCAGACAAAACTAACACAAACCTCTCTTTCCTTATGAAAACTGGTTAACATAGGAACAAACATCATGCTTATCTGTTTCCAAAAGCAGGCAGTTGATAAGAAACAGACTTGGCATCAGTCAGTTCTGTTTGTGCTGACTTTACAAAACACCCACCACTGTACCTGGCTTAACCATATCCCTGTAAGGGATCCATATTTTTCAAGGAGGGCAAGGCAAGCTTACCCAGGAACATTCAGCATATAACCACACAAGAGGCCACCATTATGGCTAGTTGTCTCATATGAAACTATACACTCGCATATGAATGCGGAAATAAAAGAAAACAAGAGCAATTTAATGTGCATATTGGAAGATAGCTATAAATTTTATTCATCCATTAGCATATGTAAGATACTGTACACCTGCAAGCTCTATCCATTACCCCACCTGTGGGAGCTAGCATTAAGCCATCACTAACTTGAAAGCTGTTAATTTAAGTAGTTCTAGTTTTCTTTCCTACCCTTTCTGCACTCCCTTCCAAATTTCTTTTTCAGACCAATCAGCAGCACTTCAAAGAAACATCTGAGCTGGTGGCATTAAAATGACCAGGGAAACACATAAAGCTTTATCAGGGTACAACTACTGAGCAAGTGAAAGATGCCACTTAGCGTAAAAAATGATGACTGTAAGCCCACTCAACTGGGGAAGGAAAAAAAAAAAATAATCATTATTTGGCAGGAAAAAAAACAGTATTCCTCTACAGGCCTAGCATAGTTTGTACTTTAAGAAGCACATCATATTAACAGTCCATCATATGTTAATAAACACCAAAGAATTAAAAACTGAAGTATCTTGGTCTGTATTGCAAACAATAGGTTTACACAATTTACAGAAAAAAATGAAATGGATATACAGGTGGCAGACTCTGGAATTTGAGAAGCTGAAAAGTGAATATATTTTACGTACAAAGTTACTATGTAATTTTGGAAAAAAAAAAAAAGAAGTGTGGTACCTGCTAATACTGGTATAACAACTAAGTATTTGGTATCAGGTGTTAAGGATACATTCCAAACGCAAATATGCATGCACACAAACACACTCATAAGTATCTTCTATACTTCTATACTTCTAAACAAAGAGGCAGAGATCTTTGCATCCTCCAAAAACTCTACCAAAAAAGTTTCCGTATTTCTGCCTGATTACTGGCACATACAAAAGAGTACCTGCTGAAGAAAAGGATACAGCCAGTAGACTCCAACTTTCCATTTGTGCTGGTTTAGGTTGGGGTGGGGTTAATTTTTTTTATAGTAGTACGTATGGGGCTGTGTTTTGGATTTCTGCTGAAAACAGTGCTGATAATATGGAGATGTAGTTACTGCTGAGCAGTACTTGCACAGAGTCAAGGCCTTTTCAGCTTTTCACCCCACCCCACAAATGAGTAGGCTGGCTGGTGCATGAGGAACTTGGAGGGGACACAGGTGGGACAGCTCACCACAACTAACCAAACCAATATCCCAGACCATATGGCATCATGTTCAGCATATAAAGCTGTAGGACAAGAAAAGGGGGAAACATTTGGGGTGATGGCATTTTGTCTTTCCAAGTACTTGCTGCACATGATATAGCCCTGCTTTCCTGGAGATGGTTGAACACCCCCCAATCCCCACCCTCAATTCCTGGTTTAGCTTTGCTTGCACGTGCTTTAGCATTTGCTTTACCTATTAAACTATATTCATCTTTACTCACCAGTTTTCCCTCTTTTAGTCTTCTGATTCTCTCCCCAGCTCACCAAGTGGGGAGTAAGCAAGTGGCTGGCTGGGATTAAACCACAACATAACTATATTAAGATTTTTCAGTTACCTTGTCCTTAATCCTTTTACTATGTGTTACTACTGATTTTATATCACTTTAATTTGGTAATCAATGAAGTAAGCCATTCTAAATCAGATACATTATAAAAGACTGCATTTTATCAATACAATTACAAAACAAAGCTTTAATCTTAACAAGAACTGGAAAAGCTTACAGCAAATTACTCTGAAAAGACTATCTTATCCAACCCCATGAAATTGTATAAACTGACAGTAGATTATTTTTATTGACCGAAAATTGTCTATGAGCAAATAAAATTACCTGCTCACTCAAGTTAAGTGCAACTGGCCTCTAGCTTTTTTAATAAACCTCCTCCCTTTTTAAACATTATTGTCTTACTAATTTTCCTACTCCCTTTCTGCAGCTTCCTTGGCGTCATCAGATTTACTGACATCAACCAACACAAAACATAAACAAATCAGAAAGATTATTTTCCAGTCATTGCAAATTACTTCATCCCACATGACACCCTTGTCTCCAAACTGGAGAGACATGGATTTGATGGGTGGACTGCCTGGTGAATATAGAACTGGCTGGATGACCACATAAGCAGTTGTGGTGAACTGCTCAATACTCACACGGAGACCAGTAACGAGTGGTGTCCCTCAGGGGTTAGTAGTGGGACCGATCCTGTTCAACATCTTTTTTGGCCACATGGACAGTGAGATTGAGGCACCCTTAGCAAGTATGCTGACAACACCAAGCTGTGTGGTACAGTTGACATGCTGGAGGGAACGGATGGGATCCAGAGGGACCTTGACACACTTGAGAGGTGGGCCAGTGCAAACCTTATGTAGTTCAACAAAGCAAAATGCAAGGTCCTGCACCTGAGTCAGGGCAATCCCAGGCACAGCTACAGGTTGGGCAGAGAAGAGATTCAGAGCAGCCTGAGGAGAAGGACTTGGGAGTGTTGGTTGATGAGAAACTGAACATGAACTGGCAGTGTGCTCTCACAGCCCAGACAACAACTATGCACTGGGCTTAGTGTGTGGTGTCCATGCCTATGGCATGGGAGTCGGAACTAGATGATCTCAAGGTCCTTTCCAACCTTTATCATTTTAATAGTCAATAGACAGACTCCAAGATCAGGAAGCTGATCTTCAGTGTTTCTCACAATACCTCTTTCAAATTTTACTTCACAGTGCATGTTGGAAATCTTACAGCATTACCTCAGCTTACAGCTTATCTATCCTATCTGCACAGTGAATCATCAGTTTGACTATTAAAATAACAGTGAAATTAATAATTAATTTCTTAGTGGTTTGGCCTGCCTAATTACAGAAACACATGTATCATATTAAGGGCCCTTCTTACTGCTGCTGATCTCATCTTACTTGGTTTTAATACAAAATTTTACTAATAGATTTCTATTATATTATCATACTGAAAAGCAGAGATGTTCAGTTCTAAATCACACACCTGCTATTTTAGCTGTTAAAATGCTCTAATTCATAATGTTAATGCCACTAACCTCCCTGCTCCTCCTCACTTGCAGTTTTCACTGTACACCCCTACTGCGAATAATAGTCCTTGTCAGGTTTCTGGTTACACTTTGATTATACAGACTCTATCCTTTCTCCAAAGGTTCCCTCTTCCAGAAGGAGCTCTTGTGCATAACTATATTTAAACTTTGCTTCCTTAGCAAGTCTTTCCCACTACACATTCCTGTTCAAATCAACAGACAGTATTTGTTTAAGTGGTCATAAGAATTGGTGAGAAGAGATGAATCACTCAACCTAAAACTCACCTGACTGCGATTAACAAACAGTACAAGAAACTTCACAGTGGAAACCCATGGAACAGCCTACTGATCAGGAAAGTTTCTTCTTAATCCCCTTTGGTTAGCATTTTATTTGTTCCCTGTTGTATAATGGTTTTTCAATTCCTTACAAAGGCTTCACAAAGCTTTCATTTAACCTAACATAATGTACTGTAAATGAATAATTCCTTTTCTTTCCTGGTCCTGTTAATCTTTTGGCCTCAGTTACATCTCACAGTTGTGAGATGCAAATGTTAATTATGCAAGAAGTGTGAGGTCTGTATTTTAATCTCCATATGTCCAATACAAGTCCAGCAAAAGACACAGATAACTGTTTTCCTATCACCATGGGAACATGATTGCCAGGAACATACCAAGAATGACATCTCATACTGACTCCCAGAAACCCCCATCAAGTACCTTCTACCTATTAGATCCACCTTTATCTCCTTTGTTGATTCATATTCTTAACAAACCCCTGATTATTCTTACTGTAACTCAGTCTTCCTCAGGACTGAAGAAACATTATTCCCCTTGCTACATGCTGTATATCAATTATCTCATCTACATAATTTATACAGATGTGGAAGTAGTTGAAACATTTCATTCATGTCCAACTTGACAAAGTTGTAGGCCACCCAGCATTTTCCTTGCCCATACTTCCCATAGGGTTACACCAGCACTCAACTGACCCCACAGCAAGCTCAGAGAATTGGGCAGCAGAAAATCAGTCCTTCTGAAAAAGCAGTATCAGCAGCTCAGCTCCAAACCTGTATGACTACAGAGTCAGACAGTGCAATGGAGCAGATGCCACCAAGGGTGGGACTGCACAGAATTAATCAGATTTGGTTTAAATTGCTTAAACTATAGCTTTACAATATACTTAGATTTCATAACCAATCCAATCTAATGGCTGTCCACCATAAAGACAAAGGCATCATTTTCTTTCTTTCCCACAATCACAAGATGGCTGTACCTCTTCCCTCACACGGGCCTTGGTGCTCACCTAACCAGCAGGAGAGACAATTTGACTTGGCAATCTAGAACAAAATTAACGTAATAAACTGCTAATATAATATTATTTTTCTTTCAAGTTAAATTTGCTACAAGTGGAAGTCAAAGACAGAAAACAGATGCAAGAACAGATGATTAATCATGAAGGAGTTGGGAAGAAAGGGGAAACAGTCTGTCATTCTAGTGGCATAAAGCTTACAAAGGTTTGTGTTAGAACTTCAGCATAAGGGTAAAGAGACAGGGTACAGTAATGTGATGGCTTACAACTGTTAAAGAAGGCCATGCTCCCCACTTGGATTTCCCCGTAATACTGGCTATGTTGTGCTGGCTTTGTCACTAGTGAACCTCTTCCAGAAAGGTATATAACTCACCAGAATGGTCCAAGGCTTTTCAAGGGAAGAGGAGTAAAAGCAAGATCATAAGGCTGATAGTAAGGAGTAGGGGTAGTCCCATTTCAGCTTCAGGAAGCTGGTATGTTGGCTTAGCTATGCTTGCAACCATAATTTAAGTACATGCACTCGACTTTCAGAAACAGCAGGGTATGGTTATACTGTTAAAGTGCCTAAAAAAATAATGTAATCTACATACTTATGTAAGAGTCACCTGAGTCACCATCACCACTACTGGTAACCAACTGCTACCTTCTCCACTACATTAGTGATCCTAACATCAGCTTTCCTCTTAAATAAAGCTTTAGACTGTAAGACCCAAGAAGTCTTACAATACAAAACAACCGTGCACTCTTTATGCTTTCAGCTTCCTTGAAACATAAGACAATGTGCAAAATCCAGTGCATCACACAATGTCAAGAGAAAGCACAGAAGACATGGCCACAATACATCACGATGTATTTTGTCAATACTGACTCAAGACAGCTAAAGCACTGCTTATCTCTTAGAATTACTAGTTAGGTTGTAGTGATCAACAGCTGATAAATGAGTTTGTTAAAATTTGAGATACTGCTCTGCCTGTGAGATAACGCAAGCCTTAGTACTGTGAACTCTGATCAGCAACAGGGAAAAGACATCCATAAACTCATTGTTTTTTCTAGGGTGGTTCTACTACCTTCCACGGTAGTGAAGACTAAGCTAGGGCTCACAGTACCACAAACACATTTATTTTGGCTTGAACTAGACTCTGATATGTGCAATATTTTCAGAGAGGAAGTTCATAGAATAAAAGCTGGCGTGGCATTGCTCAGATTCAGAGCTCTCCTTAAGCTCTCCATCTATTTACATACTATCTACTTTCTCAGAACAAAAGCTTCCAAGAAAATACAGTGGATGCTATTTTGAGTTTGGTAAAAAATAGTGCAAAACATTTTTTCCCTTGAAACAACACAGGACAGAAATATTATTAAAACACAGGCAGTGGCAGTGTAATTTAGTGGACAATAAAACTAGCCAAGATTCTTTTCCTAAATATTTGTATCTTGCATTTGTTTTATTTTGGGTTTTTAACCAGTTTCTGATTTAAGCAAGAGTTTACCCCTTTTGATATTATCAGACACTCCACCTACAAAAAAGCCCCATTTTCCAGAAAAGCTTAAGATCTGCATTGTCTCATGACAAGAATCTATATGGCAGAGAAAAGCCATCCGTTTGGCAACCCTGTCTTCTGAATCAAATTCTATGTCCCTGCACTTTTTTTCCACCCCTGCTCTGCTCCCTCAGTTCTACCAATACAATCATTTATATAGTCTCCCAAGAACAGGATTAAAGAACTGATGACAGAGGGTAAAAGTTTCCAATAATCAATAACTCTCATTCTTAGTGAATTCTTTCCTTTCATTAGAATGCATCAGAGTTTCTCCTACTTGACCATCTACTGGGTAACACACAAGAACCTCATCTCCTTAAGATTTTCATGCCCCTGACAAATGTGACCAACTCAGCAGTGGATGGACAAAAATTAGGAGAGATAGAATTAACAGCATAACCAACTAATCTGGAAACCACACTTAAACATCCCACTGCCCAAAAAAATCCTGCCGACCTGAGGTTTAACAATGCTCATAGGCTTATAACATAAAATCTATATTAGAGATTGTAAACAGATTAACAACTAACAATAATATATTACCAAAAAAAAAAAAAAAGAAAATACAACCTTCTATCAGTACAGCATCTTTTTCCCTGTACCCAGAAACTATGTAAAGGCAATGTTTATCCTCCGTTTAAATATCTTTCTGTTCTCTTCCATTCTAAAATACGCTGTCCGTTTATTTCATATCCTCTCACTCTCAACTTGAGGGACAGGCTCTTAAATCTACCTTACTAGCTTCACAAATGCATGATACACCAAGGTCAAGGTATAAGAACAAAAATCCTAAGGCTCAAAGGAGGTACGAAGAATGGAAATGCTTGAAATAAGGGTTGAAACAGTACATGCTCCAGGAGAGCATACCTCAAAGAGCCAGGTTCACACAAAGAGGAAAAGAAAACATCACTCTCCAATTTAATCAAAACCCACTGGACACAACAGATGACTGTGCAGCGTGGATGACCTAAAGAGTAATTTTATTACTTATATGGAAATACCCATTTTCAAGTTCTCACCTTCATTCTTCCCTACTTCTCCACCTTGCTCATGATGAGAAAGAAATTTACACAAACAGCATTTTTTACAGGTTCCTCCTCAAGAAATTCTCTAAAACTGAATAAGAGAATTCCCTTCCTTTATTGGGAACAACTCACCTTTTTAAATAGCTTGTGCTGAAATACAACAAAAATCAACATTGGCACTTGGAACTTCTATACACATCAGACAAGCTCAAAACACATCTGAAGAAACAATACTGGAAACTTCAGCACACATTTACACAAAATTTAAATTTCAGTACAGCTTATATAAATTTAGCGGGAGTAGGCAAAGGTGTCCCAGTAATGCTTTAAGCATCTGCTGCACAACAATTAGGTTGTGTTCAATTTTCAACTGAATAAAATACAGTTCGCTGCCTCTGAAGGTAGACTACAACATGTTGCATATTTTACATGCCAGTATGTTAAGAAATGTTCCTGTTATTTTAATAGCATTTTTCCTGTTTGTATACAGCACGCTGTTAACTTGTATCTTTAATTGTGGCTTCCCTATAAACAAGAAAAGAACATGAAAGTGATACTATTTTTGTGTTTAATATCTAAATAGGTTCTCACTACCTGCAAGTCCTTGACCCACTGATGAGTAAAAATTGTTGAGCAACAGAGGCATCTCAGTAGCTTACTGTAGGCAAAGCAATACAAACATTGTGTAATACACATTTGGTTTGTATTTGGTAAACTGTTCACCATTACATGAATAGATTTTTATGTTATGAAAAACTTCAGCTTTACAGGTCTGAATGGCTTAAGTCACTACCCCAGCCCAGAAAACCTTAATATATCAGAAAACAAACAATAAAAGTTACTATTTAAAGCTCTCATGTTATTAATACCAGTATATTTCAACAGAAAACAGTAAGATAACTGAGCTAGCACAGATTACAACCAGATATGCATTTTCTCCATGAAACACAAGATAACTGAGCTCTGCAGTCTTCACTAGATTAATTAGTTCTGTACCCTTGCCCTGTGCAAACTCTAGCTTGCTCTGAACCAAAGACCTTTATGGTCAAGTCCCAGGAGATGCTTGAGAAGGTGTTCTCAGTTGAGCAAACTTTTTGAGAGAAATCACATTCTGATTTGAGAGAATTCATTTATTTTGGCCTTTGGGGGAACACTGCAAGTCCCATGTATCTTGTTCAAGTCTTTATCTAGCGAGAGCAAAATCCCTTCTAGGCTCTGTCAGGTTCATGCTGATCTTGCAACATCTGGCTGTGTAAGCCACACTGTTCACATGCGTTTAATTTTGTACAAGTAATTTTAACCCAATCTTTTAAAGAACACTGTTTTCCAATCCTTTAAAGCATGAATTCAAGAGAAACCTTCAATACTGAATTAATTATACAGAGTTAAAATGTAACACGTTGAACAAACAGGTAAACAAACAAAATTATACAACTAGAAAGTTACGGTGAGGGACAGCTTAAAAGATAGGAGTGAAACCCTGTGTAGGCATGTGAACCACTTCTAATATTGGCAATGAGCTCATAAAAGAAAAAATGAATATGAAAGGCACCTACTGACAAAAAAGCAATTTTTAACTATTTGAAAGATGAAATATTTAGTAAAAAGTAAAACAGGGTAAAGTAAGAACAAACAAAAAAAAGACTGCAGAGGATGAGAAAGAAATTCATTTAAGAGCAACCCTCCCATTTTCAACAACCACAAACATTTCAAGCACCTCCATCATAACTGCTCAGGTAATTAATTCAGCATAGCAGTCAGAAACAGCAATAGTGAGACAGACGCAGTTCAGCAGTCTGCACTTTGCTGTAAGGAAAATTCTCCCGAAGACAGATGCCACCCGGAGGAACAAACCTAGAAAAACAATCGGCTGCCTGACCAGAGGCAAGCCGAGATTAGAACTGCGAGTCTCGGGAGAAGACTCGCAGAACAAACCCACACAGCCAGCAGCGGTAGCAATTTTCCAAAGGAAGACAAAGCAAGCCGTGCACTGGCTGTGAAACAAAGGGAAACGCAGACTGGACTCTCAGAAAGGGCTTCTGTGTTTCTCCTAAAGGCAAACACAACCTTAAACACTACTTTTGAGTTGCCTAGGATCACATGAGTGTTCAGTATGCATTGGTTAGACAGAAGTCGGATATTTGTTCAACCAGATAATTTTTTTAAGTGGATTGTCAGCAGCAATTCTCTGTTTAGGAAACCTGTGTTCTCTCAGCTGAGAAAATTATGCCTTCTGGAGAAAAGAACTGTTTGGGCAATGCCCATAACTCCCATGGAGAGCTGAGCATTTAGACTGAACATCTGGTAAGCAGCCACAAACATGATAACTTTATTTCTTTTCTAGTTTCTTAAACCATATATTAATACACACCAGGAAACGTAGATCTACCTGCAACGGTAATTAGTTCTGTTAAGTAAGCTTTCCATGTATGGGCATGGGAAGACATCCACAAGACTTCAGCGTAGATTGCAAACTGCATGACTGCTTTTCCAATGTGGGTACTATGCCCAGAAGCAGAATACAGGATCAGAGCCCTTAATCCTAGATAGCAAATTTCATGCGGCAGCTCCAAAGCACAAAGGTAATTTATACAACTCTCTAGACCTCACCAAGAATACCGACAGGTACTTCCACACAATGTTACAATATATTCATATATATATAAAAATGAATATATAAATACCTAATGAAAAAAATAAAACAAATCAGGGGGGATCTTCCCTAAAAGTAATCACAAAGAAGAGGTTAAGTGTAGGCACCTCACATGTCTCTAGGTAGCAGCTTAGCGTTACATTTTAGGAAATGAAACCCTAAAACCTTCTCTTGAGAATGGATCTTCCTGGATTCTATCACCACACACACATCCAGAAGTCAATGCTATAGACTCCTGGCCTGTGTTAAACAGCTGTGTGCTTGCAGCTTTACAGAATAATTTGTGTTAGCTTTGTTTTTAACAAAAGCAGATTACAGTCCAAAAGGTGCTGACCATTCTTATACGTGGACAGTTATTGTATGCTCTTCAGAGCCAATGGTTACCATGCCATAATTTGTTTGTGAAGTCCTGTCTTCTCTTTCAATGCCCAGTCAGGACAGACCACACTGTCATGGCACAACAGACAGGTAGTAGTTTCCCAAACCAGAATACCCAGAAAAATTCACCCACCAAAGAGGACTCTTTCCTGAACATGCTTGAACAGATTTTGCTACACCAATTTCTAATTAATTTAATGTTTTGCTTTGCCTTTAAAAGGAAAACATCAAATGTCAGTATACAAAACCTCTTCCTAAGACTGATATGAGATTTAACACAGAGCAGAATGGTAATAAAGTTTGAAAGTTTTACTCGTGTTCACAATTGAATATGCAACACAATCTTTTTGCAAAGTTTCCAGTTCATGCTGCTGCCTGAAAAAAATACTAAATACAAGAAGCAAGGAAACAGAACAAAAAGAATCATCTCCATATTATAGCCTAAAGCAAGTCATTGAAAAACAGCCTGCTCCAGTGGCAGAGAACTCAGAACGCCATCTACAGTTCGCACTGCATGGAGTCTTGCTTATTGTTGTCTGCAAACCAAAGAACATAAAAGCAGAAGAAAAGTATTAGTTTTAGCTCAATAAATTTTACATTCTGTGTGATGAGCATGAGAATAGTTACACAGCTTCAAAGCTGTGCTAGGAATCTTTAAAGAAATATTAGCCCTTTGGGCAGAAGCACATGATGTAATGGACTGCTTATCCTGGACTGACCCCATTAAGAACCTGAGCGACTAGAATAACCAACCTAACATTTCAGAGCTGACAGTCATTCAGGAAAGGCTTGCTTAAGAGTTCAAAATTAAGGCAAACCTGAGGAACTTCTGGCAGCATCAATGCAAACAAATTAAACTATATTTTCACACTACAAGAGAAAGTTTTAGAGATAGAAAACCCTTTTAACTGAAGTCTCAAACACTCCATCTGTAGGGCTCAGTTGCATATGGTGCCTTGGCTCTCATGGTAAGGAGCATTCGGAGTACCACAGAGATACAAAAATGCTGAGATGTTGAAAATGTAGTGACAAACTAACAATCTTCACAAGAGCTGTGCTCAAATTAAAAATCTTGAAAAATCAGAAACCTCTTTTAAGAGGTTTTTCCAGAAAGTCACATGGGTTTAGGGGAAAAAAAAAAAAAAAACAAAACAAATTGGCACAGAGACTAGAAAGGCATCTGGTGACAGCACAGCCTTGGCTCAGGAATGAGGGCTGCCATTTGCACAGTCGACCCTTTCCCTACTCCATCTCAGAGTTTCTCGATCAACTTGTGCTGTCACGAGGGAAAGATGGCTGAAAGATTCTCTCTGCATGTAACATTCAGTGCTTTTGAAGCTATGGCATGGATCTCAACTGCAGTGCCAACATGATGGCACAAAATCATTCTGAAGACATCACTTAGAATCATAGAATAGTTAGGGTGGGAAAGGACCTTAAGATCATCAAGTTCCAACCCCCCTGCCATGGGCAGGGACATTCAGCTTATTTCAAAAGTAGCAATGCAAGCCTTTTCACTGTGGGGCTCTGACTCAAGGAACTAGCTAATATTGTTGAATATTTGCATTTCTGTGTAACTGAGGTACAGAGTTTTGTGTATATTGCTAATGTCTTCTTCCATTACTTATTTCAAGAACTCTTCAATGGAAGCTGCCAACTCTTTACTTCTACCAGTCTTTATATAGAAAATACCGAAATTCAGACCCTAAATCTGCCTTGCACAGTCACACAATTGAAAATTCACAGTGGCCTCTTCTGGATGTACATTACCTGTTCTCAAAAAAGATGAGGAAGCACTGGGAGGAGTGTGGCCAGTAGGATGAGGGAAGTAATCCTCCCCCTCTACTTGACCCTTGTGAGGACTAATCTGGAGTACTGTGTCCAGTTCTGGACTCCTCAGTACAAGAAAGACAAGGAGATACTGGAGAGGGTCCAGCGGAGGGCCACAAGGATGATTAGGGGTTTGGAGCATCTCCCTTATGAGGAGAGACTGTGGGAGCTGGGCTTGTTTAGACTGGAGAAGAGGAGACTGAGCAGGGATCTCATCAATACAGATCAGTATCTCAAAGGCAGGTGCCAGGAGGACGGTGCCAGACTCTTTTCAGTGGTGCCCAGTGACAACAGGATGAGGAGCAATGGCCATAAACTAAAGCAAAACAAGTTTCATCTCAACATCTTCACTTTGAGGGTGGCAGAGAACTGGAACTGGCTGCCAACAGGGGGTTTGTGGAGTCTGTCTCTGGAGATATCCAAAGCGTGCCTGGATGCTTTCCTGTGAAACCTGCTCTAGGTGGCCCTGCCTTGGCGCAGAGTTGGACTAGATTATCTCTAAAGGCCCCTTCCAACCCTACTGATTCTGTGAGTATAATCTGATGGAATTTAACACCATTTACAGTAGTATTAAAATCATATTACAAAATTGCATGATACACCCCCAACTAGCTCAGAAACTTTTCCTCTTACTATACCCAGAATGAAACCTTTTAGTCCAGCACTTCACAAATTTGTCAGTGGTGGTATGTGCATGACACTCAATACACAGCAATATTCCCAACAAAAGCACCTCTGTTTTAGTGACTGGTTGTTAACACTAGTCACCAGTTGCTGTAGCTAAACTGTGGATGTGGCAGCTGCATCTCCTCACCCACTGTTTTACTTCCAGCAGCTGCTGCAACCACCCTGGCACAGTTGAGACCTACATTTGCTGCTCAGGAGCAGGGTGAAGATCTGCTCCCAGTGTCAGCCAAAGATCATTCTGACAGGTGAGCAGTACCATGACTGTGGGCAGATGGGGAGGGAGGCTGGGGAAAATTACTACAGGTCCAGCTCCATGATGGAGTAAGAGGACATAGGTTAAATGAGAACAGGAGAGGCTACATGACAAATGGTGCATGGTAAGAAGGAGGGGGAAGACAGAACAACGGTTCATCTTCCATACTCAGGCAGGTGTAGCCACTACTGTTAATCACAGCATGCACATCTACTACAAGTAGATGTACTACTGCTACCTATGCAATATGCTATCAGAACACCTGAAGTTACAGCTTCCATTTTAGACAACCCATTCTTGCATAAAATATGGATCAAAGTAAGCCAATTATATACTGAAAGTTCATTAAGTGCCAGCATCACCCCCCCCCACACACAGCAGGAAGCTAAGGAGACTAATTACAAGTGGATGGGGAAGCCAGTTTAAATCCTTTGCAGGGAAGGGGATGTGTAAAAGTTTCCTCACAGAGTGAGAAAAAAAAATCTGCCTATAATAAAAATTTATTGTAAAATTTCTTATGCAACATGATCAACATGGGGGAGAGGGATGAAACTTGCCATATAAAGTCAGATTTCAAGGTGGATTTTCCTTCCTTTGTAATCTACAAGACAGACTGATAAGAGTAACTGTTATTTCTTTAAATAGCCTTGTTGACATTTTCTCTGGAATTACTATGTTCATAACTATACAGTCAATAGAAGCACATACTCCAAGAGGTGAGGTGGCAGCATTAAGAAGCAGTGCCAAAAAAATAAAAATAACAGGACATGTTCTATTAGTCATAGCATATTTAACTGTGTTACATAAGTTAAGAAAATACTTCATGTCAGTAAAAATGCAGAACTAGAAGATTAAAGCAAGCACAAATACCAAACCAAGCAGATATCCTTGAAAATAATTTATTTGGAAATAATAAGTTGGGATAACATGAATTCCAAATTCCAAGAAATACCTGTATGCTTTACAGTTTCCAGACAACTTTGGCATGGATTATGTTATCCCACATAGATTATTTTCACCTCTCAAGACTTTATAAAAATCAACTCCCCCAAAACTGTTTTTTAAGCTATTGGCAAAGTCTGTCATTTAAGTAATAAAACGTTTAGTTGCAATTTTAGGTTAAAGATCGTGGTTTACACTGTTTTGAGGGTTTTTATATGCATGTGGACATTTCAGTATCTACGGATGCTATTCAGTGACTGATTTTTTCTAAAAAAAAGGTGCACACTACGAAGTTCACATTTTAAATCTACCTAGGAATGAACCTTAGCTGGTACTTTTCACCAGAACTCTGAAGCAGATAGCTGTGCAAAATGTAAAGATAAATAAATAATCATGAAGCTTAAGAGAAGATTTCTACAGCATAAATCTTGTGGCATGCATTTTCCCCTAACTCTGATTTAGCTTTATTTCCTTGTTTGTTTCTGAAACAAACAGGAAGAAATTATCAACTTCTATAAGATATGTAACTGTAGCTAAGGCACAGAGGCAATATATTAAGAAGAAAATAAAACATCTGTATTTCCTTCCCTTTCTCTTCCATCTGAAATAAATTCTTTGGCTGCAGTTTGTCTTCTTTTCTGGAAGCATTTACACAGTATCTAATGCTATCCACCACCATGACTACCTCTTGGGCTTTTATGAGGGTGGGAACAATCAGTATAAGAACTACTAGGGACATCAAAGAGACAAAACATTTATTGAAGAGGGAAGAGGAAGATAGTGTGAGGTAACGAGGGTCCTACTGTATTTACCCTATGTGCCAAGCATGTGGACAGCAATAAAAACCATGTAGGGAGCAATTTTGGTCAGAGAAAGAACACGGCAGCCTAATGGGAGGCCTTTGTTCTTCAAAAGGGTCTCCTTTTCCCGTTTTGTGCTTCACTTAATTCATGGCATCTGAGCAGCTCTTGAACTTGACAGACAGAGAGAAGGAGGGGGGAGAGATGGAGAAAGGGGGAAGACAGAGACACAAAGAAAGAAAAAAGAAAAAAGGCCTTCAAAGAGTTTTTCTTTGAAAATTCAGTTGTGCTGCATGCATTGCTGAAGGTTTTAGATTCAAGAAAAAGGTCAGAAAACATTTCATATAATTTCATCATGGGGATAAAATGTCCAATGCTCTTATTAAGAAAGCTAGAAGAAAGGAAGCGGACAAAAATTCTAAAAAAATAAATCCATCTGAGCTAAGGAATAGAAATAAAATTATTCCCCTGGGTGCTTTTTATTTATTTTCATGTTAAAATCTTATTCACAATGGATCCAGATACATTTACCAAAATCTTATCAAAAACATCTGTTTTTCAGCAGTCACCTGAAAGCATACATTTTCTACACAGCCCCATTAGAATTCCCAGCACAGCGACTGCTGCTCGGACAGCAGTCGAGCGTCGGAACAGCAAGCGCCATCTGCAGGGCTAGCTCCCTAATAGGGAATACTGAGCCCATCTCAGCGCGATGTTAAGGCTGCACTGCTCACACTGTGTAAAGCCATGGACTCCTGAAAACGCTCTTCATCGTTATTTGTAACGACTGTCAACGCATCTTAATTGTTCAAAAGACAAAGGAGCTTGAACTCGGTTATCTAAAATAAAAAGATGAGGGTGTATCCACGACAGGCTTCCAAGTTCGGTCCCCATCTCTCTGAATTGCTTGACCATGCTCCAATAGCCCCCCCCCCCAGCAGCTAATATTAGCTCTCAGAATACATTCAGCTTTTCACCTCTTTAAATATCCATGCCATGGGCAATATTTATATGAAATAATTCATAATAGCAGACTGCGCTTCTCAAGCATCTTTTTTTTTTTTTTTTTTTTGTCTAGCCCACCTCCTCCCCTCACTACTATGCAGCAACTACTTGCACATAATGTATATATTCCTCTGTGGATTTTTATCTATGATGCATATACTGAAAATATTTGCAAATTATATTCATAATAAGACATGACAATGCAAAAGGTAGAGAGATATATGTGTCAGTATCATAAATTATTAATAGTGTCTTAAGTTAATTCAACAAAAATATTTTTCATCTTAAATTGTCCCTTATCAACAATTAACCTTTCTCCTGATTATATTCTGACATCAGAATGCATCAACTCACAACACACTATTTCCAGAGAGCAGAAAGTAAATCCATAATGTAACTGTCCTATTTGATAATTGCCTTTCCATTATTTGGCATTCTAATTTGAGATCTTTTCTTCACCTAAATCAAAAAGGCACCCAATATCAACATTTTTTAAATCATTACGTAACTTAAACCACTTTGCTTCCTTTTTCAGATAGGACTATGAAGTGCATCTGTTTCTAAGGATGTGTATTTTAATAAGCCTGCAACAAGCTTAATTTTAAAGTCCAAAGGCACAATTAGGCTATGGAAACGCTACCAAAAATGCATGCTTACGAACTGACCAGGAAATGAGTTCCCAGCAGACTGCCAGTGCAGCCACTGACATACCAAAGCTCAGCTGTCACTCTGCTTTACGTGAGGTTTCTGCCTCACATCAGTAGCACATTTATTATCTATTACACTACCTGTAAGGTAACCTGGGAAAAACCATGAAATAAAATTGGTAGAAATGTTTCTTTTTCACAAGCTTGTTTGCTACTATTAAGAACAGTGTTTTATGAAATAATCACGGTGAATTTTTGTTTGTTTGTTTATAAGGGGGGGAGGGAAATTCCACTAGAGAAAACTACAGAACTTTTATCTGTTATATCAACTTTATTTTGTTATATCAAGCTAGACTGAATCCACTTCAGATTATAGATATCGAGTAGAAGCAAAAAAAAGATGGAAATAAAGAGCTTACAGAACAATTTAAGTAACTGAAAATAAAAATCCAATCGGTTTTGTGCACCAGGAGGGTCTGAGTTTTAATTACATTTATAAAACACTTTGAATAATGACAGTCATATAAAGCAGCCAACACTAAAAATGCTTCTGATGTACTAATTACAGAAATGTAAAATATTTGAGATCATTACTAACATGATTTTGGATAAAAGAGTTGAAGCCAAAGAGTCTTCTGCCTTCTCTTGGAACTTGTTTGCTCCCACGCTTTTTTCTTTGAAGAACAATTTTACCTCTGCCACCCAAAAATCTCACACAATACCTGTCATAAGCACCTGGTGATGCAGACAGGGAATGTGTCTACTGTATAAATAGTAGCTTTCATACTGTCTTCTTTCCCCTGTGATACAAACAGCAGTCCCCTGTCTAGGGACTTTCTATTCTAGAAGTCACTATTTAGAGTATGTATTCTATCTTAAACTACTTCTTTAATTGTGCATGTCAGCTGTGAATACCTCCGGGAAAGTCTTCAGAAACGTCACGCTACTGAAACCAGGAGTTTTTTATTTTACTTCACAGTACATGAGATTTCAAGACTATTCTAGACCTGCAGTAAGTAGGAAAAAACAACAAACAAACAAACAAACAAACAAACAAAAAACAACAAAACAAGCTAATAATCACTGTCATCATCATAATCTTCATTATTCCTCCAAGTTCTCACCCTCTTTTTACTTTTCTGATATTCTTTCCTAGTCAAACCACAGCCTCAAAAGATGAATGAGTATGAACTCTAGGCTTCCTGCTGGTGTCTGTAGAAAAAGCAGAAGTACAAAATCAAACCAAGAAAGATAAGAAATCAGGCAAAACATTTCTTAATTCCAAAGATACTTTACTTAATATCAGATTGCTCCTTTAGAGAAAGCCTCAAGAAGACTAGAAAGAGCACCATTCTATGCTGAAATAAACATGCCTTATTACAAAAAGCTCTTGACTTGCCATCCTCTGCTGATATCTGTACGCTTGACCTTACCACAGTGCTTGCCTAGCAAGGGGCAGCAAGAATCAATCTAGCAATAGCTAAGTGGTGGTTAGGTGGCAGCACAAATAAGAGAAATACTGGATGGGCATGGAAACATGGAAATAAATCACCACAGAGCTGGCTATCATGCTGCTGCCACAGCTCTCCAAAACAGGTAGTAGTTAGCTGCACGAACATAAAAGCAAAGGGACAAGGTTTCCCCAAAGAGCAAATGCTTCCCACTGCCTCCACTACTTGTTAGATAGTTACTATGTGTCATTAGGGGAATTGGTTCCCCTAGCTGATACAGAGGAAAACTAGCCCTGAAAAGAAGGATAGATTTCCACTCCGTCAGCAAATTAAACCAGCTAGATTTTAATTGTTCAAATACAAATCAAAACACTTGGGGAAGAAAGGTGTAAAAATTTAAGAGTCAAAGGTAAGGGCATCCCCTTCAGCAGGGAGCAGACATGAAATAAACTGTGACATGAAACTGCACTAGACATAACATTTCTGCAGGATTTAAAAGCCAGTGTGATTACAGGAGCCACAGTACAGATAAAAACTTCCTTCAGAAAAAGACCATCAAGAGAAAAAGAAAGTAGGGACATCATCAAAATACAAACCCATCAACTCGGTTGGCACAAGACACTAACACCACAGATTCTATCACCCCTTACCTCTAGTACCCGATATACGCCTGCATCAAGCTGTGCTGACATGCATGTATGGCATCAATCAGGTAT
This sequence comes from Neopsephotus bourkii, assembly GCF_033783945.1. NCBI lineage: Eukaryota > Metazoa > Chordata > Aves > Psittaciformes > Psittacidae > Neopsephotus > Neopsephotus bourkii. The sequence continues at coordinate 243,280 of NW_026901923.1, forward strand.
TTTCCACCCACTCTCACTATACTTTTTTATAAAAGTACGTTCCATGGAGGCAGATTTGAGGGATACAATTTGTCCTTTTCTGCAGTTGAACAGAAGCATACTTACATTTGCTCTACCTGCTCACATTTTCCAGCACTCAGTTAATTAGCAAGTCCTGAATGAACATGAGATTTTGCAGCAATTTTAAGCCAGCTTAATTATTTCTTCTTCAAAGATTTATTAGTTCAAAAGTCAATATAAAAACAGCATGGTCAAATAAAATGGTCAATGGCTATTCCCACCTTTGCAACTTTTTCAGTAAGGTAAGAATGCCTCATAAAAAAGGAAATACTGCCATGGCAGCTCAGCTTTTCTGATATTCATATTCTTATTCAGAGACAGACTTGCTACTGAAAGTCAGAAAACAGCAGTCAGTTGCTGTGTTGAGTTCTCCCTAAGCCAACAGTGCCACCCATCTCCAGCTTTGCAAACTGTAAGCCCTCTCTGCTTTTTTGGAGCTTCCCATCCTTCTCTCAGAGCAGCTGCTTGCTGCTGGAAAAAGAGAAGCTATTGTTTAAATGACAGAGGTGGATACCTTAACTGCTTACACAAACATAGGATTAGATAGCGCTTTAGTCCCCCAAATAAGGTATGGTTTGGTCCATATACAGTACAACTTGTTCAGTAGTCTCAAATTCTGCTGAGGAATTTACATAAGCTTCCCAAATCTTATCACAGTATGCTAGACATTGGAAGGGACCTCAAAAGATCATCTAGTCCAATCCCCCTACCAGAGCAGGAACACCTAGATAAGGTTACACAGGAGCGTGTCCAGGCGGGTCTTGAATGTCTCCAGAGAAGGAGACTCCACAACCTCCTGGGCAGCCTGTTCCAGTGCTCTGTCACCCTCACTGAGAAGAAGTTTCTTCTCAGGTTTAAGTGGAACCTCTTGTGTTCCAGTTTGTACCCATTGTCCCTTGTCCTATCATTGCTTGCCACTGAGAAGAGCCTGGCTCCATCCTCGTGACACCCCCATTTATATATTTATATACACTAATAAGGTCACCCCTCAATCTCCTCTTCTCCAAACTATAGAGACCCAGCTCCCTCAGTCTTTCCTCATAAGGGAGATGCTCCACTCCCTTAATCATCTTAGTTGCCCTGCGCTGGACTCTCTCCAGCAGGTCCCTGTCCTTCTTGAACTGAGGGGCCCAGAACTGGACACAATATTCCAGATGAGATCTCACCAGGGCAGAGTAGAGGGGAAGGAGGACCTCTCTCGACCTACTAACCACCCCCCTTCTAATACACCCCAGGATGCCATTGGCCTTCTTGGCCACAAGGACACAGTGTCGGCTCATGGTCATCCTGTCGTCCACCAGGACCCCCAGGTCCCTCTCCCCTACACTGCTCTCTAACAGGTTATTCCCCAACCTGTACTGGAACCTGGGGTTGTTCCTGCCCAGATGCAGGACTCTACACTTTCCCTTGTTATATTTCATCCAGTTATTCCCCGCCCAGCTCTTCACCCTGTCCAGGTCTCGCTGGATGGCAGCACAGCCTTCTGGCGTGTCAGCCACTCCTCCCAGCTTAGTGTCATCAGCAAACTTGCTGATAGTACACTCAATTCCCCCATCTAAATCATTGATGAATATATTAAATAATACTGGTCCCACTACCGACCCCTGAGGCACTCCACCAGATACAGGCCTCCAACTAGACTCCGCCCCATAGACTACAACTCTCTGGCTTCTCTCCTTCAGCCAGTTCACAGTCCACCTCACTACCCGATCATCCAGACCACACTTCCTCAATTTAGCTGCGAGGATGCTGTGGGAGACTGTGTCAAATGCTTTGCTGAAGTCAAGGTAGACCACATCCACCACTCTGCCATCATCCATCCACCGTGTTATTTCCTCATAAAAGGCTACGAGATTGGTCAAGCATGACTTCCCCTTGGTGAAGCCACGCTGACTGCCCCTCACAACCCTCTTATCCTTGATATGCCTTAAGATGGCACCAAGGATAAGGTGTTCCATCACTTTCCCAGGGATGGAGGTGAGGCTGACTGGTCTATAGTTACCCGGGTCCTCCTTCTTGCCCTTTTTGAAGACAGGAGTGACATTTGCTTTCCTCCAGTCCTCAGGCACCTCTCCCGTTTCCCAAAACTTGGTAAAGATGATGGAGAGTGGTCTAGCAATGACCTCCGCCAGCTCCCTCAGCACCCGTGGGTGCATCCCATATGGACCCATGGATTTATGGATGTCCAGATTGCTCAACTGGTCTTTAACCCATTCCTCATCGACTAAGGCAAACTGCTCCGTTGACCTATCTTCATCCGAGGTCTCAGCGGTACAGGGCTCCTCAGGACTGCCTCCGGCAGAGTAGACAAAGAAGGCATTCAGTAACTCTGCCATCTCTGTATCTTCTGTCACCAGGGCACCCGTCCCGTTCATCAGCGGGCCTACATTGCCTCTGGTGTTAGTTTTATCTGCCATGTATTTGAAAAAGCTCTTTCTGCTGTCCTTGACCCCTCTCGCCAGCTTTAATTCCAAGGAGGCCTTAGTCATCCTAGCAGCTTTCCTACACCCTCTAGCAGCAGCCTTATATTCCTCCCAAGTGGCCAGCCCCTCCTTCCATGACTTGGAAACTCTACTCTTCCACTTTAGCATACTCAGCAATTCCCTATTTAGCCACGCAGGTCTCCTGGCCCTCTTCCTTGACTTCCTGCGTGTCGGGATGCTCCGATCTTGAGCTCGGAAAAAGCAGTCCTTGAATGCCAACCAACTATCTTGGGCCCCTTTACCTTCAAGCAGCCTTGCCCATGGGATTTCCCCTAGCAATTGCTTGAAGAGGCCAAAGTTTGCCCTGCTGAAGTCCAGGGTTGCAATTCTACTTGCTATTCTACTGGGCCTACCACACAAGATCCTGAATTCCACCATCTCGTGGTCGCTGCAACCAAGGCAGCCCTCAACCTTCACTGCTTCGATCAGACCCTCCTTGTTAGTGAGGAATGAGATCCAGCAGCGCACCTCTCCTGGTTGGCTCATCCACCATTTGCACGAGGAAGTTATTATCCATACACTGGAGGAACCTCCTGGACTGCGGCTGGGTTGCTGAGTAGTCTTTCCAGCAAACATCAGAGAAGTTAAAATCCCCCACGACGACCACGGCCTGTGACTGTGAGGCCGCTCTCAGCTGCCTGTAGAAGGCCTCGTCAACTTCCTCACCTTGATCCGGTGGCCTGTAACAGACCCCCACAACAGTATCGCCCCTGCCTGCCTGCCCCTTAATTCTCACCCACAGACTCTCAACTCGCTTGTCATCTGTCCCTGGACAGAACTCAGTGCATTGTAGCTGCTCTCACACATAAAGAGCAACCCCACCACCCCGCCTGGCTGGCCTGTCTTTCCTGAGAAGGACATAGCCCTCCATGACTATATTCCAGTCATGTGAGCTGTCCCACCACGTCTCTGTAATTGCCACCAGGTCATAATCTCCTGACTTAACACAGGTTTCTAGCTCCTCCTGCTTATTTCCCATGCTGTGCACATTGGTGTACAGACATTTCAGGGAGCGAGCTGAGCACACCGATTTCACCCTAGGATTATAGGAGGCCTCCCAGTCTTCAGCAATTCTGGAGTGCTGCCCCACTGGGGCAAGCCCAGCTACAACCCCATCCCCCTTCGAATCTAGCTTAAAGCTCTCCAAATGAGCCCTGCTAATTCATGCCCCAGAATCCTTTTGCCTCTGTAAGATAAACCTTTCCTACATGCCATTGTCCAGACTGGTGTCCTATAAAACCAGCCATTATCAAAGAATCCAAAGCCCTGCCTGCAGCACTAGCCTCGAAGCCAATCGTTTACAGACTGTATTTTCCCATTCCATCCCACATCATCAATGGAAGATGGAAGGAGTGAGGAGAAGATCACTTGAGCCCCAGAGTCTTTCACCATCCGCCCCAAGGCCCTGTAGTCTTTCTTCATCCCCCTCAGACTGCGGGAAGCAGCTTCCCCCTCACCCACCTGGAAGACCAGCAGCGGGTAGTAGTCTGCCGGGTGCACCAGGCTGTTGGGCGCTCGCCCTGGTGATATCCCTGATCCGGGCTCCAGGCAGACTACACACTTCCCTATGATGAGGGTCAACTCTGCATATTGGGCCCTGTGTTCCTTTCAGAATGGAATCACCTACTACAATGACCCTTCTTTCTTTCTTATCAGAGGCAGTCTTGAGGTGCGAAGTCAACCGCCTTCTCCTATGTGGCATCCTTTAAAATTACTATAAGAGTCTGTTTCTTGTCTTGGCACAACACAACTTCCATGGCAACTAAAAATACCTTTCATGCTTATTTTAGAGAAGCCAGGAGGCTCATAAAGGAAACTAAAGTAGAAGGAACAACTTCCCTCATGACAAGGCTTTGTACACCATAACTAATGGGTGTTTAAACAAAGATGGACTCATTTCCTCTCCATTTTTTCCATCTTATTTTACCATACTGAAATGGCATTTAACACCATCTTTGTTTTAATGGCACCTGATTTAAGATATTGCAAATACGTGATTATTACTTCGCAAAAGCAGCTGCTCATAGCAGGCAATTTAAAAATGCCATCTAAAAAAGTGTTCTTTAACTCCTTCTGACCATTGCATACTCTTTGCAATGCACCGCTGGTCACTCCTCACTTAGCTGTGCCCATGTATTAGTAACTGATTCATGCTAACAATGAAGGATGCTCTTCAGAGCACTCACTATTAATTCAGTTCGAGAAGCATGCTGCTACAATAGCTTCTCTATTTGCATGGCATTTCTTTTTTAGCCAACCTGACATAACAGAGCCAAAGCATTCTTAGTGGCTGTACTTTTCCGGTTTTTACTACTTCTTACTTTTAAGAATTCAAAACAAATAGATTCCTGCCATCAGTGCTGGATTACTACACCTGTGATCTTTAAGTGTTAGTGAACTCCAAAATATCCAAGAGAATTATCCAAAGCTAACCAAATAGCACAATTCAGGTATTTGACAGCAATCACAAGACCAGAGCCTGAAACAGTGCAATAAAAGCCAAATGCTGCACAGGGTTATTGTAGCTTGAATAACACTCTGAAAACTACAAATTGAATATGGAATAATATAAAGCAGACTGGGGATTCAGGGAGAAAAAATCTGAATCTAAACATTAAATTCCAGACACTTGGCATTTCTTGGCCGAAAGAACATACCTTTGTGTATTGAACCATATCTGCTCAGAAGAATCTCTTCTTTTTTTTAGTGGCACAACATTAGGGATTACTTACGTAAGCAATGCTTAATTGAAATATTAGGAGAAGTACAGGTTAGGTGTAAGGAAGAAGTTCTTTACTGTGAGGGTAGTAAGGCACTGGCACAGGTTGCTCAAATCACAGAATCACAGAATCCCAAGGGTTGGAAGGGTCACGCTCCATTTGTGTCAATGTTCAAGGCCAGGTTGCACACAGCCTTGGTTGACATGGTCTAGTGTGAGGTATCCCTGACTATGGCAGGGGGGTTGGAACTAGATGATCTTGAAGGTCCTTTCCAACCATAACCATTCTATCATTCCATATTTCTAAGGGAAAACCTAATTATCTATTACTGTACATTTTATCTACTGATTGCAAAATACATCCCAGACATTAAAACTGCAAAGCACCCAACAAGACATAAAATTATTTTATTACCTGGGGGCTTGATTTGGGGGTGAGTTTTTGTCTTTCTGTTGTTCTTCTACTTGAAAAAAGTGAAAGCAAATCAAAACCCTACAACTTGTTAAACTGAGGAACATGTAGGCTAGAAAACTTGCTTAAAATACCATTTGGAGGCAGTATAAACCAGTGGAAAAAAAATAAATCTCTGAAGTCCCAGCCTCCTCTTTTCTTCTCTCTCCTCTCAATTTACTCACATTAACATCTTTTAAAGTAAAATACTAACATTTTACTTATTAATTAAGCCTTAATTTAAGGATTTTATTTCATTTTATGTTTTGCTTTGCTATGGAACATAGTGTCTCAGTTTCCCTTGTTCCATCAACACACAAGTTTATTGCCAAAACAACATTGGAAACTCTTAATACATTCCCTATCTTACTTCTTTGCTCCTCAGTTAACAGTGGTAGTTATCCCACTGAACTAGTTTTCTTGTTTCATATCTCACAATATTCAAAACCTCAAATAGAGAGTACATTATGTATATGAAATACCTTTAGCTGAATATGCACAAAGTAAACATGTGCAGCCTTAATATAGAGAAAACACAGCAACGCCTCAGGGCAGAACCTTGTTCAAGGGAAAAAGGGAATATATGCTAATACTTATGAAACAATCCCCCCCTCAAGCAATTTCAGGTGCGACAAAAGAATCCCTAGCCAACAATAAAATTAAGATTTGGTGATGATGGCTACACACCAAGAGTTGCAGTACTCCTGCAGTAGCAGTGCCTCTCCATTCCTGGCTCCAACGTCAAAGCTCAGAGACCTGGAAGTCTCTGGCTTAGAAAGCAGAAAGACAACGCTAAAACTTTGGGTTTATTATGCCCCTTTGAAAGACAATTTTTCAGCTTTCAGTAAATTTCCACTAGTACATAAAACTTCCGATCTGGACAAGATAATACCCAACTTCTTTTTACATCTAGTACTGTTGAACAGCGCTACAAAGGAATCCTTAACTATCCCTAGTCATCCCATTACCAGCTTTCATTTCTTCCTTCATATAAACATTCGAGTTTCACCAGAATCCTGATGGACATGCCAATCCTCATGATCTCCACACAAAAATAAGTTTTTAACTATAAATGAATTATAATAAGCATACCTAGACCCTCTGTTACTGTCACGACGTCATTAAATTAATTCAGGGTATTACAGGTAAAGACACATTCTCCTTTCAGATGAAGAGCAACTACTTAATATTGTTGCTGAATTAGACCTATTAGTTTCGCTGTGTTGAAGGAAGCCAAAGCTAAGTTTTGTAATTACAAGTTCCCCACTCTGAAATTAAAAAGTAATTGGAACTATGGCTACTTTATATACGGACAGTTCTTTACCTTACGATACAACTTCTCCTCAGTTGCTGTTAAACAGCACATTAAATATTTCTTGTATAGGGTCAAGCAGTTTATCCACAGAACAGATGACACTCTATTGAATGAAAAAAGAGTTCAGAGAGTATTCATTTCCTCTGCACATGAGGACAGTTATTATGGTAGCCTTGAGACAGAACAGCAGGCACCAAGAGCTGGATTCTCAGGAAGAAAGTAAGGAAGTGCAATATAATTTCTTAATATTTGTCCATTCAGTTTTACCTTGAATAAAAGCATGTCATATGGATAAAATTCCTCTAACAAGCACAGCTGTATTCTTGCAGTGTTAGCTCCACATTCAAGACTTCAGGACAAAAAGAGTACCTTTGAATTGCTACTCGATTGAAAGGTGATCTAACTGCCATCATCTGAAAACCCAAAGGCCATTTCAAACTTGCTATTTTAAATATCAGAATGTCCCATTTTGCATCAAAGACATACGAAAACCTGGTTTTACTACAAATGTAAGTTCTGGCACTCAACTGCAGCTTAGTGCTGTGTTGCCAGTTTACAATCCCTGCTGCCAGTTTACAATCCCAGCATTTGCAGACTCCATTCCTACAGAGACTTAAAGAGCAAAAAAACCACCTTCCTTGCTAGAACACTATAAATACAAAATAGACTTTTATTACTGTATACTTGGACTACCCTTTCAAGTCAAACATTTGTGAGACTTCGTATGCCAAGCATTGGTTTCTGCTCACTGGAAGCATCAGTGCTACAAGCAGTCTGGCAAGCATGGGGTCTGCAAACAGTACCATCTGTCTGTATCTGGCTAGCTTATGTCTTTCGTGTGCCTAGAAGTGATAGTACGTATTATGCACCTTCCTGTCCCAATTCTCATTTCAAAACACTTTTTACTTAGTTGTAAGTAGAATGTACACGAGTGCTGCGGCTCAAAGTCATCAAATAAACTGGCTTTAGGAACGACACAAAGGCCATCATCTGCCTTAACCATTCAGTGATCCACTACATAAAAAATCAGAGTTGCCTACCACAAGTGTGGTATTCCTGCGTTGTTCAAGTGGACCTTAATAAAGCTTACAAAGTCAAGCCACTGCAAATGGGATACGAGTACCCTGTAGCTAGAAAGAAGCTCTTCTGGTACTTATTAGAGAAAGCGGTGTCTTTCAAGCAAAAAAATTATCCTGGTATTCTGATCTAGCACTGTTCCACTCTCTTCAATACCACAGGTGAAAGAGTCAATGACTCTTAAGACCAGTGACCAAGGTCTGGAACCAGTCACTTTAGATACAAAGTTTTTCATATCTGATCCTGCACACCTGGATGGTTACAGGGTTTTCCAATTCTGCCTTGTGGGTTTAAGGAACGAGAAAAGCCGGAAGAAAAAAAAAATTACTCCTGGTAGAAACATTTTCACAGAAAAAAGGAGCCCATGCCAAAAGTTTATTTAAAACATCATCAATACCCCCTCCTCACTGCCAAAAGAAAACAATAACTGAAGCCTAGCAACATATACTTGAGGTTTTTATTCACAGGGTGGCTAGAGAGCCCTTGTACAGGCACTACTCTGTTACATAGAGGTTACATAGCCTGTAACCTCTTGGCATAGGTTTAGTTTTGATTGCAATCTACTGGGGCTTCAGCAAGAGAAAGAATAAAAAAAGATAAAGGCAAAAATAACCACTCTAAACAGATCATTACAATTACTTAAGCAAATATGGGGGGTAGGAAAGGGAAGCAAAACTGTGAATAGAATCAGATTGTGTCAACCACGCCAAGATTGCATCACAGAGAACAAACCTCAGAGGAAAGTCATCAGAAGAGGAATCACATTTCTATTATAAAGATCAAGGGTGAACATGATAGAAAAATGAGAATAAAACTGTGCAAGGTTTCACTCGTACAAGCAAAAAAAAAAAAAAACCAAAAAAAACCCCTATTCTTTCCCTTCTGAAAGGCCATAAAGAATAAAATACTCCAGCTGCTAATTTTATATGGCTTTCCTTTTTCTTTTTGTAACTTGAAAAGAGATTTCAAACCAGTTCTTACCATCCCTTCTCCTCATTAGAAAATTCTGATCAAACAATTAAAAGTACTGACACCCAGATGAACTGAACTGCCAGTGTTGCAGCACGAAGAAAAAAAAGAGAATTCATCAGCTGCACTACTGAATGCAAGTTCATTTATACAGAAAAAAATGCGCATCTTATTGAATGAAAGCAGCATGAAAGGAAAACGCCTCTGCAGCAGCACATCATAGTAGCAGTTAAACACTTGAGTGTTCAGGATATCTTTAAACCTAAAAAGGAAATAAACCCAATACACCTTCTCAAGCAGAACAGAAAATAGCAGATATCCCTGTTCTTCCTAAGGGTCTGTTTGCCTTCTGCCTCTTGTAGAGGCTGCACAAATCAAAATACAAACTCACCAACTGAGCTCAAGCACTTGAATAATGTAGTCTCTAGATTTTCATTTTATTCTGGATCAAAGAACAAAACTCTTATAATGTATGTGCATTCAGTAAAACACAATGGTAAAGGAAATTCCTTTATCTCAAAAGAGATCTGTCACATGCACAATGCTCTGCCTGTACTCGGAACTGAAATCATCCCTGGAAATCACATATCGAACCTTGCGATACTCTCAGAGCCCACTAAACGCTGTTATCGCTGCCATAACAGCTGTTTTAAAGAGACCTTTTCAAGGATACTTCTCTTCAATCTGACTAGATAGATGTCAACCTTACATGTTTATTATCCTCATCCTATAATTAATTGTTGCTGTCTACATATGAAAGATAGCATTTATTGTAAACATCATTTTCTACTCCATCAATGGTATCTCAGAAGCAGAACCCAATGAAAACACCACAAATTTGGGAAGCCAGATCAAACACTGATCTCTGCCAAAAATCTTGAGGTTGTATTATTTTTGAACACTGCACTTACTCCAATTGCTCTTTAATTACATACATTAACAGATAACTGAATGACAGAGTCCACTGATCCTAAAATTTCTCCTTGACAGTTCGTGACTTTCCCCTCAAGAAGCATTTACTCCAACCATACTTTGCAACTACAACCAGCCAAGTATCTCTATATATTTACTACACCACAGACACAGATTTTAAGTTCACCCACATGGTGCACTATTTATAAAGAAAAAGAATTTGCAGAGTATTTTCCTACTGAGTTGTTCTTTTCCTGATACACCTTTCTCCAAACAGTTTCTAATGGCTTATTTTTCCCTGCCTTCATGCTTCCTATCCCATTGGCCCAAATCTCTTCTCTGCACTGCAGCAGAAGTAAGCATGTGTGTGTTTAATAAGCAAGGAGAGAATCTCAAGCAAGACATAAAAAGGGTGTAAAAATAGCTACTTTCCCAAGCCCCACAAACCCCAACTTATTCAAAGTAAAACCAAAAATGAACAAGTCTTATCATAAAAGCCACTGTTGGGTTACTGAAATTAGCCCTTCCTTCTCTCAGTTTACTACACAGACAGCCTGCATTTTGCTGCAAATGCAGCACGTTAAAAAAACTGGATTACCTAACATCACTAAATGTCATTTTATGCAAAGCTATAACCAGTGTTTATGTTTACAGTAATACTGAATACAGATAATCTTTGAAATTTCATTAACGTATGCATGGTAATCTGAATACACAAGGAGAAATGACTGTTTCATACCTACTATTTGAAACAAAAGTCAAACATGACCTCCTGAGTCATCACCTATGCTGACTGTGGAGGGAGCCTCAGTTAGTTAAGTCTCAGTAGGTTCAAATTTGTTAGGGATATATTCATAGAGCTCTTTGGGGGGAAGACAGTTAACCTACTTTTATTTATATTTGTATTTATACAGACAACTTTATCAAACTAAATAATACGCATGGTATCACAGTATTTCAACCACTAATGTATGTTTGTTTCAGTAAAATTACAACTTAGTGATAAAAGGACAGGAAAATTCTTCATCAAGGAACTGCTGAAAAAGAATCCCCATTTTTTAAAGAAAGTCTACCAGACTTGTAGATTTCTGTGTGGAAGGTAATGTTTCACTATTAAAATAGGTCCAGTAACCTCAAAACCTGATGATTTGATGCCTGTCATTTAATAATTATTGATGAAACATGATTCATTTTATTATTGATTCATTTAACACCAACATAGCAAGCAAGAAGAAACAAGAGTTGAGGTCCCCATGAAAAAAAGCCTCATGTAGCTCAGATGCTGGCTCTTAATAGAGCTGAAAAGTTATGTGTTTAAGTACAACCAGGGTTTCACATCTGATGATTAAACTCAAAGAATGGCAGAAACCGCTCTGGCAGTGATACATGAAATGAGGAAGTGCTGATTTTTTTTTTGCTTTCCCAACAAGAGGGAAAAAAAAAAGGGCATTTTTATTGTCATAGCACTTCCAGCAAGTTGACATTAAAAAGGAAATTTCATGCCGAAGTCGGCTGTTTAATCAGATAAAGAAGGCTTTCCTATTTCCCATTGTACAGATCAAGTTTGCTATAGGAGCCATACAGAGCTTTGAGTAGCACATTTTTCCATGAGGGCTGTATCATTTGATCATAGCAAAGCACAAGGACTGCTGGGTAACGTGAATCAGAGCTGCAGAGAAAGGGAGCCAGGCAGCCAGCTGAGGCCACGGTAACCATGTCACCCAGCACCTCACTGCACTACTCCCAGCATGGACCAAGGTCCCTGCAGGAATTGCTCATCTCCATTTACACATTTGTCACGGAGGTTTCCACATGGCACCCAATTAAAGCAGTATGCTTTCTGCAAAGCCCAACAATTTTAGTATATGCTTCTTAAGACCAGCCTCCCTGTACTGATAAAGATTCTCCTGATTGCTTTCCAAACATGGTATTTCAAGATGTGATTGGACAAGGTGCTAGAGAATCTTATGCAGGCTCCCTTTTCCACAAGGTTGCACTGGACCTGGTGATCTTTTGAGGTTCCTTCCAACCTAGGATTCTAGGATTGAGCTCTTGGAACTAATAGCAGCTTTCTTAATGGCAAACTGACATAACTGTACATGAAAAATTGCTAACTCAAAACTCTTTTTAGTCATGTGGAGATGAGATCATTCAGTTCCCAGCAGTGTTTGCATGAATGAATACTGTATTTAGAAATAGTATTATGGCAGTTACTGCCAGACTGAATATATATATATGGAATTTAGAGTTCTGCACTGCAGGTGTCTTGGACATGCAGATTCTTCTGAAGAAGTGAAAGTTTTTTTGTAGAGGTTTACTTACCTGTACAAAACTTCAGCATGTGAAAATGAAGGAAACTTCATGTCCTGGGCTCCATTCCAAGTGTCGTGGAAAAATCAAAACTACGTTTTGCTGTGCAAGTCCCTTGCTCTCTTTCATGAGTGGATGGGCATACAGACTATTTGCAGTTCGCAGAGGAGAAAGGAACCTGCTTCCTTTTCTCAAACTTAAAATTTAAGAGGATGGGATGATGGGGGGAGGAACAGGACACCAACAAGAAGAAAACACTACCGCTCCATCCCACACCAACTGTTTTCTTTTAGAACTATTACATGAAACAACCTCAACATCCAGTGCTTTTAATCTACTCTAAATTCTTTTATGAGAACCAGTTTTGTTCTTGCCCACTGGCACTCGGAAAATAAATAAGCTAACTGGAATTGTCTCAGCACTGTTGCTTCTACTTAAAAATACAGCATAACACCAAGGTTAGCTCCTAGATCATATTACAGGCATCTACATTCTTTGTTTAAATAGAGAGGCTAGAACTTGCCTTTTAAGTTGTCACCAGTACTAGCAGTGCATGGAAGAATGGCAGTATTGTTGGAAGTACGGCAAAGTAAGTAGCTTGCATTTCAGGATACAGCAGCACATAATGGCTGGAGTTTGTGATTGTTCAGAGGCTACAACTAATCGTGGTGTTTTGGTACTTTTTTTGGTTGCAGCTTTACAGACTTTTTCTCCAGGCCAGCAGCTTCAATAGGATTTCAGTGAAAAGAGTTAGAATGTTTGCCTGCTTCACAACCCACAGCCAAATTTGGTTCAGAACCTGAGTGAGTGAAAAAGGAAATAACAAGAAACTGGAGGCTTGAAGGGCTGCTTGCTACTGCAGAAAAGTTAGGAGGCTGGAAATGCCAGGGACGTGTTTCAGAGACAGTACCTGGTGAAAAGCTTAACTTCTAAAGTTGGTCTTTCTCAGGGTCCCTTGTGACCTATTAACCTGTCAATAGGTTCATCTGTCATCATTGTGAGTATCAGGTGACCTAACCCACTACTGCTTCCAGTATGCTGGGGAAGGCTATAAACAGCATCAAAGGTAGACACACACCTTTTTAGTTGTGCCCTGTCCTCTAACATAAACTTTGTCTTTAGAGGAGAGAATTTTATTGGCTTCATAAATTGCTGTATCTTGAAAATCAACATGTTTAGAAATGAACAGAAACAAAAAAAAAAAAAAATCAATACCTAAATTCTAAAAAGGTTACTCCGAGGATCACCTAAACCTAGCCTGAAGACCAAAAGCTTTAGCTATCAAATCATCTTAATCTTAATAAAAATTAAAAAATAAAAATTAATAAAATCCTCTATGTGCACAGGTGCTACAGCAAGATAAAAATATCTCCAGTTTTGAAAAAGCATTTAGGGAACTGAACACAAGCTACCTCATCAGTAGCACATTTGTACCTATTAATATAAAACTACTAATCACAGCTGTTACCAACACAAACCAGCAAATGTTCAAGCACAGGTACTTAGGTAATGGGAACAACAGTACCTGAAACAGTATTTTGCAGTTTGTTCCATGTTAGTAGCTCATTAACAAAACCATCATATTCTTAACTCCAATTGCAGCAATTAAATTCCATTATATGCTTATCACCAGTAACAGGCTACACAAGGCTAAATAGGGAATTGCTCGGTATGCTCAAGTGGAAGAGGAGAGTTTACAGGTCATGGAAGGAAGGGCTGGCCACTTGGGAAGAATATAAGGCTGCTGCTAGAGGATGTAGGAAAGCTGCTAGGATGACTAAGGCCTCCTTGGAATTAAAGCTGGCGAGAGGGGTCAAGGACAGCAGAAAGAGCTTTTTCAAATACATGGCAGATAAAACTAACACCAGAGGCAATGTAGGCCCGCTGATGAATGGGACGGGTGCCCTGGTGACAGAAGATACAGAGATGGCAGAGTTACTGAATGCCTTCTTTGTCTCTGTCTACTCTGCCGGAGGCAGTCCTGAAGAGCCCTGTACTGCTGAGACCTCGGATGAAGATAGGTCAACGGAGCGGTCTGCCTTAGTCGATGAGGAATGGGATAAAGACCGGTTGAGCAATCTGGACATCCATAAATCCATGGGTCCAGATGGGATGCACTTGCGGGTGCTGAGGGAACTGGCTGAGGTCATTGCTAGACCGCTCTCCATCATCTTTACCAAGTCTTGGGAAACGGGAGAGGTGCCTGAGGACTGGAGGAAAGCAAATGTCACTCCTGTCTTCAAAAAGGGCAAGAAGGAGGACCCGGGTAACTATAGACCAGTCAGCCTCACCTCCATTCCTGGGAAAGTGATGGAACACCTTATCCTTGGTGCCATCTTAAGGCATATCAAGGATAAGAGGGTTATGAGGGGCAGTCAACATGGCTTCACCAAGGGGAAGTCATGCTTGACCAATCTCGTAGCCTTTTATGAGGAAATAACACGGTGGATGGATGATGGCAGAGCGGTGGATGTGGTCTACCTTGACTTCAGCAAAGTGTTTGACACGGTCTCCCACAGCATCCTTGCGGCTAAATTGAGGAAGTGTGGTCTGGATGATCGGGTAGTGAGGTGGACTGTGAACTGGCTGAAGGAGAGAAGCCAGAGAGTTGTAGTCTATGGGGCGGAGTCTAGTTGGAGGCCTGTATCTGGTGGAGTGCCTCAAGGGCCGGTACTGGGACCAGTATTATTTAATATATTCATCAATGATTTAGATGGGGGAATTGAGTGTACTATCAGCAAGTTTGCTGATGACACTAAGCTGGGAGGAGTGGCTGACACGCCGGAAGGCTGTGATGCCATCCAGCGAGACCTGGACAGGCTGGAGGGTTGGGCGGGGAATAACTTGATGAAATATAACAAGGGAAAGTGTAGAGTCCTGCATCTGGGCAGGAACAACCCCAGGTTCCAGTATAGGTTGGGGAACGACCTGTTAGAGAGCAGTGTAGGGGAGAGGGACCTGGGGGTCCTGGTGGACGACAGGGTGACCATGAGCCGACACTGTGTCCTTGTGGCCAAGAAGGCCAATGGCATCCTGGGGTGTATTAGAAGGGGGGTGGTTAGTAGGTCGAGAGAGGTCCTCCTTCCCCTCTACTCTGCCCTGGTGAGATCTCATCTGGAATATTGTGTCCAGTTCTGGGCCCCTCAGTTCAAGAAGGACAGGGACCTGCTGGAGAGGGTCCAGCGCAGGGCAACTAAGATGATTAAGGGAGTGGAGCATCTCCCTTATGAGGAAAGACTGAGGGAGCTGGGTCTCTATAGTTTGGAGAAGAGGAGTTTGAGGGGTGACCTTATTAGTGTATATAAATATATAAAGGGGGAGTGTCACGAGGATGGAGCCAGGCTCTTCTCAGTGGCAAACAATGAAAGGACAAGGGACAATGGGTACAAACTGGAACACAAGAGGTTCCACTTAAACCTGAGAAGAAACTTCTTCTCAGTGAGGGTGACAGAACACTGGAACAGGCTGCCCAGGGAGGTTGTGGAATCTCCTTCTTTGGAGACATTCAAGACCCGCCTGGACACGTTCCTGTGTAACCTTATCTAGGTGTTCCTGCTCCGGCAGGGGGATTGGACTAGATGATCTTTTGAGGTCCCTTCCAATCTCTAACATACTGTGATACTGTGATACATTTTGCCTTTTCTGCAGAAACACAACTGCAACATTGATTTTTCTGTTGTGTTTTTCATCTTCCTTACATGCTGTCCATGACACACTTCTATTTGTTAGTGTGTGCTTTTTCAAGTCTCTATCTTTTTTTCAGAAGAAGAAAAATGTGAAGAGGTCATTTAATTCTAACCTCACCTAAGTGGATATTTATTTAATTCTAACCTTACCTAAATGATGCTCAATACAATTTAATGCAAATGATAGCGGCAGCAGTAATCCACGGGGAGAAATCACCACATCCTATATTTTCTCCTGTTATTAGAAAGACTTTCAACACACAACAACATACTTGGGTCTTATGAGCAGAAACTACCTTTATCAAATTAAGCCAAAGATGAAGAACTTTTTACTGCCAAAGGAAATAAAAACCCTTAGAAAAAATAACAGGCATACAACTTTAACACACTTCATGCTATCCATGGATAATGTAATGTCACCCTAGAATTCTCAGGCAACCTTTAAGCTATACCAATAAGCCACCTCTGAACAGACACACAGTTATGTCAGCAGCAGAAATGCAGGCTAGTTAAACTCAGTGTTTTTATTGGCATTTTTACTAGCGCTAAATTTGTAAGTCACATCACTTTAAAATCATATGAAGAATGCTAAATACCTCTCTGGCTATCAGAAGGCAATGGAGGACAGGGTAAGAGCATGCACTGAACAATCAGCTCTGCTACCCATGAAATGGAGGTGCACAGCCCAGTGATAAATGCAAGTGCTCAGAGAGCAGAAACAACTGACCATTTCTGAAGGCTGATGGGCAGGAAGTTTCCTTGTACAATTTGCCGGTCAACAAACCCTGAAAAAGAGACTAAGAAAACATTTCACCTACTTCAGAAAAGAACAGGACTAAGAACAGCAAGCCAGAATTGAACAAATTATTCCGGGAGAAGCACCATAACAGGACATTGTACTGTCTCATTTTAAGGTCTGAAAGTATATACATTTCTCTCAGCTGAAAAGAATCGCATCTGAATGATTAAAAAAGTATTTTCCTTTTCATTCCTATCAGCAAAATTTTTGGGTTAGATAAAGAAAAATGCAAGGTCTCTTTCCCAGACTGGGATGAGTTTAAAGGTAAGCAGCAATTAGGGTTGAGAGAGAGATAGGGATGCTATCAATCATCATTATCACATAATAAAAACAAGTCACAGTATCACATACAGATGATGCTTGGTTTGCTAGCAAGATGGGAAGAAAACTGAGAATAAAGATAAAATACACTGCAGTGAAGTCACTGTACTGAATTCATGACATCATAATTGTTGCCATGGCAACTAGCTAGTATCAAGCACAGAATACTGCCTTCACTGCAGAATCAAGGAGCACCTGTGCCGCCACAAAATATATGTTCTTATTCAAACACAAATCTAGTCAACAACACAGGAAATAAGATATTACTTTAAGTAGATTGCCTTTTCAATGCCTCTTATTTTGGTCACCTGGTGTGAGACTTTTTAAACACTCCAACATACATAAAGGGGTCTGACAAAGTATACACGTGATAAGGACTCTAACGGAAAAAATTATGGTTTTCTTCCACAGTGTTCCTCAGTTTTTTCCAGTGCAGGGTAATTCTTCTCTTTGTGTTTCCCTCTCCTATGCATATGACTGCAGTTGTATAAAAAAGACATCTTCTAGTTCTTGTTTCCACAAACCAGACAGATAGTCAAACTGGAACCATCATAAAGAAGCAGAATGAACTAATGAAGAACACGTTCCATGTTTAGAGCCCACAACTTTTGTTTAGGGGTTGCCCTAGCAGGGCCTTTAAACACCAGTGCACATTTCTCATACGCATTTGCTAAGCGCAATGCTTCAGACCTGCAGGGCTTTCAGAAGAAGGATAGTAGCTTTCTTGGAAATAATTACATCGGCCCTTTTCCTCTAAACAGTCCTTTTTTTACAGGAGGAATACCTGATATTCCCAGCTCCTTACCATTCATAAATACAAAAACATCAGAAACTCAATCTTTCCCCAGAAAAGCTACGCATTTGACAATTGATCGGATCACAATTGGGTTTGTGACTAACAATGCACAAATGCCACATTTGATGTTGCAATCTCAATTATTTGTTGAAATAAATCTCTCAGTATTACAAAGGCACATGAATGAAAACACACCTGAAAATTAGTTTCTTCATATTAACTTGCTAAATTAAAGAAAGTCAAGATTTGGAGGTCAGTAATATCAGTGTCTCTCAGTTCAACCTCAGACTGATTAACACCAAATTCAAAACACATTTTAACAGACCATACTATGTAGTAAAGTATGTTTATTTGATACCTCAATGGCTCATGAAGAGCAATCCATACGTTATTGCTGGACTAAAGAACACTCCCACATAACCATATGTAATTAGTCAATGTCTGAACAGTTTCAGGATCCATTGATGGGAGGGGGTTCAGCTTCAGTAAGAGGAAAAAACTAAAAACCAAACTCTCCCAGTTACCAGTTAAACAAGAGCACCACACTTCTATATTGGCTTTGCGCCCTTGCTGGACACTTTCTCTGTTGATACCAAGTACGCACAAGGACAGAAGTACTGAAGTAATCTGCCTCTCCAGTCTTGGCTCTCTGTATAATGCTGTCTCAATGAGTATTAGCCAGAGAATACAAACAATGACACGAGTTTCAGTTACAGAACGATTAACAGCTGTACCCCATATGCTTCTGTCTTCAGTGTTCTAGTATTATTTCATACAACCAAGAATGATGATCACTACTTGAATAATGACACCATGAAATTCTTCAGTTTAACCAACTTTCCACAATATGAAATGTACTTGGGAGATTACAGTAAACTGATAACACATTCTAAGGAAATTATTAGTGTGTCAGTCCACTCTCTGCCACTGAAAAGTAAAGAAATACACCATCTTCCACGTTTTTATGAACTTTACAAACAGATACTGCCTTTGGTGCTAATAGCTTGTTTATACAAGCATATATCCTAATACACTGAAAATAGTTAATACAACTGCCAAAAACTCAAAACTGGAAGACACAAGTTGATAAAACCTCAAGAAAGTTACATCAGAAATGCAGAGTTCTCAACTTCTCTGCAATTCTGAGAATAAATTTCTTGCTGCGTCCGTATCATACAATTCACAGACCTGTTTGTGACATACATATAAAACAAATGGCAATGAGATTCCCTTCCTTGTTAGTAACCCAGCATTTCTAGCTCTAACCCACATCGTATGAAATCACTACTTAATAAGTAATAAAAAATACTACTGTGACAGCAATTAATTTTGCTATTTGAAAGACTGACATTATGTGATCCCTTAAGCAACTAATGTGTCTTCTCTGACTGCACACAAAAAAGTCTCAAGACTTCAGAGAGCTTTTTATATAACTTTAAAATGAACTTACTGAATTAGGTTTCCCCCATCAGTCCTTCTGTTAAGTCTAACTTTTGCTTATGTTCACACTATAGGGGAATGAGAAGATGTAAAAGGTGGCCCACCTTTGTACATGGTATTTTTTCTTGTATTAATTCATTTATCAATATTGTAACAGAAGCAACAACTGAAAATTTTCTGATAGGATCCTTAGAGATGCTCACAACACTTTCAAACCTGACCAGGGACACCATAAGAAACACTATCTATCCCTCTTCTCTCCACCAGCAAATCAAGTTCAGAAAGGCAAGGAGATTTAAGATGCTAAATGACTATTCTAATGCTTTATGCCTTTATATTCAGACTTCCATACAGCAAACCCTTTTCACTGTTTTAGAGTTCATCGTCCACAATTACTGAAAACTTAAGTGTATAAGCACAAATACAATGCTGCATCCTTTACATTTTCTGATAGTTGTTATAGTTACATTTACTATGGATATTAATAAAATGAATAAGATGTGCCCAGATCCATTTTAAATTTTAACTATGTTGAGAATGATATAATATAGTTGTTCCCAACAGAGAACACTAAAGCATGCTCTGAATAAGTTTTAGGGTACCTGGCTTTAGTCATTCCTCAGCATATTTGGAACAAGTCCCTTCTTCACCACTGAACTGAACCACACAAAGTGCAACCATAATTCCAAATAAAATTAAATTGTATCATAATAAAACAAAGCATTTTTTTCTCTCAGAACTGAGAGGAGGTATTTTTTACAATGCTATTGCCTCCCATTGCAATGAGAAAAAGAACAGTCTAGAAATTAAATAAGCTCAAAAATAATACAGATTTCTGCAGTTCCTTTCTGTAAAATAATTCCCAAACATGCTCAAGACCCTCAGTGGGTTTTCAGGAGTTGAGAAGCCACTCAGGTGTAGATCTTTTTCATGAAGCAGTAACAGAGGCTGAACTTTTAACACCCACCCTACACCCTTCCCTCATCTTTACAAAGTGAGACAACAAAAGGAGCTTCCAGTTCTCTAGTTTCCTGGTAGGGAATTAAAAATTGGAGAAAAGCCCTTGGAGCAACCTCTTCATTGTCTCCCAGAGCCAAAAATGTGCAGAGCAGATGAGGAACATCATCTTTCCTGAATACTTTTGGATAGGAAAAGAATCACAACACTTAAGATGAACTGAGACGTAAGTGGGAAAGTGAGGGATTTCTGGTGTTTGGTTCCTCCAACAGCAGACATCTAGGAAAGAGTGTAAAACCAGGTATAGTTCCTTTGATTACACTCCCAAATACAAAGAATTTGCAGCTCAGCACTTGCCTGAGCCAGAGGTGAAGAACATGCAACAGACTGTTTAGTCCTTTGTACAACCTTACATACACTGGGGGGAACAGGGAGATAAGCAAAGGTTGGTTTAAAACCAGACACATGAGATTTCTGCAACTTTAGAAGACACGGTTCTTTTGCAGAAATTGAGTAAAATCAACTTTCAAAAACAATGGGCTTTCTGGTTTACATGTTTCTATCTGACGTATCCCCATTTGACAGCTTTGACTCAGTCTGTCCTGCTGCTACTTCAACATGTTTTTCCAGGACAGTAGTTAGCAAAATTCAACAGGCAGCATAGGTGTGATAGTGTCTTCCTTACTCGGGCACCCCCATCCTAACCAAAGAAAAGCTATGTGACAGTAAAATAATAGCAGTGAGGTGATTAAAGCAACTTGCTGTGTGAGATATTGTGGCTGATTTGAAGTCAGAAGCTAGACCTCAAACTAAAATATGCATAAGTTTTCTACTGTACTGAAAGCTACTCCCAAGTTCCCATGCTCAGCTTTGTTGCCATAAACTGTCTAAACTAACTATATCCTGACTGAAATGGAACAGCAAGCAAAGATAATCTTGTGATAAAGTTCATTTAAGGGAAATGACTTGTAAATTGCACACTTCACTTGAGATACTGGAAATAGTCATAACAATTTACATTGTGTAGTTCAGATCAACATAAATTCAATAAAACCAGTAAAGTACTACTGGAAAGTTCAATAAAACCTGAAAAGAAGAACAGCCACCGTTATTCAGAAGCAAACATTACAAGAGGAAAGTTACTGCTCCCTTTGCCCTCCTATCTCCAGTTTCTCCACACAATTCGAAACCACTTCTGCCAGCCACTAAAATGCAGTTTTATACAGGCTATGTCAGAACAGATAACAGTCCAGAAGGCAGCAGCCCAATACTCTTCCTGCTTATGTTCCCACTTATTTTTGGCAACAACCCACCCTTAAATTGGATTATGTGTAACACGAACTGTACCCTCAGGTATGATGACAAAGCAACTCGGATAATCCCTCACCCAGATTACAATCAGAATTATCTGCGCTACTTTGGGCAGTTTAGATCACAGTCTTTACTAACCCAGGCAATACTAACTGAAATGGATTAGACAGCACCCAAATGGGCAGATCCACTAATAGAGGCAGGGGAACAGTAAACTCCAACAGTCAGAAGCAGTCATGTCTTCCATTGATACAATCAGAGCTAGAAGAGGCTGTCCCCAGCCCAAGTTTTTGGTACTTTTCCCAAAGCTTATGTGCACACAAGTGTGTACATGCACTGCAGGTTAAGGTGTGAAACATTCCCAAAGGAGCAGGTAGGGGTACTATTTCCTGGCATACCCATAACCTTGCAACCTTAGAAATAAGCAAATTCAGCTCTCTATTTAAAGTGATGTTTGAAAATTCGAATAAAAACAGTAAGTTACCAAAGGTCAACAGGTAAGAAACAGAATTATGAATAATTAGAAAGGAATCTTTGCAACAGGGTTCCTGAAAGAAACTTGAATCTCATTTCTCATTCAGTAGATTGTATTAATTAATATTGTAGAAATGAGTGAGTCATCAAACATCTGAGTAATTTCTACCTGTATTTGCTGTATATCTCTCCCCCATCAGCTACATTCAGGTAGTATAAAGCTACATCTTCACACTGGTATGGTCAGGCACAAATTACTAAGTCACGTGGTATTTTTCAAGTAAAACTGAATCATCTAAATGACAAAGAATAAACAACGAAGGAGCTCACTGCAAAAAGGATGTTGACTTCCTACCCTTAAAGAAAAGTTGGGGAGGAGGGAAGAAGCAAGTTGTATTTCCAGCCTGATTCAACAGGTTTTTCTTCTCAACTTATCTTTATTTCTTCAACTTGGTTTACTATTTTAGTAATTTAGCTGTTCATGTCTTCCTTTTCCAAAACTCCATGCCCTGTTATACGCTACTTAATTTCTATACCAAATTGGACTGGGGGTGTGGGGAGGGAAAGAGGGAGGTGGGAGAAGGAATGATGAGCAAAAGGCTCCTTGTCACAATATCACAATTTATAGAAAAAATAAATCTGTCTCAAAGGGATCATGTTAAATGACTAAAACAGTTATGCTTAGGGGTTTTGTGGGGTTTGGGGGTTGTTTTTTGTTCGTCTGTGGGGAGTTTGGGGTTTTCTTGTTTCTTTAAGGTTGCTTTACAGCGATATCAGTCCAAAATTTATCACAAGTAACAGTGTCTGTAATTTTCCAAGTACTTTCGCCAATATGTCATTTTAAGCCACAATCCTTTTTAGAGAGGTGTATTACTAAGTAGCACTAAAATAATGGGAGCCACTTAAAAGGCTCTTCCACAAACTCTATTTAAGAGTTTCTGCCATTGCTACCATTAATTCAACCATACGTGTGACAGCACAACCCACACCAAATTGTCAACATATATTGGTTTCTTAAAATACTCTTTTACATCAGTGCAGTTTCATCACTGGCTTCAGTGATCTATGTGCAGCCTGTTGGTAGCACAGGAGGACTAGCACAATGCCCATGGCTATCTATCCTCACCACTTGGGCCAGTATCATTTTAGATTGACTTGAGTTCATCAACAATCAATTGGTTTCACAGTGGTTTATGCAACTCAACTAAGGCAACTAAAAGGCATGCTGCGGCTTTGAAGATTCCTTCTTTCCCCTTCCTCCGCTTTCACTTACATGGTTCTACTCTCTTGCACTTGAAGGTTTTTCTTAAGCCAACCTCAACTCACAAACCCAAGACCTAAATCATCTAGGCCTAGGTTTCCAACAGGTTAGCAAGTTAAGCTAGAGAATCCTGGAAACCAGAAGTGCTAGGACAAGTGACAAGTAAATGGTAGGATCACATGGCTGAGAGCATGACTCCTCATTTATGCAAACAGGAAAGCCATCAGAGAGAATAAAATTCTGAGAAGACTTCGATCAACATGTGTGCTTCTTGTTCCCTTCCTTGACTAGTATTGCTATTTGTCTAACCTTACTGTAAACCAGTTCAGAGAGCTAAACCAACAAAAAAACACTTTTTTTTTTTTTTTTTTGCAAGGCTTGTTTTCTAGCAATTTAATTCTCTGAACTAGCTCAGCATAGGAATCAGGCAAGCATCTGCATCAGTGCAGAGAAGGGGGCAGGAACACACAGGGAGAGAAGAGGCTTGGGCTGATTTAAGCTGTCATTGAACTGCATATCCTACAGCAGATCTACACCACATTGTAGTTAGAACAGGAGGACTTCACCTCTGACATGAACAGCACTGAAACATCCTAAGCAAAGTTTAACTTGGGCACAAGCTTGGCCAATTACACATTAAAGCAGAAGAATCAGATTACTCTTACCTTCGGAGATACTACAGACCATTAGCTAATAATTCTCCCAGCAACATCCTTGTGAAAACATATTCTGTAATTCCCATTACATGGATTTAGCCCAGAACAGCACAGCAAGCAAAACTGGTGATAAACTCAGGACTAGAACACAGTAAATCCTCTATACCAAATGAACACTTCACAATTCAGCTGTGTTGTTTATTAAACCTAAGCTAATTCAAGTAGTTTCAATAAGCCAGTAGCAGCCTATTACAAATTCCTTTTGCAAAGACTTTGTAACACATTGTAGAGCTAATAATTCTCTGGAATTGGGTATTTCTGGAAATGGGTATTTCATAGCTACTTGTGAAGTAAGAAACTAGGGAAAGGAATAATACTGAGATCTTCAGTTTATTTCCTTTTTTAAAGAGAAAAAATAAGTGTGCATTAAGCAGCACAAGTCCTATTCACACAGTCAGAAAATTTAATGTAAAGAACTACAGAAAGGAAAATACATCTACATAGATTTTTTTCTTAGGTTAGCAATTGCTAAACATTTGCAAATAAAATAGAAGCAACTACTTAACACGCACTAAACAAGACCAGAATCTTTTTTTAAAATATATCTCCCATGCTCAGTCCAACAAATCCCACTGTTTTTTTGCCCTGTATAACAAAGTAACACATTAGGAAAAGGGGTGGGGAAAATTTGTTAACAGAGGAGCAATCTAGGTAATAGTAAACAGCCAGCACTGTAAATCTATCCAGCAACATTAGATAATCTTTCATTCACATACTAACTTAAGCACTCCAACCAAGCATATCACATTTGGGACATTCAAGTCATACTTAATTTTGTTCAACACCTTCTTTTGACAACAGGTTTGTCACAGAGACTGAAAATAACATATCATAAAAGCTAGTCATTTGCCACGACTGTCATGGATTCTCTCAAGATGAAAATAATAAAGCCATAAGTGCAAGTAGCAGAGGCTGCTGCCTTATTGTCAGCTGTATAAAGTATCAGCATTGAGATTATTATCTTATGGGCAGCAATAATTTGGATTCTGGAAAAAATGTAAGAAAATTAGGGTTTGCACATGAAAAATGCCGTAATCTGGTTTGAAGTCTTGAAATCCACAGGAGCCAAAATCTGAGGAAAGCAAATGAAAACATCTTGCTATAAAAGAAAACTACTGCATGCTATAAAACTACAGCAAATTTGCTGAGAACCAGGAGAGAAAACCAACACGTCTCTAAAGGAGATGAACAGTATCTAACAGAAAAGCTGGATGACAGATGACTCAAAAAAAAAAAAACAAAACACAAAAAAAAACAAAACAAGCACTCTGGACAGCATGGACAAAACATTTACCCCAAAATATCTGCATCCTTGAGCATCTAAACATAAGGAGAACAACAGAAATATGCTATGCTAAACACAGAATTTACCACCTGAAATTTGACAGAGATTAATTGACAATGGTGTCCAAAATCTCATTTTTCTGGGTAAGGCATTATTACAATCAAGCAGAAGTAGAAGCAGCACTTCTTCACACCGCACAAGAGATTCCTAATGCAGAATATGTTGGTGCTTCCCAAGTTTAAGGGACAGAGTTGAACGCTACCTCACAGCTTCCACTGAGTGAGGCAACTCCAAATACCAGCACCATTACTCAACCGAAACAAGAATCCAGAAGCTATCCACACTCAGCATCATTAAGTCAGCATTAACACTTACTGCTTGAATTATTACTGCAGGCTAATCCTTGAGAAACTGGTAGCGACATGAAACCTGAGATATTTTTTTTTTTCCTGTTAAAATGAAAGGGTGGGAAGTTCAGATTCTTCCCCCTTTCTTCTAGAAAGCGAGGAGTAAGCCCCTAGCTTCTCTAGCTGGGCATCACCATATTGTCACACACCTTCACAGCTCTGCACCACATGCAGCAGCATGGCTACTGACACAGCCTGTTCTCCAACCAGCTCTTAGACTCGTCAGTTTTCTTTGAAAAAAAAGGAAAAAAAATACAAGAGAAAAACGGCAGAGACACTTTGGTAAGTGAGCAGAGGCAATCAGGCAGGGGAACTATTTCATGGGGAGGACAAGCCGCCTTCTCTCTGTAATAAAACAAAAACTGAAAGAACAGCAAAAATAGGAGAACATATTTCCCTGGTAAGAACTAGGAAGCAACAGTAGCACAACCCTCCACTGTAAACACAGTCCATAGGGAAGAAAAAGTTTCTTTTACTCTCCCATCCACCACTGATAAAGGTCCAAGAAGCAGCTAAAAACCCCACCAGTGATAAACTAACATAAAAGTCCTTACTCAACACTAAGAAGTAATAACCACTTATCAGTCTCAGCACCTTCTGACAAATGAAGATGACACCGCAGTTTGGAAAAAGGGGCTTCCACTAATGTGTTGCTGACAGGCTTCATGGGTGTGGACACATTTCTACCCATATCATGTTCCAGTAAAATTTTAAGCTACAATACAGGCATACAAATATATGTTTGAGAGAAATACATTTGTATTTTGGCATGTAAATACCTGAATTCAGAGTTATAAACCCCAGCTCAGCCATAAGACCACATAGGGCCACCGTCCAGTATTCCATCCTATAAAAATTACTAAAACTTCGGTGACAAAAGAAATTTTATTTGCAAGATGCAATGTACATTTTTATCATGCTGGATAAAATATCTACAGTCTCAGCAGTGGTTAAATTGCTGCTATAAAGGAAACTGTCCTCAGATAAATGGTTTCCCTATGAGAAGGTTTCAGTGCTACACCTCACCCCAGGTCAATAAATCAAATTAACTGCACCTTGTCCTCTGGCCAATGACATCATCAGCTTGACCACATCTTGTGAAACGAGTGCAGAAACATATGCTATTTAAGGCATGAAATCATATTATTGCTTTTTGTCCAGCCAGCCTTGTGCTCCTGATCTGTGAAACAGTCACCTGAACAGTCTCATTACCACTTCTACACATTTTTTTCCTTCTAGTATTCAAGGCCTGTCTTCACCAAGCGTGAAGAAAAAGGATAAATAACCCAAGTTATTATTTTTTAAATCAAAATGCTTTTCATTAGCTGCAGCACAGTATTTTGTGATAGGTTAAATTTAGCACCAAACTACAAAATACACCATCTGCACTTGTATGTTAACTCTTTTCCTAGCCAAGCCCCAAAGATTCTTACATGCTAATCTGGCACTGTTACTTTGAAGTACCCTGCTGTTAGGTCCTTTTTCCCCACGCGGTGAAAACAATGGTCACTAATGAAAACCTTCAGTTTCAGCTGAAACACAAATATTTCTTTTTTTTTTAAATTACTACCTCTTTCTAATAAAGTAGCTCATTTGTTTTCTTTCTCAGTAGACCAATATCCAGTTCAAAAATGAATTACTCCAGGCAATTTAAGAAGATTAATTTCAATTTTCACTTGGTGTTCTTATGACACAATCACCAAAAACTCATCTTCCTTTCTAGACCCTGTACTGCCTAGTGGTATCTTCTGTCATGAAAGCCAGATCTAAATGAAAAGGGAAAATAAAAGAAGAAAAAACCCACAACAGTCAAAGATATAAGCAGTGACAAAAGCATCTGACACACCACACTGTTAGACTGCAACCACATTAAGAAAAAAGGTGAGTAAGATTATCTCCAATGTATTCAATTCTGTTTGTGTTCAGAAGGAGGAGGAAAGCTGTTCAGATTTTAAGTGTGTCTTCTATAGCTCTCTCAGTGCCAGGAAACATAAATTAGAAGCAACTCTCCTTTAAGCAAAAGAATCAAGGACAAAGGGACCAAACATGCCCAAGCCTCTGAAAAGCAGATATGAAAGGAACACCTTTAGTCTTGAGTTGCTATAAATTAAAAATAAGCTCCTTATTTAAAAGACATGAGTGTTTAAGAATCTATGAGCAGATCTGATACTGCTCAAGCCCCAGGAGGGTTCTGTTTTTGCTGGCAGGGGTGGAGTGGAGATGGGGGGGTCATTTTGGTTATTAGTAAATAAATCAAGCAGGAGAGAGTGAGGCCTAGGCGCCTGCCAGAGCAGTCAGGGCCTAGCTCTTCCCCCTCCTCTCCTCACACAGCCTGGCCTTGATCTCGGGGCCCTGTGGGTTGCCAAGAAAATTTTTAAAAAGCGAGAGCGAGAAAGAAGAATCATATTGAACCACAAAAGCACATGGGGCGAATGTAAAATATAAACACGGCGTTGGGCTCTGAGTGGCTGTTATTAAAGGTCTGAATTACTAAACATGAGAGGCGGGGAAAGCCAGGCGGCCATTTCAATAATATAAACCTCCCCGAATTAGACATTATTCAAATGAGAAGGAAAGAGAGAGCGATGAGCGAGGGGCAGGGACGTGACCCACAACCCCTGTGCCAGCCCAACCGGACTGCCACCACCACCACCACCACCCGCTCCTGCCCCAGCGCCCAGGACGTGAGCCCGGGTGCCCAGCACCGTGAAGGAAGGGGAGCGTTTGCTCCGGGGACGCAGCGCCCTAGTCCCCTCAAACTCTCGGAGCTATGAAAGCAGGAGGGCAAAAGGGGAGGAGGGCAATCACCTCTGCCAGGGCAGATCCAACCTTCGGGGGTGGAAAACATGCGGCCTTTCCCGTTGGAAAGGAGCACGGAGAAACTCTGCCTGCACACCCCAGAAGTCACCCCACACTGAACCTACCCTTGGGGGGTGGGGGGCAATTTGCATAAAAAGCCAAACAACGCTCTCATTCTGCCTCCTTCCCGAGGCCATCCACACCTATATACACCCCATGCCTGCGGGCCCCAGGCTCTGGGGAAATAACCTTGGCTGGGGTGATGCGGGGGGAGGGGGGAGTTAACGAGAGGAGAGATGAGGAAACCAAGTCTTCCTCGCTCACCCGGCCGCACCGAGGGACCAGCACTCCCGTCCCCCTCCGTCCTGCCTCCGGGGGACCCTGCCCCACTCGGGCCGCCCACCTCCCTCCAGCCCGGCCGGCCGTGGCCCCCCTCCCTCCAAGCCGGCCCCGGGACCGCTCCAGCAGCATCCATGCCCCCCACACCCCCCCCCCCGCCATGAATATGTAAAGCGGCTTTTATTGTGGGCGTGCGGGAAGGGGGGGGAAAGCAACTACCCATCTCGGGCCGCTTTTGGGTGCGGGGATGCACCCCCCTCATGGCTTCACCCTCACCCCTCCTCCCGACCCCCCCCTCCCAACACCAACTCCCCACCCCGACCCGACCGCCTTGCCGTTGCGCCGCCGCCCCCCATCACCCGGCTGCCTGCCCCGCCGCCGATGCCCCAGCATGCGGGCGGGTGCGAGTGCGACTCCGTGGAAGTAAGGAAGGGGGGTGTGTGTGCGTGTGTGTGTGTGTGTATATATGCATGTATATGTGTATCTCTGCACGGGGAGGTTTGATTTCCTTCTCTCTCCCCCCTCCGCTCCCTCCTGTGCCGTTAATTATAATAATCCTGAGTACTAATAAATTATGCTAAGCGGGGCGGGCAGGCGGCGGGGGGGCCCCGTGTGCGAGTATGAATATGAATATGTAAAACGCAGTAATGATTACCTGCCGCTGCCGCCACCGCCGCCGCCGAACTCTCATCTTGACTCGCTGCTCCTCCGTCCGCCATTTTGAATATTTTAACCAAAATCGGCCGCTCGATAAACCCTCCCTCGCGCCCGAACCCCCCACCCCCCCTCCCCAGCCCCTCCTCTTCTTCCTCCCTCCCCCCGCCACCGCCCTACTGCGCAGCCGCCACACCACCGCGCCGCGGCAGCGCTCTGCGCATGCGCCATCTTTCCTTTCCCCCTCCCGTCCGTCCCCCCGTCCAACGGGAGGTGTGCCGCTGCGCATGCGTCCTCTCAGCGCTCACCCCATACCCCCTTGGTGCAGCCTGCACGCGGTACTGCGCAGGCGTGCTGCTGCTTTCCATTCACTTCTGGCTGGGGTCTAGTTACCGTGTAAACGGTTACGCCGTGCGCAGTGTTGATTCAGTTACGCGTCACCCGCGCTTCTTACTTCCTCTCCCCCTCCCGCTCTTCTTCCCGACGCGTTCCTGTGTGTGATGGGGGGGATCGTTGGCTGGCATGGGGGGGGACAGGGATCCTGTGGTGGTTTACTCAACCGCCACCACCCGAGCCTCTGACTCCGGGGGGCTTCGGGAGGCCGCAGCCATGGGTTAACGGCGGCGGGGTAGGGAGCAACCGCTCCCATTGAGGAGGAAGGGTTGTACTCTCCATGTCTCATGCAGCTTCCGCGAACTGTTCTGCCGCCAGGCAGACCGGGTGTAGCGGGAGTGGTTAATCGCGGAACTAACAGAGGGGCGAGCAAATGACACTGAGATCAAATGCAGCCGTTGGCCTGAAAGGGCATTTCTGGAAGAGCTGTTACCGGCAAGTGGGTGTGAAAATACCTGTCGTAGTCGCGCCTGAACGACAGGTACTCCCCAAGCTCAAAGCAAAATGAATCCCATGTGAATAAAGAGGAATTACGTGCAGAGAAAATTGCGTGCAAATTGCGGTTGTCCATGGAGGAGGGCGGAGTGGTGGCCTGAACAGAGCGATTGCTAAAGAGGCGATTCTCCTCTGTTAAGAATCGCACACTGATTTACACACAATTTATCCTTCGTTCTGGGCAGTACAATGCTCCTGAGGTGTCTTTCTCAACCAGGTATTTCCACTTACCGCATCAGATTTGAATAACATGAAGAGGAAGTCGGGCTTCGCACCTCCCTCATTAAAAGGGAGTAAATAATAAGATAATACAGGGACCAACAAATAAATCTAGCTTTAGATTCAAAACTTCCAAATGGGGACAGGCAATTGGCTAAGCAGGCAGAGGGGCAAAATTCAGCTGATTCTTGACAGATTTGGCAGAGTAAAAATGAAAGTTCTTCACATGCTTAACCTTAATATTGCATAAATACAGGTTATACCTTATCTTTGTAATGTACATCCATAAAAAGCAAAAGAAAATACAGGTGGTGGTACAGAATGGCATTCATTAAGGACTCGGTCTTAATGTCTTTAGAGTCATTAACTTCAAGAGGTCAGAGTCCAAGCCAGATTTTCTTCTGGGGCTCAAAACCTTTGTGGAATAAGAGGAGGCAAGGATCCATTCTTGCATGCCGTTGCTGAAGGAATTGCAAGTCGTGTCAGAGGCAGTCACAAGATTTTTTTTCATTGTGAGGGAAGAGCCAAAAAAGGATAGGCTGCAGGAGGAAAACAGTAGGGTTTCTCTCCAGGGGCTGAATCAGAAAGGTAATTTTGATGTTTTTATTTAAAAATAAGTTCCTCTAGTAATGAGATTTTTTTTTTTTCCACACTACAGAAAAACCTCTTGATACTGCAGAAAACATTAGCAGAAATGCAGTGCTCTAGAAAGCAAAAACGTTCCACTAACACTGCTTGTACTCTCATATGTTTATTAATGGTACTCCATACTAGTAATTAAGAGCTTTGTCTCTGGAAGATCTGTGTTTCACTTTCACAAGTGAACGTGTAAACAAAGGCATACTGTCATACTTCTGTTCAGCCATGATCCTTGCAGGCCAGTTAATCCAGTTTTATGGCCACACAGTGGCTGCACTGCAACAGATAAAGGTGTAGAGAAAGGGCTGCCTAGATTAAGACTCTGCACAGCTCTAATCCTGCCTACGCTGAATATTCTCTTTCATCTCTTCCCCTCTCACCTGTAGACTCTTCTCAGTCCTGCATGCTACTTCCTACTAACCTCCTCCCTCATATTAGCAACTTCTCACAGGTGAGAATTTGCTCCCATTACTACACCTTTTCCTCTTGTTCAGCTTCTGCAGTTAGCTGGAACCCATAGCTGCCAAAGAAAAGATGTCTGAAAACAAACAGGTGGGGTTTTTTTTGGGGGGGGGTGCTTTTCTGGTTTTGTTTGGATTTGTGTTTGCTTTTTTCCTATTGTTACTAACTTGCTCCATGTTTCTTAATTGACCAGCTATAAAGACAACTTCATTCTCTTTGGCCACATAGCTGCTCTCCCTTTCTCTTTAAAGGTTGCTCTCAACCTATATCTGCATCCTCTTCCCTACTTTACTTTGAATGCATCTCTAGCTGATGCCTTCCCCAAGGTGTAATACATCCCTGTGGCTATATATCCAGGAAAGCTAGCCAAATCATTAGTGATGAATAATTTATAAGATAAATTTTACCTCTCTTTCAGTTGTGAGTTGTCTGCAAACAGCTTGTGATTCCTGCACTTATTATTCGGTGTTACTTTCCACATAGTGCCTGACTGGTGTCATACTCGTGAGCGCCTTGCTGGAAATACTTGAAATTTGAGGTAATTGGACACAAAGATGATATGAAGCTTCCTGCAAGAAGCTGAGCACTCTGGAGTCATAAAAAGATGTAAGTGTGAAACTGAGTTGTTTGACTGCAGTCAGCGAGACTGGGCTCACAGTGGTGCTTAGGAACACACATCCTCTGCTCAAACACAGCCCAAAGCAGGGAGCACCTTGCAGTACTCCATGCTCCTGTTCTCTTACTGGACATGTCAGCTTTGTAGAGTCGCCTCTTGCAGGGATTTAGCTTTAAAAATATTTCCTGACTGTGAAAAACTATATAGTGTTAGAATTCAACACACCTGTAAAGGGAAGAAATAGTATTGCAGGATCTTTTAAAGCTCTGCAGTATGTCTCTGTCCATTGTGTGCATTTTGATCAAGACCACCTCCTAATTCCTATCTCTCCTTCGTCTGTTCTTGTGCCTGTAGCCCAAAGTTTTCTGTGATCACTGTATTACCTTCTGAATTGTCTATCTCCTGCTAGAATTAATTCAGTAGTGTTTCAGGGACTATTTTTATTTTTGAACATGGGGAGGCAGGGGACAAAAGAAACACAAATCACAGTATTTAAGCAAAAAGCTCATTGGAAAGGAAATTACCCTTTTCCTCACACAGTTTTAGAGTACAGAGAAATGAAGAGCGAACGTATCTGCTCTGCTCCAATTCCACTGTGCCACTCAGATGTGAATCCCAGATGCTGCTTTTCTCACAGAATATCCCTTCTTTCTATCCTCTTCACAGATAATTTCCTTCCAAGGAAGCCCTATTTCTAGGGTCATGGTTGCTTCAGCATTCCCTTTGGTCCTCCAGGTACTGTGGCAGAGGCTTCTGCCATGAAAGTCATTCTTTGCCCCTTAGGCTTTTGTGCATACCTCCCCAAAATCTCTCAGCTCATTCCAGTTCAGACTGCTCAGACTACCTCACCTTTAATTAAACTTACCTTTGTGTCTCTGTTTACCATTTTTCGTGTGTAATACATGCCCTTTCTGAGAGACCGGCAGTCTCTCAGTCTCATTTTTTTAATATGCTATCAATAAATGAACAACAAAAGACCATCCATGTCTCAAAAAAGTTGTAATTTAGAGAGATGGCAGGCAAAGAGCATGTGAAAAATTGGATTAGTAGCTCCTTGATTGAAGAGAAGTCATGAAAAGCAGTAGAAAGACCATTCATAGCTCCTCCAGTGTCACAGCATCATCAGGGGGACTCAGCCTTGGGCCTGAGTGCTCTGAGACTGTGGTGATCAGTACTTTAACCACAAAGCTGTTTGTTCTTTCTTTCTTGTGTTGCTCCCCACCCTCCTCCTGTTCCAAGGGTGGCAGAGACTCTCTGCCCTCACCCCCAAGGTGTGGGACCCACCAGCACCATCCCTTTCCAGTATTATGCTCTGCCCTGCCTTCAAAGCTCCTTCCTGTGTGCCTTGTGAGACTGTCCATTGCATATATAGGCTGTTATTTTTCCCTACACACGCTTCTGTCTGCCTTTGACCAGACTGCTTTCCAGCTCTGTTTTCATCCCCCTTCTGTTGTCTCTGGATTGGAGAAAAGCTGAGCTGGAATCTCTCATTTCTGAGACTTGTTGCTGATCCTCTGAGTCTCCCAGCTATTGAAATTGTAAGCAGGGAACTTGTTCCATCTTACAATACTCTGCCCCTCCCAGGTGCAGCTAGCTGCTTTTTTGAAGGTAAGAAATGGAGCACAGAAGCATGTTTTTCATATTAAAAAATAAAACAAAACCATAATTCAGAACCTTCACACATCCTCAGGAAAGGGAGAGGTAGTCACTAGGAGGACACATCTTTTCAGGTGGGTTTTTCAATCTGTTTCTTGCTGTCTGCTGTTTTGGCTGCACTTTTTCTAGCTTAATTTTTTGTATGCATTTAAATGGTGGTCATCAATGCAGCATCTGAGCACCTTCCAATTTTGATCAATTACATCTTACAAATCACCAATTTAGAAGGTACAGAAAAATTATCACTGTGCTTTTTTAGCAATGGTAAACTAAGGCAGAGAAATTCAGTAGCTGTCTTCAGCTGCATGTGTTGCTGGGCAGCCCAAGAAGAGAAGCTCTGATTCTCTACAGTGCCTTGATTCAAAGGCCCCAGAGATCTACAAGGCTGGATCCATCTTTATCTGTCTCTCTACTCTGAGAGGGACAACAGCAGGATCCTACAGCTTGACTCAGATGTCTTGTAATTGCCTGATTCAAGTTGCCAACTCCAAAGCTGCCACAGATCTGCTTTCAGTGGGTTTCTCTGCCTTCTCTTACTAAAGAGGAGCCCTTAAAAATACATATTTTTTGTTATGTGGATTATTAACTAAGACTCAGGAAAAGCTCAGCTCTTACAGCAAGAATGCTTGCAGTCTGACAGACCCCATATGGAAGGACAGTCTGTTTTGTACCTCTATGAAAAAGAGGGATGAGCTCCTGGTTTTTGACCATACAGCGTGCTTTCTGATGTAGACCTTGGGAATGCTTTGGTGCTGCTTACATGAGGAACCAAATTGGTTTTGACCTCAGTGAAGAGAGGGCCAAGAGGGACACATCTGACACTTTTTAGCAACCGCAAGGTTTTCTGTGGAATAGACATAGCCTAAGGAACAAGCACACAGCTGGAGTTAGGGTGCTTTGAAAACATTGTCTCTACCTCCCTTTCTTCCAGGGCAGGGTTTTTGCTTATTCCCTCTTCAGAAAAGGACTTTTCTGTCACATAGCCTTGCCTAGCTGAAGATTAGGGATTCTCTCAGCCCCTTCATCCTTGAATATTTCTTTTTAATTTCACAGTTTAAATTCCAATTGTGTAATTACATTCTGCCTACCCCAAATTCCTCTGTAGTTTCAATTGGACACGGTGTCCTTCACTGTCTAGGCAGAATTCTTGCAGTGCTGTGGGGCACTGTTAAAAGGCTGCCACGCTCCACTCTAGTCCCATTTCATGTAAATGGGGAAAGAGAATGGACCTAGATCCCTTTGAAGTAAAACTGCTGATCCATATAAGCGAGAGACAGGGCTTGCTATAGAGTGACAAGGCAGTCCTTACCCCATGGCAATACACTGGGCATTTTTTACAGTGCCTTAGTCAGAGCACGTTTTTGGAGTAAAAGTCTAAATCTATCTAGAGGTATTTCTCCCCCACAACACCATGTCCTTTGATCGCAAATAAAGCTGTACAGGGACCCCCAAACCACTACTTCGCTGAATTTATGTGGCCTAGGAGTACCTGCTCTCACTGTTTAACATGGCAGAAATGCCATAGTGATTTAATTTAGGTGCAGGGAGTTGTATCACAACATCTGTATCACAACAGATGCTTACTTCAGTAAAACCCCCTGACAAACACTGGCGAGTCCTGTTCAGTTTATAACCCAACCCCAACAGTTCTTACACATTTTGCTGTGCCAGCATTTTCCCTCAATCCCTACCCTACTGCCAGTCACTTAAGTCCCAGTTTGTTTTATCACAATATTCTTTTTTCAAGTGCTGGTACCTACATTAGTGTGAAAGTATTTCTGCTTCTCCTGCTTCCTCCCACTTTCCACTTCCTTCCTCACTGGTGGTGATACAGGGTTAACCAATGTACAAGGGGGTTAGAGGAATTCACTCACTTAAACAAAAGTATTGTCTGTACCTATCATGCCTACTAAGCAGAACAAAGGCACTAATTATTGATAAGGAAAAGCAGACACCTGATTCTACTGATAAGCAGCTATTGATAAGGAAAAGCAGAGGCCTGATAAGGGGGAGAAGCAGATGGTTTATGGCTGGGACACTGACCAAACCCTAAGGCCATACATGAAGACTAAAAGGTGATAAGTTTAAGAAGAGGAAGACTCATTTACTTCATCTTGAAGACCCCTACTCACAGGAGGAAGACTCTTTTACTTCATCTTGAGACCCCTACTCATGACCAGAGGGGGCACTGCGCAGGCACGAAGGACCTTCTAGCTCATTATAATATGAAGCAGGGATGGATACTAAATATGTATAGGCATATCAAGTAATCTAATGCATATGTATACCTTAAGAGAATAAATGTAGAGGGAAGAACGACCCTGGGTGTGCATACTTTGGAGGAACTATCCCCATGCATCTCAGTGCTGAATGAAAAGCATACCTACTTTACAACTTTAACGAGTCCGGGTATCAGTGGCACAACTGCTTGCTTGGTCTGTGTACCTGCATGTGGCCCTTATAGTACCGGAGGCACTCACCTTTTGTATCTCCACCTTTGTATCTGCTGTGGTCTTGTGTGGAAACTCAGGGTGGAGAAGGGCATGTGTTGATGGGAGGATACTCCTCCTTTGTGTTGTCTTTTAGAACATCATCTTCATGTCTCTTCATACAAGTTCTGTTCAGGGTCACGGAAGGAGTTGCTCACCTGGTTTAAAGTGATGTTCTGTGCAGCTCAGCAAAAAGGAATCGGTTTGATATAGAAACTGGAATTATTTGATGTTTGATCAACTGAAAGCCATATTTTTTTCACCACATGTACACCATTGTCAGAGGAAAATGGGGCTGATATAGTCATTAGCGACATAGCCCTTTGCTTTGTTTCCCCTTAATGCTAAAGTACCCTGGGTAATTCTCCTACTACACAGTGGTAAATCTTTACCTGAAATGAACATCATCTCATTGGTTGTAGCACTGTATCTACATGGAGCCTCAGTAGTTTTGAATTTTAATGGGACTTCTGCTATATATACTTTGCAGGTTTGGTCCTGCTCCCAAGGGATGACTTTATGCCTACTGCTGTGGTAGCAGACTTGAGGCTGCTGTTTGTGTCTCTGGCAAACAGCAGACAGATCAGGTGAGATCAAGTAGACCCTATTTCCGTGTTTCCTTGGTTAGCTTATACAGTTAAAAGTGAGTTGTTAGCAGGAAACAGAGCATGTAATAACTAGAGTTGAGTTTTGTTTGGCTTTGAGTCATAAATCTAAAAGGAAAGGAAAGCCATCATGTTCATCCCCAAGTTTGTCATACAGTCAGCAAGGGGCAAGGCATCAGTATGGGCAAGAAAATGAAACAAGTGAAGGTACAAGTGCCAGCATGGGGGAAGTCACTGTTGCTTATTGTCACTTTTGGTGTGACACAGAAAGTTCAGTTAATCCTCTTAGTTACAGAGACACAGGGGTGGGGGGAGATTGTTATCTCAAGCAATTTGCTGGCTCTATTCCTCTTTTTTTTTTTTTTTTTTTTCCTTAGAGTTTCTTTTTGCCTAATTGAGCAGCATTTCTTCCTGGGACTGGTTTGCAATAATCCTGAGGTCTCATCTGGGAGAACACTGAAAAATACAGGAGAAGCAGCCAAGGGAGGCATCTATCACCATGAGTTTCTCTCTTCATAAAGGCATCAGGTTTGGCCTCAAGTGCTGAGGGTTAAAAATAAGCTAAAGATTCAGTGTGATGCAGAGCAGTGTGTTGATCAGAGTGAGTGATCAGAGGAAGGTGTATCTCAGATATGAGCTAAAAAGACGGGTAATTAACAGCCATTCAGAAAACAAGGAACTTGAGGTGGAGCAGGGGGTGAGAATTCCACCAGAGCTTGCACCAGAAATGTGTTGATTCCACTTTCCTTGCCAAAGGCATTTATCAAGGGTAAATCTAATCAAGAGACAAAAGGTGAACAAGAACAATAATAACTGAGGAGGTTTGGTTTTATTTACCCAGGAGATAAGGATTCAACTACAGGAAGAGAATGAGAAAAAGGCGCCTCTTTTCTGAGTAGACAATTATTCCACCCACACTCACTCATCATCAAGATTTTAATAATCTGTTACTAAAGCTATTTAACAGTTTCTCAGCCTCAGGGCTGGCAGTCTTGGTGCAGGTACTCTGCCAGTTGTCACAGGTGTCTTTTTACAAAAGACCTGAATAATTAACATGGGAGAGTGCTGAAGATGGCTGTAGCCAGGAGCCATTCTTCAGCAGACTCCCAGCATTGTTCCTGGTGATAGAGGAGGGTTAGTGCTAATACTAGGAAGACACATTTGAAAACCGTATTTTCATATGCAGACAGAGCCTTAGTCCCTGCAGGTATAAGACTGTTTCCAGCACCATGACCTTACATTCCATGGGATTTAAGGGCTCTGGTTCCCAAGCCCCGGTGATTCACCCTGGAGAGTTTTAAGCCATCACTGTCTTCGTTTAGTAATAATACTGTATTACTATAATACTAATAACAAATGTATTTTGCTGTGGTGGCTAAAGAATTTATTATCTCTGGCTGTGGAGATAGGTTACCTTTCAGTTAGGGTAGCTAAATCCCACAGAGACTAGGGGTCAGAGCCACCAGGTGTCAGAGAAAGAGCCAGAGCAGACATAACTCACAAGGCAGTTGTAAAATAAGTAGTATAGTGGTTTTAAGATAAAAGATGTTCTTCTGATGTCCTGCTAGCACAGGACAAGGAAGTGGCAAGTTTGATATGTATGTCATATCTAGACATACTTTTTGGTTTGGTTGAAGTTCATCAGTTGACTGCTGGAACACCTCCATGCTCAAAGCTTGGTTCCAAACAGAGAAAACTCCAGGGGTGGATTAAACAAGGCTCATGGTGTGTTTCACCAGGTTTTTGATTCAGGTGCTTGGAGAATGAGGGCACCATCATGTGGTGTGTCTTGTACATTGAGGTCACTTTGGTGTGTCTGCTATGCACCTGCATCACAGATAATAACTATTTCCTCAGTTCATGTCCATATTGTGAGAAAAAATGTGTTAAGAAATGTAATTACCAGATGCAACAAAGGTGAGGACATCTTCAGTGAATTATTTTTTTTTAGTTTTTTTGTTTCTTTGATTTGGTAAAGTTTCTTCTTTATATTGGTAAAGTTTGATCAAAGCTAGAATTTGCTTTTCTATTCGATGCTGATTTATTTGTGTGGGGAGCAGAGGCAAGAAGAAGGGAACTTGTACCTTGTACTATGTGTGACCAGCACAAAGCAGACCTTGCACCACAAAATACACCGGGAATGCTCCGCGGTGACTTCTCCAGGATACTGCAGCGCTTCAAACAGCACAAGGAGGAGTAAGAAAAGGGCAGGAATTGCTGGATTTGTGGATCTGTCTCTTCCTTTTGTAGGTCTGCACATTTAGCTAGTTGCCTGCAGGTCTTACGCACACCCTTTAACCCTTTCAGTGAGTATTTCAGGTTGCAACACTGAAAATATAGGGAAAAGTCATGTGGTTTTTAGCCACAAATAAGCTTTCTGAATACCTACTCTGTAGTATCAAACTGCAGCTCTGACAGTGAGATAGCATTCGTAGTTGCAGAGACTGTAAAGAAATGAGAAATTTATGAAATGCATACATAATGATTTCTAAAAACATGTTTAATAAATATTCTTGTGGTTATGTTTCAGATAGATGAGCATTAGATTTCTATTAATCAGAAAATAAATGTCTAACACCACTAGAAGAAACAGACAGAATTGTAGCCGAATATCACAAATGAAAAAAAACCTCTCCACTGTGAATAGGTCCATCATATTTTCCAAGAGCAGCTCCCTGCCTTCCCCTAATTCCCCCCTCGTTTTCCCCTCCCTCCTTAAACACATGCACATACACTATGGGAGGAATGACAGCTGT
This sequence comes from Neopsephotus bourkii, assembly GCF_033783945.1. Classification (NCBI taxonomy): domain Eukaryota; kingdom Metazoa; phylum Chordata; class Aves; order Psittaciformes; family Psittacidae; genus Neopsephotus; species Neopsephotus bourkii. Next base: position 283,151 of record NW_026901923.1, read on the forward strand.
TCTTCATGGAATGACAGCGCAGGGATATTGCATCCTCCCTTAAAAAAAAAAAAAAAAAACAGGCAAGGCACAGAATAAGGTCAGGGAAGGGAGACAAAGGGGTCTCCCATAGATGGCAAAGTGTAATTTATTGACAGATGAGATAGACGTTACTACAGAAAAATATTAAATGGATTCTTTTCCCCTGTCTTTGGAAGGAAAAAAAATGTGGGAAGGGTTAGGAAGGACAGATGCCAGAAATAGAGACAAATTTCCCAGGAGAGGAAGCGGAAATCCTGAAGGAAATTAGGATCACAACACAGCACCAAAGAAAAAAATACAAAATCAGAGCATCTGAAAAGCAACAAAATTCTGACTTAGAATATAGAAGCAATAAAATAAGGCAGTGGAGAAGGAACACCACCACTATTGGCAGCCACATTTCAAATGTACTCTGTGAGAAAAGGAAGTGCTGGGGAAACAGAACATCTGATTACAAGCCAGTGTTTGAAAAGGGCTGTCAGGACATTACAGAGTTGTGCATGTACCTGATGTCAGCAGTGAGGAAGATTCTGGGAAGGGCTGAGGGAGCATATGGAGCATGGAGATATTATTAAGGGCAGGAGTGAGCCAGGGTTCATGTAGGAGAGCAGCCAAGCTCAGGAGATGGGAGGAAAGAAAAGGCCAAGTGTTCTGGTGCAATAAACTGCCATGGTGCTATCGACTTTGACAGTATGTCAGTTCCTGCTGCAAGGACAGAACCTGGTAAAAGGCTTAAATAATGGTTGTTATGAACATAGTTTCCCTGGCCTAGATCCGTAACTTCTCCCAAGATAATTGCACAGAAGAGGGCAGGAAAAGCCAAGGTACCAGTGCACTCTAGTTGGGGTTCTGTAACTCCACACACCTCTAGCCAAGATAGAAAGATACCAAGGAGGTGTGTCCTAGAGCTGCTGATATTTAGAGAGGTTTATAGTTTTCACCTCTCAGGGCCAGACTGACAACAAAGGCATCACCAAGGAAAATTTCCACAAAAATAAAAGCAGCAGAACAAAAGAAATTTGAAGAACAGATTCCATTTACAGAAGGAATATATTTAAGCTGAACAGCTCCTTCGTGCAAAGAAAATGGATTTTAAAGTGTGTGACTCAGTCCATGTGGTAGAATAAGGGAGGAAGACTCTAGGTATGTCCACTGTAATGTGCCACATGTTGTATATTTTAATCCTGTCACTGCCTGCCTACATCTTGGCCAGACATTTCCCTCAGAGCAGGTTCTTCTACCAGTTGACTAATCTCACCCAAAAGCACCATAGCCCTCCCATTCCAGCAATCACCCTGAGCTCACAAAATCATCTCTTACAAAGTGCAAGATAGTCAGAAGCACTGGGCATTGTTTTGTCAGCTGAGTGCTTTCCAAACTAACAGGTTAAAAAGTGACAGAATTAATACTAAACACAGGTTTTAAATTATCTAGATGGGGAGTATTCATCCCATTTCCATGACTGCCATGCTCACAGCTGAAGGGAAAAATAACCAAGTCTACACTGGATTTGAAGCTTTGATACTCCAGAGGCATTTGCAGTCTTTTGAGCCTTGGGTGAGTGAGTAGGATAAAGCAAAAATAAAAGCTGGTGCTTTGCTGAGTTTTGCTGTTAAATGCAAAAGAAGGTGTCTGCTTTCAGTGAGTGATTTAGCCTAGCTTTCTGCTAGAAGGCTGCTGCATGCTCATGTGCAATCTGCCACACAGAGCCAGAGCCAATCTGATTGTTTATGAATCATTTCTCAACCAGAAAAACATGGGTAAAGCTGCCAATTTTGCCAGGAATATATGCCTCATCCATGTGATGGTCTGCATTTACATTTGAGACTACCTGCATCATCACAGAGTGACCCAGATCCAAAAGATCATCTCAGCACTGGAATGTTCAGTGCAGCATATCTGGTTTTTAGGGACTTGACTGCATACCGACCTTGCAGTTCTCTGCTGGGTCTGTTGGGTACGTGGCTTCCTTCTGTAACTGTCCTAAAGCCACCATGGCAAATGGGGAATCTCTTAAGGAAACAAATAAGAAACGCCAAAGACTGGCTCTGCTTCAGTCTTACACTGGTGTATTTAAGGATTCCTACTGAGTTAGGGTCCTGCTGATGCTTTTATCTTGGAGACAGCAATTTCAGTGGCCACAGGACAGTTATTAACACCATGCCATAACCTCTAAAAAAATTGATAAATTTTGTATCAAATCAACAGTTTGATCTGACAAGCCCCATACCCACATCATTGCTAGATCTGGCATTAAAATTGTGATGTCCTTGTGCTTCCTGGAGTTTGAGAAACGCAAGCTGAAGGAGATGGGACCACCATTTCAAGCAGCAGTTATACTGAACTATAATGGAGAAACATGAAAGTTCAATGACATAGTTCTTTGCAGCCTGTGCTCACAGCCCTGAAGTTACCCTTGGTTCTCACAGCAGCTTTATCCACAGACAAGCCTATCCATGGCCCATAAGCAGGTATGAAAAAGCAGAGTGGCCTTTGTCAACTCAGTAGCTCAGTGTTCAGGCCCATCAGCACTTTAACTTACTGAGAGAACCTGAGTACACATCTGAGGAAATCATCAGGCTCTTCCCTGTGTTGCTGGTTAGCCTAGCCTATTTCTCTATTTCTGTATTTTTACATTTCTGTATTTCTATATTTCTATTCTTCTATTCTGCTATATGCTACTCTGTGCTACCCTACTGTCCTGTCCTGTCCTATCCCACATCATCAACTATTTCCCTTTGAATTAATTATTTAAGTATTCTTTGGGCCAGAAAGATGCAGTTCAACTTTGCAGGTTAGCAGTCAGGAGCCATGGCCTGGAATGGGAAAAGTCTGCACTGATGAATGCTTAATCCTTTCACATTATGTGTTCTCTGGCAAAAGGCCTGAAATGTGTGTCTGCCCCTCTCAGGAGAATGCCTTAATCACCAGAGTTGTGCTTGTGCTCTCTGGAGGCCAGTGAGTATTTAATTGTGCCACAGAGCTGAGTGATTGCTCCGGGACAATGACTTTGTCAGCAAGATGAATTTAACCTTATCTTTTGAAATTTTCTGCAGACTTCCTCTGCTGCAGTATTCACGTATGATGCTGGACTCAGTTTTAGGGTCTGAAACACACTGACAGATGCAATCTCTTTTTCTCAGCGTGGGTCTGTTTCATTCATTTAATTTGTAAGTCTTTTAGGGTGAGAACATCTTGAATTGTGCTGTATGCAGTACATACTGCAGTGGGGTTCTGGTGCTAGGCAAGACCTCTGGATACTAATGCAGTAACAGTAAATAACTATATCCTTAGCTATTACAAAACCCAAAAGGATGCTGAAAAATAAAAGGGGAAATACTTGGAAGCGTTGAGCATGGCTATCAGACATAAAAGGCTCTCTCCACAAAGAGCAGGAAAAGCACAGTGTCCCTGCATCAGGGCAAGTTCTATGGCAGGGCTCTGCCCTAGCAATGCAGCAGGCAGAGAGGGCCATGCTGTTTGGGAACAAGGTCTGCAGTCTTAAAGGTAAGCTAAAGCATCAGTTTAAAATGCTGGGTCTCAGTGTGGCACAGGAGTGTCACAGTTCTTGGGGAAAAGAGAAAGTATGAGCTGAAGGCAAACAAATTCTTTTTCCTGTTTCCCCAAGTGGAGGAAATGTTCCCTATTAAATTCAGAAACCAACGCTGAAAAAATTCTTTGTCATCCTCAGATAGAAAATGCCTTTTGAAATTCAACATTTGTACTTTTTTCTTAAGTGGACTAAATTTTATAAAACATGAGACTGACTTGTCAGAAATATTTCTGATGGTTTCTGCCTTTTTCCTAATGCTTTTGAATACCTATGATTTTTTCTTTTTTGCAAAAGAGACTATTTCACTGAAATTTTCTAGGAGAAAAATGATTTCTACTTAGCAGTAGCATTAAAACCTTTGAATTGGGCCGCATCCTGCTGCCCATGCAGTTCTGGGGACACTTGGAAAATACTTCAAACAGCAGAGAAGAACAGTGATTACCATTACACAGTGTCTCAATTGTGTGAATATTGTGGGTTATTTTCCTTTTGACTGTTTATGCCCTATTTACAGTATAATCACACCAAATCAGGTTATGGCGTGGCTTTTTTTTTTTTTTTTTTGCTAATGAAAATAGACTCTAACATATATATATACATATGTATATGTTTTTAATTTACCGTAGCTCTCCCTAAGAGCTAAGGAATTTTAAGGCATTAAGCAAGGATGATCTCTTCTCTGAAGCATTCACAACTGAGGTAGAGACCAGGAGAAAGATGACTAAGAAAAATAATAGTCAGGTTATTTGCCGTTTCTGTACACTTGCAATAGCTATACTGTTGTGAACTCAGCAATAAATATGAAATTATAAAGGGGACTTAATTGTAGACTGAAGAAAGATTTGCCAGTGAGGTGAGGGATTATTTTACAGTGTGTAACTGTCAACAGACAAAGCTGTGGACACATATATGAGGTCAGTTCAGTGAAACCATACTCTTACCACACTTTCCGTATCAGGCAGTGACACTGTGTTACCAGATTAGCAGAAAACACTTAGTTGTCTGAATTTGTAAATGGCAGTTTAACAGGTTAACAGCTCTGCAGTGTAACAGATCAGTTACATTAATCAAGCAGAAGTCTCACCCAAGTGCATGCTCACCAAAGAAAATCTGGCATCGGAACTAGCCAGCACTGAACCCCTGGCTTTCTAGCATTCTCTTTCTAGCATCCCATGGAGGGGGGAATCTGCTAGCCAGCACTTGAGAAGGCCTGGGCATCAGTCACCTCAGAAAGCAGAAGACACATAGTTCTGCCACATATCTACTGTTTGAAAATCATATCCCAGCTGCATCTCCAGTGAGCCTGCAGGAAAAACAGGATTGCTCCCAGCGTTCAGAAAGATACATACAGATCAAAAGGGCAGTTTTCTAAGCTGAGCCATGGCAGTTAGCGAAAGAGATGCTTTCAGAGAGACAGATGGGTTTTCTATTCTATACAGTATGGTACCATCTTCCAACTGTGATTCCTTTTTGTTATGAAGGAGAAATAGGCTTAAGTGAGAAATTACATGTTTGTTTACTGTCTTAGAACCACAGAATGCTTTGGATTAGAAACTGATGCGTGGATTGACTCCACAACTCGTTAAAGTTGTAAAGTAGGTATGCTTTTTATTCAGCGCTGAGACCCACGGGGATAATTCCTCAAAGTCATGTGTGCCTCAGTGTTGTTTCCGTCTACATTCATAAGGTTGCACCATATGCCTATATGTATTCATGTCCTATCCCTGCTTCGTATTACAATGAGGTAGAAGGTCCTTTGCACCTGCGCAATGCCCCCTCTGGTCATGGGCAGGGGTCTCAAGATGAAGTAAATGAGTCTTCCTCTTCTTGAACTTTTCACCTTTTAGTCCTCACGTATGGCCTTAGGGTTTGGTCCCAGCCATAAACCATCTGCTTCTCCCCCTTAACAGTAGATTCAGACTGCTTTTCCTTATCAATAGCTGCTTATCAGTAGAATCAGGCGTCTGCTTTTCCTTGTCAATAGAACCAGGTGTCTGCTTTTCCTTATCAATAGTTAGTGCCTTTGTTCTGCTTAGTAGGCATGATAGGTACAGACAATACCTTTGCTTAAGCAAGCAAATTCTTCTAACCCCCTTGTACAACCCCCTTGTACAACCCCCTGTACGTTGGTCAACCCTCTGCATCAATCCCCCCTTTTTCTATAAAGTGAGTAAATTCTTTATTATTTATGACATAGCTATCCATATTCCTTCTATCGATTTATGAAGGGATTTCGATATACATTGTATTATGCAAGGTACAGTCATTAAAATGAGTATTCCTATAGCTAAGATTAGAAGGCCTCTTGTTAAGTATTTCCCTGAACCATCCAGTAACTCCTAGGTTATTTAGCCATCATCCAATCCATCCCCAACAATTCTAAGCTCTTGCATATTTTCCTGCCGTTTTCGCAGCTTATCATGAATTGATTCAGAATGCTCAGATAAGTTCACGCAGCACATACCTTCGAAATCCTCACAACCATCCTGTAACAATATCTTTGTTACCTCCTGGGCTTGTGCGCTTCTAGTTGGAAAGGCTTCTGGCCAACCTGAAAAGGTGTTTGCTAGTACCAACAAATGTCTATACCCCTTTTTCTGTCCTTTTGAAAATTCTGTTGCAACATTTTATATACTGCTATTACCATCCAAAGTCTTTCTGAAATAGTTTCCTGTTTCTACTTGATATTTACATTTCATTTCTTTTTCAATCTTCATAATTTATCATATATCATTTACAATTCCAGGAAGAAAATTTTGTTATACCACAAGTAATCAATATTAAAACAATTAATATTCCTGCAACCAGTTGCCTTAACCAGGAGAGATCAGGTAACCATGAAGGTAACTTCTTCAAACCTCAGGAGGTATCATCCTTGGCCATTTTATTAAATATTTTAGTTTGTTTCCAGATTTCCTCCAGATCTGTTTCAGGAACAGCAATTTTCATTGATTCTTGTTCCACTGGGATTATATCAATGGTTTTACTTTCTATTTCCTCTATGGTTGCTGAGATATTTATGAGTGCCTTCTCTAATTCACTTATTCCCAAAGATGGAATTAGCCATCTCACAAAACTATGAAATGCAGTACTCTGTTCATCAATAGGGTTAAACCCTCACCTAGCCAATACCATCCTTTCCCTTCAGGAACAGGTCACCACTGAACCACAATACTATCTATATTAATAGTGTGATTACAATGTGAATAGTGACCTACACCTGTGGCATTTAAACAAACACAGTCTCCTATTCTGGTTCCTGGTGTAATACGTCTTTGTTTACAAGTATAATACTTGGATTAGGATTAACTGTTCCAAACTGTAAAATTGTCCATGAGATAGTGCTGGAAATTGGAATGCCAGTTAATGGAAAGCCCTGATCTTCTCCTGATTCAGGAAACTGTGCACACACCCAACAGTCACTACAATTAACAACTTTAGTAACATTCTGCATTAATTTCAGGTATAAGTATTAGTCCCAAGGTGGTATGTCAGTTATCACATAAATCCAAATTACGACTGATATAATTTCGTATGCGAGGGTCCTGAAGGTTCGATCCGCCATGTCTTCTCTGGTTCTGGTGCTTGCTTTATTCTTGAATAATGTATCAAGCAGGTTGTTCCTTTATCTTCACAGCTGTAAAGGTGGTCAATATTATCTGGTATGGTCCGCTCCACTTCTCCCATAGAGGATCTCCTGAAAAATTCTTAACATAAACCCAGCCTCTGGATCTAAATGGGTGAGTCAGATAATCCACGCCTCTCGTTCTTGTCCTCAGCATTTTCTTATTTCTTCTAATTGATTTCCCAGATTGATCAGAAACCCTAGGAGATAATCTTCTCCCACTTCCAGAAGACTTTCTCCTTTAAACTGGGACTGATATTGTCTTCCATATAAAATTTTACATGGGATAGCCTCTTCTTTTGACCGAGGTTTAGTTCAAATTCTTAATAGAGCCGGTGGTAAGGCTTGGTATCAGTATCTTGACATAGTATTTTACTAATCTGTTGTTTGATCATCTTTTCTACTTGCTCACTGGCCCGTATGGAACATGTAGTTGCCAATGAATTTCTAATTTTGCTAATTTCTTGTAACTATTTTGCACTAAAGGGTGAGCCTCGGTCAGAATAAATTGCCTCTGGTACTCCAGAACAAGGTATTACACTGTTTAACAATGTTCCAATTACTTGTATTCTACAAGGGAATGCTTCTGGCTACCCTGAAAAAGTATTCGTTAACACCAACAAATATTGATCTCGATAATTCAGAAAAAATTATTTGTCAGTGCTGTCCCAGATAACTTCCTCCCAGTTGTACCAATTTGATTTCTACTTTCAATTTTAGGATTATTCTTGAGACAGAGCTGACATTGTCACTAATTGAACTATGTTATATAGATTCCTACCTTCAATTTGTTCATCTAAGTATTTATATGAAGAGTTTCTACCTCAATGAGTTTTATTATGTTCTTCCTGAACTAGCTTCCAGAGTTGGTTATAGGGGATTATAATTCGCCCATCAGGTATCTGAACCTAATCTTCTTTGTTTTCCTCTCCTTTGAGATCTCCAATTTTCTATCCTCCTTTGAATATCTAGGTTTAGATTTCTCAATTGTTAGTTTGCTGTCAGGGATTAAGGGAATGAGTTTAGATTGTTCAGCTGCTCGTTTGGCGTAAAAATTGGCCAAATTATTTCCAATTTCCTGATCAGATTCACCTTGTTCATCCCCTCAACAATACATAATAGCTCAGGTAGCTGAACAGCTTTCAGTAGTCATAGAATTTCTGTAGCATGTTTAATCTGTTTCTCCTGTGTGCTCAAAGGTCCTCATTCTTTCCAGATGGCACACTGTGCATGGACCACACCAAATGCATATTTAGAATCAGTCAAAATATTTATCCTTTTGTCTTTAGCCAATTCCAGGGCACGTTCCAGAGGTTTCTTTCAAATCTGGTTGGCTTGAATATGCAGTTTCACATAGTGGCCAAGCAGTCGGGTGTTAATAGCTCTGTTGGTTGTTCTGCAAAAGGATGTTGGATTGACAACATTAGTGACCACAATTTCTGTATCATCATGTTGCACAAGGGCGGCCTGGTATTTAAAAAAAACATGAAGGAGATAACCAGTGGGCTTCTTTCTGTTCCAGGACTGCTGATACCACATGGGACACTAGCACAGTAATCCTTTGTCCCAAGGTGAATTTGCGAGCCTCTCTAATATTCATGACAACTGCTGTCACAGCCCTTAGGCATCCAGGCCATTCTTTGCTCTCTTCATTCAGCTGTTTTGAAAAATACACCACTGCCCTCTTATAGGGTCCTAGTTTCTGAGTAAGGACCACCAAAGCTATCCCCTGTTCTTCATAGGAATACAGCCAAAAGGATTTAGTCATATCCAGAAGTCAGAGCTGCAGCTCTCATTAGCTCTGCTTTTAAATTTCTAAAGCCTTCCCCTGATGAATCAGTCTATTTGAAAGAGAGAGGGGTTTCTTTTAACAGTTCATCTAGGAGTCTTACCGAAACACCATAATCATGCATCCAAAGTCTGCATCATCCAGTCACTCCCAGGAACATATGGAGTTCCTTGATGGTTGACAGTCGTGGAGTTTGATGAACGGCTTCTTTTCTAGCAGTTCCAAGTTCTCTCTGTCCTCCGGTTATTTCATATCCTAGGTAGGAAACTCAGGTTTAGATTAGTTGGGTCTTTTGTCTGGTTATCCAATAACCATTCAGTCCCAGAAAATTCAATAATCCCACCATTCACTGGATACATTCTTCCTTTGTTTCAGTAACAATTGATAGGTCATCCACATATTGTAACAGAGTCCCCATCTGAGTGGGTGGTTTCCATGATTCTAGTTCCAATGCTAATTGATTTTGAAAAATCGTTGGACTGTTTTAAAACCCTTGAGATAATACTGTCCAAGTTAATTGGGTTTTCCTTACTGTATCAGGATTTTCCCATTCAAAAGCAAATAAATTCTGGTTTTCTTTGGCCAATGGTAAACAAAAGAAAGAGTCCTTAAATTCAAGATGGCAAATCATTTCTGATTCAATTTAGTCAATAAGGTATATGGATAGGTATAGAGGATGAATATCCTCTATAAATTTGTTGATTCCTGAGATCTTGAACCAATCTACAACTTCATGTCTTTACTGGCAAGATAGGAGTATTATATTCCAATTCACATTCAATTAATATAAATGATTTTTTTTTTAATTTTTTTTAATTCCCTTTCCTGCAATTTTGGGGGATATTGTTTTATTCTAATTGGGCAGCCCCCCCTTTTTATTTCTACTTTAACAGGCAAAGCATTTTTCACGTTACCTGGAACTTCAGATGCCCATACTCCCAGATATACCTGGATTAAGGATTTCTTCTATTTCAGGGAGGTCCTCCTGTTTGCTTTTTCTGTTGAACTAAAGTTAAACTCAAAACTGCAATTAATTGATTTTTAACTCTTAATTCCATTTTGCCTTCTTTAAATGTTGCTTCTTGGCCTAATGAAGATTTCGGAGAATTTAGGATGCATAAAAATTTTATACATTCCTATTTGTTATCCCAATTTGTACTTTAAGGGTTGTGTCATTTTGCACTTTTTTTTCTTCCAGTGTTTTTTTCCCGTTTTTTTTTTTTTCTTGGTGCCCAGTAGCTCCCACATCTGTAACAAATTCTTTTCCCTCTGATTTAACTCAGAATAAGTTGCTCCTGTGTCCACTAAAATTCCACTTTATTTCCTCTAGTCCATATTTTTAATTTAACCAGCAGATCTGCTAGGGCAGATTCCCCAGGTCCCTTGTCAGTCTAGTTCCAGCTCAGCCACCGGAGCCACCCCATGGCACTCCCTCCCCCGCAGGGCAGTCTCACTTCCAATGTTCAAAACTCCCCACAGCACACACACACCGATCCGGTCCCATAGGAGAAGAACCCACTTCCCCCACTTTTCCCGACATTCCTCCTTCATCAGTTTTAAAGCACTTCTGTTCACATTTATTCGACAACCCCTCAGTCCCGCCTGTCAACATGTCTGTTCCCACTTGTTTGTCTGCCCCAGCACCCATCCTGTGCTCAAACACAGGAGCTGTGCGAGCTCCCCTCCTTTCCTCTTGGTTTCCCCCTTTTTTTTTTTTTCACAGCTGCTCCCCCTGCTCTGCAGGGGTCTCAGATGCCTGCTGCTGCAACAGCACTTCTGGTTTAATGTGAATGTGCTGCTTGTTGCAGGTGACAGCAATCTTCTCCTCCTTATCAATATCTGATAGGACAGATATAGAGAATGCTCCTCTCGGAAGTATCTGTGATATATAATTTTCCTATTTATAACTTTTAAACATCATTCCCCCAATATCACAGGCTGAACAACATCTCTCCAGCTTAGCTTTCAGTTTTTCCCTGTCCTTTTCCAAAGTCAAAATTAGGGGTCTGGCAGAGCTCTATTAATTTCACATTCTGCTTGTCACTCCGGGTGGTTTCTGAAAGTGAAAAACATATCTGTATATCGTACTTAATCCCATTTTCCTGGCCACCTCAAAGCCAACATTCATTGTAACAATGTATTATAATTCAGAGTTCCATTTTTAGGCCATTTCTCCTGATCTTCCGAAGTATATAAAGGCCACCATTGGTTACAATATTTTATCAATGTTTTCTTGTTTACTGAGCCCCCAGAAGACCCTCCCAGTTCTTTCCAATGTGCCAAAATGTAACCCAATGGGCTTTTCTTCAGAATTCCCTTGTTTTGACCATCTCCCATTTCAAACAATCTTTTACAAATCTCTATAGCTTCTCTTTCCCAGTGCTCTGCAAATGCACTTAAAAAATATGAGAGCACCTACACACGAGTTTTATGATATTCTCAGGGGGTTCACTAAAATGCTATCTCTAGGTTCTGCAGATCAACTCCCCTGTTATTAGATCATAGTTTCGGTTCCATCAAAATTTACAGTCCTAGTATCCACGGCAGGTTCCACTGTTCAAAAGTTATTATGCACTCATATGTGAGGCTACAAGCCTCTGGTATTGAGTGTAAAGTCCAGGTCTCAAGAGTAGGACTACAGATATTAGAGGTTATACTTCTATTATACAGCCACTGGGGCGAAGAGGGAACTCTTCTTAACACAACACCCCCCCCAATAGCAACAGTTTACTTTTGTCTACTGCTCCCCCACCGCTTAAGCACTGTAATCTTTAACACTAACGACAGACATATACGCACACAAAACACTTAGACACAACACAAAGACACTTCGCTTCATCCGTCTCCAGCCGCTGTCCTGGTGGAGAACATGGAACCGCGGATCAGGACTCCACACTCGCTTTGTAGCTATGCTACAGAAACACAAACACACATGGGATCCCACACACCCACACTGTGGTTCGGCTTACCCTTCTCCTGCTTCTTATGGTAGCAGACAATACCTTTGCTTAAGCAAGCGAATTCCTCTAACCCCCTTGTACAACCCCCCTGTACAATCCCCCTGTACATTGGTCAACCCTCTGCATCAAAATGACCCTAAAGATTGCCTCGTTCCAACCCCTTCCCATGGGCAGGGACACCTTCCACTAGAGCAGGTTGCTCAAAGCCCTGTCCAACCTGGTCTTGAACACTGCCAGGGGTGGGGTAATCACAGCTTCCTTGGGCAACCTATTCCAGTGTCTCACCATCCTCACAGTAAAAACTTTCTTCCCAATATCTCATCTAAATCTACCTGATAAATAATAACAATCCCTTCCTTTTTTTTTTTCTTAATTTGTTTTTAATTTGAGATCCTGGCCCTTCTGTGACCGTTCACTCAACTCCTGCTTCGATTTTGGTTAACCCAGCTCATGCCAAGGCCTAATCTGTGCTGGGAGTAGTGCCTTTAGTCATAGCCAGAGCATCAGATAGGCTGGACAGGTGGCCCTGAAGAGCTGAGATGCCATTGTGTAGCCATAACCACCTGCAAGTTGCTGTCTCCTGCAGCCATCATTTTTTGTCTGGTGGTTTCCTGTAAATTTAAGAGATCTAAAGAGGCTGTAATATTTTATTGGTGTCAGAAGAGGGATCTCCCTTGGACATGCTTTGTTGGCAAGCACAAGGTGCTTTGCCAGGCCTGTTGAGGCAATGGATTTGGTGTAACTGTAAAGATACTGTCTTTGTGTGTCTCTGTGCCATGAAAAACAAGACACTGACTGCCAGCAACTGGGAGAAGAATTTGAGAAAGAGGGGTGGCAAAATCTCAAGCGGTTTGAGAGCCACTGCGTGGATGCTGATCATATTTGCCAGGAGTTTGCCACATGGTGGGCTTCTTTTAAGTTAAAGGAAAAGAGAAGTTGCTATGTGCTGGATGCTAGGCAGCTGTCAGAGGGCAGCAACGGATGTGACTAATGAGTCTGATTCAGAGAAAGCTCCAGGAACTAATGCACCAACAGAGTTACAGGTTGACAAGCAGGTATTCTTTATTGTGGCGTTGGGAGACACGGGGGATAGCTCCTCCTAACGTGTGTCCCCATATTGCTATACAGGCCATCCTTATATGGTCACTGGGCATATTACATCATTTTCCAGAAAGTTTTCGATCCTGGACATCAGCTAGTCCTGGATACTCCCCTATATATGTTTACACCAGTTTAATGGGTTTATTAACACCACAAACATAGCAATCATCCTATCCTTCTACTTACCAGTTAGTTTAACTGTGCCCATCCTGGACATCTGCTAGTCCCAGATAATCCCCATCCCCAGGTTCTGTTTTTCTATTCTGCTTTTCTTACAGCTTTTGTACTAAGGTCCTAAGGACCTGAAACTATGTCAACAACCTTCAAGTACCGCAGTTATTTTCCATTACAAAGCCCTCAAACTTAACATACTTAGAACTGATTACATTTTGTGCTTTTGTGCCTCCTTGTCTCTAATCGAAAGGGGAAAATGTTCAGTTTTAAAAGATAACAAATAGGGAGCCAGAGAATGCAGGGGATGTAAGCACAGGGATATACCCAAATTTATTAGTGCTAAACCTAGACCAGGAACATGCAGGGAACAAGGGTGGGAGCTTGGTTCACTGATAGTACTGGTGACCACTGCTCCCACTGCTGAGGATTCCAGTCCAGAAGTGATGGTTGTGATGCGCGGATAGACTCCACAACCCTTCGCATCAGTTGTAATTAATGATCCCTGCCTTACAGCATTCCTTTTTGACACAGGAGCTGAAATATCAGTGGTAGGTAAGAAGCTTACAAAGGACAACCTCTGCTTAGCAAGCAGTTAGCTTCTATTGTAGGCATTAATGGAAAAATCACTAACCACCCACTGGTCAGGGCTAAACTAGTTCTGTCTAATGGATAGACAATCCACCTGACCTCACTTTTAGGTTCCCGTAATATATAGGGTATGGATGTGTTAAAGGGTCAGTGGTGGGGAAAATGGGGAGTAGGGAACCATCCTCTCTGCCCATCAGTTTAGCTCCAACAAATGTAACCCCAAATGTTAATCTGTTGCAAACAGCTGCTCCTTTACCCCATAGCAAGTGATTTGGAGAAAACTCCAGGAACTCGTCAACAAAGTTTTAAGTTGACAAGCAGGTATTCTTTATTGCGGCACCGGGAGACACAGGGTATAGCTCCTCCAAGCGTGCCTCTGTCAGGCATCAACCAGGCTGTGATTATATTGTCCTTAAACATACATATTCATTAGATCACATACATTACATCATACTTCTTAGACAATGCCTCCTGTATGCATATAAAGATGTGGTAGTGGGCTTTCGGACCCCCGGTGGTTATTTCTTCATCACTTTGTTTTAGTATCATTGTCATATCAGTAACCACCAGGTGGTTCTGGCAAAGCTTATCTTAGTAATTTTCGTTTTCTCTATAGTTGCTAACATAGCCCAAGGTTCTTGAGGTTACTTATTTACAACCCTATTCTTCAATCAACCCCACTTTTCACAAGCTAGTTAATATTCCGCAATACAAATTACCTTCTGGTGCTATTTGTCCTGTTACTGAATTGATAAAGGAGCTGGAGGAACAGGGGATCATTGTCACATGTCATTTCCCCTACAATTCTCCTTTATGGTCAGTAAAGAAATGTAATGGCAAGTAGCAACTAACAGATTACGGAGCCTTGAACACTACCACTGAACTGCTCTCTGCAGCTGTTCCCAGTATAAATGATGTAGTCAGTTTTCTTAATGAACAGCCCCATGTGCTGAACCAACACCAGCAGGATGTTTTGAACTCAGTGTGGCATCCAGGAGATCAGCTGAGATCACTTGGAAAACACTGGATCACTTTGCAGCACTTTTGAGGGAAAGGAATATGGGAGACTGTGGAGGCTGTGGGAGTGAAATTAATCATATGATCCAAGATTTAGGTCTACTTTCCCTCTTCCTGGGAACTGTTGAATTCCTGGACAAACAAGTGAAACCTGTCATTCAACCGGCAAGTAGATGGAAAGTATCCATCTACAAAGTATGCTTAACTTTGTTAACGCTTTCTATGGTAAAGTGGTATCACTGGAAATAATGTTGACAACACCTAAAAGTCAAGAGCTTTCCTGTGCTGGACATTTCAGCCCTCACACTGGGGCATCTGACACTGTGTTATGTAAATGTAGATGTACTATGCAATGACCAAACACACCCATAGAAGCTTGCAACCTCCACGCCACTTCCTGATAGGCTCTTTGCTCAATTTGTGTCTTGGGCGACATTATCTAATGTGAGATGTCCCTGACCATGGCAGGGAGTTGGAACTGGATGATCTTAAGGTCCTTTCCAACCCTAACCATTCTGTGATTCTATGATCTCTGTTTGTAAGACAGGGATGAGAACAGAGACAGGAATATTGGACTTCGGGTGCCTAGATCCTTTTTGTTGGTCTTCAATGTCTAGTAGCCCCAGATTATTCCAATGCCTTTTCAGAAATGAGTAGTGAACTTCAGTGGAAGAAAAAGCTCCCTCAGAACAGAACAGAATAGCTTCCTCAGGACTACTCTCATACTTCTACAGCATAAAAAAAATCTAAAAAAAAAAAAAAAAAGAGGGAGGTACTGCTGAACAGTAGTTTCAACCAATAAAACTAAAATGCTCTAGGCTGAAATATCCTAAAAGCAAGTTGCAAGCTATCTCCACAGCCCAGATCACCAGACAGCAATTAATTTCTCAGGCAGTCACTCTTCCTTTCATCTTCCTGATGGATATTTCATCTGAGTTTATGCTCTCCTCTCTTGCCTTCCTTTCACCGCTCTGCCTCTCTTTCCAATAAGACTGTGATCTGCTACAGACTCTCAGTGGACAAGACCTATACCTCCGATCACTGTCATAGACAGTTACACTAGACAGGCCAGGATGAAAAGTGGTTTGGAAGGGAGAGAAGCTGTCATGCTTCAGGGCATAGACTTGAACTCTAACCAAGGAAGAGAGATGAAGGGCTTCAGGCCAGGCAGGGAGAAAAACTTACTCAGGGCAGGTTATTCCATAATTACCCACTTAAACTTTTTTTTATACCTTCTGAGATGCATCTGTTTCTGGCCAATATCAGAGACAGAAGGGGTGGATGACTGGCCTGATCCAGAAGGCAAATAAGTTTCTTCATTAGTTTTGCTGGTGCATCTTCTGAAACTGCAGTGAAATCCCTTCCCAAGCATAATAACCCTTGCTCTGCCAGTGATAGCCAAAACCCCTTCCCATAGCCCCATTCTTCACACTTCCACAAGCAACACAGAGAGAAGCCAGTACAAAGCCAGGTCAAATGATAAGAACAAAGCCTTGAAGACCGCTTTTAAATACCAGCTTTACTTCAACAGAGGAGGAAATTTTCAAAGAAAGAGGTGAGCTCTTTCTGTCTCTTTCTCAGGCAGGAGTCTCCTGGGAGGAGCAGAAAACAGCTTTCATTTTAGTGAGTCATGATATTTATGGCCCTTTTATGGGTTTTGTTTGAAAATATAAAAATAGATGGACTTAAATCTGTTTCAAAAGTGAGGGGATGGGAAGGGGAGAGACAGAGCATATGAAGGGCACGTGGGTCTGAATCATTTGCCCATGTTCAAAAGAGGATCAAACACTTTGTTTTAATATGGATCCCTTCTACCAGTCATGAGGATAATGTCTGACCTTTTCTTGCATAGACCCTTTTATCCCTAATGACTTACAAATTTTCTATGTACACTACCACCAAGAACACTCACTTTAGGATGAAACTATTAAATTATGCAGCCTCAGCACCATGCAACAGTTCAGGTGTGATTGCTCCCAGAAGCAGACTTTCAGATCACATTTCCTGCGGAAATGAAAGCTTTATACTGTATTCCTGAGGGGCAACTGTCAGCTTCTGCTTGCTCACATACCAGAGTCTCATGTGGGCTTTTATCCATCCTATTTGTGGTGTCTGTTCAGCAACTGAGACTGCACACTTTTGAGGACCTTTTCAAATGTGGAATCTTCTCTGACCCTTTGCCTCTAGGCAATACTTTTGATCCAATTCACAGACTAAGGAGCACATGCTTTGCAAAATTATTGAGGGAGGAAAGTTTAAATTGAAGAACTGGGGTTTGCATTTAGTTTTGAATGCAGTTAGGCCCATGGTCATTTTACCTGCTCTGGGAATGAACCTTCATAGATTGTGACTGATACCAGGAAGTTTCCATGAGCAAAATGTACAAAGCTCCCCATTAATTGCTAGTTCCATAAAGGCTGTTGTGTTTCACAAAGCTCTCCTCTCAAGCAAGGAAGGAGAGATGTTCTGCAAAACTAATGAACAGCTTTCAGCTGGATCTGAGTTCAGTATGGAGTCATTGCAAAGATCAAACTGCTGGGATGGTCCATGATGGTCCAGTTGCAATGTTTAATACCAGTTGGCTGTGTGCTGCATTTCTTTGATCTAGTGCCTTCAGTAATCAAATGGAGAAATCACAAATAGCAAATCTCTAAAATCAGGCATGTTCCTGGCAGGCCCTGACCTGAAGCATGTAGCTATCTGGCCAGTTGTAAACAGTTCTTGCCACCACGGTTATTTTCTAATATCACTCAGAAGTGCAAAAAAGACTCTTAAGACATTGAGCTCCAGGTAGATGCTGATGGTAGCTGGGTGATGCTACAAAAATGATCAGTTCCTTCAAATATTTCTGTGTTTTAACTAGTATCATCCACATCTTGGTTCATTTTTATGCCTGCACATGTGCCCTTCTGACTGGAGTCACCCCTTCTTTCATGGTTACTTGTGCAGAACCCTTACACCAATTTGTGCAAACTTGGTAAGTTTGAATCAGGTTTGACTATTGATCTGACCTTGTTATTCTGTACTGTGTTCTTTAATTTAATGACCGTAAAGCATTCAGGAAAAAAATAGGTGATTGATGGATTGATGGATTGATTGATTGATTGATTGATTGGTTGATTGATTATGTAGAGGCTTTATTCTCTCCATAGTTAACAGTGAAGGTAGTTTTCCATTGTACATTTATGTCATCCAGGGCATACATATCTGAAGTAAACCAGTCTGCCTGCAGATATGAATCATGTATGGAAGCAGCTACACTCTCGTGTAAGGATTAAATTTGTCTATTTTAATGATACATGCAAATAAAAACCTTCAAAATGCAATTCAGAGTGGAAGGTTCAAAGCACAGACAGGATGTCCCTTCTCCTGCTCTCTCAGACAGTTTTCATGTCACCACACCAGGATAACTTGGCACAGACATCCCAACATTTACTTTAACCTGTTGGTCCTGGGAAGATCTGAATTCATATTGTTGCCTACTTTTATAAGTCACAAATATTTCCACTTTTTATCTGTGTGTGCACCTTGTGGTATGGGAACAGCAGTCACAGGAAAACTCCAAGCTCAGAAGCTGCTGAATGGTTGTAACAAGGGGATAGATGGAAGCAACATGAAATCAGCTCCTTAATACGCTGAAATGTACCAAAGAACCAAAGGCAGTCTGGAAAAAAAAAAGGGGAGGATTCTTCCATGTCAAAAAATTTCCATTCCTAGGAGTAGCCAAAATGGCAGGGTGTTCATTTAAGTGGATTATGGTGGTATTGGTAATATACAACCTAAATACACGACCTCTCTCAATTTTTTACATGAAGAACAATGTAACAAATCTTACCAGCGTTTAAATTATTACTCCTGGGCAAGTAAATTAGCACCTTGCTGAGACAACTGGGACAATGCACACACCATTTAGAGCTATTCTCCCACCTCTCTAGAGAATTGTTTATTTGTTACATATAGTTCCAATTTTTTAAGTTTTCTTCACAATTAGAACAGCCACAGATTTAACCCACTTTGATTTTTCTAGATGACAAGTGAAATTCCAGAGAATAGGTAGGTAGCCCACAGAGATTTTGTGTTTAGTACATGAACACGCAGTGTCTGTTTCCAAGCCCTAGACTATATTAATCACATTCTTTCTGCATCCATGTTGGACTGTCTATAAATTTATGATGGTCATGGATACTGTGTTTTCATGTTATAATGTCTGTATTGAATGTATTCCAGGAGAATCCTTTAAGGAAAGGCAGGAAATGGGACATAACCATCCCCAAGCAAAACTTCTTGTCTCATAATTCACCTAGCTCTCCAGTACAGCTAACGTGTAAGCATTTCTCAAGGAGCTGTGAAAGAAGGAAAATGGTGCTAAACTCCTTTTAAAATTATCCAGTCTAAACTAGTGCTGCACGCTATAAATCACATTGCTCTGAAAATCCTACATGGGGGAACAGGCCATGGCCTCACACCTATCAGCATTATGACACAGAATGCAGCTGTTAACACTAGGAATAACTTACTTCTGGCACATTTCTGCTTCCTTCCAAACTTGCTTCTGCACATTGAATTCCCAGCCTAGCACAGATGTCTAGCACAGATGTCATTTTATCATCTCTTTCCTACTATGATGAGTACCATTTCCATTTCTCTCAGTCCCCTTAACATTTCTCACCAAACTGTAATTTCTGTAAATCCCATCTCCTTCCTTCCCACAGCAGCTGCCCCATAACCTTTCCCCAGATTTTTATACATCTAGAGAAATGAATATTTTACATTAGCCTCCTCAGCTTACATACATATCTTACTGTCGCCATCCAGTGCAGGTCCCCTTCTTCATTTGCCTGTTGTCTTCAGAGCTCTTTTTGAACACTCACCTCCTAGCTTTCATCACTTTCTTACTCCTTACTTTCATCACTTTGTTATTCCTTACTTCACACAGACCAGCTTCAAACGGGTTTCTCTCTCATGTATCCCTCCACATATGCTGAGTTTCTACATTTTCAAAGGACCTTAAGGAAACAGAGTAGTAAAAATGAGAGGCTGGCTGTGAAAAAATGCAGAAGGACTTGAGACTGAGCGCTAAGATGGCAGATGACATCCAAGGCTAATAAATGTAAAGCTTACAAATAAGAAAATTTAACTTATGAAATGATGATCTCAGAGCTGACCATTGCCATCCAGCAACCATATTTTGTGTATATAGTAAATATATACTGGATACTATGTGAGGATCTGGTCCCTTGCCTCAAATGTGACAAAGCAGAACTGGAAAGGGTTCAGAAAAGAACAGCCAGGATAATCAGAGACATGGAGGAGCCCCCAAATAATGAATAAGTAATTTGGGCTGAGAAACTGAGAGCTAAGGATGGGGCATAACAATAGAAGGGGGTGAAATCTAGTGGGGCATGTACATACTAACTAGAGATCAGATTGGCATTAAAGGAGTCTAGTGGGCAGTGGGTTCAGAACAGACAAAAAGGAGATGACTCAGCATTTAGTAAGCTGTGGGACTTCTTGCCACAAGAGATCACTGAGGCTAGCAGGTACAAGGCTATAATGGCTATAGCTCAAAAATTACTAGGCACCGCCATAGAAGGAAAATCTATCAAGGACTATTAAATACAGAAATATCACATCTGGCTCAGGAAGTCCTTGAGTCGCAAATGATTAGAAACTGGAAGATCATGCTGGGGTAATATCACTTTATATTCTTCCCTAGGTTTTTACTGTTGCCCTCTGTCAGAGACAGGATATTGGGCCAGATGGACCTTTGGTCTGACCCCATATAACCTTTCTGATGTTCTTGTGTTTATATTCTTAACTGACTGTATGGATGCTCCTTGCACTTTCACCTTCTGCTATACAATGTCAACAAAAACCCTCCTGCTTAAAGGAGCAAACTGAGGCTGAGCAAAAATAAAGGTCCCAGCGCATTGTTGCTGAAAAATCCTTCGTAAATACTTACCTGCTCTTTTAATCAAGTGTAAGACCAGCATCACTGCTGAAAAACCATTCACTCTGTGGCTCTGGTCACCTGAAACAATCTGTGCAGACCTCTCCCCTTTCACTGATTCCCTACCTCCTCCTAAATTCTAATCTTAAAACCTGACTTTGTAGCCTGCCTTCAACCTTTCAATTTCTGTCTCTCCTGGTTATTGGTCTTATGACTGAATGCTTTAATATTTTCACCATGCAAGGTCTATGTCACTGTTTCATGTAATTTATACCTGTGAGCTAGAGCCTTTCCCAACTTGCTTTCAAGCACAGGCCATACACAGACTGCATGGAGTCCAAAATGATCCCCACCCCCTTATTGCTTTGGGGGTTTGGCTTTATTAACAAGGATATAAGCAATAAGAAAATAAAGTTCAGCTATTTCTAAGGCTTCTCCCTCATGAATGCTCAGCCAGCATCTTAGATGGACTCTCCCCAGCAAACCATTTTTATCTTCCTTTTACACAAGTGAACTAATAAGCCACCTAACTCAGTGAGTCAGCAGAACCTACATAACCCTTTCCGAGAAGGGCCAAAACTTGCTATCAGGATGTTTTGGCTCAGGCTCATTACAGAACTATATTCTGCCCCTTGGTCTTGAATAATTTATTTGTGCAACAGACCTAGATCACAGTTTAAATCAAAATTCTACCTAAACTGTAGGCTGTGCTGTACAGTGCAAAATGAAACCAATTACTGTATCATATAATGCTCATCTTTTACAGTGTAAGATGCCCCCTACAGTACTGCAGAAAACAGCAGCCAGGCATAGTAGGAAGCCAGAGATTTTTCCAAGGGAACCAGCCTTTGGTAAAAAGTAAACTCAATGTCAGAAGGTATTGCACACTTCCACTTTGATCCATTGAAACTTAAGACCTTGAAGTGAATTAGAAGCCTTATAGAATCTCTGGGTGCCTGAAACACAAACAGGACCATATTTCTTTATGTCTTCAAAAATGTAATCTGAATTTACTAAAAAAAAAAACAAAAAAAAAAAAACAAAAAACTCCCAACCCCTCAGCAAAAAAAGAGCTCTCATAAGTAAAATACGTTCTTTCTCTTATTTTCCTACCCCTGTTATTGTTCAGTCACCTGATTTTGAGACTCCATTCACCTGACAATAAGTAGCTATCATTTACCCTCATCCTGGCTGTCAGAAAGAGTCATCTTTATCTTCAGAGAAGCAGGGATAATGTCTAATCAGTGAGTTATAGTTGAGAGTTTTAGGAAAATTGGCAGGTGCATTTTGTTATCAGTAACCATTATTTAGATAGCATTGCTGATGTGCGTGGTGTCATACAGACAAGGACAAAGACCAGGCCCTCATCCTTTGGAGTTTACTGTCTATATTACACAATTAAAACAGAATGGTACTAGCGTAATAGTAATAGTGAGCTCTAAGCATCACAGTGGGAGGGAGAGGAGATGCAAGAAAGGCAAAACTTCCTGTGAGAGAGCAATACCTCATCATTGTTGTTTTATACTCAGCTCTGCCAGAGGGTTTTGTTGTTTCAAAACAGCCTGTACAGAGGAGGGAACAGATAATTCCAGAGTAGAAATCAGGAGAACCTGGCCAAGATGTTTATGAGAGAGGTGAAGGACATGGACTGGTGACAGTTGGGTGCTTTGGTGTGTCAAAGATGCAGGGTCACACAAGCCACGTAAGTGATGTTGTGTCAGGCCTGGCAGGTTGTGTCACATAAGCTCAGAAGGTTCTGCAGGGCTTGGAAGGACCTGAGGCTCTTAATTTGGTGTACTCAATTAACATGGAAACTGTGCTCTTTCTACCCACTCTGTAATGTGGGCTCTGTACCTCATGATACAAGCAGCATGTTAATGTAACAAACCAGCTAAACCTACCATCTCCTAAAAATGAGCTTCCAAGTACCACATTTGACAGATGCAACAATTTGTCCTTAGGTGCATGGTGCATTCTGCCAGTGCTTTAGTTATATGTCATTTTATTTTGGGGTCAGTTTGTGGATCATTCTTTCAAGGAAATCATGTTAATTAATACAGGACAATCTGACTATAGACATAAAACCCTAGACTTAGCTGAGCTGCATACATAAATCAAACTGAAATCAGTACTTCAGAAACCCAGGCTAACCTAACACTAATCCTAGCCCTAACTCCATCTCTTTAGCTACATCAGAACGTAATTTTTAAACTGCATTTATATTACTGCATTTTTGTTTTGTACACCCAAAAATAGCAGGAACCAGCCATAGTGGAGCAGAGAAGAGTCCATCTAATAGAAAACAATGGTACCACAGGAATACATTCATTACTGCAGTGAACTTCTGGGAAAAAAAGTGGCATCATTTTTTTCTAATATTCAGCTTTGCTTCTCCTACTTAATGAAGCAAAACAGTACATGTATTCCCCTGAACTGTCTTATTTCTGTAGACATCCATGAGACTGGTGCAGAAAATGGAGCCTACCTCGCAGTATCTTCTAAATGGCATAAAGTAAAACTGATTAAGAGAGAACATTCTTCAAGTTCCTTGAAAAGGCCGTTGGCTTCTTCCATTTATGATCAAAAACATCCTAGAAAAAATATGTCCACTCTTTAACGAGACTAGGAAATTGAAATAACCAAAATGGGATGTGATTGGTCTTTTTACTTGAGGTGCTTTTGCTACTGAAACATCGTCTGTCTCCTGACGGCTTCTAACATTGTGCTCCTACCTACATTGATCATTTAACACTAGCATCTTCTTTCTGGCAAACCACAAACACTTCCAAAACTTGACCTCTTCCCTTTATCGCTTTTGATTAAGAATAGAACTATCTGCAGGAAATGGCCTACAAACCACAAAGGATTATCAGAAATATAATGATGAGTGATTCAGAGACTCTGTGGCTCTGCTTGTGTTTCTGTAATCTCATCTTGGTCACTCTTCCCTTTGCCGCCGAAGCTTTGTTGTAGTTTCTTCTAGTTGGCTTCTCCAAGCAGCAATAATAGCATCATCATCCATCTCTTCTTCCTCTTCTTTACGCATGGTTCGCCTGTACTGTGAGAACTGTCTAGATGCAAATCTTTCTTCACTTTGTTCCACTTTTGCCTCCTTCTTTCCATCCTCTTCAGACTTTGAAAAGCTCTGCCTGAACTTTCTCTTAGCTCCAAATTCTGACATGTCTGATATGGCTTCCTCTTCACATGCCTCCACATGATATCTAACTCGACTCTGTGTAGATGGTTCAGGGGATTCAGAGTCAAAGGATGGTTCAAGTGTTCGTCTGAAAACATGCAGCTCTGGGCAATTTTCTCTGGAACTTCTTGTCTCACTGATCCTTGACCTTGAGAACTTATACATATTCTTGTCCTCTTTTGCAGAAGCAGAGGACAATCTTGACATGGTTCTCAGTGAATCTCCTTTTGACTCGTAGGAAGAAGAGCTGTGCAGCTCTTCTCTTTGGGATCTGGAGATTCTGTAACTGGATGTTTCAGAATCCATCTCTCTAACTGTGGATGATCTACTATATTTCTCTCTAGCCTTCTTGCTTTGACCATAAAATGATGATGGTTCTTTTTCTGCTTTCAGGCTGCTGAGCCACTTGGTAATATCAGTCTCTATCTCTGACTTCAGTACACCTGTGTTTGCAGGTTGACTGAACAGATCAAAGATTCTGTCAGTTCCTTCAAGATGTGCTTGCAAGGGGTGCCTGTGGCTGTTTGTTGTACTCGCTCTGTCATCTTCTATTTCCTTGTCCTCTCCTTTGGTCATCTTTTTTTTAAATGAAGTGCTTCGTTTATTGTCTCTGATCACCTTTTCAGTTTGGTAATCTGTCATTTTCTCCCTCATTTCCATTTGCATCTCCTTCTCCTTCCTCCTGATTTTCTTTAAGTCAACCTCATCAGCAAAGAGGCTGTACAGTGGCTTGCTTGTCTGTGTTGTCTTCATGTTTGAATCAGTCCCTTCTGTCCTTGCATTTGCTGAGGCATTGCAAGACAGGACAGACTGTGACTTAGCCTTGTGCATGTCCTGCTGGCGAAGGTGAGAGGTAGCAAGAGATGAGTTACTTTGAGCACAAAGAGGATAAACTGTATCATCATCTACACCCCTGCCAAGGTCTCCTGACATTATGGAGGCCATTGCAGATGATGGACGGGACAGCATCATGATCTCATTTCGCTTCTGAGCAATGGTTTCACTAACCACATTAGCGATCCAGTTCTGAATGCTCGCCATAGATATTGTATTGCCTGGGCCGATTGGGAGGTTGGGAAGGGGTATACTTGGCATCTGAGTCTGCATTGCCCCTGTGTTGCTCCTGGTCTGTGATAAAGATGAATGATTTGTCTGCATGCTCAGTGCACAAGCTGCATCCTCAGCACCACCTGCAGAAGGTTCTGAGGCCCAGAAAGCTGACAGTGGGATACTCCCACTCATCGTACTGTCTGTCTCCCAGCTACACATGGACTGGCTTTCTGCTAAAATCTTCTTTGTACGTTCAAGGAGCTCTACACGCCTCTGCTTCTTTTTAGCTGATGCAGAATCCTCACTTTTGGCAAATTCCACAAATTCCTCCTTGCTTTCACTGGCCACCTTCTTCTGGCGCTTCATTTTCCAAGCTTGGTAGGCAGTCAGGTTAATATCTGACAAACTCTTCCCTTCTGTCCCCTCTCCACCTGCCTGGCTGCCATCTTCTGCTGGAGATGGTGCACCAGATGATGATGGTTCTAAATCCTTCTTGTGAAAGCCAAACTGAATCCTCTTGATCTTCCACCTTTCCAGAGGAGTCAATTTGTCTTTCTTCTTTTGGCAGAAATTGTAAAAGGAGCTACTGTCCGAAAGCACACTCTCCTCATCCACATCCCTCTTCTCTCCTGTTTCTGGGGGTTGTCTCGCCCCACAATTTTTATTCTTAGAATGATACCTTTGAGCAGCTTCCTTCTCAATCTCTAGAAGCCTCTGGTTCCACATGTCCCAGGTGCTCTCTGAAGACATAGAGCCTGTGCGGCTCCTCCTCATTCTGCTTAAGCTACTGGCTTCCAGCTGTTGTCTTAGGGTTCGGATCTCAAAACTGCTCACACTCTCAACATCATGGAATTCACCTGGTGGGTAAGGTCTTCCTCCCATGCTGGCATCTCCATACTCCTCTCTAGGTGGACCCTCAATTTTATATTTCTCATTTCTGCACTGCCAGTCATGGATCCTCTGTTCCACATCCTCCTCAGATTGTTCCCCTTCCTGATCCAGAAGTTTCAGTGATGTTCTACCATTGTTAACTCCTGGTTCCTTTGTAGGCAGACCTTGTTTCTTCCTCCATGCCTCATACAAGTGTTCCTCTTCCTCCTCACTGATGAGGGTGGACTGTTTGGAAACCCAGCTAGTTTTTTCCACTGATGAAGAGCTCATTAAACTACCCAGCAGGCTGGTGGTATCCTCTTCTTCTACTGTGATGGAGTGGGCTTTGGCTCCCATGACGCTTTCTGAGTCCCCGGCTCCAGATGGCTGGGAAGAAGTCCCTACACTGACAACAGAACTTTGACTAGGAGTGACTTCTTCACTTCCTGTATGCTCCAGCTCTCGCTCCTCAAACAATTGCTCATTGAGATCCCTTAGTTGTTTCAGAAAGCCATCATTGGGGTAAATGGCACGCTTCTTTCTCAGAGTCATCAGAGCCTCCAGAACAGTCATGTGGTGGTAGATCATCAGGTAAGCAGCCACCAGCACAGCTGAGCGACTGATCCCCATTTCACTGTTGACAAGGATTTTGCCTACAGATATTGAATAGAGAAGCAATTAGCTATTTCCAATAACATAGAGAAGTTGCCCTAATATATATCACAAAAGGATTCTCTGAATAGTGTTAAAAATTATATGCTATATGTTTCAGTAACTGAAAGCAGTACTAATATTTGTTAGCTTTATCTTAATAAAATCTAGATATGTATTAATAAAAAGCACATTAGTTTTAAAAGTTGTGGGCAGGCACATTTTAAAACAAATAATACTTGTATTTTCACCTAAACATTTCACTTCCCCAAATAATCAGAAAGCTGTTAATACATATGAGAAAGACAAGTGAAACACTATTCTTGACTTGCTGGCTGACATGGGGTAAGATGTTTAAGCGTTCCATGCTTCAGTTTCCCCCTATATAAAAACGGAGATACCAGCATTAGCCTCCAGGAAGGTACTAGGAGGATATTCAAATAACTTCCTTTTTTTTTTTTTTTTTTTTAATAGCACATTGTAGGACTGAAATACAATTTAATATTATTTTTATTATATTTTTTCCGGAATCCACATCTGCTGTTTTGCAAGGTACATTCAAAGATTTGCATATAGACTAGCTGAAGGCCAGAGTCATTGTCTATCTCAGCACAAGAGAACCAAGCAACTAGCAGAAGAGAGCAGATCTTGACTCTGACGAACTGGTTGATACAGCTGCTTCAAACTACTGGTAACCAGTGTTCTGCAAACAGTGACTGCAAAGGATAGAGCCAAATCTGAGGATATGCTTTATTTCACGGCATCTACACAAGAACCACCTCTTTCAGAAAACTAAGCTTTGGCACAGAATTATTTTTTAAAGTTACTTTTATAGCAAATTACAGCTAAAGAAAAGCTTGTAAATATGAAGAGAGGGTAAATGACGATTTGCTAGCTTGCAAATAACTGAAATTACTGTTTCTACATATATGATAAAATCCAGTTTCATTAATCTGTTTGCACTGAAACTTAATGAAGCCAGTTTAAACACCACTTTTCTGCTTGCTGATATGTTACTGCAAGTGTTTACCTAGTGAACCTATTTGTACAATCCCAAAATGTCTTTTACACTTAGTATCAAGAGCCTCAATTGCCTTCCAAGCGTTTTAAACAGCCAGTGAAGTCTATCTAAAAGCTCACCAAAAGGTGGAGACCTCATTCCTCTGCTTTCTTTCAAAGCTTCTCTGTCTCCTTTCCAGTGTCAGTTCAGGTACTCATTGGACCCTTAAATGAGGTAGTTCAGCAGACTAACCCAAGTGAAACCCATCTCTTCCCTGCTTGACTGTAACTTTTTGCTAGTTTAGTGAGTTGAAGGGTCAAAGAATGCCAGCAGCAGTAAGCACCTGTACTATGCCAAGTGTAGCAATGGGAGTTATGAGGAACATCGATGCTCCTCCATATGCCTCCTCATGGGGCTTGGTGAGCTATTAAAATTGGCTCAACCTTTTCTTGTGTACTAACAAAACTTTCATTTCCTGTCACTTCTACTAGGAGGTAATCTGTCTTTAAAAAAATATCATGCATTGAATATATATATGAAGAGTATCAGTGATATCACTGATTATGGTGTTCATTTTCATATTGAATTCCATAAACATATTTCTAACTGTCCACTGAAACTGCGAAAAAATTGATCACTATGTACTGGAGGTCCACGGAATAACAATTGCCATGAAAGAAAAGTCCAGCAAATTATACAGTAGCCTGGGTGTACACCCAGGTGTTCAACCCAGCTGTTTGGATTGTTCTGGTAAATCAGCCTGTTCTTTTGCATGCTGGCAAAAGTGAAACTCGCAGTGTACAATATAGATCAATATTTATTGGAGCAGGGCTTCACCTCTTCGCAATAGGTATTTTTAAAGCAGCTGACGGAGGTGCCTTACAGCCAGTTTGAGTCTGAAGACATTGGGCTTGCAGCAAGAACAGTCAGGCTGCCTCCTCTTGTTTTCCCCCTCCTGTTTTGATTGGGGCATGGCAGAAACAAGCGAAAAATGGTCCCTGTAAATGGATACAGGGGACGAAGTATCTGCCTTCAAGCCAGATACAAATGTGTCATCAGATGTTTGTTCATAGAATCATAGAATCATAGAATAGTTAGGGTTGGAAAGGACCTTAAGATCATCAAGTTCCAACCCCCCTGCCATGGGCAGGGACACCTTGCTCTAAACCATATTACCCAAGGCCTCGTTCAACCTGGACTTGAACACTGCCAGGGATGGAGCATTCACAACCTCCCTGGGCAACCTATTCCAGTGCCTCACCACCCTAACAGGAAAGAATTTCCTCCTTATATCCAATCTAAACTTCCCCTGTTTAAGTTTTAACCCATTACCCCTTGTCCTGCCACTACAGTCCCTAATGAAGAGTCCATCCCCAGCATCCCTATACACCCCCTTCAGATACTGGAAGGCTGATATGAGGTCTCCACGCAGCCTTCTCTTCTCCAGGCTGAACAGCCCCAACTTTCTCAGCCTGTCTTCATATGGGAGGTGCTCCAGTCCCCTGATCATTCTCGTGGCCCTCCTCTGGACTTGTTCCAACAGATCCATGTCCTTTTTGTGTTGAGGACACCAGAACTGCACACAATACTCCAGGTGAGGTCTCACGAGAGCAGAATAAAGGGGCAGGATCACCTCCATCGACCTGCTGGTCATGCTCCTTTTGATGCAGCCCAGGATACGGTTGGCTTTCTGGGCTGCAAGCACACACTGAAGCTGGCTCATGTTCATTTTCTCATCGACCAGCACCTTCTCCACAGGGCTGCTCTGAATCTTTTCTCTGCCCAGCCTGTAGCTGCGTCTGGGATTGCTCCGACCCAGGTGTAGGACCTTGCACTTGGCATGGTTAAACTTCATGAGGTTGGCATCAGCCCACCTTACAAGCGTGTCAAGGTCCCTCTGGATGGCATTCCTTCCCTCCAGCGTATCAACCGAACCACACAGCTTGGTGTCATTGGCAAACTTGCTGGGGGCCCACTCAATCCCACTGTCCATGTCAGCGACAAAGATGTTAATCATCATAGTAACGCTTCCACCCATTAACTCCCAAGCACTATGGAACCACTGCAATTTTCTCTTACCCCTGTAAGTCAGCAGTGCTTCATCAAGGAACTCTGCAGCTGGGCGGAAGTGTTTGGAGATATCCATGTCTGGAAAATCATCCACTTCGATGCCAAGGTACTGGATATTCAGACCGTTGTAGAAAGCTGGGCCTGTGTATACACCTGTACCATGAGCTGCATTCAAGACATGTGTGATCCCCAATCTCTTCAAACGGCTTTTGTTCACTGCAACACTTCTTCAGAAAGGAAAAAAAGATGTTAGATATCAGTGCTCCTATTTCAGGTAGGAGAGAAAGCGTCTGTTACAGGTCTACAGAGCTCCCAGTCTTTACACTGTATCTAACACATGGCTTTAATGTTCTTTGAGAGTTCTACAGGTATTTCTTTTCAATACTCACTGGGAAAATGAGAAACCTGCACTCACCACTAGAGCTGCATGTGCAGTTTCCAGTCCAGCTTGATTTTAAACTTGTCCTGTCATCCTAAGTTCAGGCTGATTACTTATTTCTCAGGTTTTTATAACTCTGTAATTGTTGCATTACCCTATATCCACTAATTCTGTCTGGTCACTTGCACAGGCGTCTCAGACAGCTGAACCACAGTACAGAAGACCTAACCATTTCCACTCAGTATTTGATATGATGGGTTTTTTTAACTGTCTTTTACATAATAAAGATTTTACTTCCAATTTCAGGGCCAATTCCAATCAGAACAGTCTAATTTGTGCTCATTTGCCTTTTCCTCTCCCAAATTGTTGAAGCATCAAAAGAGCACAGGGAAGTTGCTGATTCTAAATCCAGAAGTATTTACTTTTCAGCGCAGAGGTCTTTGTGAGTATATTCTGAAAACCACTTTGGATCTCTCTGGGGATGAAAGGTATTAGATGCATGTAATACCTGTTATGCCTTCAATGGTTCCATCTGATCCTTCACTGGAATCTCATGCAACTTAATGACAAAAGCTAACACTCACTTTTCTGCTATGAAGACATTAGGCCAGACTTCATCCACAGCATCCCTGGGGGTCTCTAGCGTGTCCTTCACAAGTGCCCTCTGCAAATCCATCACACATGGTGTGTTAAACAAGCTGGTGTCATCAATCTTTTCCTTAACTCGGTTGTACAGATCTTTCACCATCAGCTGACGTGCAGACTCTAACATCCTGGGACACGCTGAGTCTACATTGGCATCCTTTGTCTTCAGTTCTGGAATAAACTGACATTGTAACTAAAAGCATGTAAAACCCATGCAAACATATGACCTGTCATTCTTTGTTCTTTCTTTGTCAATTTTTTGTGGATTGCTTTTTTTTCCCAGTAACATCACACCATCCTGTCTGCAATGTCTGCATTATATGCTCATCTAGAAGCCTGAAGGTAGTAATGGGAAGAGCATATTGCACTGTCTTCTCAGTACACAGACCCACACTGGCCAAAGGCCTGGGATTTGAGGGCTCACTCATTCTAGCTCCAAAAGAATGCAGTCTACAGCTTCCTGAGGAGGGGAAGTGGAGAAGGAGGTGCTGAGCTCTTCTCCCTGATATTCAGTGATAAGACACATAGGAATGGGTCAAAGATGTGCCAGGGGAGGTTCAGACTGGACATTAGGAAGCATTTCTTTACAGTAGTCAAACACTGGAACAGGCTTCCTAAGCAGGTGATCATCCCTGTCAGTGTTTAACAGGCCTTTGGACAATGCCCCTAGTAACATGCTTGAGCTTTTGGTCACCCTAAAGTGGTCAGGCAGTTAGACTAGATGATCACTGTAGGTCCCTTCCAGCTGAAATATTCTATTCTATTCCATTTGTTACAGAGCAACCATCAAACTGTATTCATCACTGTGGAAGATGATTCTGCCACAGTTTCAGTTCACAACTTCAAAGGAAGTCACCAAAGCTTTCTGTAAATTGTCATTTCTTTGTGGTTTCCATCTCTGTCTCAGGTGGGGCTTTTTTATCATTTAGGACCTCTGTATGAGAAAGGCAAAACAAGTGCAACTCAAGTTTCTACTACTTACATGTTTCTTTTACTCTGTCTCCTCTTACCTTCATTGATTATCTCTTTGGCAGCCACAGCAGATGACAGATGGATTGGCTCCATGAAGATGCTCTCTGTATCAGCATCCGACATCACTGAATACCTGCCAACCAACCAAACTGCCTATTAGGCAAATGCCCTCCACTGGGATCCCATTTCCAGACTTCAGCCCTTTTCATCCATTCCAGAAGAGAGCAGAAGTAACTGGTTGAAGGAAGCCCCAGCTTTTCTACCGACCCTCAACCCCTGCTTTCCAGTGTGGCACTACAGGCTTCAAATATGCTGTGGTATCCACTGTTTGCAGGATGCAGACAGGTCCCATGCAGAAAAGCTGCAGTGGGCTGGGAGTGCAAGAGAATAGACTCCTGGAGGAGTCTTTGGGTAGAGAAGATCAGTGTCTGCTTTGGGAGTAGGACGGGGAAGGATCACAAGGAATAGTCTCACAGGTAGCTCTCACTTAAGACAGACATAAACATTGTCCCAACTAGAATTTATTGAACAATTCAAAACAAATTATGCTAGAAAACTGTTGGTTTTTTTTCCTGTCAGCTAATTACCAAGAAGCATCCTTTAAGTTATCACAAGCTTCAATGCAAGCATTAAGATTGAAGCCTGTGAATCTCTCTCTCAGTACTCATTGAACACTTTGTAGCATGAATCTATGGACAGTCTTTCCACTCACATAGCATTGTCTAACTGTAGGTTAGTAAACAAATATGAAACCCACAAACACCTTTGACAGCAGTTGTCTGACACAGTGTGATTTACGTATGTTTTTGTTAAGCTAAAAAGGGCTACAAAACCAAATGTATTTCCAACTGGGTCCACCTGTACAGTCCAAGCAAATCTTTCCTTATTTAGACTATCTTAACAAAATGTTTTACAGAGCTTTTTCCTTGATGCACGCCCTCTAGATTTCCTCCCAAATAGATGGCACAGATCATCAGGACAAGTTTGTAGCCACCACAGAAGCTAGTTGGCAATGCAGGCTTGCAGTACTTGCAACACACTGTGTGGTTTTATTCAATTAAAGCAGGAGAGGGAGGATGATTAACGTGCAATCAGGGTGCAGCAAGTGTCTGGAGAGCTCAACTGCCTTCATTCTCCAGAATCAAAATGGAGGGCACAGCCATAGAAAACCACTTAATGGGCTCATCTAGGTCATTTAGTTGAGTTCCAACACTTGTCAACTGTGACTGAAAGTAATCCTTTTCCAGCCCTTCAAAGGAGTTTATGAGATGAGCAAAAGGAGTCTCAGTCTCATTTACAGGAGCTAACACAAATATGCAGCTATTTCCTGCCTTCAATTCCTTTTGCTGGAAAGGTTGCCTCCAAGCTTAATAAAAAGATAACAGTTGGTAATAATCTGCCACTACAGCCTCAACAGGTTTTAGCTGTAGCTTCCTCAACATCCATGAAACACAGGTACAGAACTGCTCAAGCCTGGATGCTTCAAGTGCCTCATTCTGGTTGCAAAGGACCTTACCATTTTCATCATTGCTCTTGACATTGACAGCAAGACAAAAAGGAAGGCAAAGGAAAAAAGAAGAGAAGGAAAAGAAAGGTAAGGCAAGGGAAGGCAAAGGAATACACAGGAGAGGTGCTTCTGTTCACTTTGAGTGACTGATGAGCAGTAGGAGAGTGATTTACCAAGTTCAATACACGATTTTACTGTGAGTTCAGTGAACAACTTTAAACCGCATTTAGTTAAATTAAATAAGCACTCTGTCTTCATTTTTCTGCAGTGCCCCACAGGTAATGGGAAACATTTCATAACCTCCTACTTGCTGAGGGCCACTGGGATGGGTTCTTTTCGATCCCCACTCCTTGCCTTCAGCTTAAAGCATCTCAAAAGTGTACAGAAAGCCCTGCAGAGCATTTTGCTTTAGGAAAAAGAGTACAAATGGATGTATTTTTCCTTATTTTAGGAGAAAACACACCTAATGATGCTTCTTCTGCTTGAGGCAACTCAATTTCTGCTTGCACTGTGACAGCCTCCTGTTTAGTCCCTGAAGCCTGTAGCTAGGGATGATTCTGAAGCATCCCAAATCCAAAGACCCTCAGTCTTCTAGGGGCTGGGAAAGGCTAATATCAACATCAAAAAAATCCACAGGTCCTTAAAATAGAAAGACAGGGCTGAATTTTGGAAGAGAAATTCCAGCATGGGGGTGGATATAAGAGGATGAGAGAGGGAAGAACAACAGTACCACCCCATAGTAATGCTTTCTGCAACTTACCCCCTGTGTTTGCATACACTTTTAGCAGGATGGATGAAGTAGTGCAGGAGTCCTGTCTCTGAATTCTCTCTCCCTGCTGGCACACTAACCCCCACCATAGAAAAGGGAAGCTCTGGGATCCATGCTTGATCTTAGTGTGGGTGCGGAGGAGAGGTGGTAGAAGAGGTGGGAAGGCAAGCTGATCTATGACTGTGCTACCAGGAGGCCGTGGCAGTGCCTGTGGCAAAGCATACTCACCGGCTGGGTGAGGGGCTGCGGAGGTAGCGGGCCTGCACGGCTTTCACATCTGGTCCCTCATCCTCCTCACTGGGCACCACTTGCTCACTGTCGGAATCTCTGCTGCTGGCCATGGCAGCTGTGAGAGGATCTGCTGCAAGGGGAGCATGGCAGGAGGGAAGGTGTTACAGAGGAGGGCAAACTGGGTGGTGGTGGTGGTGGGGTATGGCAGAAGGGGCTCCAGCATCTTGCTTCTACAACCCTGTGAGGGGCCCTTACCACAAGACAGCCACACTGGCTTCTCTGCCAGGGTGCCTGCCATTCCTGAAGCCTTGTGCAGCTCCCTGGGTGCTGCCCAGCAAGCACCCATGTCCTTCTTGCCTGTGAGTAAGTGTGCAGGAAGGCCAGGAAGGAAGGGGTGGCAGGGAAGAAACTCTATCCCCTCCCTGGCTGGCTCAGCTGTGCATGGTGGCTGGAAGGAGCTGTACAAAGCCAGAGCTGGACTGGAAGGAACATCAAGGGAAAGAAACATGAGACCTCACCTCCTCAAAATTAAACACTCCTGAAAACTCAAGCCCAAATGTACTTCAAGCCTTGGGACTTTGTCCTTGTAATCCTTTGTGTGCAATCTGCTGTGCCTGCCCTGGGCATGGGAGACCAAGGGGGCCACAGCTCGGTTAGGAGCATGAAAACACAGCAGCCAATGTTCCCTGGGTCCAAGCAGAGCGACTCCTGTCCCGCTGTGCCATGACTGCTGCTAGTGGCTCCAAAGGACCAAGCAGCCAGCCTCAGGAAGGAGGACTGCAGCCACGTGCCACCAGTGGGTGAGGAGCAGCTGCTGCTCATGGGGCAGTGTGAGGAGGGGGAGCAAAGAAAGGGCACTTACCCCTGTGTCGGGGGGTCCCTGCTGGAAGTACGGAGACGAAGTCCAGTGAAAAGTGCAGGAAACCTGGCAGGGGATGGTACTGGGGGGAGGGAAATCAGCCCTCCACTCTCACTCTTTCTGTGGCTTCTTCATCAGGGGGCAGGACAAGTGTCAGCACCAAACCTTTATCAGCTTTCTAAATATAGTGCTATCCTAACACTGGCTGCTGGATTGCACAGGGAAAGAATTCAGTGCCTCATAGATGGCAGCTGGTCAAGCACTTAACTCCTTCCCTGCTGTGGGCTGGATCCTGTGACTTTTTCCAGTTGCAGGAGGAACCCAGAGAAGAGCCCAGAGCCAGTGGGGCTGAACCTCTGCCTGCAGGGAGCATCCAAGCAAGCAGGATCTCACAAGCACAAAGTGAAATGCTGGTATGACCTCTGATGTCCTTGGGAAACACAGTGAAAAATGAGTCACTCCAGGCTTACCAGAAGCAGACTAGCAGGACTTCTGCAAGGGTTTTGATATCGTTCCCCACAACATTCTTGCCTCTAATTTGGAGACAGTTGGATTTGATGGATGGAACATTCAATGGCTAATGAATTGGCTGGATAGCTGCATCCAATTAACAGTCAAGAGCTTAGTATCCAAGTACTGATCAGTACTTGGAGATCAGTAACAAGTGGTGTCCCTCAAGCTTCTGTACTGGCGCCAGTTACTGTTCAATATATTTATTAATTACATAGACAGTGGGACTGTGAACCCTCGGAAATTCTGTGGATGACACCAAGTTTAGTGATGCAGTTGATTTGGTAGAGGAAAGGGATGCCATCCAGCATAACGTGGACAGGCTTGAGGAGTGGACCCAGGTGAGCCTCATGAGGTTCAACAAGGCCAAGTGTGAGGTCCTGCACCTGTGTCAGGGTAATCCCGAACAGCAGTGCAGTCTGGGGGATGAAGGGATTGAGAGCAGCCCTGCGGAGAAAGACTGAGGGTGCTGGTGGATGAAAAACTGAATGAGAACCAGCAACTAGCTTTGCAGCCCAGTGTGAAATACAAACTCACTCCTCTAAACAAGATAACAAGGTTTTATTGAGGGACAAAGTCAATAAAGCAAAAGCAACAGAGCTGGGCGCATGACTGTAGCCAGAGGTGCGAGTGATTAGCATTTGTTACAGGTTTATGTACTTTCACTACTACATTAGTTACATGCATATTCATAATTCCCGCATATGGGCAGGGAATATTATAACTAACTCCTGGAACTTACGATAATAAGTCCCCTGCTCTAGGTGTCTGTGCACTGCTCTCCAGTGATTGTGGGCAGGGGTCTTGAGGATGAAGTAAGCAGTCTTCCTCACAGTGTACTTTTCACCTTTGGCACAGTTGGACACCCCAGTAATCACACCACTAGCTGAAACCTGCCATATCTGTAATTCTTCTCATAACTAGCAAAGATTTAAAACAGTGGGACCTTCCTGCAAAATTTATTGCAGGATAGGCAGACAAGGAGTATCCCAAGCTAGCAGATGTATGGGAGGCTCTGTTTCTAAACTAACTGATAAGTAGAAGGATGGTGTGAAATACCTCATTCATGTTTAGTGAGACCACTAAACCCTGTTATCACACCACAGACTTACAACACAAACATTGTTCTTTAAAACTAAAGATACTTTAGAAGACTAGTGTGAAACAATTAACTCATGTTTAGTGCAGCCACTACATTCCACAGACTTACAACATAAACATTGTTCTCCTTCTACAACCTAAGTCAAGCTAAAAAGTACTTTAACTCTTATGTTTTTCGGCACTAGCTTTTCTTATATCAAGCCTCCCACCCCTCCCCCCTCCCCCCCCCTTTCTTTACCTTTACAAATTCTTTTGCTATGTGACTCTGTTTTGCTCAAGAGTTCTGGCCGTTTTTAACTTGTTGTCTAATCTTGTGTCTTTAGTGAGCTTTGTTTCTGTTATTGTAAACTGGTACAGTTATATCCACATAACCACACCTACGATTTGCTAAAACCAATACATTTATGTGTTTATCACACCAGAAAGCCTGGGCAGCATCAAAAGGAGTGTGACCAGCAGGTCGACTGAGGTAATTCTCCCCCTCTACTCTGCTCCTGTGAGATCTCACCTGCAGCACTGCTTCCGGCTCTGGAACCCCAGTACAAGACCTGTCAGAGCAGGCCCGGGGCAGGGACACCAAAACTGTGAGAGGGCTGGAGCACCTCTCCTATAGAGAAAGGCTGAGAGAGTTGGGGCTCCTCAGCCTGGAGAACAGAAGGCTCTGGGGAGACCTTATTGCAGCCCTTCAGTACTTAAATACTATAAAAAAGATGGAGAAACACTTTTTACCAGGGCCTGCAGTGACAGAGTAGATTTAGATTAGATATAAAGAAGAAATCCTTTACTATGAGGGTGGTGAGACACTGAACAGGTTGCCCACAGAAGGCTGCAGGTGCCCCATCATTGAGGTGTTCCAGGTCAGGTTGGAAGAGGTTTTGAGCAACCTGATCTAGTGAAAAATGTCCATGCTTGTGGCAGGGGGGTTAGACCAGACGATCTTGAAAGGTCCCTTCTGACCTGTCGTGGTTTAACCCCAGCCAGACAGCTTTTCGCTCCCCCCCCCCCCTTCTTGCCCTCCCCCTACTCCTGGAGGGATGGAGAGGAGAATCAGAAAGAATGCAAATCCCACAGGTTGAGATAAGAACAGTTTAGTAACTAAGGTATAACACAAGCCACTGCTGCTGCCACCAATAATAGTAACGATAAAGGAAATAACAAGGGAAGAGAATACACCACCTCATCACCATGCAACCGATAACTCGCCCTCCCGAGCCTGACCAAGCAGTGACCCATACCTCCTCCAACCCTGCAGTCCACTTAGCTCTTCCGGGTAGCTCTCCGTTACCTCTTGGGCATGATGTGCTGTGCTATGGAATACCTCTTTGGTCAGTTTGGGTCAGGTGTCCTGTCTCTGCTTCCTCCCGGCTTCCCCTCCTCAGTCGGTAGAGCATGAGGCTCACAAAGTCCTTGGCCAAACCAAAACATCGGTGTTATCAGCTCTGCTCCCAGCCCGAAAGTCAAAACACAGCACTGCACCAGCTACCACAAAAGAGAAAAATGACTGCTACTGCTAAACCCAGGACATGACCCAAACCATTCTGTGGTTTTATGATTGTACGGTCATATGAATTTTGTTCTTGCAAGAGCTATGACTGAGGTACACTGTGTCTTCTTTGATTTTCAAAGAGGAAACCTTCAGTTCCCATCTCTTTACTTTCCAGCAAAGCTCGTGAGCCAGGCTGCTCTGAGGCAGACCAGATGAAAACCCAACTGCTGTTTACCTGTACTGAGGGCTCCAGTTCTGAGTCATGCAATGACATCCCACTGTTGATTCCTTTTGCAAACAAACAAACAAGCAAGAAAGGAAGTGGAAAAGAAAACGGACCTATCTCATACTACAGGTAGCCTTGATGCTGCATCATGCTGCATAAGGCCTGCATACCTCCCTTGCTTCAGACACAGGTGCTGCATCGCATATGGGGATGGGGCTACAACTGTAGGGATGCCACATCATGGCAGGGAAGAGCTGTGAAACAGGCACTCAAGTCTTTGTGTTCTCATATCCTAGATTGGTGTTAATACAGTTACTGGGGTAAGCAAGCAGGAACAAGAGAAAGTGGTATATTGAATCTCAGGTGTCATGTAAAGGGAAGAAATGGATTACTGATTACAGGTTTGAAGACATCCTAATAATTTCATGGACCAAGAGAATTGTCTCCTCTGAGCAATGCAATTTTTATCTGCTGCTGCAATGCAGTGCCACATATGTTCTTATCAATTACTGCTAATTGAGGCAGAAAGTGATCTAAAGATTCTTCCATATGGACTCTCTTATTATCAGAGAACAGAATTTTCAAAGAACCTAACTGTGTGGGAGCATGTATTCCATTGATATACAATAAAAACTTTTAAGTCACTGAGCTGCTTCTGAAAATCAGCTGCAGCAGGGGATGATGGCTAGACCTGAAAGCCCTGCTATGCTCACCACAACTGTCCACATGCAGAGATGCAGAAAGGACGGTGTATGTTGCAGATTTGTGGAGAACATGCAGACTGCAGGCAGCCTGGCAGCTCTTCCTCCCTGCTTGTTACAAGTTGTTCCTTTTTGGGTTCAAGATGATCATTCAGAACAGAAGCAAGAATGCTGGAAATCTTTGCTAATGAACATTTGCACATGCAAACATAGCCAAAAGTAACAAGCTGCAAGCAACTGGGCATCTGTCAGTGATGATTAATATATCCATTCACAGATGAACCCAAACTGAATGTGGCCAGGTGCTGTCCTCTTAGGTGGGAATGATGAGATCTTGATCGAAGGTTCCTCTTTCTCAGTCTTAACAGGAGTTACTATCATTTAGTGTTAGCACTATGTTAACCTACACATTAAACTTCATAGGCAAGCCTTATCATAGTATGTATTTTTGGCAAGACAATGAAGCCCCCCTAGTTTCATATTAAAGCTTTTCATGTCAATGCCAGTTTCATCTAAATATGCTAATAGTATCCCCTAAAAATCCTATATAGAGCAAAACGATTTCCCAGATCTGCTGCCATCAGCAAAAATGTAAGGAGTTTAAGGGCTTGCATTGCCCATGGGTGAGCGTTGAAGAAGTCAATGTGTATCAGCCTATGCTAACTGATTCGGAGAAAACTCCAGGAACAAACTTGCCAACAAAGTTTTCAAGCTGACAAGCAGGTATTCTTTATTGCGGCGCCGGGAGACACGGGGGATAAATCCTCCTCACGTGTGTCCCCGTATTGCTATACAAGCCACCCTTATATAGTCCCTGGGCATACATACATATTCATGAGGCTACGTATGGATTACATCATTTTCCAGAGAGTTCCCCGCATGCGTACAGAATTGTGGTGCTGGTCTCTGAGGGTCGGTTACTTCTTCCAACAATCTTCATCACTTCTGGCAGCCTTTGAAGCACGCGCAGTAGATGCTCATACCAGTTTAATTGGTTCGTTAGCACCAGAGACATAATAATCCTCCTATCCTCCTACTTATCAGTTAGTTTAACTGTAGCCCATCCTGGACACCTGCCATTCCCAGATACTCCTTATCCCTGTGTCCTGTTCTTCTAGACTGTTTTTCTTAAAACTAAGCCAACTATAACGATTTATCTTGTGAGAATTCTCAGTATGTTCTCTAGTTGTACTCTATTTTTTTTTCTCTATGTATCATGCACCTCAGTAATTTTCCATTGCTACTGTTACAAAGCCATCAAACTTAACATTACTTAAAATTACTTATAAAAGTTTCTATATCCCATTTTGTGATTTTGTGCCCCTTTGTCTCAAATTCCCCCCTTTTTCTGTCCTTTTGCAAATTCTTTTGCAACATTTTACATATTACCATTACCATCAAAAGTCTTTTTGAAATAATTTCCCGTTTCTACCTGGTGCTTAGTTTCATTCCGTTTCCATTCTTCGTAATTTATCATAGACCGTTTACAATACCAGAGGGAACATTGTATCATACCACAAGTAATCAATATTTAAATAATTAACACCAATATTCCTGCAACCAGTTGCCTCAACCAGGAGAGATTGGGTAACCATGAAGTTAACTTTTTCCATGTTTCTTCAAAACCCCAGGAGGTGTCATCCATGGCCATTTCATGAAATATCTTAGTTTATTTCCAAATTTCCTCCAGATCTGTTTCAATTCTGCCACTTTAGTCTGTATAGGAACAACAGCTTTCATTGATTATGGAAGAAACCCCTTTTTGTGATGCCAGTAACATGTCTAGAGTCATTCAGTTTTGTAATATCACCTTAGATAGGCTAGTTATCTCTTGTTCTGCCTGGATTATATCGATGTTTTTACTTTCCATTTCCTCTATGGTTGCCGAGATATTTACAATTGCCTTCTCTAATTCACTTACTGCCAAAGATGGAATTAGCCCTTTTACAAAACTGTGAAATGAGTTGTGCCGTTCAATAATAGGGTTAAACCCTCAGTTAATTCGTTTAGCAAAACTTCTAATCCAGGTCCTGGAAGGGTACCTGTTGATAATAGTAAAATTGGGTATTACAGTACCTAAGGTGCATGCCCCCTTCCAGTTGGGGGTAGAATCTTATAAGCATTTTTCCACATAATCAATACCATCCTTTCCCTTTAGGAACGGGCCATCACTGAACTACGATACCATCTATGTTAATTGTATGATTGCAATTTGAATGGTGACCTACATCTGTGGCATTTAAACAAGCCTGATCTCCTACCCTGGTTTCTGATGTAATACATCTTTGTGCACAGGTGTAGTATTTATTACCTGGGTTAGGATTGACTATTTCAAATGTTAACCTTTCCTTCAAATACAGATTGCTAGTGTTCACCCACAAATTTGTCCATGAGACAGTGTTAGGAATTGGAACTCCAATTAATGGGAGATCCAGGCTTTCTCCTGATTTAGGCAACTGTGCACACACCCAACAGTCACTATGATTAAAACATTAGTAACATTCTGCACTAATTTCAGGTATAAATTCTGGTCCCAAGCTTGTGCGCCAGTTATCATATGAGTCCAAATTATGACCGACACAATTTCATACGCAAGGGTACTGAAGGTTCGATCCACCATGTCTTCTCTGGCTCTGGTGCTTTCTTTATTCTTGAATAATGTATCCAAGCAGGTTGTTCCTTTATCTTCACTGCTGTAAAGGTGATCAATAATATCTGGTATAGTCCGCTCCACTTCTCCTGTAGAGGATCTCCTGAAAAATTCTTAACATAAACCCAGTCTCCAGATCTGAAAGGGTGAATTGGATAATCCAAACCTCTTGCTCTTTTCCCTATTATCTCCTCCAATTGTTTTCCCAGATTGATCAGAAACTGTCGGAGATAGCCTTCTTCCACTTCCTGAAGACTTTCTCCTTTAAACTGGGACTGATACGGTCTTCCATACAAAATCTCAAATGGGCTAACCTCTTCTTTTGACCGGGGTTTAGTTCGAATTCTTAATAGAGCCAGTGGTAATGCCTGGTACCAATATAAATTCGTTTCCTGACATATTTTACTAATTTGTTGTTTAATCAGATGGTTCATCTTTTCTACTTGCCCACTGGCCTGAGGCCTATATGGAACATGTAGTTGCCAATCAATTTCTAATTTTTTGCTAATTTCTTGTAACAATTTGGCACTAAAGTGTGAACCCCGGTCGGAAGAAATTGCCGCTGGTACTCCAAAATGATCTTATTATCTTGTTAAATAATATTTTAATCACTTGTTTTGCATTATTTATTCTGTAAGGGAATGCTTCTGGCCAGCCTGAAAAAGTATCCGTTAACACCCATAAATATCGATAACCACCCCTTTTTTTTTTTTTGGTAATTCAGAAAAATCTATTTGCCACTGCTGTCCGGATAACTTCCTCTCCCAATTGTCCCAGTTTGATTTCTATTTTCAGTCTTAGGATTATTCTTAAGACATAGCTGACATTGTTTTGTCACTAATTGAACTGTGGTGTATAGATTTGTTTGTCTAAATATTTATGCAAAGAGTTGCTACCCAAATGAGTTTTATTATGTTCTTCCCGAGCTAACATCCAGAGCTGGTTATAGGGGATTCCAATTCGCCCACCAGGTATTTGAGCCCAACCCTCTATTTTCCTGTCTCTTAAGATCTTCAATCAATTTTCTATCCTCTTTTGAATATCTAGGTTTAGATTTTTGAATTGTTAGTTTGCCATCAGGGATTAAGGACATGATTTGAAATTGTTCAGCTGCTCGTTTGGCTTCAAAATTGGCCAAATTATTTCCAATTTCTTGATCAGAGTCACCTTGCTGATGTCCTTTACAGTACATAATAGCTACTTCTTCAGGTAGCTGAACAGCTTGCAGTAATTGTAGAATTTCCTGCATATCCTGCCTTTCATTTACCATTTTTCATGAAGCTACTACCATCAGTAAACCAAGAATCACCATCTTCCAGAGGTTTTTCTTTCAAGTCTGGTCAGCTCGAATATACAGTCTCCATGGTGGTCAAGCAGTCTTTTGTTACTGGTTCTGTCGATTGTTCCTGCAAAAGGATGCTGGATTCACAACGTTAGTGACCACAATTTCTGTATCATCTTGTTCTACAGTGGTGGCCTGGTATTTAAAAAAATGTGAAGGAGATAACCTCCTTTCTGCTCCAGGACTACTGATACCACATGGGACACTAGTACAGTAATCTTTTGTCCCAAAGTAAATTTGCAAGCCTCTTTAATATTTGTGATAACTGCTGCCATAGCTTTTAGGCATCTGGGCCATCCTTTGCTCACTTCATCCAGCTGTTTTGAAAAATAGGCCACTGCCCTTCTGTAGGGTCCTAGTTTTTGAGCAAGGACCCCCAAAGCTATTCCTTGTTCTTCACAGGAATATAGCCAAAACTATTTAGTCACATCCAGGAGTCACAGAGCTGCAGTTCTCATTAGCTCTGTTTTTAAATTTCTGCTGCATCAGTCCATTCTAAAGAGGGAGAGTTTCCTTTCAACAGTTCATACAGTGGTCTTACCAGAACACCATAATCATGGATCCAAGGTCTGCACCATCCAGTCATTACCAGGGATGTCCGGAGCTCCTTGACGGTCAATGGTCTTGGAGTCTGGCAAATGGCTTCTTTTCTAGCAGTTCCAAGTTGTCTCTGTCCTCCTGTTATTTCATATTCTAGGTAGGAAACTTGGGTTTGGGTTATTTGGGCCTTTTGTCTGGATACCCGATAACCATTCAGTCCCAGAAAATTTAACAATTCCACTGTCCACTTGATACATTCTTCCTTTGTTTCTGTAGCAATTAACAGGTCATCCACACCTTGTAACAGAGTCCCGTTTGAGTAGGTGGCTTCCATGATTCTAGTTCTCATGCTAGCTGATTTCCAAAAATTGCCGGACTGTTTTTTTTTTTTTAACCCTTTAGGTAATACTGTCCAAGTTAATTGAGTTTCCCTTCCTCTGTCAGGATTTTCCCATTTGAAAGCAAATAATTGTGGCTTTCTTTGGCCAATGGTAAGCAAAAGAAAGTGTCCTTTAAATCCAGGATGGCAAACAATTTCTGATTATTATTCAATTTAGTCAATCAGTCATACGAATTAACTACTACTGGACGAATATCCTGTGCAATTTTGTTGATTGCCCTGAGATTGTGAACCAATCTACAACTTTTCTCATCATATTTCTTTACTGTCCAGATAGGAGTATTATATTCCAATTCACATTCAATTAATAATCTATATTTTAAAATTTATCAATTTTTTTTTTATTCCCTTTGATCTTCTAATTTTAAGGGATACTGTTTTATTCTAATTGGGTAGGCCCCCCTTTTTATTTCCACTTTAACAGGCAAAGCATTTTTCGCCTTACCTGGAACTTCAGGTGCCCATACTCCCACATATACCTGATTAAGGATTTCTTCTATTTCAGGGAGGTCCTCCTTTTTGCTTTTCTGTTGAATTAAACTCAAAACTGCAATTAATTGTTTTTAACTCTGAATTCCATTTTGCCTTCTTTAAATGTTGCTTCTCGCCCTAACAAAGATTTTAGAGAATTTGGCATGCATAAGAATTTATGCATTCCTATTTGTTTTCCCAATTTGTACTTTAAAGGTTCCAGAAAGAATGCTTTTTTTTTTTTTTCTCTTCTTTTTCTTGGTGGCCAGTAGCTCCCACATCTGTAACAAATTCTTTTCTCTCTGATTTAACACCAAATAAGTTGCTCCTGTAGCCACTAAAATTCCACTTAATTTTCTCTAGTCCCTAATTTTAATGTAACCAGTGGATCTGCTAGGGTAGATTCCCCAGGTCCCCGTCAGTTTAGCTCCAGTTCAGTCAACGGAGCCACTCCATGGCACTGCCCCCCCCCCAGG
Source organism: Neopsephotus bourkii (assembly GCF_033783945.1). Classification (NCBI taxonomy): domain Eukaryota; kingdom Metazoa; phylum Chordata; class Aves; order Psittaciformes; family Psittacidae; genus Neopsephotus; species Neopsephotus bourkii. The sequence continues at coordinate 328,031 of NW_026901923.1, forward strand.
CAGTCTCACTTCCAGCGTCCAAAACCCCCCATAGCACGCACACCGGTCCGGCCCCACAGAAGAGAAGAGCCCACTCTCCCACCTCCTCCCGACATCCCTCCTCCCACGCTCAAACACAGGAGCTGCTCGAGCTCCCCTCCTTTCCCCCTTGGTTTTCCCTTTTTTTTTCCTTTTCCTCACAGCAGCTCACCCTGCTCTGCAGGGCCTGCAGGTGCCTGCCTGTGCAACAGTGCTTCTGGTTTAACCCCTTCTTAGCTCTGAATGTGAATGTGCCGCTTGATGCCAGTGACAGAAATCTCTTCCTCCTTATCAATATGAGATTGGACAGATGCAGAGGGTGCTCCTCTCGGAGGTACCTGTAGTACGTGATTTTCCACCTTATGTTCCTGATTACTGTTTTTTAACTTTAAACATCTTTCCCCAATATCACAGGCTGAGCATCTCCAGCTTAACTTTCAGTTTTTCCCTGTCCTTTTCCAAAGCGAAAATTAAGGAATCTGGCAGAGCTATATTAATTTTGCATTCAGTCTGTCACTCTGTGTGATTTCTTAAAGTGAAAAACATATCTGCATACATTACTTCATCCCATTTTCCTTGCCCCCTTAAAACAACATTAATTGTAACACTGTATTATAGTTCAGAGTTCCAATTTTAGGCCATTTTTCCTGATCTTCCAAAGTATACAAAGGCCACCATTGGTTACAATATTTTACCAATATTTTCTTATTTACCAAGCCCCCAGGAGACCCTCCAAGTTCTTTCCAGTGTGCCAAAATGCACCCAAAAGGATTCTTTTTCAAGATCTCTTCACTCTGCTGATTTTCCATTATCAATCTCACATTCACACACACACAGACGAGATCCCCAGACATACTCCACACAGTTACAACACTTGAGACAAAGACAGAGACTTAAATTCAACCAAACAAACAACAGTTAATAACACAGTTATAACATCCTGTCACCAGTACCAGAATCGCAAGACCAAAATCATTACTGTAAAAAGCCACAAAATAGGCGAATACCAGTAGAATCAAAAGCAATACTTCCTAACCCTTATAGCTCAGACCATATTGTAACATTAATAGGGGGGTTTCCTTGAACCCTTTATAGTTGACCAGCCTGTCAGTGTCCCAGGAAGGATGAGACCCTTGTGTCTGACCAGCCTGTCTGCGTCCCACTGTGGGAACCATACTGAACAGCCCACTGTATTGGAGGGTGATTCTACTAACCTATTCAGGGACCCCCGCTGACAGCATCACTGAATAAAATCCTTTATGGGCTGTTGATAGCACACTGGACCCAAAACCATTTCCACAAGACACCCCCCTGTGTCCTGTAGGACCTAACTCACAAGATGCCCCCTGCTTAGTTATAACAGTCTGTCACTGATACCAAAACCACAAGACCAAAATCCTTAATATAACAAGCCACAAAATAAATCAAATACAAGTAAAATCCAAAACTTTTTCTGCAAGACACCCCCTGCGTTTTGCAGGACCCAAACCACAAGAAGCCCCTTCTTCCTTTGGGTGTATACCAGTAAAATTCCAAACCTTTTCTGCAAGACACCCCCTGTGTCCTGCAGGACCCAAACCACAAGAAGCCCCCTGCTTCTTGTGGGTGTATACCAAACGGACGCTAGCAGCCGGGTATACGCCTTTACCTACGAGATTTCTTATCTCGATTTACGGAAGGCTTCCAAACCATGCGTACGCTTACCAAGCCAATTTACCAAGCCAATTTACCAAACCAATTTACCAAACCAATTTACCAAACCGAGGTGCCCCCTGCACCTTACAGACTATACAAAAAAAAGAATACCTTTTATGAGATGGTCCTTGTCTGCTCCCGCAGCGATCCGAATGAGTCGAGGGGTCCCTCTGGGAAAAATTCCCGAGGGCCCTAGGGAGCCCTGTCCTCAGCGGGTCCTGCAGCCGAGCAGAGAGGGTCCCATCTGGGTCGCCAAATTGATTCGGAGAAAACTCCAGGAACAAACTTGCCAACAAAGTTTTCAAGCTGACAAGCAGGTATTCTTTATTGCGGTGCCGGGAGACACAGGGGATAAATCCTCCTAACGTGTGTCCCCGTATTGCTATACAAGCCACCCTTATATAGTCCCTGGGCATACATACATATTCATGAGGCTACGTATGGATTACATCATTTTCCAGAGAGTTCCCCGCATGCGTACAGAATTGTGGTGCTGGTCTCTGAGGGTCGGTTACTTCTTCCAACAATCTTCATCACTTCTGGCAGCCTTTGAAGCACGTGCAGTAGATGCTAATACCAGTTTAATTGGTTCGTTAGCACCAGAGACATAATAATCCTCCTATCCTCCTACTTATCTGTTAGTTTAACTCTAGCCCATCCTGGACACCTGCCATTCTCAGATACTCCTTATCCCTGTGTCCTGTTCTTCTAGACTGTTTTTCTTAAAACTAAGCCAACTATAACGATTTATCTTGTGAGAATTCTCAGTATGTTCTCTAGTTGTACTCTATTTTTTTTCTCTATGTATCATGCACCTCAGTAATTTTCCATTGCTACTGTTACAAAGCCATCAAACTTAACATTACTTAAAATTACTTATAAAAGTTTCTATATCCCATTTTGTGATTTTGTGCCCCTTTGTCTCATAACACATAGGCTTGTGTTAGCATAAGTGGGGCCATGGTAAAGCTACCAAAACTAACTAACAAAATAAATAAATGAAGTGCATCTAAACAAGTGCCTTAATATCAGATTTATGTAAGTTAAAGTTATTGAGGCATATGCTCTCTATGACACCTAGGAAACTGGTCTTATTTAGCTGAGCCTCCAAACAAACAGAACATTATCTTAGCACCAACTTATTTGCAATGCAACTATGTGGCTGATAGAGGCAGGGTAAAATTGTTCCCACAGTGAATCATTTCCACACCAGCATTTCTACACAGACACCAGATAAGGCAGCCTGTCCAAGGTAAGGACTGTGAGATGAAATCCAGTTCCTGTCCCTCCCCAGTAGCACAGTGGAACTAGATGTATGCCAATATGTTTGGAGAGGATGCACCTTGTTACTTTTACACTAAAATGGCAAATTTATGTGAAAACAGTTGTCCTGGGTTTAGCAGTGGCAGTCATTTTTCTCTTTCTTGGTAGCTGGTGCTGTGCTGTGTTTTGACTTTCAGCTGGGAACAGAGCTGAAAAACAACGATGTTTTGGTTTGGCCAAGGATTTTGTGAGTCTCATGCTCTGCCAGGGAGGAGGGGAAGCTGGGAGGAAGCAGAGACAGGACACCTGACCCAAACTGACCAAAGAGGTATTCCATACCACAGCACATCATGCCCAGGATGGAACTGGGAGAGTGACCCAGAAGGGGGGAGAGAGGATGGACTGCAGGGTTGGAGGAGGTATGGGTCGGTGTTTGGTCGGGCTGGGGGGAGCAAGTTATCGGTCGCCTGGTGATGGGGTGTTGTATTCTCTTCCCTTGTTATTTCCTTTATCATTACTATTATTGGTGGTAGCAGCAGTGATTTGTGTTATACCTTAGTTACTAAACTGTTCTTATCTCAACCCGTGGGAGTTGCATTCTTTCTGATTCTCCTCTCCATCCCTCTGAGAGTAGGGGGAGGGCAAGAAAGGGGGGGGAGTGAGTGAAAGCTGTCTGGTTGGGTTCAAACCACGACAGTTCTTTTTGGCGCCCAACGTGGGGCTCGAGGGGTTGAGATAACTACAGATCTGACAGTCACAATGCTGATTTATTGGCTCTCAGAGTTGTTCCTCTTGATCTCACAGCTTCAGAATGTTGTAACTTACTTAGAGCCGGTATTTGCTGTGTTAGTGTTTATCAAGTGCGGGGCTTAGACCAAGGTTCCTGTCTCACTGTACTTTATGGCAATGACTTGTAATACGGGCGGGCTCCAGCAGCAGGGCGGGACGGACGTGGCCGTGGACTGGTCCCTGGCCGTCCGGCTGCTCCTCACCGTCCTGGCCCTCGCCCTCGCCGCCGTCTGCGTGAGGCTGTGGGGAGCCGAGGGGGTGCGGCCCCGGGAGCCGGCGGCTGCTGAAGCGGCCCGGGAGAGCGGCCCCGGGCACCAAGCGGGAGCGGGACCGGAGGCCGGCAGGGAGCGGCTGCCGGTGGAGGAGGTCGGGGCGGTCGAGGAGCGGGAGGAGGCGGCTGCCGAGCAGCGGGAGAAGGCGGCGGAGGAGCCGAGCCCCGCAGAGGAGCCGAGCCCCGCGGCCGAGCTCAGCCCCGCGACGGCCGAGAGCATTCCCCGGAAGCCGCCCGCCGAGCCCCAGGAGGACGCAGGAGACCCCGCAGCATTTCCCAGCAAGGCAGAGGAGGAAGAGCTGGACTCAGGAGAAGAGAAGCTGGTGGTGGGAGAGCCGGCAAGCACAGCAGCTACACCAGCCCCAGTGACAAGTACAGCAGCATCGTTTGAGAGTTCTGAAGGTTTTGAATGGCCTTTGGGTGTCCTTGGGACCTGCCTGCTGATTGTGATGGGGATCAGCATGTTGGCACACATGCAGAGTGTGTTTTACCCACCACAATTGTGTCTGATCCCAAAATTTAAGCAGAGTAGGGTTTGGGTCTTGTATGGGGTTAGACAACAATATGGGAGGACCAAGAGGTTTTCCCCAAGGCTGGACAGCCATGAGTGGCAGGGCATGTGGGACAGTATGGGCAAGTATCTAGTCCACTGGGCCCCTCCAGTGCTTTGGAAACATTGGAGATGGAAGGACAGTGAATTATTTTGAGCCTGGTGGGCCCATGACCCTTAAGGCCAACAGAGCAGAGATGCAACATCGAGATGGACTCATGATCGAGGGGTGGACTTAGCAATGGACCCTATTGCCCATGTTATTCATGTGTGTGAACACTGCACACAGCCTCTCGTGCTCTGAAAGACTGTTACAAGAGATGGAGCCTGACATCATAGACCAGATGGACTCAGCAGCTTTATAGGGACTGGCCCATGCACTAAGATAAGAGTGCACTTAAATAAGTGTGATGGTATATTGAAAATGTAGGATCTGAGCATGACGTGAATGGTATGGAATAAGGGGTGGATACTGTCCTGGGTTTAGCAGTAGCAGTCATTTTTCTCTTTCTTGGTAGCTGGTGCAGTGCTGTGTTTTGACTTTCAGCTGGGAACAGAGCTGAAAAACAACGTTTTGGTTTGGCCAAGGATTTTGTGAGTCTCATGCTCTGCCAGGGAGGAGGGGAAGCTGGGAGGAAGCAGAGACAGGACACCTGACCCAAACTGACCAAAGAGGTATTCCATACCACAGCACGTCATGCCCAGGATGGAACTGGGAGAGTGACCCGGAAGGGGGGAGAGAGGGTGGACTGCAGGGTTGGAGGAGGTATGGGTCGGTGCTTGGTCGGGCTGGGGAGAGCAAGTTATCGGTCGCCTGGTGATGGGGTGTTGTATTCTCTTCCCTTGTTATTTCCTTTATCATTACTATTATTGGTGGTAGCAGCAGTGATTTGTGTTATACCTTAGTTACTAAACTGTTCTTATCTCAACCTGTGGGAGTTGCATTCTTTCTGATTCTCCTCTCCATCCCTCTGAGAGTAGGGGGAGGGCAAGAAAGGGGGGGGGGAGTGAGTGAAAGCTGTCTGGTTGGGTTCAAACCACGACAACAGTTCATTTGTTTCAGGGTTAATGTGCAGTGCCTAATCTGCATTGCTGGTATTTAGACAAGTTACTAAACTCAGACCTGCTTTAGGTATTTGAGGAACTCTATGTGCACTGTTTTCAGCTTAACTCTGCACATTCTCTCTATTGTGGGTTTTTACTGGCAAGTTAAGAAAACACACCAAACACCATGTATTTCCACAAGCAGTGGGATTAAAAAGCCTGGTTTCCAATGGACACGTGTTCTGCAGTCCAGATGCCCCAGTGTGATAAACACCCCTCATGGAGCCACAGCTCTGGCCCCTGTGCTTGCTCACTATACCACATTTCCCTACCTGCCTGACTGCAAAAGATGAGACAGACCATGGTCAGATGCACTGGCTGCGCAACCATGGATTCTTGGAATGGAAAACAATAACCAATGCCTAAGAGGTACCATTAATTTAAATTTCTCTTTTATCCCAACTGATTGGAATTGGTGATTTTTATGAGACTGAAAGGAACTTCCCATCTTTAAGATTATGATCTCTCTGTCAAATTTAGCTGAAATCGGTCAAGTGGGTTTTGAAAATATTGTGGAGAAGAGAGGGAAGAGATGTTGTATAAATGACAATGAAAGTCTTATTTCTGTGAAAAGGATAACAGCAAGCTTATCAAGTTGGTACAGAGTCTATCAGGGACTGTAAACCAAGCTCTTCTGGTGAGCATTCAAAACTGTTATGTAGAGAACTAGCAGAGGGAACCATGGGCAGATGGTGTACAGTGATGGCAATTCTGTCACTATCTCTGTTCATCAGATTCAGTCAAAATATTAAACAGAAGCAAAATTGAAAGAGTGAAACCTAAAGATCCCACAGCCTCTCCAGGGAGAGGAGATACCTAGTCCAACCCTCAGCCTAGGCAGGGACACCTAGAGCAGGTTTCACAGGAAAGCATCCAGACAAGCTTTGAATGTCTCCAGAGACAGACTCCACAAACTCCCCCTTGGCAGCCTGTTCCAGTTCTCTGCCACCCTCAAAGTGAAGATGTTGAGATGAAACTTGTTTTGCTTTAGTTTATGGCCATTGCTCCTCATCCTGTTGTCACTGGGCACCACTGAAAAGAGTCTGGCACCATCCTCCTGGCACCTGCCTTTGAGATACTGATCTGTATTGATGAGATCCCTGCTCAGTCTCCTCTTCTCCAGACTAACCAAGCCCAGCTCCCACAGTCTCTCCTCATAAGGGAGATGCTCCAAACCCCTGATCATCCTCGTGGCCCTCCACTGGACCCTCTCCAGTATCTCCTTGTCTTTCTTGTACTGAGGAGCCCAGAACTGGACACAGTACTCCAGATGGTGTCTCACAAGGGTTGAGTAGGTAGGGAGAATCACCTCCCTCGACCTGTTGGATGCACTCCTCCCAGTGCACCCCAGGGTACTATTTCCCTCCTGGCCACAAAGGCATACTGCTGGCTCATAGTCTGTGGAGACACTGTTCTCATGGGAGAATGGATAATTGGTACATAAACTGAATAATCCTGAAAGATACAGCAAGGCCGTGAGAGGCCCAAGGAAGCTTAAGCAAGCAAGATAAGAAGAAGCTGTAATTCACTGAGTTAATGAGAACTGTGGACTGTTGGCAAGCTTTCGAGGTCAAGTTTTCACACCTGTGCTTAACCAACTGTGTGTTAGTTGCTGAGGGTCTTCAAGACATGCATCCAATCATAATATGCCAAATCACTGTAAGTGCCTGTAAGAAATAGTATGTAAGGAGTTAAAGCTGTGTAATAAATTGGCATTCGCTGATCACATTGATCGTTCCTGCATTGTTCGTGACTCCCACGACAACAAATGGCGCCCGAACAGGGACCCTCAGATCGGTAACTTGTGGCATGCAAGTTTGAAGGTCTGATCAAAGAAGAAGGGGGGGAGAGCCAGCCGAAATTCGGTGCTGCCCTGGTGCTGTGGAGTCAGACCTCTGCAAACTGTGGGATCTCACCCTGATCAGGTGAGCGGCCAGGGAGGAGAAGGGTCACTTGCTATCCAAAGAGGAACAGGCAGTGATGGAGCTCCTCCAACATATTCTCTCTAAGAGAGGACTGCAACATGATAGTGCTGCCTTACAGAGGCTGTTAAAATGGGCCCCACAGCGCAAGCTACCTTTGAGGTTTCTGAATGGGAACATTTAGGCCTGGCGTTGTGGGATGAGATTAGTAAAGGGACAAAGGAAGCCCTGAAGTATTCTACGTTATGAAGATGGGTAACTGAGACTTTAAAAGGAATGAAATTGGAAGAGGCAGCAGTGGCATCTGTTTTCCTGGCTGGTGCTACTTCACAAAGTCAGTCAGAGGTAGAGAAGAGTGCTACCTCTATGGTATTTGTCCCCCCCCATTGTGCCAAGCACGGCATCGCAGAAGCCTCCTCAGCATAAGGGGGAAGATAAAGTGAAACGGCGCTTGCGCCCGAAAGTACAGGCAGAGAGTGCAAATGTGGTCACCTCCGACCCAGAGGAAGAAGACCCCGAATCAGAACTGGAACCAGACCCAGAGTCTCCAGCAGAACCGGACTTGTACCCTCCCCTTCCTGATCCTAACTCAGACTCAGACGGTTCAGACAGTTCGGCTCATCGGCAGAAGCGAACCAGCCTCGGTGATGGTCAACTGCAACAACTGCTGAAGAAATTAGAAGCATTGGAGATGAGAGAAACCTCCAAACCCTCTGCCCCACCCTCCTACAATCCACTAGTAAAGCAAAGGGAGTGGGAGGGGGGTGTTGGGCACGGGGTAGGGGATTGTGGTAATAACCCTGCTAAAGGTTGGCGAGGGATGATCAAAGATGCAATTGTTATGGGGGAATTTTCGGCTATGGGTCCCTTGGCATTCCTGGTGTTTAACACTCCACAGGGGGGAAAGGAGTGAGAGGCATTGGATTTAAAGGTTGTAAAGGAGGCGTGTCAACCGGTAACATCCTACGGGTTAAAATCATCATATACTCAGGCAATTATCGCACGTATTTTTTCTGCATATATCTTAGCACCGTATGATATCCATATGATAGCTCAATCGTTGCTTACTCCCCACCTTCAGATACAGTTTAAAGGGGGCACAGCAGAGGAAAAGGCTGGATACATGGCTACTACCTTTGCCGCTGCTGTTAAACCCCTTCTACAATAAGGTTAGGGTGATCACGGGGGTACTAAAGGTATGAGATGCTATAATTGTGGGCAGACGGGACATTTTAAAAAGCAGTGTACTGTAAAGAAAATCAGTTCAGCAACCCACCCCCCTCAGTGTGGTGTTACTGGTTTTGCAGACAAATGTATTAGATTGTGACGAATTTGGCTACAAGACAGTTGAATATCATTCACAAAGAACCCCCCTGCCAAACCTCCAGGGAAGTGAGACCAGCGCAGGATACAGACGTATTGTATGCTTTTTCAGTGGTGCGAAGGTCTTTCGTATGCTCTTATCAGGGGTATCGGGCAGACTGTGATGGACTGTGGACTTATGACCCCATATACAACTTATTTAATACAGTCTGTGATATTCATGTACTAGAAGTTGGTGAAAATAAGTATGCCCAGGTTTTTATTGACCTTTGGAGACCTTTATAGATATTGCTGGCCACTTCTTCCAACATAGGCTGGCCACCTGTGTTGGAATGAGTGTGCATTTTGGTCAGTATAAAAGCCCAAGCCTCATGCGATGTGGGGGAAAGCAGAGCCTCTGCAGGGACACCTGCTAAGGTTGAGCCTGCCACCTCGCACTGCGATGATGCTTCTCAGAGCTGGTTTCTTGTTAGTCTCCACAGGGTCCTTGTGCCACCTTGTGTACATGGGATTGTGTAGTGGAAATAATGATTGTTGGGATTTTGTGCTTCAAATATTGTAGTTGTGTGGAGTGTGCTTGTGGGATCCCATACGTGTGTATGTGTGTGTGTGTGTGTGTGTGTGTGGAGGGCAGACGGTGTTCTGTGTATTTTTTGTTGTTGGGTTCATGTAAAAGTTTTTAACGGGTAGCAGTTTAACATTTCGGGCAAGAAAGGGTTAATGCAAAAGTGTGGTTGCCGGCAGGTATTTATGGTTGCTGCTGAAGCAGGCAGGCAGCTGTAAGCTGCTGCTGAGCAGGCAGGCGTTTGTAGCTGTGCAAAGCAGGGTGAGTGACTTTGGAAAAAAAAAAAAGAAAAAAAGAAAAGAAAAAAATATATGTTATTTGATGAGAATTCGGTCCCCATGTTCAAAAGAAATTGAACAAGAAGCTTAAACTCATATTGAGTCCACTTCTTGATTTGGGTCACTCTCTCTGACATTTAATTGGCGCCCGAGATGGGGCCTCGAGGTTGGACTCAGACTTCTCCAAACTGTGTCTGGCCGTTGTAGCAAAGGCACAGACGGGGTGCAGGAAGCATCTACTAGCAAAAGCGGTGAAGCTCGGCTACTGGCAAAAGCAGTGAAGCTTGGCTAGGAGTGACAGCTGTTGTGGACTGCGCACCTGCACCTGCACGGGTAAGATCGCACTCTAAAATCCACCATGGATTGAGAGGCGGCACTCACACTTTTAGAATAATTACTTGCTGAGCAAGAGGCTAGTGTGAGTACAAAAAAAGCTCAGAGAGCTATGTCGGTGGGCGAAGGAGAAAGGACATCTTAAGGATCCACAGCTAATGTTCAGCATTACTGAATTGGGGACTCTTTGTGGGACGCTACCATTGTGGGGAATAAACCCGTTAAAAGACCTGAGGGTAACCTGGAGGAAGGTCATGAATCAGCTGCAGCAGATGGTGGCAGATAAAAAAAAAAAAAAAAAAAAAAATAGAACTGACAACCTGGAGGAGGGGGTATATTTGTGTCCTCCTGCCTACAGGTCCATGGCGACTGCCTGCAAAGTTTGTTATAATCCTTGCCATGATCTGGACAGACGAATGGAGGAACCTGATGCTTTAGCTACAGGAGCTGACCGTGAATACCCCAAGCAGGATGAGACAGAGGAAGAGAAAAACCAATGATTGCTAAACATCATTTGGGAGCAACTGAAAAGTAACAGCTTGAATATGTGTGTTTGTAAAGTAGCTATTGGTAGAGGCTTTGATTTTGTGTATGAAACCACCTGTATTTACTAGCCAGTTGCTAGTAAGAAACTACACCTTGTATTGTACAGATTTGTCACTTGTAAAAGAGATGTTAGAGTATGCAAATTTGTAGTAGCTGCTAGAAAATGCTAAGGCAAAAGATAGAAATAGTCTAATACAATGGTAGTGTTATAAAGCAGGTAATGGAACAAATTAAGAGGGTTAGAGAATTCCACTGGTAAGAAATTTCTTTGGCTAGTTCCTCGCTGCCATCAGCATCTTCAACATGCTGCTGCACCCTGTAATAGTTACTCTGCTAATGTAAATCTGTGTGTGTGCCTTGCCGTAATAACAGCTTGTTATTGGATGAAGCAGGTGAAACTGCACTGACAACAAGGTGCAAGGACTGAGGCTGACCAAATGCCTGCTACCACAATCAAGGGCAAGACTGGGTTGGCCTCTGTGTTTGCCACCAATTAGAACCTTTAGCTCCGCTGCTGGCTGCAACCCAGCAGGCGTGGAGTGGTGGGGACACATGCCATGCCAGACCTTGATGTGAAGGATGGCCTCCCTTGTTATAAGAGAGCCATGCTGAAGAAAAAGGGGTTGGCCCAGCAGCCTGTAGCTGGCATATATTGAAAAGATGATCTAGCCCAAATCCCCTGCTCAAGTACTGTCATCCAAAAGATGTATATAAAAAAAAAAAGAAAAAAAAAAGGGGAGATGTGGAGACAGTGTTCTCACGGAAGAATGGATATTTGGTACATAAACTGAATAATCCTGAAAGATACAGCACGGCTGTGAGAGGCCCAAGGAAGCTTAAGCAAGCAAGATAAGAAGAAGCTGTAATTCACTGAGTTAATGAGAACTGTGGACTGTTGGCAAGCTTTCGAAGTCCAGTTCTCACACCTGTGTTTAACCAATTGTGTGTTAGTCACTAAGGGTCTTCAAGACATGCATCCAATCATAATATGCCAAATCAGTGTAAGTGCCTGTAAGAAATAGTATATAAGGAGTTAAAGCTTTGTAATAAATTGGCATTCGCTGATCACATTGATCGTTCCTGCATTGTCCGTGACTCCCATGCCAACAACAGTCAACTGATCATCCACCAATACTCCCAGGTCCTTCTCAGCTGAACTGCTCTCTAGTAGGTCAGCCCCCAGCCTGTACTGGTAACAGGGGTTCCTCCTCCCCAAATGGATGACCCTACACTTGCCTTGTAATGCAGTGTATCAAAGATGTACACATACAGCAGGAAGGATTCTTTTCCTTTGAAAGATTGCCAAGGAATACAGTTTCTGTACTCATACATATTTTAATTTGCTTTGTGCTAACAGTTTCTTTGAAGAGAACTGAGGTTATGTATCAAACACAGGAGTACAGATAGTCCTTTCTATCAGAAGGATTTGATTTCCAGTCACTTGGAAGTTTCATTGTCTTGAAGGTGTTTTGAACAACTGCCACACAGATGAAAAGACAGTCTTTAGCATGGCTTCTGACAGGTTTACCATGCAAGTATGGGGTCAGCACAAGATCTACATCCACTTTCTTGGACTACACACAGATAACTACTGTAGCCACACACTTTTGAGGTAGCCTCATTCAAAAATCAATACCAAATTCATCAGTATTATCACTACATTATGAGTATGGTTAACCCCATCCAAGATGCCTAAAATGATTGCTCACACCCTAAAAGTGACTTTGTCTCTCAAATGGCTAGATATAGAGCATAGATGACTATCCCAGATGGAGACAGCCCTTGCTGCCTATTGGCAGTGAAGACTTTAAAAGATGCACTAAATTAAATATTTAATTAATTTAAATGAGATATTTGCCTGAGCTGCCATCAGTCCCCCTTTTACTCTTCAGTTACATTAGTAGTTATTTGTGCTTTCTAAGTACCCATCCAGAGCACATAAGCAGCGGCTGGACTTGTACTGCACACACCTCAGTGGGTATATAGTGTGTACACAGTGGGTATATGGATGCTATGAGCATCAGGTTTATCTATCTTCTTCAGTGGAAAGGTAGGCAGGACTTTGGTACCTGTGGCTGTTGTGCAAGCCACACAGTGGGAAAGCTGAATGGTAGACAAAGGAACCTGGCTGAGCTGCATCTGACTTACGTTTAGATAACCCATTAGTCAGCAAATGATCATAAATTATATATTCTTACTGGTATTACAGTAAGTGGAATTAGACACCTCAGTCCCTTAAAGCCTGGATGGGGGAAGCTGCCTGCATTGAGAAACAGTTCTATACCTTTGTAACTCTGGCCCTAGGCTCCCTTAATAATTTTTTAAGTTGAATGAGGCTTATCCTCCACCAGTTACATATCATCATTGGCATGACTTCAACTGTTGTATTGTACACTCCCAGTCACCCCACCCTTCAGTTTGCCTCTTCTCTTTATGCACCTGCATGTTAGGATAAACTGGGAAAGGCAGTTTAATTGGGGAAGAAAGTTCACAGTCGAGGAAGGGCGTTCACAAGTCTGCTCTCTGCCTTTAGACAGAGAGCAGCAACCGATGTCAAAGCCTACTGATCATCTGGCTTGTCTTTCTGGCTGTGAGGGGAGTGGCAGACCACAGAAGCAACACTTTATAAGAGACTGAGGAAACGAACTTGTGAAGCAGTCATTCAGCTAAAGTCAATTACCTGGCTACCTAGAGCTTACAAGGAAGAACACCTTGAGGGGAAACAAAGGAGAAGAGAACAGCAATGAAAAGGCTTTGGCTGTTTGTTTTCAGTGCAAGTGAGTACTAATTTGGTTGTATCCTCAAGGGCTAGGTAGAAGGAAACAGCACTACAATGGAGTGCTCTAATGGACTTCATGTGCTTTTCTGTTTAGTAAAACTTCCTTCATGTTTATAATCAAGCAGGGTTGTTTACTGTCTCTGAGCATCACAGGCATTTCCTAAAGCTGCAAGACACTGTTAGGAACAGGAGAAGAATGCCACTCTTCATGAGGCTGGAAAGTATTTTTTAAAAACCAGTTTTAATGGTTTTTCTTAAATATGGGAACTTCCTCATCTGGGAGTGGAAAAGCCCTTGAGTTTTATTATTTTATAATTAAATCTGCATGTACCATATATTTCCACAGCCTAAACCCTGTTGTTTATATGTACTCTGATACAGCTTGCAATCTCTGTACACTACTCATGTCAAGGGGATGCACAACAATCCCTACTAACACATATAAATCAGCCAGCTTGCCCTTGATCACATACTTGCCTTTTCTCATTCTGTGTTGCAGAGCCTGCTGACTCTGTTCCACTGCTTCTTAACCTCTTGTCTTCTCATACCTATGCTCCTATACCTTCTTCCAGTCTTCAGAGCTACACGTATGGAAATAGCTTGGGGTTTTTAACCAAAATCCTGAAAACCGCACTTTAGTAAGAGCCACAAGAAGGAAATTCGCAAAGTTTAACACAATTAGAAAAAGTGGATGTGCTCCATAGGCAACAAATGTTACTTTGCTCATGATTTGATGATCAATATGTAAACTGTGTAACACCACTGGTGGTCATTCTCCTTTTTAATTATTCTCCCCTTTCATGCTATCCAAAATACAGATGGGAAACTTTTCAGAGCAGAAACATGTATGTTGGGTGAAGCTCTTCTTGCCTGTTTGGGCAGGACTAAAATGGTAGTAATTCAGTGTTAAAATACTAGCCTATGAAAAAATTTTGAAGGTAGATTCCTGCAATTCCTGCACTGTGCTGGAGTGGAGAAACAGCACAGGACGTAGCAGTGCAGCTGAGAAGCCAGAGCTGCCCTGAATTGACTGCATCAGGGTCTCTGCACAGGCTGACTTCTCCAGCTGATCAGCCTTCGACTGCAGTTGTGTGCGTAACTGGTGCTGTAAATTCCTTGCTCTTCACAGACATTGTTAATCAAACAAAATATTTACTTTTTATTGCAGATTTCACATTTAAGATGTTTCCCCTCTCCCACTTCAGAACGGAATTTCAGCTAAATGCTGAGATTAAGTATTGAGGAATTAAAAGTCAAAGCATTTCCTTGTAAAAAACATCTCCACGTTTCCTACTTTTCTCACTTGCTCAATCTACCAAGACAAATGAGCAATAATAATTTTGCTTGATCAGGATATCTTTTTTGTTAGTGAACAAAATATCATTCTCGTTGTCTCCAGTTTATTAATTGCCCTTTGCACTAATTACACTTAGTAAGAAAAGTGTGAGGAGACAGGTCACTTTTTCTTCTTCCTTTGTACAAATATAAATGTTTAAGTTGAGCAGAGGGAGATAAAACCTTTCTCAATTTCTTACAATGTTATAAACATACTAACTGATAATCTAAGGCTCAAATGTAGTTGATGCCATCCCTCTAGTACTACACATGCTATTCGTCCTCTCTCCTCTCCTGAAATTCTTTCAGAATTGGCTGGCCCCTTCCTTCAGCCATACTTCAAGTAGATTCTGTTTCCTGTCAGAAAACAAACCAAAACCACCCATACAACCAACCTCTGCAGAATAAACCCCTATTTTTGGACATACTGACTAAGACCAGCTGCCTGTTGGTAGCTTTGTGAGGAAGTGAAATGTAGTGAGAAGGAGAAAGGAGGAAATTGGTGTGAGTAAATGGTATCCCAGACTGCAACCGTGCAGCTTCCCCAAAGCCAGAAGGAGCCTTAATGAGGGAGGAGTGGGAGCCAGAAAGATGTTGTGGGTGAAAAACAGATCATCAGAAGTCAGGCACTGGGGTGACAGCAACAGATTTAATAAGCAATCTCACTTGTATGGGCTGTTCAGCTGCTCCCTCACTCTGCAGTGAAGACATGTTTGGAAAAAACACAAAGGCTTCGTTTATGGTAGGATTTGACTCACCCAGTTGGAAGAAGGAAGAGCACTTGTGAGGGGAAACCTTAGGGTTGGGCCATCTTTTCTCTGCCTCAGGGCTGAGTTAGTAACTGGTCAGTAAACCCCAGCCTGGTGGAACCAGTTTCTGAGTGAGGGAAGGGTCAGGGAATGGTTTTCGCTCCGTCTCCTAGTACAGACAGTAATGCTTTTCAACTAAATGCAGGAAAGTGTTTCTATCCAGTTCCGACAGGTTAGAAAGCTTTCTAATTCAAAGGCATGATGAGAACATCGACAGTTAGAAAGAGCCCTGGGACTACGCAAACATGGGTGCTGCACTGGATGCTCCAGAGCAGTGAAAGACCTGGAAGTGGCTGCAATAAAACCATATTAGCAATACTTTGCCCTGCTGGTTTCCTTCTCATAGCTGTCAGCAGCTGTAAACAAGTTAATCCCAGAGAGAACAGAAACCACTACTACCATGGCGCAGAGGAAGAGACTAAAACACATGCATAACTAATGAAATGTGCAAGACCACAGGATAACTCAGTTACAGGACAGGGAATGCAGAAAAATGGGAACTTTGGCTAAAAGCAGATCCTCATGCCAACCATCCCACGTTACCCTTTGTAATTACCTGCATTGCTACCAGCAGTGACAACAAAACCTTTGGGGTCCCTACACTGTTGTTTTCTAATGGACACTACTGTTCACTACTGCTCTTGATTACAGTCAAGGATCTGGGAATGCCCAACTTGCCAATGGCTTACTCACCTAATGCATGTGGCTGTGGTTTTTTCTTGTCAAAAAAAAAAGTATTCACAATCACTTTGCAGCTCAAGGTGGAATCCAGACATCCTCTGCTTTCACCCTTACACATTACATTTCCTCATGGATCTAATCTGGAGACAGATGTGGCAGAATGAGGATACAAAGCTTGATAGACGGTAACTTTCCAGTCCGTTTCTTTCTGGGGAACACTGACTCAGCCTGGTTCTCTCAGAAGCATGCTTCCCTATAGGGATGCTGGGGAGGGACTCTTCATCAGGGACTGTAGTGATAGGACAAGGCATAATGGGTTAAAACTTAAACAGGGGAAGTTTAGATTGGATATAAGGAGGAAATTCTTTCCTGTTAGGGTGGTGAGGCACTGGAATGGTTTGCCCAGGGAGGTTGTGAATGCTCCATCCCTGGCAGTGTTCAAGGGCAGGTTGGACGAGGCCTTGGGTGATATGGTTTAGAGCGAGGTGTCCCTGCCCATGGCAGGGGGTTGGAACTTGATGATCTTAAGGTCCTTTCCAACCCTAACTATTCTATGATTCCCCACCACATAAAGCATGCCCCTCTTGGGGAGAGCATACAACTGTGCCCTTCTCCACTTTCTGCCTTACTGGAGGACCATGTCTGTCTTTACCACAGGTGTGCCTCTGAGCAGCACTCTCTTTCCTTTGTCCCTGCACTCCCTTTACCTAGTTTCAGACTTATTTGTTTTTCAAATGATTCAGTTTTGTGCCGAAAAATGAAAACAAACCTAAACACACCAACCAACCAACCAACCAACCAACCAACCAACCAACCAACCATACATAACAAAAACTGCAGGGAGATAGCAGGTGGTTTTAAACATAAGTTCCCACAGGCATGAACATCATCTAGGGCAAGGGCAGAGGTAAACCTCCAGCTGAATTCTGAGAATACCTAAGGCCTGCCACTAGTTTAGGTATGATGAATTAAGCATCAAGTCAAACAGAATACAGCATGAAAGAAACCCCTGCTCTGCCTGTGCCCTGCATACTTCACCAGGGCACAGATGGGTTTCTCTGTTATTCAGCTCTCAGCTGTTCCTGTGCTCTACAGTTCTGGAGGAAGGTGACTACTCCCCTACTCATTTTTTAAAACTAATAGCTGTTCTTCTGTTTCTTTCAAGCTCTCATTACTTTTCTAGTTTTTTCTTTTTTCAGGACATTACATGAACAGGGTTTGATCTCTTAGCACAAAACATCACTTGTCTATGGACCTAGATTGAGGCAAGTTCTTTGACAGTTTTCCTGATCCCTGAAATTCAACAATACAAATTTGTTAGTTTAGCCCGAATCCTTAAGACTGCTTGATGCACTTGTATTATCTGTTTATCTGTGTACATTTAGAAATGTTGAAGGATATTAGACACACTGAAAGAGGACTCAGGAAAAAAAAAAAAAACCCAAATCAAATAAAACATCTTTATAAACTCCATGACAAAGTATGTCCAGGTAGAGAAGAGGGGAGAAAGGAATGGGAAGTAGTTTAGCTCTTACCCACCCTGTGGAGCAGCTTCCTGCAGTCAATCAGCCCCAGCCAATATCAACTCTTGCTCAGTGGGGAATGTCATAGATGACAGAGGGGATGTGGTGTTATTGTGGCATGTAACAAAAAACAAAGAGACAAAATGTGGAATCCAGACACCATTAATTTTGCTGAGTGCAGCATTTATTCTCTTCCCAGTTCTGGTGACTGCACATGCTCTCACTGTGGAAGCACCTGCCAAGGAAACACAAGTGGCACGAGGGAACAATGTTACTCTCCACTGCCAGTTTAAAACAGAAGCTTCCATTGACTCAGGAGACATTGTTGTCTGGAGAAAACTCAATAGTGTGGTAAACTATAATAGTGTGATAAACAATAGTGTGGTAAACTGCATAAAGAAACATGATAGGGCACAGAGGAGGGGTGGCTGGGAGGGGAGATGGAAGCAGGACTCAGGGTGGGCATGTGTGTTGGGAAAAGAAAAAAAGATTCCTTCAAGACTCTCCTTAATCTCAGAATTACGCAAACAGAAACTCTGATTCTAGAGGCAATATATCCATCCGTGGGCTAATCCATCGAGTTAGATAGTAGACTCACACAGAAGAAACTAAGACTGCTAATTTCCTCTCCTTCTCTCTGAGGATGATGCTGTCACTAGGTATTTTGATGGACTTGTCCAGTACGGCAAGGGCTACAAAAACCGCATACAGTTCAGTGGTGATGTAAATGCAGGGGATGTGAGTATCACCATCAATGCAGTGACCATGGCAGACAACGGCACATATGTGTGCAGCGTGCGGCTGAGGAATGACCCCCCCCGGCAGATCACAACCTTGGCTCTTTTTGTCCTTGGTAAGCATGATGGAGGCAACACTACATCCATTAGATAGAACTATCCTTCACTTTCCCAGGAAGTCCTCATCCACAATTCTTTGGTATTTTCCCACTACTATGGAAGTAGGTTGGAAGGCTTGGAGCATCGAAATCCCTTAGATACCTGACTGCAGAAAATAGGCTTTAGAGTTGTACAGTTCACTTTTCTAGCAACCCTTGTCTCATTTCACGGACACCCCCTTGTTGTGGGGAAAGAGCTTGCGTGCCCTTGTGAAGTTGGGAGTTATGCTGGTGGTGGCTTATGCTTCCGGTAGAGTCTCCCATGCCAGTCAGCTCTTAAATGAAGGGTCAGACAAAGTGTGTCCATGGGCAGGATGGGCTCACTAGCCTTTGGGCAACCATCCTAAGGAGAAGGACAACTCCAACTTCAAACCAGGGCAGATGGAGCTCGTGTAGCCCTGTAAGGCCATCCATCTAAGAGAAGGATACTCTAATCAAACCTACAACCTGAGGACTTTGTTGTCACCGTCCAAGCTCACTAGGCCCTGGCAGATAAACCTCAGGTGTAAAGGGTGGGGCCAGTTCTGCGAACGCTGTGCCTCACCTAAAATAAATCCACTGCACAGGCCCGAAGGGTTTACCCACACTTGCAAAGCCCTGTAGCGACAGGAGAGGGATGAAACGGCAGGTGATAAGGTGCACTGGAAGTCGCAGTCCCAACCCTGCATGCAGGCGGTTCAGGACATTGGTCGCGCAAGTCTGACCCAGGAGATGACAGTCTTGTTCGGCAGCATCCTAAATGACCAAGCAGCCTTTTTCAAGGACAGCACTGCTTGCTCCGTATGGAGAGAGGCCTAGAAAAGGTTGCCTAACCAAAGCTCATCTCCCCCTCCACCTGGTTGGCCGGCATCTTCTATTGCGGTCAATTAAAGACAAAGAGACAAAGGCATACACCTGCCTCTAAAGGTGTGTCCAGATTGACACTCGCATGTTGGAACATCAGAACCATGCTTGATACAGTGAACAGTGGGCGTCCTGAGCGCCGTTCTGCGCTAATTGCCCATGAATTGTCATGACTTAACATTGATATTGCTGCTCTCAGTGAAGTTCGTCTTCATGAGGAAGGTAGCCTCAAAGAACATGGTGCTGGCTATACACTCTACTGGTCAGGCAAACCGAAAACGGAAAGTCATCTTTCTGGAGTCCGCTTCATGATTAAAAACTCCATCACCTCTAAACTTGAAAATTTGTCGATAGGTCATTCCGACCGTATTATCTCCTTACGCCTTCCACTACACAATAAGCAACATGTTGTTCTTTTCAGCATATATGCCCCAACTCTGCAAGCTGACCCTGCAGAAAAAGGAAAATTCTACTCCGACCTGCGTCACCTCACTCAAAAGGTTCCTATAGAAGATAAGATCATAATCCTTGGTGACTTCAATGCCCAAGTAGGAAAGAACTTTGAAGCCTGGAAAGGAGTACTAGGCAAGCATGGTGTTGGCAGCTGCAATGATAACGGTCACCTCTTACTAGAGTTCTGTGCAGAGCAACAACTTACCATCACCAACACTATCTTCCAGCAGAAAGACAGCTGGAAGACAACCTGGATGCATCCTCGATCTAAACATTGGCACCTTATTGATTATGTTTTAGTGCGCCAGAGAAATATTCGTGATGTCTGCCAGACCAGAGTGATGCCTAGTGCAGAATGCCAAACAGACCACCGCCTTGTGCGTTGCAAACTTAATTTCCACTTCAAGCCCAAACCTAAGAGGAGCGGCATTCCGAGGAGGAGGCTCAATGTTGATAATCTTCAAATAGCTGCAGTGAGGGACAGCTTTCAGGCTAACCTTCAAACTAGGCTTGAAGACCAACTTATAGATTCTTCTCCTGAAGCGCTTTGGCAACATATCAAAAATAGCATCCTGCAGTCCTCCGTAGAATCCATTGGGTTCTCCTCAAAGAAAAACAAAGACTGGTTTGACGATAGCAACCAGGAGGTCCAGGAATTGCTGACAAAAAAGAGATCTGCTCATCAAGCACACCTCGCTCAGCCACTGTGCCATGTAAGAAAAGCAGCCTTTCGTCTTGCATGTAGCAAACTCCAACAGAAACTTAGAGACATCCAGAACAAGTGGTGGCTCAACCTAGCAGAAAAGACTCAACTATGTGCAGATTTGGGTGACCACAGAGGATTCTATGAGGCTCTGAAGGCAGTGTATGGACCCACATTCCAGGTTCAAAGCCCCTTACTTGGTGCAGACAGCCAAACACTTCTTACAGATAAAATCTCCATCCTGAATCGTTGGTCTGAACATTTTCAAACCCTCTTTAGTGCTAATCGTGTAGTCCAAGGCGAAGGAATCCAGCACATTCTGCAACATCTGGTGAAAAACAAATTGGATTTAGCCCCTACCATGGGAGAAACTCTTAAGGCCATACAGCAGGTGAAAACTGGCAAGGCAGCTGGGGTTGACGGAGTCCCAGCTGAAATATGGAAGCACGGAAGCCAAGCACTTCACGCTAAATTTCATGAGCTAGTTGTGTGCTGTTGGGAACAAGGCAAAATACCGTCAGACTTTCGTGATGCAATCATTGTCACTCTGTATAAGAAAAAAGGTGTCAAGTCAGACTGCTCAAGCTACCGTGGTATAACTGCTCTCCATTGCTGGTAAAATGCTTGCAAGAATACTATTGAACAGACTAGTACCTGCTATCGCAGAAGAACTTCTACCTGAAAGTCAGTGTGGCTTCAGGGCTAATAGAAGTACCACAGACATGGTATTTGTTCTCAGACAACTGCAAGAAAAGTGTAGAGAACAGAATAAGGGGTTATACGTAACTTTCGTTGACCTCACCAAAGCTTTTGACACTGTGAGCAGAAAAGGCCTGTGGCTGATCTTGGAACGATTAGGTTGTCCCCCCAAGTTCCTCAAAATGATTATTCTGTTACATGAGGATCAGCAAGGCCAAGTTAGGTATGGCGATGCACTCTCTGAGCCCTTCCCAAGAACCACTGGTGTGAAACAAGGTTGCGTCCTCGCACCGACCTTATTCACAATCTTCTTCAACATGATGCTCCAAAGGGCTACGGCAGACCTCGACGAACAAGATATCATTTATATTCGATATCGTACCAATGGTAGCCTATTCAATCTAAGGCGACTGAAGGCCTACACTAAGACCCTAAACCATCTTGTCCGTGAACTGCTCTTTGCTGATGATGCCGCCCTTGTTGCCCATAAAGAAGCAGCTCTGCAGCGTTAACATCTTGCTTTGCGGAGGCGGCTGAGGTTTTTGGGCTGGAAGTCAGCTTGAAGAAGACAGTAGTCCTCCACCAACCTGCACCACAAGAAGATTATCACCATCCCCGTATTACCATCAGCGAGTCAGAGCTTATGACAGTTCAGCAGTTCAGCTATCTGGGAAGCATCATTTCCTCGGATGCCACGATCGACAAAGAGATAGACAACAGAATAGCAAAGGCATATAGAGCCTTCGGAAAACTCCATAAAAGAGTCTGGTGCAATAAACACCTGAAGAAAAGTACAAAGATCAGTGTCTGTAGAGCCATTGTATTGTCTACTCTTTTATATGGGTCTGAATCATGGCTCATCTACCGTCATCACCTGCGACTCCTGGAACGCTTTCATCAGCGCTGCCTCCGTACAATTCTAAACATCCATTGGACTGACTATGTGTCTAATGTCACTGTCCTTGAACAGGCAGGGGTCACCAGCATCGAGGCCATATTGCTGAAATTGCAGCTGCGCTGGGCAGGGCACGTCTCTAGAATGAAGGATCACCGCCTCCCCAAGATCGTGTTTTATGGTGAACTTGCCACTGGTAGCCGCAAGAGAGGTGCCCCAAAGAAGAGATATAAGGACTCCCTGAAACAATACCTTAGCCTTGGCCATACTGACTACCATCAGTGGTCCACCTTGGCCTCCAATCGGGAGACTTGGAGGCACACCATACATAATGCCGCTGACTCCTTTGAGAGCTCACGAAGAACTAGTCTTGAGGAGAAAAGACAACGCAGGAAGAATCGCGCCCCACCTGTTGCACCCAAGACCTTCTGCTGTGCTTTTTGTAGCTGGAATTGCCTATCCCACATTGGCCTTCTTAGTCATCAGCGCGCCTGTAGTAAGTGTGGGTAAAGCCCTTCCCAAATCTTCGTTCGCGAAGTCAAGCCATGATGATATCTCATTACAGGGCATTTCTCATTTCCCATATGGCTTGTCACACTCCAGTTATCAAAGGATGAGTTACCCAATACTATCAGATATCCCAAATAGCATCTTACAATTCCTTCTTGGATGATTACTGCCAAGAAGAGAGAAACAGATGTATGTTCACTTCAGTCCCTTTGAAAATAGGGTGGCAGGAGCAATACCAACCTCTGTTTAGCAAGAATAAAACACACAAGTGCAGGAGATGCGTTGAAACCAAAAAATACTTCTGATTAATAAAATTAATTCTTTTTTTCTTTCTTAAGTTGCACCATCCAAGCCAGAATGCAAGGTTTTGGGGACAGCAGAATATGGACAGACAATCAATCTGACCTGCAATTCTCATGAGGGCTCCCCAAAGCCCAGATATACCTGGCAAAGCTTCAATGTACAAAATGAGCCCCGTGCACTACAAACAACAGAAGGTATGAGAAATTCAAACACATCACCTGTCTGAGCTATTTGTAGATCAGGACTGTAAAGATTTTGAAATGTAAATACAAAAACACACTTAAGGATTTTTTTTTAGGAAGTTCTCTGACCAGGATTTTGAAAAGTTGTCCTTTGATGTAAGACACCCGAGTTACTTAGCAGGGAGAAAGAACTATCACCTGAAGTAACGATGGTCAGTAAGGTTTTCACTTCAGCTCTCATCTGGTGAGAAAGCTGGCTCACTCTGGAAGCAGCCAGAAATAATTCCTTCTCAATTTCTGGGTGTAAGAGCATAACATGAGGAATAACACTGAGGTTTGAACTGGTGTGTCTTTGTATCTCAGCTTGCTTGAAAATGACCAGGTTGGTTTCTGAGATGAAGGCAAACAAAAGTTGGCTCTGGAAGCAACAGTAGCTTTCAGAGATTACTCCTCACATAGAGAAAAGCGGTATGAGAATCAGTTACACCATTCCTGCTTTGAGCATGAGAGAGGTTTCTAGCTTAGGACTGTCACAAAGGCGCAAATATTTAATTTGTTTTCATTTTAAATCGGAATCTGGGGAAAAAAAAAAAAAAAGCCCAAAACTGATTTTCTGTGACAGGAACTTTGGTAGAACTATTCACACAGACATAAGGGTTTAATTCTCTTTGAAGAGTAGTAGTGATAGAGGACTCAGATTTATTCCTTTAAACAACTTTATTTCTTCCTGGTATGTTCAGCACGAGAAAGACTAAGTATCTGAACCTATCCTTCCTGGTATAACTTATTGTAACATCACTATGTATACTAAACATGATCATATTCAACTGTCTGTTCAGCATAATAACCGATTCTTGCATAAATTACGCAAAATACCAACCACCACCAGTGACACAAGCCTCATTCATTTGACTGGCCACTAAGTGGTGCCAACGCATCACGCACAGCCCTGGACACACCAGGCTTTGTCAGTTTGTAGCAGCAGCTGCCTTCCTGGTTCTGCCGACACCCCGTTCTTTCCTGGGACAGGGGTCTCTTCCATTTCCACCTCATTTTGCTCACCAGAGCACCGATGTCCAAGTACTGTGCCGACTGTCCCCGTCTGCCCCAAGCTGGCTGGACACCCTACTGCCACTACAAACGATTGCTTTCTGTGCTAAGCAAGTCCCAGGGCTCCAGAATGTGCAGAAGGCCCTGAGGAGCCACTCCGAAGTTGGTAGTATCCGACCCAATTCGACTCACCAGTCAATTAGTTTTGATTTAATATGGGAGTATTTACAGTCCAGTTACAGGCTGCTGCTCTGAAAGCTACAAACCTCATACTGCACCCACAAAACAAAAAGACAAGCAAGCACAGACCATATTTAGAGACCAAAATAACTCCGTCTGTTACTTCTTGCTTTGCATGCTCTTTAACTATCTGGTGCTAGACACCAGCAGTGACTATAGAGAATCCCAGTCCCACAGGTTGGCTGGAAAGAAGTGAGATTACAGGGAAAACAAAACAGGAAAGTCACCAAAAAGTATTCAGAGTCTTTTGCTTTTAGAGCTTTTATCAAGTTGATCATGGTGTAAAAGCATGTACTACACAGACAAATGTCAGCTGGAGATGTAACAAACACAGACTGACTGAGCAGGCAGAGCTAAGCTTTAGCATGTGCTTCTGAGCTCTGTTAGGCTGGACAGAAAGCATCAGTATCACAGCAATGTGATCTCATGTCATTGCATTTCTTTTCCTTCATTTACTTTTACAGCCTTCATGGCCTC
Organism: Neopsephotus bourkii; assembly: GCF_033783945.1. Lineage (NCBI taxonomy): Eukaryota > Metazoa > Chordata > Aves > Psittaciformes > Psittacidae > Neopsephotus > Neopsephotus bourkii. The sequence goes on from NW_026901923.1 coordinate 353,065, forward strand.
TCCCACACCAGAAAACTATTTCACCCACTGCTAAATAATTCAGATCTAAAGTCCCAAGAGCTGGAGGACTGAAGAGCTTTTTGTTCTTTTACAAGTTAATTCATCAGATGGCCAGTTCTCAAAGTTAGATGCTGGTTTAGGCCATCATATATCTCTCAGCAAACTCCAATACAAAAGAGCTTTCACTAAGCACACATACCTCTTCACCCTCCACCTACAATTTTCTTTCTAAAAGGAGTGTTTGAATGCCACACATTCCCTGTAATCAGCTCAAAACAGCACACTTCTGTTTGTCCTCCCACAAATCAGACTAAAACCTAGCAATGAGCATGGCAGGCCCTGAGCAAGACAGAGCAATCCATCAGCTTTAATAACCTCTCATCACTCCAACTACCCTAGGAATTGAAAGGCTGCTGTCCCCTACTTCCTTCCCTTAATTCTTCCCTTTTTTTGGACTGGATTTGTGTTTCACAACAGGGGAACAAATAACTCTGAAGAACATCTCGGTGGATACCTCTGGCTTTTACATCTGCACTTCAACAAACATTGTGGGAAAGGAGTTTTGCAACATGACAGTCAGCGTATTGCCACGTAAGAGACAGACTTGCTTACTGGAAGAGGGGTAACAGAGAATGGAGCCTAGCTAAGTGTCAAAAGATTAATGGAGGCAATGCAGTCAGAAGTATGACATTCTCCTTTCTCTCTCTGAAAAAAAAGCACACTTTTTTACTTTTAAGTAAGATTCTCTGCATTGTTTTTTTACTAATAGAGCACTCACTAACTCTAGGGTTAGTTCACAGATGACAACAAAATGTGCAGGGTGAGGTAGGACTGAGCCCTAAGAGTCTGAAACTAAACTATATCGACTGTGTCAAGAAGTACAGCAGTTGTTCAGATCCAGGGGCTCCTCCATATCACTATTTAACTAATTGCTCCTGCAGACTTAACCAGCTATCTAGTACAGAATGAGTTCCAGTTGCTATAGTCAAACAAACATGGCTTCTACTCGGTGTGTATCTGGTAGTGAGATCTGACCTCTGGTGGTGGGATTTGAAGTCCAACAATTGTGCTGATTGCTTTGATATTGTTCTCAGTGAAAATTCAGCACTGATACTTTTCTTCCTGTCTAGCATCCATGAACATAGCTCTCTACGCTGGCATCATTGGTGGAGCTGTTGCTGCAATTACAGTTATTAGTATTTTAGTCTATTGCTGCTGCTGTCAGACAGAGAAGGAAAAGGACTATGAGATGACGTAAGTACTTTTCTCTAGAAAAACGCATGTGAGCTATGAAGGATTCAGGTTCTCCCTCCACCCTCAACACAGAGTGGAGAGCACAGGAGAAAGAAAGAAATCAAGGAAAGCATGCACTGCTTTCTCCTTTCAGTTTCTGCCCTAGTAGCTCCCAGCTCTTCTCTTACGATACGCCCACTATTACCAGACATCTTTGTGTCCTCTGGGGTACAACCAAAACGTTCAATCCTTGGAACTGAATTATCAAGCCAAATTCAGTCAAGCATGCACAACTACTTAACAAGCAAAGCCCAGACTCTCATTTCCCTGAGCCCCTACAGCTGTCTCTGTCCTTGCTAGCCTCATACAGAACCAAGGTGATCATTACCACTCCAAGACCGAAACCTTTTGTTTATTCTCATGATGGAAACAGCTGATTGGAAGTGGGATAAGCAAAGATACACCAGTCACTCTTTCTCTACATACATGCTATTAAAAAAAAACAGCAGTTCACACACCTCTTGCATCACAAGTGAGACTTAATTTCTGGAGTTCAGTTTGGTACACTTGCAGGTCAGCTTGGGGCAGTCTAAAACCCTTCTAACACAAAACATCTTCAGCAACATCTCTATCCCTCAACAATGTTTTAGGGAGCAAGAAGATAAAAGTGAACACTCCAAGGAGACACCTGCAAGGCATCTGAGAGCAGAGGATGATGTTGAAGATGAATGAAGAAAGAAGCAAGAAGCCAGTGCCATCTTCAGGCTTTAATGAGGCACAGACACCACTGCAGAGAAGAAACCAATCCCTCGTTTTTACTGCGAGATTTTTCAGAATAATAAGGTGAAAGCTGATGGCTCTGCCTTCCAAGTTCTGGAAGAGAATTCTTGTCTCTCTGGAAAGAAGTGATTACATATAGTGAGTACGTAACCTCATAGCAGAATATGCATTTGAGGCATGGCTTTATCCAGTCATCTAAAAATAACCAGTCTTCTAGACTTCCCACTCCCTCAAAAAAGAAGCCAGTCAGGACTATTTGGAAAACAGAGTTACTGCTGTATCCCCAGCTCCACAGAAGCTTTCAAGGTCACCAACATCAAGTCATCAAGGAAAAGCTGTCTAGTTCGTGGTGTTACACATGTGCCATAGCTTACAGCATTGTCCAGTACAGAAATTGTTTTATGCAGACTGAAGTGAGCTGATTTTGAAGGACATTTTACTGAATGCATTATCTGTATATATTATACATGCACATATAAATAAAAATAAGGAAACCATTCACAGATGACCAATGAAAGTCTGTTTGGAACAACAATACACACTAATGGAATGGATAAGGTAATAATTTAGATGAATTTGTAATTTATCATTCCCTCCCGACTGTTGCATGGGCAAGTCACTAATAATCCATTGCTGCCACTTCTGAAAAAATGACAGTGTGAGAAGATGTACATGGCAAACACATCGTCAATAAAAGGGGGTGGGGGGACAGACAATGACAGACTGAGAAAAAGTACCATTTTATTAAAAATTGTAACAATTTAATCAGCAGCACTGTATGTGCAAATATTGAGAGAACTCCCATCACTAGTTTATCATCTTTGGAACAGAATGGGCTGTCTTTGTCCAAAAAACTGGCAAGATGGTATTAGAACAGTATTAGAGCTGTTTGAGCTGTTTTTGTTTATTTCATTTGGGTTTTTGGTGGTTTTTTTTTTAGGACATGTTCAATAACTTACATGACAATATTTATTCTTTCAAAGGTCTCTACAGCATTGTCTCGGAATCACAGAATGGTCTGGGTTAGAAAGGGCCTTAAAGCTCATCCAGTTCCAATCCCCTACCATGGGCAGGGACACCTTCTGATACAGCAGGTTACTTCAAGCCCTGTCCAACCTGGCCTTGAACACTGCCAGGAATGGGGCAGCCACAGCTTCTCTGGGCACCCTGTGCCAGCACCTGACCACCTTCACACAGAATGTCTTCCTTATGTCTAATCTAAATCTCTCCTCTTTCAATTAAAGACATTGCCCCTTGTCCTGTCACTATATGCCCTTGTAAAACTCTCTCCTGTGTTCCTGTAGGTACTGTAAGGCTGCTACTTCTTCAAATTCAGGAGTTTAAGAGAATTCCTGCAATGCCTCCCCCATACCCTTTACCCCCAAAGTCATTGCTTTTAGGTGTGTAAGAAAACTCTAACATCTAACTTGCAAGTAGTAAAGATTTCTCTTGCTTTAGACATAACAAACTCTGGTAACTTAAAATGCAGATCCTGAAACTGACACAAGTATTAAGGTCACAGACCTCAGGAGTGCAGAGACTTCCCTTCCCACACATCAGGAAGGCCGCAAGAAGGACTTCTGTGCACGCATCTGAATGAGAATGGGGAGCTGGTCATAAGGGACAAAAGGGCAGCAAAGGGACTGAATGCCTTCTTTGCCTTAGTCTTTACTGGTAAGATCAGCCTTCCAAAACAAATTTCAAAATTAAAGACATCAAATTCAGCTATTACTGTATCTACAGTATGTGTATGTATTTAGGAGAACATTTCTGCTACAGCAGAATTCTTGTAACATTCTTAGCAGTCAGAGGTTAATAGGAACTTCTAGCATACCTAGCTTCTACAGTTCACTGAAAGAAGGTGGACAAGCCATAAATGCACACCAGTCAAATTCATAGTTTCTACTACACAGAAGCAGTAGCTGCTGATTATTCCAGATGAACATGGTTTATTTTTCAGAGTCAGTTACACACTCTTCAAAGAGAATGTAAAAGAATATGTTGCTACAGGTTAATATCCTGATGTCATAGACTACATCAACAACATTGTTACCAGAGTCCATTGCGTTTTCATGAGCCTTAGACAACTATTCTCCCAGCCAAAGCTTTTATAGTAGAGAACAGTAACACACAATTCAACAATGAGTACTATTCATGTAACTAGAACAAAAATACATATTAATTTTGTAATGTGTATGCAAACCCAGAATGACTTTTACCAATGACTGTCAGGACTGAGTGAGCTACCCTAATAAGAGGGCACAAAATCAGGTCTCACAGAATCTGTTAAATGTCTCCTTTACAAAAACAACTCCTTAGTTCAATTACCTGTAACACCCATATGCAGAGTACTAAGTTGCTGTTACTTTTTACCACGTGGAAATTACATGTTTAAAGCTCCCAGGCTGCATCACTCGAACTCAGCTCAAGAGCCACTGTGCCTTTACTTGGTTTTACTTCCCCTTGAGAATTTTGCCATGCAAGTGGAGAGAATTCTATTCCAATTTTAACCCCCCATTTATGCCTTACCAGTACTATTCCTTGTACTTAAGAAGTGTGCTAAGGTTGTAAGCCATCATCTTTCCCTCACCTTTACTTTTCCATTAAAGGAGAGAAGCATTACTGCATTGTGCTTCCTAGGCAGAATTTATTTTTCAGGGAATCAGAGATTCAAACTGCAAGACCACCAGGGAAGCAGAGCTGCCAAACAAATGAATTTTCCATCATCCTGCAACAGTTGTTAGGAATCCCTCTCAATACATACAGAACAACAGTATTAAGTTAATGTACTCATTATATAGATTTTACAGTTTTCACTACCAGAACCACCACAGGTTTTTGGATACTAGGGCAAGACAGTTACTGCCCTAGTTAACAGCCCACTGCCTACCGGTAAGACTACCTGTAACTAGGTCTTCCATAGCTTATGTACTATTTTAAGATACTGGTGATAAGGTATAAACATGCCATGGGACTATAACTCCGTATTTGTCCATTTTTGCTCAGATTCTTCATCTCGGTCTTGAAGATAAACAGCATCTTAAACATAATAATGAATGCTCTTTGGTTTGTGTACTCTAAATATGAACAATAATGAATTCTCGTCTTCATAAGAACTGAAACATGAAACTTTTACTGCAACACCAACCTCTGGAAAGAATTCAGACACACAGTTCTGTATGCTCTGAAGTATCAATGCAGCAAGAGCTATCAATTAAGAAGCCTAAAATTTTAAAAACTCTATTCCAATGCACAGAAGCCCTTACCACTACTAAACTGACATTCTTACTCATTACAACATCCCCAGACACTTAATTGATACATCGCAGGCTTAGACACTTATTGTCCCTTACTTGGTGGAATTCGGCAGGTAGAACAGAAGAATTCAAGAAAATTTAGTGATACAGGCAAACTTAGGTAAGAGGCATGAAAACAGGTCAGTGATCCTGCAGTACTGGGAGATGGGCATTAACTGGCCACACAGCAACTGTAACAGGTTTCCAACTAAACAACAATTGGCCTTTTTTAAACTTCCTGATCAGCATGCTCAAACTTATTCATAAATGCGCTGACCTCTTATTTTGAGTGTGTTGTGTTTGGGTTTGGCTTCCATGATGGGCCCTCCCATCATGCAGAAGAATAAGCTACCTTATCTTCAGTTTCAGTTCCTACAAGGAATGCAATAGCTATCTTCTCACAGTTGCTATGGAAACAGTATTTCACAACTGGACCTCTGTTGGAACAAAATGTAGAAACAACTGAAAAAAATAATCTCGTTTCTGACAATCAGTTAGTTCCTTAAAGACACACAGACTAAGGACAAGGCTCTGTCAACAGACAACTTTTTGGGAACTAGTTCAACACTTATACCTCTATAAAATGAAACAACTAACTTCTTAAGGATACTTCAGTCTCCCAGTTTTTATGTGCCCCCAAATAATTTGTGACTGGTATCTCCTCAGCATGACTAAGCTTGTGAAGTTATATCTGCAGATTCATGTATCTGCTGGAATTTGATATTCCATTCAAAAATACCCGTAACATCTAAACTTGTCTTCAGTCTCTAACTTTGAGGGACATACATTGTTTTGAAACAAAAGCTGATGCAGAAGGAAAAAAAAATCTGTACTGTACTTGCTCCTGATGTATATAACCTGTGCCTCCAAAAGAACATTAGTAAATGGACACATTTTCACCAAGTTTCTTCCAAGGCATTTCATAGCAAGTCTTTCTGCCTTGAATGGCCACTCAAATTTTTTGTGTCTAGAACTGACAGATTTACAGCAAACCTTCAAGACTGTTACACCTTTTAATTCCCCTATTGCAGCCCTTCCTACCTTCGGTGCTGCCACCCCACCCTCCCCCTCCCCATCACTTCTTGGGGAAGAAACTTTTATGAAGTTATGTCTTCCACATGCAGGAGAGGGCAAGGAGGTTATGAAAAAAAATAAAGCACTTGTTTAAAATTACACAGACCACTAATTACTCTTCTAATCCAGTGATATCGACTAATCAATCTTGAATTTGAACTCCACCCTGTAAGAAATAGAATGAGTATGGCATATATTTTTAAAGAGAAGACACAACTATCAGATCCCTTCAAAGTAAGTATTCCTGTAGATAATGAGATTTTGGTTGTCTTTAAATCTGGTCAATAGTTTTACCATTCTAACAAGAACTTGAACTGTCAAAGTTTGCACATAAGATGAAACACTGCAAACTGGAAAAAACTGCTGGTTATCTTAGGAAAACAAGGAAAAGTACAATTTACAGCTGTCCTGGATGTAAAAAAGACCTTCAGTTACTGAAATGCTTGGTTAGATTAGATGCACTTTTCAGCAGTTGAGTAATTCCTCTTCCTCGCATGATGCTTGTTCCATAAAGGGAACAGGTCTTCACACCGCACGGAGAATCACCTATTAAATTAAATACAGTTTGTAAATCAAATCAGCCTTCAAAGCTCACATAAGTTAATGGACTAGTACTTCACAGACTGTGGAGCTGAACCTATTCAGCAGCTCTAATATGAAAAGTCAGAGAGAGAGGTTGTGTCTTCTATGAACACTAAGACCATAAGAAATCATGATTTTTAGTTGCAACAGTTAAGAGTTTGAATTTGAATTAAGTTATCTGACACTGCAGCATCTATTTCATATGCAAGGAAATAGGCTACAAGCTTAGAATTGCTACAATTATTTGTCTTGCAAACTGGATTATGTTCCTCTGAAGATGAGCTATGAACTACCTAGATGAATTGAGTTCATGTGCCTTCCATTAAGGAAATTTCATCTCTAAAAACAAGACTTTAAATGAGCAGTCTTGATAAACTAAGTTATAGTGGAATACTTGCAACAAATATTAGCTGAGCCTTCACATATAATTATTTGAGAGCAAGGAGAGCATTTTAAAGATGGCCCTGCCTCAAAGCACTTAAGCATATAAGAATGGATATCATATAGCAGAAAAATAAGGAGGTATGAATCAGAAAGCAAAACTTATAGGAAAATTACATTTTGAGAGACCTTTCTAACCCCAATATTGTGTCCAATAAGAAAAGGATAACTCTGTCTTCAGAAATTCAGTGAAAGCCATATTCAGGAACAAATGCAGCTTATGCAGAGGTGTTTAAGCTTTATGTTACTTACAGATAACATCTAAACCCAGAAACTTGAAAAAGCATCAACTGAGTTAACTTTAAATACATCTTTCCCCTTATAAATGCGAAAGTATCAAACTCACAATGAGAAGGGACAAACTCTTGATGCCAACTTGGAGAAGCAAAATGTCGGTCACATGCAGGACCCTCAGCCTTCATATTCTGTATAAAGAAATAAACATTCAAAATAATCTGTGTGCCTTTTAAAATGCAGCATACACAACTATCCATGAAACCTACCAATTACAGTCAAAACTCACAAGTACTGACCCAGCTAGTGATTATTTTTATTTCATTAGTCTTACCAATATATGTCACAAAGCATCCAAAGAGAAAACAGCTAAGCTAAAATTGGCAAATCTGAACACTTAAGTAAGAATGAAACAGGGTATCAGTTTAAAGAATCTGACCTGAAAACGTCCAGCATCCAATATCACCATCTTGGTATTTGTGCTTTCACCATTATCAAGGTCTTGAAGAGGCAGGTGAGCTGCTGTCAGTGAGACTCCATATGCACTAGCTAAAGATTTACTGATGCAGTAACTTTACAGAGAAAAAAAAAAACAAAACAAAGCAAGAATTTAGCTAAGAGGGCTGTAATGCTCATGTACAGAAGTAGAGCATTTTTAATTCTTCAGCTGGCAAACAAAGCAACCACAGATGCACAGAGCAGAAGCTAAACAGTTACCCTACATCCTTCCAAGGCCACTAGTCTATTCTACAGCTACACATGAAATTAAACAGTTGCTTCCCCAAACTATCAAATGCAGTCAATTAGAAGGGTGAAAAGCCATATTCTTTTCACAAGACATAGCAGTACATAAGAAGCTTCTGAATGAAAGACTATTCATTATCATCTCCCTCAAACTGCTGCCGAGTGTGATCTCAAATTGCATTTCCTTGTGTCCAAAATGTTTACTTTCCCTTTCCTCACACCTGACAAATTTTAGAGCCTTATGTATTCATGTTATATGTAAGGCAGTATGAAAGTTTTATATGAGTTTATAAAAGTCTATAGAAGTTTTATAAAAGTTTATAAAAATTCTATGAGTTTATAAAAGTCTATAGAAGTTTTATAAAAGTTTATAAAAATTCTATGAGTTTAAAGCCTCCTCAAGGAGGCTTTAAACTAGACATGCTGGGGGAGGGAGGCATCATTCCATCCCAACACACCCAGTCAGTTGCCAGCACTTACAATAAATGCTCAGAGCAATGTAGATATATTCCAGCTGCTCCAGCCAATGAGCCAGCTTAATTTGGAGCTCAGCTCAGATGCCTCTATACAAACGCCCATAGCATGGGGAACGAACAAGAGGAATTAGAGATGTGTTCATGTCTACGGGGGTATGATATACTAGGCATCACAGAAATATGGTGGGATGGCTCCTATGACTGGAGTGTTGGAATGGAAGGTTACAGACTCTTTAGAAAAGACAGGCCTGGCAGGTGTGGAGGGGGAGCTGCTCTTTACTTTAGGGATAGGCTGGAGAGTATCAAACTCTCTCTGGGGACAGATGATCAGTTAACAGAGTTTGTGGGTCAGGGTTAAAGGGAAAACAGTGATGGGAGACATTACTGTGAGGATCTGTTACAGACCACCTGATAAAGAAGAACCTGCAGATGAAGCACTCTATAGACAGATAGGAAAAGCCTCAGGCTCACAGGCCCTCGTTCTCATGGGTGACTTCAACCACCCTGACATCTGCTGGAATGATGGTACAGCCCAGCACAAGCAATCCAGGAGGTTCCTCAATTGCGTGGAAGACAACTTCTTTCTGCAAGTAATAGAGGAGCTGACAAGAAGAGGTGCCATGCCTGACCTCGTGCTCACCAACAGGGAAGGGCTCGTTGGAAATGTGGTGCGCCAGGGCAGCCTTGGCTGCAGCGATCACGAGATGGTCAAATTCAAGATCCTCAGGACAGTGAGAAGAGCGTGCAGCAGGCTCACTGCCCTGGACTTCAAGAGAGCAGACTTTGGCCTCTTCAGGAACCTGCTCAGTAAGGTTCCATAGGATATAGCCCTAGAGGGCGCTGCCTCCCTGGCAGAGCATAAGGCTCACAAAGTCCTTGGCTAAACCAAAACGTAATTATTATCAGCTCTGTTCCCAGCCCAAAAGTCAAAAACACAGCACTACATCAGCTACCAAGAAAGAGAAAAATGACTGCTACTGCTAAACCCAGGACAGGGGCCCAAGACTCTCGGCTCATATTCAAGGATCACCTGATACAAGCTCAGGAGTGCTGCATCCCAACTAGAAGGAAGTGCAGCAGGAGGGACAGGAGACCTCCTTGGAGGAATAAGGAGCTGCTGAGGAAAATTTAAATGAAAAAAGAGGTTTATAAAAAGTGGAAGCAAGAACAGGCAGCCTGGGAAGAGTACAGCGATGTTGTCTGGGAAGCTAGGGACCAGGTTAGAAGAGCTAAGGCCCAGTTAAGAATTAAACTTGGCTAGGGATGTTAAGGATAACAGGAAGGGATGCTACAGGTACGTAGCACATAAAAAACAGACTAGGGACAATGTAGGCCCCTTCTGGAAGCTCTCATGAGAAATGGCTACACAGGATTTGGAGAAGGCTGAGGTTCCGAATGACTTTTTTGCCTCGGTCTTCACTGGCAAAGGCTCTGACCGCACCACCCAAGTTTTGGAAGGCAGACGCAGGGACTGTGAGGATGAAGACCTTGGGCCCACTGTAGGAGAGGATCTGGTTCGAGACCATCTTAAAAACCTGAACCTGCACAAGTCCATGGGACCTGATAAAATCTGTCCACGGGTCCTGAAGGAAGTTGAAGTCCTGAAGTGAATGAAGTTGCTAAGCCTCTGGCCATCATATCTGAAAAACCATAGCAGTCAGGTGAAGTTCCCAACGACTGGAAAAAGGGAAATATAACCTCCATTTTCAAGAAGGGGAAAACGGATGACCTGGGGAACTACAGACCATTCAGTCTCACCTCTGTGCCTGGCAAAATCTTGAGAGCAGATTCTCTTGGAAGGCATGCTAAGGCACATGAAAAACAAGGTCCTTGTTGACAGCCAGCATGGCTTCACTAAGGGGAAATCCTGCCTGACCAATTTGGTGCCCTTCTATGATGGGGCTACAGAACTGATGGACAGCGGTAGAGCTGTTGATGTCATCTACCTGGACTTGTGCAAAGCGTTAGACACTGTCCCACATGACACCCTTGTCTCTAAATTGGAGAGACATCAATTTGATGGATGGACCACTCTGTCGATAAAGAACTGGCTGGACGGCCGCATGCAAAGAGTTGTGGTCAATGGCTCAATGTCCAGCTGGAGACCTGTAACGAGTGGTGTCCCTCAGGGATCAGTGTTGGGACCGATCTTGTTCAGTATCTTTGTCGCTGACATGGACAGTGGGATTGAGTGGGCCCTCAGCAAGTTTGCCGATGACACCAAGCTGTGTGGTTCGGTTGATACGCTGGAGGGAAGGAATGCCATCCAGAGAGACCTTGACACGCTTGTGAGGTGGGCTGATGCCAACCTCATGAGGTTTAACCATGACAAGTGCAAGGTCCTACACCTGGGTCAGAGCAATCCCAGGCACAGCTACAGGTTGGGCAAAGAAAAAATAAGATTCAGAGCAGCCCTGCAGAGAAGGACTTGGGGATGCTGGTCGATGAGAAAATTACCATGAGCCAGCTTCAGTGTGTGCTCACAGCCCAGAAAGCCAACAGTATCCTGGGCTGCATCAAAAGGAGTGTGACCAGCAGGTCAAAACAGGCGATTCTGCCCCTCTACTCTGCTCTTGTGAGACCTCACTTGGAGTATTGTGTGCAGTTCTGGTATCTTCAACATAAAAAGGACATGGAACTGTTCAAACAAGTCCAGAGAAAGGCCAAAAGGATGATCAGGGGACTGGAGCACCTCCCATATGAAGATAGGCTAAGAAAGTTGGGGCTGTTCAGCCTGGAGAAGAGAAGGCTGTGTGGAGACCTCACAGCAGCCTTCCAGTATCTGAAGGGAGCATATAGGGATGCTGGGGAGGGACTTTTCATTAGGGACTGTAGTGATAGGACAAGGGGTAATGGGTTAAAACTTAAACAGGGGAAGTTTAGATTGGATATAAGGAGGAAATTCTTTCCTGTTAGGGTGATGAGGCACTGGAATGGGTTGCCCAGGGAAGTTGTGAGTGCTCCATCCCTGGCAGTGTTCAAGGCCAGGTTGGATGAAGCCTTGGGTGAGATGGTTCAGTAGGAAGTGTCCCTGCCCATGGCAGGGGGTTTGGAACTAGGTGATCTTAAGCTCCTTTCCAACCCTAACTGTTCGATGATTTTAAGTTCCCAAAGTAGACATATACTAGAAAATATTGAGAATGTCTCACCAAATACAGGTATACTAAACCTCTACAGAAATTCAATGAATTCTAATGTAATTGACACTTCTCTCAACTCTCCAATAGTAAGTGGATGCCCTGGGTTCAGCTGTAGCAGTCATTTTTCTCAGTAGCTGGTACAGTGCTGTGTTTTTGACTTTCAGCCTGGGAACAGCGCTGATAACACCAATGGTTTTAGTTGCTGTATAGTAATTATTTAGTCTGACCAAGCACTTTCTGAGTTTCATACTCAGGAGGGGAGGAGGGGGAAGCTGGGAGGAAGCAGAGACAGGACACTTGACCCAAACTAACCAAAGAGGTATTCCATACCACAGCACATCATGTTCACTATATCATCTGGGGGCAGTTACCTGGAAGGGTTAGATTGCTGCTCAGGTCAGGCTGGGTATCAGTTGGTGGGTGGTGAGTGGTTGCATTCTCCTGTTATTTCCCTTATCATCATTTTTATTGGTGGCAGCAGTAGTGGTTTGTGTTATACCTTAGTTACTGGACTGTACTTATGTCAACCAGTGGGAGTTACATTCTTTTGATTCTCCTCCCGATCCCTTTGGGAGGTAAGGGGGGGAGGAAGGGAGGGGAGTGAGAGAGCAGCTGTGTGGCTGGGCTTAAACCACGACAGTGGAGGTAGTGAAAAGATGACAAGAGCAATGGATTAGTATCACAGAAGTTACATTACATCTAAGTGCTAAGACTCACAGCATAGTGTGTAAGCCACATAAACAACAGCTGAAGTTAGAACAAGATCTTGAGAGTAAAGAGAATAAAATGAAACTTAAGATCTACAACAGGCCGTCAGAGAAGCCAGAGCCAAAAAAGTGTCTCTATGGCAAAATCAAAAGTCATCATAATGGAGATAACTCCTTAGCAATACTTACACAATCTTCTTACAGGATGCCAAAGCACAGCAGAGTATGTCATTCTCTTCATGCCACTTGCACCTACATGAAATCAAGTTCAGGTTTATTTCAGAAGCATCAGCATTTTTAATCAACATTAATAGCTGAGTCTGGTCAGAAGAAACAGGAACAAACATTTAAGATTTTTGTCTCAGTGACCTTATAGTACCTTTACAATTTCACAGAGGACCAGTACTCAACAAGGAAGCTCTAAGTGGTTTATGAAGAGTTAAAAGGCATGCATAAAGGCAACCTGTTTCATCCTGAGGTGGGAGGAAAGAGAGGAAAGAGAACCCTGTAAGACAAAAGGGATTTAAAGGTAATAAATTAAAGTTTCACATTAATGTGAAACCGTTCCTTTTAGTATAAGCACTTCACTTGCCTCTCCACATGTTTGTTTTAAAATACATTTTCCCACTCTTCAGGTGTCCCTCCAGTGTAAAAATACTCATGGAAATGGAAAACTACCTGTCTATAAAAATATAGTGTGACAACTATTATCCCAATGGATCTTAAAATCCACCCTGTAAGGAGACTTCAAACAATAGCGTTTTCTTATTTTAATGATCTACTAAATTTTAAGATCAAATTATTGGTTCTTACAGTAGCAAAGTTAAAGCGTATTTCCATGACTAAACACAGCCCAAGCTAAATCCACCACAAGCTATATACCACTTAGTTGTACAATACAGAAGCACCTGAAGGCAGGAAGAGCTTTACTGTCCAAGACACATTAAAAATAAAAAAATTAAAAAAACAAAAAAACAAACCACACACAAAAAAAAACCCAAACAAAAAAAACTCACCAAAACCAAAACCAAGCAAAAAAAAAAAATCCAAAAAAAAGCAACACCTAAAAAAAAACCCACAAAAAACACCAAAAGCAAAACAAGAAAACAAACACACACACAGAAAAAATCCTACAAAGTAAATACAATTCCAGATATGTAACAAAGAACACTCATTCTGAAAGAAAAAAGACAAGATTGAACTTTGAACACTTAGGTTTGAGAACTTGATTTGCACCACTAGCAAATATATCTTGCCCTCATCACTGCAGCAGCATGAGGCATTTGATACATAACAGTAACAGGCAGGTCCCATCCAAGTTACACCTCTAAGAGTCTCAGTCTTACCACTTTTATGATTTCCAGTTAACCACCACAATATATTTTATTCCCATTTTGACACCCTCCTTTAAACTGGGGCTCAGGCTCAGCACTAAAAAGCACTTTACACTTCTTTTGGGAAAGAATATTCATTTCCAGTTGTACTCATAATGCAATAAGGATTCAGAAGCTTGCAGAACATTCCAACCTTGCAACTTACAAGCTGTACTGCAGGGCACCAGGACACACCAGGCTACTACATGCTTTCACAAAGAGCACAACATACCTGGTATTACTGGAAAAGTCCCACAGGAAGGCATCCAGTTCTCTACACACCCAAGTCTTGGATGGCTCCTTTTGGTATTTCTTCTGGTGCAGCTCTATTACCAGGTCCTCTACATCAAGGAGCTCCAGGTGGCTTTCAATGCCTATAGCTCAGAGAACACCCAGGTCAGAATGGAAGTCAGTGAAGGTAGAGTGGAAGGTGCCCCTGCCCACGGCATGGTGTTGGAGCTAGATCATCTTTAAGGTCCCTTCCAACCCAAACCATTCTGTGATTCTATGAATATTCTTCTTAGCTCACTTCTCAGTCTGTCCCTGTTCATTGTCGAGCCTCTTACCAAAGCACTGAAGATCTAGTAAAGCTTAAGAAGTTATCCTACCAGTGGTTTTACTAAAACCTAGCTTCTTAGAAAAGTGGGCCATCTTATATTCCCACAATTTCCCTCCACCTCAATAATAATGTTAATCTGCTTGCAGGCTAGCTCTCCTCAGAAGCTGTTAGAAACACATGGCAAAGCTATCTGCTCACCTTCACAATAATCTCACTGCCTCTAGTGCTCCTTTAAGTGGCTGAGCAAGAAAAGAGTGTATATATTCTCTAGATGTGCTCATTTAACCAGCAAGCTGCTCATGCTGCCATTTTACTATCACTGATGGGGAGGAAAAGAAGCAGCAGCACACAAAACAGTTCTAGGTACCAGTACCAGCTTCTATGAAACCTCTGAGACCCCAAGATTTTCGACAAATACAGTTGTCCACAAGTACATAATCTTTCTTTGGGGAGAAGGATAGAAGGGGGAGGCCAAAAATGATCCATTTCTCACCTGTGATGCTAGCCATTCGATTGAGACACCAGCTAATTCGAAACCTGTCATTAGACTAGAGGAAAGAAAATTTCAGCCACATTGAAGAAGTGCAGTATATAATTCTGACATCTGCAAGACTTGACTATGTCTGAAAAGGTCACCTCCAAAACAAAACTCAGTGTCTGTGGGACTGAATGTACACTCTTCCTGAAAATCATCTTGAAGAGGAACCAAATATCACAGAGGCTTTCCAACCAAACCCCAGGAGAAATTCTGGAAATTAAAGGTTAACACATAATACATTCCTTAAGTGCTCTATTTATTTTTTTTTTTAATGTGTATTTCTTCAGAGCTCCCTATATTTATGGATGGAGCCCAGGATCTTGACCCTCCCTGCCTTTTTAAGGATATTAGGCTTAAATAGAATCAAAAGATAATACAGCTACTATAAAGCTTAAAACAGCTCCGAGTCCTAACATTTAATTTTGCTCATTGGCAAATTAAACTTGAGCAAAAAATTAACATGTACAGTATTCTCATGTGGAAAGACAAAAACATCCCTTAAAAAAAAGTAGGTCTATTATTCAGCACAATCAATTTAGCATTGATCTTAAAAGCCCTTAACCCAAGTCAGAACAATGTTAAGAGACCAAGTGAAATGCTGACCAGTAGACCAGAGCCAGAAGTGCAGGCTGAAAATAAGAAGGCAGAAAATTAGGTCTTTGCTTTATGGAACTGGGAAGCTTTGGAAAAGAGTATCCTTTCCCATTCATGGGCACACTGACTAGGCTTTAGAGGGGGATCTTCCTAGTCATCCAACAAAAGTGAAATTACAGGTTTTGATCTAAAGCATCTTACTTTGACCTTGACCATACCCTGCAGTAAACGCGAGGCCAAACACCTCTGGCTGGGTGGACAAACTCAAGAAGTTCCCATAAGACAACCGCATAACAAGTACGTGGAAGATGAAATCCAGATATAGGGATCTTGTGAGTGGCATCACCTGGGTAGGACAAGGAAAAATTTACAAGTCCTGCTTCCTTAAATGATCAGAGCTCCCCCCCACTTTGTATCTTTTTATATACATACACGTATACACAAAAGCACACCTCCTGTGATCTACAGGCAGGGTCTCAGATTAAGCTATTAAAATCTGCTTCTTTCAGCAGAAGACTGGCGGGTGTGGGCTGTGAGCAAACATGCACACACCCCTTTTAAAAGCCCATTATCTAAGTGTTTGATATAGGAAAACATGGGCCAAGTTTGTTCCCTTTATACACAACAGGAGGAAATGTCCTAATAAAACAAGCTGGAATCTATAAACACTGAAGAATCACAAGGGAAAGAAGGCAGGCCAAGCCAGACAGAACAAAGTTAACAAATACTTTTGACTTTGTCAATACATGCAGAGCTGCAAACATAAGTTCTATATACAAACAAGTATCTTTGAGTTAACCAATTATGAATTAGCGCTTCATGCTGAAGATACACACATGGACTATCAAAGAAAGGATGCTCTACTCAGATAGCCTTGAAAGCTTTTGAAGCCATACAAGGTTGTCCCATTTAAGAACATATTGCAGTTACTATTAAATTAAAATAGAAAGACAGAATACAAATAACTGCCATTGAACAATTTTGGGTGTGTGCTCTGCCATTTGTGGGTACAGGAAACATAAAAGGTGAGCATGACAAGCTGCTCTGTCACTCCATTCTCTTTGAAATTTGTGAAGTGCCCAGCAGGAGAAACTGCAGGCTCAGAAGACATCTGGATACAGATGAGGTAAACAGAGTCTAAGCCTGTACACCTCTGCATACCGTTCTTTTTTTCCAGTGATACTCACTAGCAGCCTGGCAGTGGTACCGAAACCCACGTGGTGGTACTTCTGCAGAAGAGCAGGGGAGATGGAAAAAATAAACAACCATCATCCAACATCCACTATGAGAGACCCTTAACTCTGAGCTAGGCACCACAGTTTCATGTACAGAAAGGAACAACTTAACCTTCCCTTACGGCCTTGCGCAAGTGCCACAACTATTTTTGCAAAAAGTTCTTTTGAATTATATGCATTAAAAAAAAACAAGTATATTGTATAGTGTGTGTGTTTAGGTCAAATCAAGACAAACATTCACTGCCATGAAGTATAAAGCACAAACATCTGAATGTCCTCCTGGATTTATTTTACACTTTCTGCAGCTTCCTACATTCCTGACGCTTAAGTCCATGTCTTCAGGAACAACCAGCACAGCTCTGATATTTTAAGAAGTCCAACCCTTTCACTTACAATCAAAGAATAAAGCCTTTCTTAATACCAGAAATCTAATCTGGGCAGTAGTAACTGACATTGGAAAAACCTCCCTCTCACCCCAAAGCAACATAAGCTACATCTTGTCTCCCTTCCTTTGAGCTCACCTGGCTCTATGAAGTGATGGAAATCAGCCATTATGCCATCCTGCAGGGAGTACTTGACGCACCCAATCTCACAAGGCAGGAAGCGCTGTTCACAGTGGGATGGCAGCTTGCCATGGCTGTAAATGTTCAGGAAGTAGAAAATGTCTACAAGTACAGCTGAAAGGGAAAAAAAATAAATTCAAAAGAGCCACCAAAAGTTGCAGCAAGCCATCCTGGCCACGCCTCATCCAGCAACAGTTTCTGTGTGCTTTCTTACACAAGTGTACAAAAGAGGGTAATAACCAAGTAAAACACACAGCTCTTCCTCTGTATTGGAGGCAAGGTAACTAATACTTATGCAAGAGTCAGGCATCTTGACAGCTCTGGTGTATCTTCCATAGATGCTCATGTGCGTAGCAACAGGGTCAGAATAAAAATTAAAATAAATAAAAGCACTTAAAATTAGACCACAAACCAACAAGAACATTGAGAGGCCTGGAATCCTACTATTGCTTTTCATGACAGGTCTCTTCACCCTTTAGGAAAATCAGGTTGGGGGGGGGGGGGGGGGAACCAAACCAAAAACCAACCCAATCATAAACTACTAAGCTTCACAAGCCCAATTCAGTAACTTACACAAGTCAAATGAGCTGATAATATTCTGGGGTAGGAGGAGATAAGAAACCTGCCAATTAAAAAGACTGCTTCTCCTCTGCCAAAAAAGCTCCCAAAGGCAACAGCAAGAACACCCAAGGCAAATGTTAATAAATAAATTTGTTTACTAATTTAAAGAGCATCCAAATATGAAAAATATTTCACAATAGACCTTAATCTTTATGAGCATCACCGAGCATTCTCATTCAAATTTAAGGTAGCTGTTTAATCCTTATGCTTAAACTCTTATCTCTCATCAAAAAATCCTACATTTCTGTCCTGAGTTCAGCACTACTAGTCATTTTTATCCTTCTTAGTGCTGTGTTTTCAACTTCAGCCTGGGAACAGTACTGATAACATACTGATGTTTTTAGTTGTTGCTAAGTAGTGCTTACTCTGATTAAGGACTTTTCAGTCTCAAGCTCTGCCAGTGAGGAAGGACGCAAGAAGCCAGGAGGAAGCAGAGAAAGGACACCTGACCCAAACTAGCCAAAGGGGTATTCCATACCACAGCACATCATGCCCAGTACAGAAACTGAGGGGAGTCACCCAAAAGGCCCAGATTACTGCTCGGGTTGGGCTGCGTATCACTCAGTGGGTGAGGAGCAATTGTATTCTTTCCCTTTGTTATTTCCCTTATTATTATTGGTGGTAGCAGATTTGTATTATACTTTGGTTACTGGACTGTTCTTACCTCAACCCGTGGGATTTACATTACTGCGATTCTCCTCCCCAGCCCTCTGGGAGTGGGAGGAAGAAGTGGGCGGAGCAAGCAATTAGCTGTGTGGTTCTGAGTTCCTGGCTGCATTTAAACCACGACAATTTCCTACTGAATAATAGAGATCTGCAACTGATTTTACACAGAAACAATGCTGTATAGATGCCTGACTTTATGCCACTGAACACCAGCTATCCTAAGCTTGAATGCCAGTGCTCTCTCACATGGGTCTTAAACTTCACAAGCTGTAGGGTCATAGGAAAGATAGCTCTCCTACCTGAGCCTGAACTGCTTTCCTGTGAAAAAAAGTCATATAGCTACAGGGAACCATACAGGACTTCTATAAAAAAATATTAAGGAGTAGCATCATAAAATGCATCTTGGTTACCCTTTATCATTGTACCTCTCATTCAGTTTTAAAGATCAATTGTGCCAGCTCAAGCCATGACCAACCTGATCAGATCTGCATCACAGTGACAGGGGAGCATGACCTCTGGCACAGAGGCTGCTAACAGGTAATACACTTTTTATGGAGCTCTTTCATGCCCCTCCATAACCACGACAACAGGAAAACAGTTCATAGACTTCCTGGGTAAAAGGCTTGAGCTGAGTCTTAACCACACAGCAGATACACCTTATATGAACTGGTTGTTTGACTTACCTTGTAAGCATTAGCATTTATCATTTTTCAGATTAATGTAACATTAACTGAGGAAAAGACTACACATATGTTCATTACTTAGTTCTAATTAAAACGTCCATTTGAAAGGATGGTAACAGATAAAAACGGTTTCATTTTCATGAGTTCTTTCAACATGGAAGCAAGCCAGGATGTTATAAAAGCACTGACAAGGTACATATCCCCTCTTCTAGTCTCCCAAAGAGGCCAGGTCATGATTTTACTTAATACCTCTACCATACAAATTTTGAACTCTGGTATCTAACAACTCTTCACCCTTTAATACAGTTACAAGTATAGGCACAGGTTGTACAATAGGTACAACTTGGATTAGGCTTCGTAAGTAACAAACTTCTATTAGGAGTTGAAGAATTATCTTTTTCTTAAAAGCCTTTAAATAACTGTAAAGAAATCATTAGTGGCTATACTCCCATCAAGCTAAAAAACAGAGGCTAGAATTACTTCAGGAGTGGGAGATGGAGCAGGGACAGACACATTTATTTGCACTGACTTCCCTTGGTACTACAAAATGCCTTTTTACAACAGTAGACCATTAGTTCAAAACAAACAGCTGACACAGACGGTTACTGGCAAAATGTAAATAGCCTTCGTATAGGTACCATTGAGAGTATCTACGAAGGGCAAGCTTTAATCTATCAGGATTAACTGCTTTAAGATTACTATACCCTGATCATTCTTCCAAGACATAACAGAGGCATCTGGAAAAGTCACACAGGGCATCTTTGTGGTGGGACAAGCAGGAACCGGAAGAGCCAGGTTACATGTCTGAAAAAGATTTAAAAGTTAATAATAAATAATCAAGACTCCTAGCACCTCATAAAGTCCTTCACCTCCTTATATTAGAGAAAAATATAGCATCCACTAACAGCTATGATTAAGTGGAACGGTCTGCAGTTTATATGTAAGCTGTAGACCAGGAAAGCAAGATTTCTCATCTAACAAAAACTGAGATACCTTAGTACCTCAGTCAACTCACTACAGCCAGAAAGAAAAATGTAATTCCAGGGGAAGGGCAGGAAAGAAGGAAGATTTTGTTGGTTCAACCACTTATCACAGGCAAGGGGCTTTTCAAAGTACAATTTCAAATTTTTTTCCATCAGGTTTATGAAAAACTTTGGCACATGAAAGTTGTCTTTGCTAGGAATCAAAATCAATGGAAAGCTGGTAAAACCTGGAGGAAGTCATCAGATTGCTCCAGCACAGAACAAGTATAAGGGGCACATATGCCCATGAAGCACTGCAAATCCGTGTATGAACAATCAGCTTTTAAGAGGACAGGAACGGATACGAGGCAGGCACAAAGAATTCAATTCAAGACCCCAACTGGTAATAACATCCACATCTAGGTACACTAATTTCAGATGACCACCTCAAAGTTTGTTGATTATCAGTTCGAACTATAAACAAACAAGCAAACAAAAAAAAAAGACAAAATTAGTCTCATTCAAGTAAGCTTAAGTCTTCTCCGAAAGATGACCAACACCTTTCACTGCACAAAATAACTGTGGCCATTTACGTATAAGGGTGTGATTAATATACTGTGATCACATACAATCTTAACACATGCATACTTCCGTATTTCCACTGACCAGCAGTAAGGATGATGGTCTTTGTTTTGGTAAAGTAATTATTTCTTTCCATGATTATAGCTTCCTAAAATGCTACAACTTGTGGAAGGAAATACAGAAGCCTCCATTTATGGTTATTGGTTATCATTTCATGTATCTCCCATTTTTTAAAATGGGGCTTCATTAATTACATACCCCTAGCACACTAAGTCACACAGTGTAAGTCATGTTTTAAACAGCTCTTTTCCATCCAGGCAGGCCCCCAGAATCTGAAAACATGGCCTGACATCTCCCATCTAGTCTAGAATGATTAATTTGACTAATCCATTTACTAGTTAATCCAAATGACAATCATCCTGTCATGCTTTTAGTATCATATAAGCGTTTTAAAGTCCCAAACTTTGCCATCACTGGTAATTCATTATTAGTATTAAGCAACATGGGAGGAAGAACTAATTGCAATATTATCTATTTACTCAACTGCACTCTCTGCTTTGACACACAAGGTTTTAGACTGTCAACCAAGACTAGAATAGAGTGAGGTTTCTGACCTCACATAGCTCAAACTCACACACCTTTTAAGGACAGTAAATAGTAGAAAGGCTCTGTTTAGTACTCCCTCACCACAGCCTAACAACCTGTTACTTCTACATTGTAAGACTTTGTCCTCCACCATAGTCTTACTGTTCTCTTCATAATCAAACCAACCTTAAAATAATGGAAACATATAATCAATCTTTTTGTGCATAGCAACATTTCATTGACCTGATCCACCACAGAGACAATCAAGAATGCCAAATCTGCTGCACACGGTTTCAGACTGTCAGACAAGAACAGCCTAAATTAAGGACATCCATGAAGCAAAAGCAGCATGAACCTATGACCAGAGTCATACTGATTTACAGTATTCTAAATCAATTAAGAAACCCTGACATTGCATGTCAGCCACTGCAAAATATCACGAAAGATAAAACCAAGTTGTTAAAGAACTACATTTTACTTGATAAAAGAGCCCAAAGGAACAAGCTGTGCTTGTTTAAAATGGTATAGAATATCCTCACCTTCAATTCAAACCAGAACATTTTTCTGCATAACCTTCATAACAATACGGATTACCAGAGCATCCATAATCTTCTGAGACTGAAGGCTATGGACAGCAGGTCTTCCACAGCATCATAGCAGACCAAACCCCAACCCCACTCACTCCCCCTCTTATTTAGCTACATTGCAGGGTGTTCCTTTCTTAGCATTTACCTCTTTCACTGTCTCCTGAGAACATCTCTTTCCACTCAATTTACAAGCTTTCTCTGCATATGCCAGCTTTTCTTCCTTAGTCAGCATCTTCAAGGAAAACAAATTGGTAGAAAAGGTTTTTACTGTTTCCTTCTAGCAGTCCCACAAACAAACAAAAAAAAAAATCCAACTACTAACACTGACCCAACCAGTGGCAAGTAGCAGCTTTCTCTCTAACAAAGCCATAAGCTTTGGTTTGAAACACCTAGCAAGCATATGCCTCTTAAGCATTTTCAGGTGAGGGCAAACTAGCCCTCCTCCACCACAAACAATGCATCTTCTGAAACTCCTCATTCCAGCCAGGGATGCCAGTATCTACAACAGAAAGCTGTGCTTCCCCCTGCACCCCTGCGGCTGAGGGGAAGCCAGCTAAATTTACTTCCAAGAAAGGCAATTTTGCCCCCCACACAGCCTATGCAGTAGTACCATAACACATCTCTATCTTATATGATGGGTGCTGCTTCTGCACCAGCAAGAGGCAGGTGAGCTACTACTTAACCCACAGTCCCTGCACACCACACCCAGAGCAGAACCCTTCTGCAGGCCTTTCACTGCCCTCGTTGCCATCAAGCTGCATTAACACTAAGCCGTTCCCCTCACCGCCCAAGCCTGGGAGCAATAGGGGATGGCGTCGATGACACAGGTCACGGGCAGCCTACGCCGCTGCAGCTCGGGCAGCTGTTCAGTCACGAAGAAGCAGTAGGGGCTGACAATGCCCTTACGGCGTGGCATGGAGCAGCTGCGTTCCGCTTGCCTCTGCCCCCGCCAGGCCACGGCTGACTCGCAGTCCGCCTCCCTACAGGGGGACTCTTAAGAAAGCACCGCCGGGGAGGAGCAAGGCATGTGCCCGCCCTCAGCTTTTGGCGGCAAAGGGAGGGAAACTGTTACATGGAGTTCTTCCCGCCCACCCCTGAGGGCTTCGCTGTTAGCCTGAGGGTGATGAGTAGGAGGGCGTGGTGGGGTTGTTTGGGTTTTGGTGTCGGATTTTTGTCGTTGTTCGTTTTGGGTGTGTTTGTTTTCTTATTTTTTAAATGCTCTTTGGGTGCTGAAGGATGAGAAATACCCAATGGGAGCTTGTACCAAGTTCTCACAGACATACACAATGCAGGGTCCCCAGCCTCATAAAAATGGCAGTATACTGATTTTTCAAAGTAAAAGGGTCACACCCCTCGATATCCTCTCAATCTGAATAATGCTATGTGTTAAATTTAGTAAAATCCTTACAAACAGTGACTAAATTCATTTATGCAGGTAGATATATTCATAAAATCACACACTGGTTTGGGTTGGAAGTGACCTTAAAGCTCACCCAGTTTCAGCCCAAAGGAGGTAGCTGTTGTTCAAGCTTGTATCTTTTGCTTAGCTAATTATGTTTGTCACTGGTGGAACTGCTGGTAAGGTTAGATCAGATTCTTCTTGCATCTCACTTGCAGCTGGTTTCTCTGTGGGTTAAAAATGCTGGCACTGTCTTACGGAGGCTATTCTGTCTTGCTCAAATCTAGTAAAACAGTTTGGTTTATGTTTGTGAACCACTGACTAAATTTGCCATTAAACATAAAGTAGAGATCAATGGCACAGCTACAGGTTGGGTAAAGAAGAGATTCAGAGCAGCCCTGCAGAGAAGGACTTGGGGGTGCTGATCGATGAGAAAATGAACATGAGCCGGCTTCAGTGTGTGCTCATAGCCCAGAAAGCCAACAGTATCCTGGGCTGCATCAAAAGGAGTGTGACCAGCAGTTTGAAGGAGATGATCCTGCCCCTCTACTCTGCTCTTGTGAGACCTCACTTGGAGTATTGTGTGCAGTTCTGGTGTCCTCAACATAAAAAGGACATGGATCTGTTGGAACAAGTCCAGAGGAGGGCCACGAGGATGATCAGGGAACTGGAGCACCTCCTGTATGAAGAGAGGCTGAGAAAGTTGGGGCTGTTCAGCCTGGAGAAGAGAAGGCTGCGTGGAGACCTCATAGCAGCCTTCCAGTATCTGAAGGGGGCCTATAGGGATGCTGGGGAGGGACTTTTCATTAGGGACTGTAGTGATAGGACAAGGGGTAATGGGTTAAAACTTAAACAGGGGAAGTTTAGATTGGATATAAGGAGGAAATTCTTTCCTGTTAGGGTGGTGAGGCACTGGAATAGGTTGCCCAGGGAGGTTGTGAATGCTCCATCCCTGGCAGTGTTCAAGGCCAGGTTGGATGAGGCCTTGGGTGATATGGTTTAGTGTGAGGTGTCCCTGCCCATGGCAGGGGGGTTGGAACTTGACGATCTTAAGGTCCTTTCCAAATGCTAACTATTCTATGATTCTGTGACATTGCTGAAAATGTAGAAAATTGTAATGTAAACTCAATGAGAACAGGGAAGGATTTTTAAAGTCGCTCGTAAAAAATCATTCATATTCTGGTCCAGTTCCTGATGCATTAATGCTAAATCTCTTGAGGGGACACTGCAAAAAATAACTTTTATCTTGTCAGCACAAACTTCTGCTCAGAGTCTAGCTTTTCAGGCAGAAAGGCCAGTATTTACTCTTACATTTCTCTAAGAGTTGTTGCTAGGAGTGCATCTGTGTACATTTGTTTTACTTTCCTTCACACCATGTTCTCTTCTCTCCTTTGCAGCTTTGAGACCCCGCGTTCAGCAGCCGTTCCTTTTAAAGAAATTTAGGTAATGTGTTCATCAACTGTTTGAAAAACATAATGCTCTAGTAATAGCTCTCCTAGGTCTAAAGGTACGGTTGGAAAATAAAATTCATAAGCAGCAGAGAGAGAAGGGATGCTTCTAGTGGGATTGGGGGCAGAGAGAAAACAGGGAACAGATCATCTTCAGATCACCATGTCATCAGCATTCTTCCCCAGGGCCCTGAGGAGACCCCCAGCGCCTCTGAAGGAACTTGTGTTTTAACTCTTTGATTCTCTGCTTCTCAACTTAGGTTGCAAAGGAGATCTTTGTACCATTTATGCCAATCTGTAAATAACTTTTGTAACACTGGGGTCATTCCAGCAGATAAAAGCAGTACTTATGTATTACTTTTTTTTTATTTAAGACACTTAATTAAATTATTTGATATGCCAACACTTAACTCCTAGGTACCTGGCCTTGGTGGAAAACAAGGACGTGGCTGTGGTAACCCAGACGTATGTGAGCCTTAAACTGGGTACTTCTTAGACATCTATGTTCTCAGGACTATCTGAGCATGCAAAGAAGGAAAAATTTAAGTGTGTAGTCAATTCTGACAGTACATGTGAGTTTTCAGTCTCAAGCTGCTGCTGAATGAAGGCTTTTTAAATTTCAGTACCATTTTTCAGAGTCTTGTTTTGGATCTGGCCCTAAGTAGGATGACCTGGGTAATTACAGGCTTTTCAGACTGACAGGAATCCCAGGCAAAAGAATAGAATCACTGATACAGGAGTTGCTTCAGTAATGAATTAATATAATGAATGCCAGTCAAGATGGGTTTGCAGAAAATAGATTGTCACATTTGTTTGTAATTGCATCAAAAAGATATTAAGTGTGGTTACTAAAGGTAATGCATTCAAACACATGAGGCATGTGACTTGACACACAATACTGAATCAAGGAATTACAAATATACAGGGACCATTCAGTCCCCAGTTAAAAGATTAGCTTAGGATGTCTCAAAATGTAGTTTTAAATGAGGAACTGTAACAGCGCCTGGGATGCTCTTTCCAGATCTGGTATTTGCGCAAGAATATAGAAAAATAACAAGTCTGTTGAACTTCCAGAGAGAATACTAAGGGTGCTTTGATAATACACTGTCGTTAACTCTGTTCAGAAATGCCTTAAGAAGGCCCTTTCATCTAGCTTAACAGTACTAGAAGATGAAGTTAGCTGAAATCAGGGGCAGGGTGAGGTCCCTTCCAACCCAAAGTATTCTGTGATTCTAGTTCTAACAGATATGCTGTAGTTCAAAAGGGATGTAGTGTGGCAAAGTGATGTGGCCTATTTTATTAAGAAAGCTGGATGTGACAATAACAAATACCCAGTTCCTGAATTCCAGCTCCCTGAAGGTTACTTATGCTGCCCCCAGTTTCTCTACAGCCAAACCCATAGAGGATTTAACAACTCATTATCTCCTTGGTTATCTGTAGATATGCAGTTTGTCTTATTCCTGTTCTTTGTATTTTTGCTTATGGTGACACACAGAAGAGCTGGGATAATTTACTTATGATCTTATGCTTATAGGATAACTTCACAAAACATTATTGCTGATGTGTACTTAGTGTTTTACTTAAAATTTCAGGTTTTTTCTAAAAGTGTAGCAAAGGGACTCTGATTTTTGGTGTATGAAAAAGAATCAAGAGCAGCACAGGATTTTATACAGAGGAGTGAACACTATAGAAAGATGCTGGGAGGATTTTTTGTTTTGGTTTCTGATGCTAAATTTATATTACAGAACTCAAGGTTCATTGGAATGAGAAAGTAAAATTTCTCAATTAAGTATTCTAAACATTTGGTACAAATGTCATGGTTAAGTTAAGAACAAAAGCAGTTTATGTACCTGTATCACTCACTCCTGACATTAATGGTAAGCAAAAGCTCTGCATTATTGTGCTATCAAATGTAGCCAGGCAGCTCAGAAAAAATAACATGCCCAGAGAGTGCATATATTTCAGCAATGTCTTCCTGTGACTCTATCAATGATTAATAAGAGATTTCAGTGTAACAAAGTAAACAAGGAAAAGTTTTAGTTAGTAGCTATTCTGAAGAGACTCAATGCTTAATAGGTACTGTAATATGCTGGTCACAGTACTAAATCAAAAGAGCAGTGTCTAATGGCTGAATCTAGTATGACATCCCAGAAAGCTGTTGAAATCACTGTTTCTATGGAAATTTCGACAAGGGAAATCTGGGGGGCTGAATGGATGTGCAAAAGTAGGCATGAAGAGAAGTATCTTAATGGAGTGTAAAAGGTTTTCAGGGATGTTGTTGCTAAGATGGGTCATTCAGAGTGAGGTGTTGGTGTAAATTATTCCAGCTGGTAATTTAAAAAGCTGATTCCACTTATCATGATAAGGTCATTTCCTTATCAACAGAGGAAATGACCACAAAAGACCCATGCTAGTAGATGAAAGGAAGGAGTGAAGTAGCAGGTAAGAGTCAGCAGCTGCTACAGCATGAACAAAAAGTGAGTTTGTGTCCCTATTGTTCACCTGAATTTGTTCATGAACACATTGCTTAGAGGGGAACTGATCCAGATAGAGCCACAGTATCATTTATATCAAACAGTGCTGTAGCATGGTATGTTTCCAGTTCAGTCTGGGGATAAATTATGCAGAACAGGCACAGGGAATTTGGCTGTTTGGGTTATCAAGTGACTGAGGGAGACAAAGGTTGAAGTCTACCGGTGTGCTGTTTTCAAGGGACAGTGAATCTCTGTTGGGCTGTGGCTTGAAGCAATCTGGCTAATTGCACAGAAATTTACCCACCCTTTGAAGGTGAAACTGGGCTAACTGCAGCCCTCTAACTAGTGAAAAGACAACATCCCAGCATTAACTATTAAGCCAGCTCAGATGTTGCAATGCTCAGATCAAAGGTCTAGAGAGATCTGGAACATCTATTCAGGGCTCAGGCATCCATCATATCTGCATATATACAAAGGACAGATCACATTAAGTGAAAAAGAACCGTACAGTGAGTTTGAGTATGAAAATTTCAAAGCAGCTATAAATCCAGTGTTACAGGCAAAACAATGGTGCTTCCTTCTATTTAAAATCTTTCCTTCCTTTGTTGTGAGTCAAAAGTTTAGCAAAACTGATGTATGCCAACTTTATTTGCAAAAGCTAGAGTAGAGTAAAAAAACCAACCAAACCACGATAGGAGTCGCTAACAATAGTGACGCACACGGGATTGTACTGCTCCCAGTCAGATCATATCAACATCAGCACTGTCGCAGGAAACTCTGGATCAGGTCCTGGCCAATTAAGCTGCAGAAGGTCAAGGCACCGGGATTTCACTTGAAGCTTTGAGGGTTGTCAGGAAAAATAGTTATGGGAAAGAGAGAAAAATAGCTTTGTGTTCACCTTTCAGGAGTCAGCCCTTACAAATCTTCATGTATTACAGCCTATAGATCTGTAACAGTGGTGAGGCATGCCCTCAACTGATGCAAAGGATCACAGCTCCATCCGAGTTGTGTTTCTGGAAGTTGAAACTGTGGCCCTAACATGAGTTTCTGCTGTGTTTTCCACCTGCAAGTACGCACAGAGGCAGTGGGGTGTTAGATCACTATGTGCTGAAGGAGATAGCTCTCTGTGCTGTTGTGTATATACATTCTTCAGCATAACAGGGTCTTGGTTCTTAATAGTGGCTTTTTGCCAGTGCTGCAAAACAGTTAAATTCATCATGTATTAGGTTATAGGAACACCAGGACACTGATTGGGGTGTAGGGTTTTGGTTTCTTTCTTTTTTCTTTTTTTTTTTTTTAAAGCAATGTTTAATAAAAACAGACTTCTATGTGAAAAGTATTTTAAAATGACATTGAGTAGCACTGAATAAAACACTTAAACCCAGACTTACTGCCTAGGGATTATCTCCTTGCTTAATTCCACTTTAACGCTATTAACAGAGGGACTGCAACTGTTCAAAAACAAGTAAAATGTTTCAACACATCTTTTATCATAGCAAACATGTTTTGCTTTTTCACTCAGAAATTATTGATCTATTTTTATTCATGCTTTGGAAATAAGCTTATCTTGCCTGTAGAGAGCTTCAGTCTGAAAGGCAAAATTATGAGGGATCTACACAGAGTCAGGAAATACTGGCTAGAATGCCAGTGGCTTGTTCAGTTTTACTTCCAGTACCCCTGTGCTGTACCTCTTTCACGGACACCCCCTTGTCGTGGGGAAAGAGCTTGCGTGCCCTTGTGAAGTTGGGAGTTATGCTGGTGGTGGCTTATGCTTCTGGTAGGGTCTCCCATGCCAGTCAGCTCTCAAATGAAGGGTCAGACAAAGTGTGTCCATGGGCAGGATGGGCTCACTAGCCTTCAGGCAACCATCCTAGGAGAAGGACAACTCCAACTTCAAACCCGGGCAGATGGAGCTCGTGTAGCCCTGTAAGGCCATCCATCTAAGAGAAGGATACTCTAATTAAACCTACGACCTGAGGACTTTGCTGTCACCGTCCAAGCTCGCTAGGCCCTGGCAGATAAACCTCAGGTGTAAAGGGTGAGGCCAGTTCTGCGCACGCTGTGCCTCACCTAAAATAAATCCACTGCACAGGCCTGAAGGGTTTACCCACACTTGCAAAGCCCTGTAGTGACAGTCGAGGGACGAAACGGCAGGTGATAAGGTGCACTGGAAGTCGCAGACCCAACCCTGCATGCAGGCGGTTCAGGACATTGGTCGCTCAAGTCTGACCCAGGAGATGACAGTCTTGTTCGGCAGCATCCTGAATGACCAAGCAGCCTTTTTCAAGGACAGCACTGCTTGCTCCATATGGAGAGAGGCCTAGAAAAGGTGGCCTAACCAAAGCTCATCTCCCCCTCCACCTGGTTGGCTAGCCGCGGCCAACGGGCATCTTCTATTGCAGTCAATTAAAGACAAAGAGACAAAGGCATACACCTGCCTCCAAAGGTGTGTCCAGATTGACACTCGCATGTTGGAACATCAGAACCATGCTTGATACAGTGAACAGTGGGCGTCCTGAGCGCCGTTCTGCGCTAATTGCCCATGAATTGTCATGACTTAACATCGATATCGCTGCTCTCAGTGAAGTTCGCCTTCATGAGGAAGGTAGCCTCAAAGAACATGGTGCTGGCTATACACTCTACTGGTCAGGCAAACCCAAAACTGAAAGTCATCTTTCTGGAGTCGGCTTCATGATTAAAAACTCCTCACCGGTAGCCGCAAGAGAGGTGCCCCAAAGAAGAGATATAAGGACTCCCTGAAACAATACCTTAGCCTTGGCCATATTGACTACCATCAGTGGTCCACCTTGGCCTCCAATCGGGAGACTTGGAGGCACACCATACATAATGCCGCTGACTCCTCTGAGAGCTCACGAAGAACTAGTCTCGAGGAGAAAAGACAACGCAGGAAGAATCGTGTTCCACCTGTTCCACCCAAGGAGACCTTCTGCTGTGCTTTTTGTAGCCGGATTTGCCTATCCCACACTGGCCTTCTTAGTCATCAGCGCACTTGTAGTAAGCGTGGGTAAAAGCCCTTCCCAAATCTTCGTTCGTGAAGTCAAGCCATGATGATGACCCCTGTGCACCCTGCCTTCACTCTGGGGCCCAGCTTTGCGATAAAAAAAAACAATCATAGAATAGTTAGGGTTGGAAGAATGTTAAGGTTGCTTATGTTCTTTGGCAGATTACAGATGAGAAGCTGAAGACTACTCCCACCTCTCAAGGGGCTCACTGATGCCTGCAGAATCCAAACACCAGCCCAATGCCTGAAAACAAAATGCCAGAAGATGAACAACATCTGTGCATGTTGTGCTGGATGCTCTGAATGGTGGGTGCCATGCTGGAAAGTGCTTCTCTGGTGCTGAGCCACTGCAGAGCATGTTGCTATTTAGCCAGCTCTAGGCCTATGGACGATTCCACAGACTTATTTTCCTTTCATAGGAAGTTTAGGTTTTAAGTGTAGTATGTGTGTATATGTGTGTCCACTGTGGCCAGGACCATTTCATTTCACCGCCACATCCATCTTTTTAAAAGTCATCTTCTTCAGCTGTGCTCTTCATACAAAAATACTTCCACCCCCTTCCAGTGTCATGGTGGCATGAAAATTTAACCCCCCACAAGTTGGCTGTCCATCGTTAACAGCCAGAATATCTCCTTCTCATCTAAAATTATATCATTATAAATGGGTTGGGTTTGAATCATAGCATCATAGAATCAGTTCGGTTGGAAAGGACCTTAAGATCATCTAGTTCCAGCCCTCCTGCCACAGGCAAGGCCACTGTCCACTACACCAGGTTGCTCAAAGCCATATCTTAATCTAAAATTACAGTAATTAGTTGCATCAGTGCCCATGCTGAAAGTGGAAACCCCAGGGAAATTCCGAATTGGAACAGTCTGCATTCATTTCCGGAGGCATACATTTGTTAAAGTCGGGGAGGACAGATGACCGCAGTGGACATTTTCCAGAGTTCACTAATGAAGTTGTAAACCAGGATGGGGCAGAAGCGAGGGGCCTGAAGGAGCTGCAGAGAAACGTGCCGATGTGCCCCCGCAAGCCGAGAAGAGCTCCGGCCGCCCCCCGGCAGCACCTGACAATCGCAGCGCGCCTTTCCCAGGGGAAGCGCGGTAAGAAAGCAGTTCCGAGAAACCTCCCCCCGCCCGGGCAGCGGCGGGGAAGGCCTTGACAAGTACCCCCCCCGCAGCCGCAGGGGAGGAGCGGAAGCACACGGCTCGACCCCTCGCAGCCAGCCCGGCCGGCTCTGAGGGGAGGAGGCGGAGGGCGCGCCTGCCAGGACCGCCCCCTGGGCCTCTCCCACCGCCTCTCGGCGTGATTGTGCCCGCCCTTCCGCGCCACCAGCCCGCGCATGCCGCCCGCCCGGGCCAGCGGGAAGATGGATGGGCACGTCCTGGGCTGGATCGTCCTCCTGTGGCTCGCAGGTAGGACGGGGGGCTGCCGGGCGCGGGTGTCCCAGTGGCCCCGACGTGCCTTGTGCCGTGTCTTGCCCGGCGCGCTCTACGGCTTTCTCTAGGATGAGAACGGGAGGTTTGGGGATGTGCCGCGGCAGATTGTGGAGGGAGCCGGCCGGGGGGCTTTTCGGAGGCGTCCCGTCGTGCAGTTTGTGGGCACTTCGCGGAGAGCGCTGGATTCGCTGGGGACGGGAGGAGGCAGCCGGCGCCTCCTGCCCGGGCGGAGGAGGACGGGTCCGCGGGGCACCGACGTTGCTGTCCGCGAGGGGCGGTTGGGTCAGTGTTTACCGCGGCGCCAAGGGAGAGAGGAGCGCTCTGTGGCTGGGAGGGTGGGAACCAGCCCGGGGAGGAAGCAGGAGAGCAGGGGGAGGCTGGAGCGTTCTCGGCTGCGGTGCAGGGGGAATGGCGACAGCCCTCTGCTGTCACGCCGGGCCGGCAACAATTACAGGAACTTCTCCTTTCCCGGTGTCCTGGACGCGCACTCCGTCTAACACAGGTGTGAGAGGAGGGGGCTGCCAGGGAGGGGCAGAATCCGGCTGTGCCAATGATGGTGTAGTATGCACAGAATAGGCCTTTGAGCGCAGGACGGGACTGCCGCTCGATAGCGCAGCTTGCCGGCCACCTCCTGCCCGGCTGGCTCCCTAAGAGGTCGGGCAAGCCCTTCCTA
The DNA here is from genome assembly GCF_033783945.1 of Neopsephotus bourkii. Classification (NCBI taxonomy): domain Eukaryota; kingdom Metazoa; phylum Chordata; class Aves; order Psittaciformes; family Psittacidae; genus Neopsephotus; species Neopsephotus bourkii. Next base: position 385,775 of record NW_026901923.1, read on the forward strand.
AGCAAGGAGGAGGGGAGAGGGAACAAGCTGAAAAGGGGCTGTATATAAAAACTGGATAACAAGGGGAAGAGAGGGTAGGGTTTACGGCAGAGTAAGAGAGGCAGGACAGGCGGGAATCGGGGAGAAACAGGATCTGCTCACTCCTGTGAGCTGGTGCAGCACCCAGGCACAGGCAGGAGCATTCCTTAGGAAAAGCTTCAGCAGGCTGGTTTTAGGCAGGCAGGTTACAGGCTGAAAGAAGCAGCAGACACACTTGGATTAAGTGGCATTTATTTCCTACCACCATCAGTGTATCCCACAAAACCAAAACCAACCAAACAAAAAACCCCAACAAAAAATAAAAAAAAAATAAAAAAAAAATCGTTCAGCCTTTTTCCTCTTCCTATTCAGATTTAGGATTCACAAGCAGTAAATTCGGCTCTTAGTCATAACACCTCTCTCCCACCACCCACCTACCACTTTCCTTGCTTTTGCACTCTGAGTCATCTTCAACACCAGTGCCTGCCTACTGCTCCCTTCCAGGGTTTCATGGCCTCATCTGGGGCTTTGGCAGCTCCCAGCTCATTCTTCCTTGTCTCTCTCCCTGCCTCCCTTCCTGCCATTTGGCTGCTTGCAAACATATCCCACTTCACTGAGTTGGTCTGTAGTCCAGCCCATCCACAGCTACCACTCTTTTCCTGCTAGCCATAGTGGTATGCTGATAAATAACATGGGGGACTGATAGGAGGAGTACAGGGTAAAGATAAAGTTGACATTACATTCCTCCCTCTTTTTAAAGAGCTTCGTTATCTGGACATTTCAGGACTTTTCCATCAAGCTGAAAGGCTGGGCTGTTGACACCTTTCTCCCTCCATTAAAAGTAGTTAATGATTACTGGCAGCTACCGCTCTTTGAAGCATGCAGAGAGAGGTACCGCTGCAGTAGGAAAACCTTCCAGTTTCCTCTAGTCCTGGGCTTGGAGACGGATCTGCCAGCTGCTGGTGCTGTCAGCCGCAGGCAGGCAAGGGCTTCTGGCAGGCAACAGGTGAGCTGCAGCCGTGTGCTGAGAGATGGAGGCAGCCAATATCCGCTTGCTGCCCTCCAGCCTCTTCCCGCTGCCGCACAGCGATGGAGCCCACGCTGCTGTCCTCTTCCATGGCTGGGAGAAAGCAAACAAGTAAAGGTGTGAGTGTGAGCGTCTGTGTGTGTGCACAGAAAAGGGAGAGAGGCTAGCAAACATGGATTTAAGGTTTTCCTCTCCACAGTGACTGTGCAAAGGAATGAAAGGTCTGCAGTAAGGTAAGGAGGCCTAATCCAGCCCGAGTGGTACACTCCTCTGGGAAAGAGAAGTGGGGGCTGGGAAATGCAGGGGCCAGAGTAAGACAGAGTAGAAAATGGGGAGGAAGCAGGGAAACAAAAGGCAGCAAGAAAGAGGCTCTTGCCCCCTTCTCTCCCCTCCTCACTCTTTGAGGTGGACTGAGAAATGTCTAACAAGCACTCACAGTTCCTTTCCTCCTAGCAGGAATTCTTCTCAGTTCTTTGTCTTTAATTTTTGGTTTCTGCATTTATCTTTTGTTTGGTTTCGTGCATTGTGACTTCTTACCAGAATTTCAAAAAAATCTGTGTGAGGTAACAGTGGTTTTGGTTTGGCTTCTCATCCTCTTGCCCTGCTTTCCCACGTGCCTAAAGCTGGTGCTTGAGTAACAACAGCAAAGGGGTGGTCACCCTTTATTCCTTCCTGTGGAGTGACACGGGTTTAAGTATGTGTGGGACTGTGTTCTCATTCTAGAAAAAGAAGGTACAATTTGCCAAGTATCCTTAAGCTCCTGTACAAAGCTGGTTCTTGTAAATCACAAACTGCATCTTGATTCTGGAATGAATCCTCCCCTCTTATTTACCATTATTCGTATGAATGCTGCAATTCCTTATGATTTAAAACTAGAGAGAAGTGAAGACTGAGCTCCAGTTTTACCTATAGAACAAGCAGAGCACATTTTTTTTTCTGGTTCATGACTCAGGATAAGCTTGGAAAGGTGACCCTTAGAAGACTGTCCACATTAAAATGTGATCTCTTCCTGTTAAGCAGTTTTTTATCAATGCAATGGTATACTACAAAGGTGGGTAGATTTACCTTTGCTTTCCCAGCCACAGTTTAGGAGAGCGGGCAGAGGGAGCAAGCTGGAGCACGGTTGTGCTTGCTGTTTGCTGGCCAGCAGAACAGACTTCTTGGGAAACGGATGGACTGTTTTATCTGCCTTGAGTTAAAGTGTTCATTAGACTTCCTTGACTGGCTGCACACAGCATGTAACTGGGAAGAAATCTCATACTTTTTTCACTTTTTATTCCTTTGAGATCACCTTGAGCAGGACTGCCAGCAGTGGGAGTCCCAGTGCTATCCCAAAGACAGGCTTGGTACTATACAAGGCTTGGAGAGACTCTCCCCATTTCTTTCTCAAAAGTTAGTGGTGACCAGTTGCTCAGTGATAGTTTTGGGAGTGATTTCTGGGATGCTGAACCAAGTCTGTAAGCGAGGAGCCACTTGACAATTCTAACACCATTCAGACAATGACATTCTAACAGCTTTTCAGACAAGGTGGATTTGATCTGGTGGCCAAAGCTGAGATAATTCACCTGAAAGCATCCAGGGTGACTTTTGTGAATGTGTGAAAGGGGCAGGTGGTTAAAGAGTGTAATGAGCGCAAGAAAGCTGGTGTAGAGGCCCCAATACCTAGGAAAGCCTGTGGAATGTCCTGAGCTCTTGGGGAAGCCCTTACACAGTTTCTGACATTTCAGGGCTGTGTACCTCCTTAGAGAAGTCAGGAGCATGCAGGACAGCATCACAGAGAATGGGGAGAGCAAAAAAAAGCCTGCTGCAGTCAGTTTGAAGTCTGGGCCATGTCCTACATGGAGTGTTCTGTTTTGAGGTTCTGTGCTGTGAGTGCTGGGTGTGCAAGGTTGTGCTTTTGTCTGTGTGCTTTGGTTTTGCTCCTTTCCAGGTTAAGCAGGTATGGAGCTGAAATTTTCGGTTTTGCTATGGAGCTGTAAAAAGCAGTGCCATGCTTTCACCTCAGCTGCTGCTGACCTAGTCAGGCATCGGCTTCTTGTTAGCTAAAAAAGCTGACAGTTAGATGCCAGGTTGCTAAGAACACAAGTCTGTGTAGGAACCAAACCAAGGCATCCAGTTAATTTCCCATAAGCCACTCAACATAATCTGTTGGTGATGGCTTTTGTTAATAAATTGCATAGATTGGATTTATTCCAGCATGAGTAGGCCAGAATCTGTACAATACAATCTCGGTGATCCCACTGGCTCTCCAGTCACCTGTTTACACATCTGTTTATATCTTTGACTTTTCAAAGTCCAGATCTTCCATTTCCTGATCCACATTTGAAAACTGTGGATGGTATGTCTGTATTCAGCAATGGGGGAAAGGACAGTTTTAATCTATGCATAGTAGCCAAGGTGCAGAAAAGGATACAGCATCTCCCAGCTCAGCAGTTTTTGTTTGGGGAAGTGATACAAATGACCCTAGGAGCACTACCTCTTACCAATGAATGTATGCTTTTCTGCCAAAGCCCTTAGGTATAGTCTAGGAGTAGTTTTTCAGAGGTGCGTGGCTGAGAGTACAAGGACTTCCATTCTTTGTGCACAACTGCCACTCCTATCGAGAAAGTTGCATAAAATTGGGGGGTGTAATTTTTGTGGTTTCACAGCATCAGCTTTAGTGTCTCAGGCAAGTGGTAGAATGAGCCAAGTAATAGCAAAGAAAGAGATACGATGTATCAACAGATATGGACACTCCTGCTGACCTGAAGAGTAATGTGTGCTGCCTTCTCTTGGACTCAAATCTTATATGCTAGAAGGATGCAGTCTGAGACTTGTTACACTGAACTACAGTGTTTGGCCTTGCCACTATTTACAGGGATTAGTGCTTCTGATCAACCCTGTTCTAAATACATCATCTTTAAAGGTTCCTTCCACCCCAAACCATTCCATGATTCTTGATTCTATTCAAAAAGGCTAACTTAAGGCTGGGTTTTGGATCTAAATCTTCCTAGGATTCATCTAGCCTCAGGGAGGGTTCTCCAGGGGCAACTGAAAACAAGAGCCTAAGTTATCACCTCTCAGTTGCCTTCTCTCTTTTGCTTGTAGAAAGCACTTATGAAGATCAGGCTCATAAGGCTCAAATGTGCCTGTACCAATATCCCCTTTATAATCACTTCCTGGAATTCTCTTTAATCACCACTAGAACGTGTTAGTGATAGCTTGTGTGTAGTGTTGATTGCATAGTTTGAATGCATAATCTGAGGACAGTTCAGGAAAAGAATCAGAGAAAGGAGACAAATATACTTTGCCAATGAGAAACAGACAAACCCCATGCAATTATGTTTCTGAAGCGTGATTATTTTTAAGCTCTTTCTCTGGGAGTGTATACACATGCACAGATACACAAACTGGTGGATCCTTTTATTCTTTGAGAGGAAGTATTTGTTTTTAAGCTGCACTTGATGCAGACCTTTCTCTGGGGATTTAGGAGAACAGAAAAAAGGTAATCAAAATTGTCACGTATTTATGAGACTACTCTCATGATTAGAGTTACATTTTTCTTGTGAAAGTTCAAACATCATGAAATTCATGGTGAACAGGTTGCTTCTCTGGAGTGCAGGAAATACATTTCCATGATGCTTTTGAAATAAGGGCTTATTTTGCTCTGGCTCCATTAGTCAAAACAGCACAATTCAGTTTCTTTTTAGTCCTTCTTGTATTAAACTAGACAAAGAAGTGCCATGGTTGGAAATCCACCATATTGTCTTCAGGCAGCTGAATATCCTGGTGGCCCTTTTGATGGGTGCTGTTACAGCAATGACGTACTAAATGAATTGATTCTGACACAGTTTTTTTTTGACAGAGGAAGTAACAGGTGTATAATTTCCCAGTTCAGCCATAATTATATATAATTTGACTTAAATAGAGTTTCCACTGCTCCAGTCTCTCAATCTGAGGCACTGTGTTGCTCCTAAAATACTATTTCTGGAAAGAATCTGAAAATAATACTTCAAATGTTAATAAAGAGTTTGGGATAGAATGTAGAAGATGCCAGATAATTCAGATGATTTTGGGTAGAAAAAGTTTCTGTGTTTTCTCAACTGCTTTGCTTTTCTTGAAATAGATATTCACATGGGGGTGGGTGGGGAAAGTTAGATGAGAATTTGCTAAAGCTCAGTTAATCATTTAGTAAAGCAGTCCCTGGCTTGCCAAACTCATAAATCTCATTAAGAGGGAAGGAGGGCTGTGGTGCATTTTTAGCTGAAAGCACTGTGTTTAGTAAGCAGCATACTTTGTTCACAAGGGAAAGATTGAAATATTCACTGTGTCACTTTTGTCCCTGAAGCTGCAGTAATGTGATGAGTCACTTGATCAGCTCACATCACAAGCTGGCTTTGGCCACAAACTGCATGAGGTCAGGCATAGAGTTGCCAGATGCAGGTCTCACCTGAATCCATTTGTTTTTCAAGGTGCTCGTCATGTGTCTTGCATTCAGATACAACCTGGGAAGCACAGGTTTCTGGAGAGGAAAGAATAAGACAATATCACTACTTGGTTCACCTTAGGAAGCAAGTGGTGACATTTTCTTAGTGCCATGTAGCCCCCATGTTTCTGCTCCTCTAGTCCCTGGGAAAAGGAGTTATCTCTCTGCCTGTTCCTTGGGAAAGTGGAGGAGCTGGCTAATGCTACTGCCTCTCCTGTGGCAGCATCTTGTTGCGACCTCAGCTGTGTTTTGTGGTACTCTGGAGAACACCCACACTTAACGGTGTTTGGATTCGGGTCCAGGCACTTCTGGCAGAAGTAATGACGTCTCCTGTGCTGCTTTCACATGGCATAAGTACGATGTGCGTAGTGTAATGCATCCTTGTGCACTGTAAGCCTTCACACAGCAGTCCCCAGGGTCAAATCCTGCCTAGATCGCTAAGTCTTTGTTATTATTAGTGACTGTCTCGCCTCTCTGAAACTTGCTTTCCACTAGGTTCTTTCCCTAATGTGTTTTTATCCCCTGACTTCATTGTGATTCATGGTTAGGACATTGATAATTTGTTGAAATGAATATTCATTCTTGGTCCAGCTTCTTCACTTTCCTTTGGTTTTGACTTCTGATCATGAATCTCTTTCTTGCTTTTGCTTTTCAGGTCTGTGGCTGTCTCCAACTTGATCTTGTCCCTTCATGCTGGCTGTATACCATTAGTACATGTATGGCTCTCTCTCTGCTTTAAGCTCTAGTGCTTGAGTCTGCATCATATTTTTATTTTTTTCCCATCCCAAAGATGTCTTCTGTCATATCATTTTCTTTTGCCAACTTCCATCTCCTTTTCATCCCCGCTTTCTGGAGCGGGTGGTTTATTTTTGCTGACTCTATTTCCTCTCCTCTCTACATCATTTCTTAATCTGCAGCCTGGCTCCAGCCCTTCAGAGACAGCCCCTCCACAGCCCTTCTTCAGCTTCTCCCAGCTGAACATAAGCTTCTTGGTTAAACATGACATTCCATGATTGTCACCCTGCCTATCCTTCTGCTTCCTATACTTAACCTGATACTTTATACTCACTCTTCTTTCTCTGCTTTTGCCCTTCTCTGCTACTGCTTCCCAACATCACTTTTCTTTTGTCCTGTCTTTTTATTCCTCCCTAAGCTTCCCCTGAGGTCCATAAGTCCCTCTTCATGTTGCGTGAACACATTCTTCTGCTTTATTCTCTTGAATGTTTCCTTGTATCTTGTCTCCTTTTTCACTGTGCAGTGCTCTGGGCCTTGGAATGTGTGGTAATTGCATGTAGGGAGCTGTCATCATTTCCTGTACTGAAACTGGATCCCATTTCTCCTATAAACCTCCACCATCAGGTACTGCTGCCCCTGAGCTGCAGAAAACGCCTCTGGTTACAAACTTCCTTTTAGTTGCTCTCTCCTTGCCCCTGGGCTGGGCTGTTTCACAGGCCTGCACATCCCTGCTTGGGGAAGTGTCAGGATGTGTTACAGCATGTGTAAGTGCTCTCAGTCATTGCTGTGCAGCACAAGGAGAAGGGAAGCGATGCAGGGCATGCATGTGAGGTTTCAGCCATTCCTCTGCGGGTGGATGAAGTACCTCATTCTCCTGAGAATCCTATGCTGGCATTGCTCTTGGCTTTTCCCTAAGCTGCCCAAGGATGTAGGAACATTCCCATGCGTCTTCTCCAAGGCTTGAATATGTCAGCTCTGGGCAGCAGCTCTCCTGTAGCTGACAGATAAAGATTGGGTATGGGATCCATCTCCTCCCTGGGAATGTGAAAAACTTCAGTGTTTGGGCCATTTTTCTCTGCATCTCCCACATAGAGCAGTTTCTCTCAGTGCTGTATGCCAGGCCTGGCAGGAGCTGTGTGATTCTGGATCCACTCCTTCATGTACCTCTAGAGTTTGGCAGAACAAACACCACCAGCTGGGCACCAGTGCACCACAGGCTGGGCCAGGCACTGCATGCTGCCTGACTTTCAAAGAGGAGCTGTGATGCCACCAGAATTGTGGGGGGGCTGACTTACTATGCATTGGGATTGCTGTGAACTCAAGATTTGGCCCCTTGGCAGACCTGCTGTAGAAGCAAAGTGTGGCCATCCCTAAAATACCTCTTCCTTGTCTGTGTACCTGCCACAGAAGCCATGAGTTATCATGCCACTGTGCTAGGGTATCTACAGAGCATAAGGATGTTACATTTGAGCGTTTAGCCCCATCATGCTGTATTTTTCCCTGTGGCTGTAGGCTATGAAAAAAAGCATACTTCTGCTGCCAACTCCCATGCTTACATACATTGAGGAGTTATTGCACCCTAGCACCTGAAACAGATGGATAGTACGTGGGGAAAACGGTGCTATGATAAAATGCAGAAGCCTCCTCTTCAGGTAATGCCAAGGCATATGACACTCATGCTTTTGTCTTTTAGCTGAAGTGGAAGGCTTGCAGGTTACCGTGCCTGAGAAGAAGAAGGTGGCCATGTTGTTTCAGCCTGCTCTGCTCCGCTGCCATTTCTCCACTTCTTCTACCCAACCAGCTGTCGTGCAGTGGAGGTTTAAATCTTACTGCCAGGACCGAGTGGGAGAAGCTTTGGGGATGGCAACTTCTGGTTTACAAATGATGAGCAAGAGGAACCTGGACTGGGATCCCTATTTGGACTGTGTGGACAGCAGGAGGACAGTCCGAGTTGTGGCTTCCAAACAAGGATCTGCTGTGACTATAGGGGACTTCTATAAGGAAAGAGACATCAGCATTGTCCATGGTAACTCTTCCACCCCTGTGATGTTTGCTGGGGGTTAGAATGGACCCTTGGCAATTTGGGATACTGGAAGCTGGCAGTAAAATTGTTCAATTCACTCCCTTAGAAAAGCCTGCTGGATGTCAGACATTTAGGATACAGCCAACCAACCCTAGACCCAAAGTTCATTTCCTTTGGTGCATCCCTTCATATGACTTCATGTAGCTCTCCGGCCCTCATACAGTATTCTTTTCCCTTTGAAGAACAGATTTTTATTTCTGGTTTCTGCATATTGCTCTCTGCATAGGTTTTACTTAACAAAGGGGCACCAGCAAGAAAGGTATAGATTCAGTCTCCATGCACTAGGTTTCTCTTCCTTGCAAACTTCACTGATTTTTTAACCAGTTCCGAAATACCGAAGTTATTCTACATCTCATGTTTGCTCAACTCTGGGCTTCACTAGCTTATGCTGTCATGAACCTAAACCCATACAGCCTTCAGCAGTGTGAAAGGAAGAGTTTTAATGGGGTGAAGTCAGGTTGGGTGGACATGCAGGGGTCCTTTAAACATTTGGTCTCGAAGGATGTGCGGGAAATCTTGTCCCTCAAAAGCACAAGGCTTCTGCTCGTCTTGGGAGACCACCAAGCCAAAAGTAGAGGCTCCCTCATGTGCAGAGCATGTGATCAGCCTCAGCAAGTGGGAGTGTTTTCCTTTGTCTCTGTGTGACCTCTTTAGCAGATGACTGAAGTGCTGTGGAGGAGATATTGTCTAAGCACTTCTTTCATGGCAAAAATACTGTTGGACCCCAAGCTCAAGTATCAGGAAGGACAGAGAGTGACACTGGTTACCCCTTACACTCTTTGGACTTGCAGAGCGAGCTGTCTCTTGTGGCATTCCCTGTCTTCTCACTTTCAGCCACAGAGCCTGTTGTTTTTTTTCCTGAGTACTGTGATATTCTGGATAAAGTTAACCCCCCTTCTTAGTAAGGAAATGAAATGGATTTGGGACACAGAGACAGACCCGGTGCTTTCAACACTTCACTCTTCCCATAGGTGTTGGAAGGAAAGCCTGACCTTTCTTTTTTGCCTTTCAGATGCAGACCTTCAGATTGGGAAGTTGATGTGGGGAGACAGTGGGCTCTATTACTGCCTTATTATCACACCGGATGATGTGGAGGGCAAGAATGAAGAATCGGTGGAGCTGCTTGTGCTTGGTAAACCTTCTTGTCAGGTTGCTTTTTCAGCATATAGGTGATGTATCTTTCCTTCTGCACTCTTGCTCTCTTTACATATCTGTGCACCATATTACTCTGGGTCTAAGATCTATGTAAAACAGTACTTTCACCATTGCCTTGCACCCTGTGCAGTCATTCACACCTAGGCAAAGAGGGTGGCAAATGCTACCAAACCAGAATAGTAATGTTTACACCCAGATTGCTAACACATTACACTGGCATAAATGACTACAGCAAAGTGCAGGGCTGTGGAAAATCAGAACCCTTGTTCTTAAGGCATAAAACAATAAACTTGCAGCAAAGTGAACACTTGAGTCAGTCTCTTAAAAATAAACACCCCAAAGATATAAAATTGTATGATTTTTGCAGTCTTTTAACATTTTGTTCGCCCACTCTGCTGACCTGTGAGGATGTCAAGAAGCACCGTGTTTTATCTGCTTGAGTGTGTCAATTTGTGAGTTTTTTGTCTCTCCATAATTATACTTGTTCAATTAGAGGTGCAGTTTCATAGCCGCCTTAATCAGGTCTAAGGTGGTGCTGCCACTAAAAGGACCTGTTCTCCCTGCAGCATGCTTGGTTCCGTTTCTGTTAAGCTCCCTTGAGCAGTATGGTGAGCAGGATCAGTTTCTTTCCTGTTTGCAGAGTTAGCTTTCAGTGACAGCTTCCACAGTTCCTTTCCACTGTAAAGGTCAGAAAAGCACCCATTCCCACTAGGGCAGAAAAGAGGAGTGGAATGGGCCTTTCAGGGACATTGGTTGACACTGCTGTGAGCCAGCTTTAGTACTTTGCCCCTAGACTGCCCCAGGAGAGTAAGATGAGTTTTTCCCAACTTACCTTAAGACCTGCTGACGCCAACATTTGCTTGCATGGTTCTTGGGTCTACAGATTCTGTCGATCTGTGAAGGAAAAAGCTTGGGTCTATGATGTGTAGGTGATACGTAAAGGCATACTACAGAATGTGTCTGTCAAGTGCCTTTACTCTCCTGGCTAGAGTCAGAGTTAAATTGGCATTTATGCTTGGAGCTGTAGTTGTCATCTCAAAGTAAACCAGATGGAATGGGTGGGTAACTATGACATTACCATCCTTACTCCTTCAGATGTCAGTCAAGCTGTGGCCAACTGGAGAATGGATCCCTCCAGAAAAGTGTCACAACCCTGTCTAAATCCACAGTGTGATTATGTATTATATGCTAGCTAATAATAGGCCCAAGACTGAACTGTGTTAGTTCAGGTGAGGTTCTGTCTACCAGGTGGCAGTTGTAGTTGTTCCATAGCATCTCCAGAGGAGCTGTCTGTGACTGTGAGGTGATGGCTGCTGAATTTTGTCTCTTCACCTTCCTGTACAGGATTTGGTGTCTTCCTCTTCTGTGTGCCTACAACTCTGTTCAGATACCAGTGATGAAACAATGCCATGGTAACAGGAAGAATCTGTTTTTCAGTGTGTACAGAAGACTATGTGGGGGGGGAAATAAAGACATCTTCTCCTCTCCTTGATGATGTCACTGGCCCCAGTTTGCTGTAGTTACAGTGGGAGGAAACACGTAGCTTAGGCTGTAGCTTGACCACATCTGCTTTTCTGTTCAGCCTGTGGGTCTGACCCCGTGCTTTGTGCAGCACTCTCCCAAGTTTGGCAGCAGCATGAAAGAATACTTTGTTCTGCCTCATGCTGCTTGGTGCAGCTTGTGTGGCTTTCTTTTCCTGGGTAGTGTGTATGGAGGCAACATTCCAGCTTTCAGAGTGATTCCAGGTTACCTACCCATTTTCATCCCTTCCTTCAACCCTCCCTTCCCATTCCCACCTTAATCTTTCCCATTTCCCTTTTCCCTTTGCGCTTTTTTTTTTCCTTTTCATTTACCTCTCCCCATTGATGGCTAATGGAGGAAGCAGCCAGTGGTGAAAATACTATTTCTTAACATTCTAGCATCTTCTGGGACATTTTTTATTCCATCCAACTGCTTTGAGGGAGGCAGTGAGTACAGATGAAGATTGGAGCAATTCCACAGTCCTAAGGGACATATGGTAAAAGGGTTTTGTTTGATATTTTGCTGTTTGCTGCTCTTTCGGTGAACCCAGACTCCCTGTTAGAGCAGTTGGAGCAGTGGAAGGCTAGTGTCTGCAAAATACACTGCAGGATATGCTACAAGTCCAACAGCACATTGCTGTTTGTTCCCTGCTGATAGTGGTCTTTCGAATATAATTGACGTTGCTTGTTTTGGAGCTACTGCATGACTTAAGCATAAATTAGAACATTGAATAGAGCAGAGGTTCATGCTATCAATGGGGGAAGACAGGAAAATCAGAACAGAAAAGGAAATAGGAAAGCATCCCTTCTAGTGGTTTCATGTTAATTCCAAGTTGAAAGGTGTGTTTAGGTTAGACAAGATCCTGTTGTACAGGGCAGTTCAGTATCATGTATTAGAAACCTTGAAAGGTCTGAGAAGCAAAAACGGTAGATATCTAATAGCATCAACAAATTAGTGGGAATTTGCTTACCTAGAAGTGCAGGATCCTGCTTTATACAGTGAATTACACTGGTAAAATTGATCAAAAGTCGCTTTATTCACAACTTGAGGCAAAATCTAAAACACAAAAAAATTACAGTATTCTTTTTCCCTGAGGGAAGCAATCACAGAGATTTCCAGTGCAGTCTTTAGTGTCCTTCACTTAAGTCGGCCTGGGTCACGATGGGATTGCATGTCGAGTTTTGTCACCTGGATATGTGGTGTTGACACACAAAGCAGGTGGACAAAATCAGAGAATCCTGTGTACTGTCTTCATTTCAGGCCTATTTCAGAAAAGCATATAAGCATTTATTTATATCCATTTGTGCACAGCAAGGCTGATAGGATTTATAAGGCATACCTGATGTTAAGCATGTGCTTATGTGTTTTGCTGAGAAGACCATTCAGTAGGTTTTGCTTAGTCAGGGATTTTAACCCCCTCTAGTGGAATCAGTGAAGGCAAGGGAAGAGGGGTGGTAACCTCTGTGCCTCAGAAGCACAGAAGGAGGTTGGCTGGTAGTGAGCCTCCTGCAGAGTAAAGAAAAAATTAAACTAAAAACTGTTATCATGGTTTTATAAAATAGTTGTTTTTTAGTGGTATTTGGAATCTCCAAACACGATATAGCATGACTGATAAGAACTCTGCTTCTGCTGCAGCAGGACTAGACTAGTACAGAGCTTAACAATTCCACAGCAAGAGTCAAGTGATGCTCAATTGAATCAAAAAGGCCGAATCTTATTTTTAAGGAAGTCTGCATTTCCATCTTAGTAGCTAGCAGCTGTGTGTCCTGCTTCTTGAAGCACAGTGCTATTAATCAAGTTGTTTTCACAGCCCCTGTGTTACTGCTTTTTATCTGAGAATGTCAGTGAGCTTCAGTAAAATTGTTCATTGCAGCCTTTGTTGAAGGGAACTGCAAGGGTACCAGTGCAGTGGATGCTGTGTGCCTGGAGTAACCTCAGAATCAGAAGTACAGGTCAGTGGATACCCCATCCTAGCTTCATGTGACCCAGCTCACATCAGGAAGCAGACTATCTTACTTGTGTAGGACTGTATATAAACCAGTAAGCCTTCCTGAGGGCACAAATGTACTAATCAGGTGAGGGTCCTGTGAAAGCAGCTATATTGCTCCTTGACAAGCTGGTACAGCTACAGCACAGTGGCTGTTAGGAATAGGTAGGCACAGCTGGCTATCCTAAAATGCATAGGTCTGTGCAGGGTTGGCATTATGAGATTTTACACAGCTTAGACATGCTTCATGAAACAGGCTTCATTCCCAAGGACATGTCAAATTCCTGGAAGAGGCAGGAAACTGGTCTGCTAATCCCAGTTGTTGGTTTGCTACTTCGGTTAGGGATCCACGTGCTTTGCTAGATATCTATTGCCTGCTTGTTTTTTCCATCCAATTTGGCAGCTAATACTACATAAATTATATATTAGTGAAATATTAATCTCACTGGGCACTGCTGCCCTGCTCAGGGCCACTGTGCTACTGGTTTTGTAATCCAGGTCCAATCCCCCTTGTCCTGGACCAGCCTATTCCTAGTTATTTATTTCACACCGTTTAGGAGTGCTACTTGTTGCCAAGGTTTTCTACCCCTCTTTTCCTCCTTATTTGCCAGCCGCAGCCGCATGCTGCTCACAGAGGAGACTGGCATGATTAAAAGACCTCCATTACCAAGGTAGCCATGGCAACAGCCTCCTCGGAGGTCTTTGTTGCCTGCTAAAACTTTGATCTCCAAGATGGGCTGCTGCTGTTTCTCCCTCCGACTGAAGAGAAGGATGGGAAGAAAGGATAAAGTTTACTTCAAGTGGAGGGAGCACAGAGGAACTCATTGCAGGACCATGCTCTCCCAATATATCTCACAGCAGCTTCCGTGAAAAAGTATGATTTACAAGGGCCGCACTTCTCTGCTGTGCTTTCCAGCCTCCCCTCAGGGCAGCGTCCTGTGCTGGGGCCTCTTGCTGTGGCACAGCTGGCAAATTTTTCTGCCACTGAGGAAGAAATAGTTCCCTTTATAGCTGCTGCCTCTTGAGGTCCCAGTGCTGCTGGTAGGGCTCTGGAGGCAGCCCTGGGTAGAGAACCCAATTCAGCAGTTACTCCCATATTAACCCAATATTTACCCCATTTATGCAATTGCCAGTGTTCACCATGTTCCTATATTTGCTCAGTTGCTGTGTTCCTGACTGCACCTGTGCCACCTTTATTCATGCCATCATTTTTTTTTCAGCTGCACCACTTACCCTAATTATTTTTATATCTCTTCTCTGCAGACTTTCTGCTAATTGTCTGCTTGACTCCAGGTCCTCCCTTCATCTGCTGCTATTTGCTTCTCACTCTCACCCACTCGCCTCCTGTGTATTAATTCCTGTCCTCAGTTGCCTCTGTCCCTGCACCTCCTCACGATGCTCTGCACCCCCATAGCTTTTCCTTTCCCATTCCTCCTCCAGCCTTCTGCTGCTGCTCTCTGCCAGGGCAGACTGAGGGTTTGCAGTCTCCCTTGAACTTCAAGGCTAGCCAGGGCCTGGGGTGTGCTTTGGGTGCCCAGTGAGAGGCCACTGTGGATGGGTAAAGCCCCAGAGCGGCATGGTAGGAATAGAAATGGGAACATGTCCCAGATCCATGATGGAATGAGGAAAAGCCCCTAGTGCTAACAGAGCTGTCTGGGACAGCTCTGGTAAATGGTGCCATTGTCTATTCTTTCTCCCACGGGGTGTGACAGCTCTCACAGAGGAAATGTAGCCCTTGCAGGTGGGAGCACAGAGCTGCAGCCTGTGCCCAGCCATGTCTTGGAGTGCCTGCAGTCCTCTTTCTCAGGTGGGCAGGGTCGCTGTGCTGAGGTGGTGTGGTGAGGTGGTCTCTTGGCAGGACATTTTCCTAACCTGTTTTCTCCCACCAAATGCTGTCTAGCCTCAGCCTAAGACAAAAACAACCAAAAGAAAAGTCTGGTGAGCTTAATGCCCATGCAGAGAGCAGCCTGAGTATAGAGAGCCACTGGTAGGATGCTGGCTATGGGCACTTGCAGGCGTTTCAGCCATGGCTCCAAGAGGAGGCCTTGCTCACTGAAACCCTGCGCTCTGCCACAGTTTCAGGCACTGTGTGACCCACCATGGTGCCATGCTCTGCTCCACGCCACCGGCTACTGCCTGGCTTTGGGGTGTGCCATGCCCAGGACAGGCTTGCACAGGGCTGCAGCAGCTCTTATCTCCCCCAGAGCTGAGCTGCCCTGCACCTGCTGTGGGCAGACTGGGTGCTTTTGCTCCACTTGTTGCTGGCAGCAGCGGCGGCAGGAAAGTTGCTTTCAATGAGTGTCACTGTTGGGAAGCCTCCTGTTGCTGTGACAACCACAGGGTAGCCATGGCAGTGTGTGTGAAGCCTGTTGGCTTTACCCACTAAGGGTGTGGGGAAGGGTTAGTGAATTAATTGGGGCCAGGATGAGGAGGGGAAGAGGGAGGGCTGGGGTGTGTTGAAAGCTTCTGGGGGCTTGCCAGTGCAGGGGCAGGCTTTGTGCTTGCTGGCTGTTGGCTGGGCTAGTCAAGGTGTCAGAGTACAGGCTGAGCCATGGTGGAGTTTATTGTTGCCAAAGGCCCTCCTGAGCTTTGTGCATCCCCTGCAAGTGGATCTAGGCCCCCCAGTGTTGTGTGAGCCCCTCTTATGGTGCAGGGGGAACAAATTCCCCAAGCAGATACACAGCAGAGCTGAGTGAGGCTGCACAAGCTGGGAAATACTTGGCTGCTCTAAGGTACCACAGAGGAGCTACTTTGGATGTCTTTGTAATAAGTTACCAAGTTCTCAAGCACTGTTATTTTTGAGGGATGCTTTACCCTTGAACATGGGGTTCCTAAGATCCAGCACTAGCAAGGATTGAAGCTTTTTGGGTAAGTTCAAGATAAAGCAGGCACATAATTGGACTCATGAGCTAGAGCTTCTGCTCTTTATAGGTTTCACTCCCTTACCTCTTGTACCACAATCCCAGCCCCAAATTAGCTATATACCTCTAGCTATTTATCCACTGGCATCTGCCTTCAGGAGACAGCTGCATATGAGTTTGTGCGGAGATAATAACACATCGGAGTCAAGCTATGTGCTTTGTGTCTGCATGAGTGTGGTTCACATGCACACAGAGGTCTATGAAGAATTGCATGTTTGTGCATGCTTGGAAAGTAAGGAATATATTTAATGTATGCATGGAATATAATTTAAATCTAGGATTTTGTGACACAAGGCATACATTTGTTGCATGTGTTTGGAGCCTGCTTGTGGCACCTGAGACTTAAGCCATGTGTGTACGTGCCTATATCTTGAGGGCCAAAAGCATATGTAAACATTTTCCCAAGCTAGTTGTGAGCAGTTTGGACACTTGATGTTTCCAGAAAATGGACTGCAAAGAATGTCGTGAAACTCTTCATATATGTAGATAAAAATGTTGTAGTAGACTGATGGCAAGAGTCCTCCTTCAAAGTAGTAAATGAGGAACAATTCTCTCAAGGATCACCATTGTATCTTTTGCTAAGGCTTCAGGAGCACCTCATCATGATGGTGCTACTGTGAGAACTGGACAGATTCGATGAGTTGCAATCAGTTTCAGAGCACTCCCTGCATTCAGAGCATGTTTATTATGGTTCTAGTGGACATCCTTGTGGATTTTTGATCTCTACAGAAGCTCTGCTGAAGCACTGAGTTAAAAAAGGACAGCAGGAATTTGATTATAGTATGCTTCAAGAAGACTATACGCCAAGGAGCTTGGGATCCAGTTCATCATTGTGTCTGAGTGCTGCTTAGTGCAGGACCTGGAAGGCATATGGGGAGGTTAAAGATAGCGCTTGACCACTTTTGCACTGGCTTACCCTTAGCTGTTTCTGTTATGTTATATCCACAATGTATGTCTCTCTTAAAAGTGCAGTTCTCCTGCCTTTTGCATATCTTTATAAAAACTTAGCATGCTCCTGATGCTGTATGTGCCATAATGCACATAGGGTTGTTCTGCTGATACACACCTGAACACTGTGCAGGACATTTGCTGTATGTTAGAAATATCCCAGACATACAGTGCTTGCATTTTGTTTATGTTCAGTTATAAATTAGATTTTTTTTCTCCTTTTGCAAAGCAATTCCACAAATTTCTACATGGATTCTTCCCTGGTTGGTTTGCTTTGCTTGTGGTGTAGTTTAAGCCAAGCCAGTAACTCAGCACCATGCAGCAGTAAAGCCTAAACACAGCATGGCACCAGCTACTAGGAAGGGGAAGAATAACTGTTACAGCTGAACCCAGGACAGCTCCAGAGTTAACCTTGTATCACACAATCTCTCCAGGTTGTTTGTGCATCTTGAAATCAGTGTCGTGCTTCAAGGCCCCTTTCCTGGAGGTGTTTCTGCAGTTGCAGAGCCCTGTGTGGAGAGCACCACCCACAGGTGTTGTATGCATGTGGCTGACTTGTCAAGAGCCTTGGGTTAAAGATGTTTCACCCCCATCCAAACCGCATCAGTTCATTTTAAAAGTAAACCAAATCCTTTGTTTTGAGGGCTGTTGTGCATTTCCAGGAGCTTTTTGCATGTGTAGAATGTAACTCCAGAAAGATGTTACCGTGTAATCGCGCTAAGGACACCTCCCTCTTGTCATTTTGTGCCTAGCTCAGAGAAGCTCTGTTCAAGATTCTTTTCCCCCAGCTCTGCTGATAAAGATAAAATCCAAGGCCACAGAGATGGCAGAAACCAGGCATCAGGCTGGATGACATCTGTGATTGATAGGATGCACACTTAACAAAGTGCAAGTGGGCTGATGAGGAAGGGAACTGGAGGCTAAACAGGGGCTGGGGAATATGTATTTCTTGCAGTAACCTATCTCCTTGTTCTCCTCCTTCTGTCTTTTCTAGGCAGAACAGGGCTGCTTGCTGATCTCTTGCCCAGTTTTGCTGTGGAGATTATGCCAGGTATTCAATCATTTCACCCTTCAATCACCAAGTCCTGTCATCTTGTCTGTTTATCCCTCTGCAGCATCTTTATGTGGTGTGCATTTCACTCTTACGTGTGTTTTATATGGGGAGAAAAAGATAAAAGCTTATTGCTTACTGGGAAAGTGTGTTGGGTTTAGATCTGAAGGAGCTGATGCTGGCACTTGGGGAAGGAATGTCCATGCTGGGATCCAGCATACAGAGATGGGTGATGTCATGCCAGGATCAGTGTGAGAGTAGAAATGCCAGGGCACTTTTTATACAGGTTTTATATCAAGCTCTCTGCTCTGCCCTGCTATCACAAGGGTAATGGTGCTCCAGTCTGCAAGGTCTCAGCAGCCTTGTGTGCCCATATGGTTTTGTATGTGAGCTGCTCCTGTGCAGTGGTACCTTCTGCTCCCCAGACCCTATCCTGTGGGCACTGTTACAGCCATCACCACAGATGGTGGCACAGGAGGTGCAGAAATAGAGCAACCCATCAGTGGCATAGCCTGTTTTGTGCTGCATGGCCAGAGCATCATCTAGGTAACAGTAAGTGGTTGGACCAGCCATTAAAGCTCTGTGGTCATGATAAATCCCTTGCTAGCCAAACTGATGAGAGCCGCCAGTTCTGGTACTCTTTGCGGAGGAAACAGTGATTTTGCTTAAAAGGGAAATAATCTCCTTGAAGGGGAAAAGCTGTGAGAACATTTAGCCCTTGAGTCATCAGATCATCCCCTGACAGTGCCCACAGAGTGCTTCTTTCACAGGTTTGTGCAAAAATGCACCTCCATATAAATGTGTGAAGCTATTTTCAAGTCTGCCCCAAGATGCAAATGGAGAGAAAGCAGACACTCACCCACCTCCAGTATAACCTAAAGCTCCCTGGAATTTCAGCATGGCAGGAGAGGGATTGGTCTTTCCAGCATAGGCAGAAGTTGATTATCTGTTGCCTAATACTTTTTTTTTTTTTTTTCCCCTCCACTATTTACAATTTTATTGATTGGGTATAAAATTAATGCTATTGGCCAGGTAGCTTTCTGGTACCCTCACTGTATGGGTATTGACAACAAGAAAGTGGAAAAGGCAGCAGCAAAACAACGAGGACACTTAGCATTTCAGCTTGATCATCATCTGAATCTCAGGGTTACACAGTTGTTTCTGGGGCTGGTTGGATCTCAGTTTTGTGCATGAAGAAGGAGCCAGCGGGCTCTTTTGCTGTTTTCTTAACCTCGCCGGAGAAGCCAATGGTCTAATTTCCTGTGAAGCAAAATCCTTCCTGATTCATAGGTCCTTATGAGTGGGACACTTGATTTCAAACATCCACTGCAGTGCTGAGCAAGTATCTTGCAATGCGCAGTGTACATACTATCCTGACCTTTTGTACTCCTAGAACATTTTCAGAGAGATCACAGTTACACTTACAATGGACTTGCTGTTTGTGTTCCTTCCTCTGCCAAGCTTTCATCCTTTATGGAGTGGTTGTGAACTGTTCACTAACAGTTCTGGAGATCTGACGTCTGAGCTTCATTGCATAGCTGTGGCTGGCCACCTCTGTCATGTGATACTATTTCACCACCTTCCTTGTATCAGTGATGGTTGTAGAGAACAAATGAGAACATGACAAAAGAAAAAGCCACTGAGCTGTTGCCCTGCTCAGATTGGTGTATATTAGGAAGTGCAGTACAGAATAATATGGCACGCTATCTTGATTACTATCCCGAGTGTCATTAAATTTATCCTTTCAATAAGCTTAGCAAGCTTAAGGGTAGTTTGGGTTTGGCATCGGATCACTTGCTTTGATGTGCTTCTTGTGCTTCCACCTATGTTACTCATAGCCTGTTTATGCCCATTTATGTAAGACCTTTAATACCTGGTTTTCCTCCTGGTGTTCATCCTTCTATCATATTAACAGGCATCAGCTACATCTGCTCTCAGCCCTCTTTTTAATAGACTAACACAGCAAGCTTCAGTTCTCCTGCTGCAAAGCAGGCTATCAAGTCATTTCATCCTCTCAAATCCCTGCTTTGCATCAGCTCCAACCTGAATTCATCTTTTCATGTCCAAAGAGCTGTATAATAACATCAGTAACTTCAGATGAAGTTACACGGAGGCCTTATATGAGAGCATTAGTATTTCCTTAATGCTCCTGGAACTCCTTCTCTGTTAGGTGTAGGAGTACATTTGCTGTTTCTGTGGCTGTATTGCCTAAGTGGTTACAACTGTCCTATGATAGACATTGGGTAATATCTCTTGGTTTTTATTGTTTGCAACTAACAAAACCCTGTTTGGAACACAAGTTGTTCTTAATCTTTGAGCATGTGACTTTGAAAGTATTGTTGTATAACTTCAGATTCAATATATTGCTGCATTTCATGTTTCTTATTGTAGGCCTAAGGACAGCTGTCTCTTTCTGTAACATATCCCAATCTTCATTTTTAATGACAATGCTTCGCTACCACTTGCCCTCAAGATACATTGATACATTCTTATTTTCTGTGTCAAAGTCATTCATGAAGATATTAAGATATCACCTAGAACCATCACTTGAGGAACTGTATAAGTAATCTCCTCTCAGCTTTTACTTTTCCGTTCATGAATGCTTCCCTCCAGCCATTTCCTTATTCATTAGCTGAACTTTTCTCAATGTATAGTAATTTCACCCCCAAAAATTACTCCACAAGGTCCAAAATGATCTGTAAGTTTAAATGAAATTCATCTGTTTCAGCCAAAAAAGAAAATATTCAAAAAATATAAAACATTTCATTTGACATTTCTGAAGTATTTCGATTTGTGAACGCCAGATCTCTCATTGTCATTTTTTAAAGGGAATTTTAAGTTCTAGATTTAAAATGGCGTTTAAAAAGGGGAGTTGTTTGTGAAAGAGTTAAGGAAAACTCCAACAAAGCAAAGACTTTTACTTTCATTCAAACAGAATGCTGTGGATTAATCAAAATTGACATGTATTATTTTTGCATTTTACTAAGAACTAGAAAAGGAATCTGGTTTGATTGTTCCAAGTGAAACATTTTTGCTTGGCTTTTCAGCTTAGCGATGCAGGTGAGAGGTGCGCTATTCTTCCAGCGTGATTCTGTACTCGCATTGTAATCCTTGTATCAATACCTCTTCATCTAATGATAATGTACCAGGAGTCCCCTTAGTGAATGCTAGACATCTGGTATCAGTGGTGTGCTGCTTTCTTCCCACTGGGGTGGGTGTGGGGATAAACCCTACCCCACTTCAAGGCAGCCCCACTACTTCTTTCTTTGTTTTCTCACCATCTTTCCATGGTTGGTTTCTACCCTGGGTACACCTGGAGTTTTCCCTACCAGCCCTCTAAATTCTAGATAAGTTGGTGCATCTCTCTAATGAGTTTAAACTAACTCCGGGCCTCCTGTATGTTCCAAGTCTTGAAGTTCCTTTGCTGGGATGTGTTCACCAACCATTTCCCTAATCCATGGAATTCCCACATGGCAGTAGGCACTGCTCTGTGCATGCCATCTCCTGCCAAATGTGGCGGTCAGCCATGTGCAGGGCTGGGAGCTGCCCCAGCAGCCTCATCTGCTCCCACTACAGCTGCTGCCCCTTCCCATTCAATCCCATTCTGGTTTTTGTGGACCAACTCTTCTGTAGTTTCACTTTTTGAATGTTTTTCAGCTGCTCCCTTTTGGGGCCTGGCAGATAACGTTAGAGGCTTCAGCAGGGGATAGAAAACATGGTTGTTAGGTTTGCTGGCTGACTGCAGCACCTAAATAGAATGTTCGTTTGGCACATTGAAAAGAATAATTGCCTGTGTGAGCCCAGTTGCAAAGGGGCAGGCGTGGCTCATTTACTGGCCTATTTATAGCATGCTTTACACCAGCGTTTGTCCCATTAAAACTAGGATGTGGGTAAGGAACAAACACACAAGCAGGGCATGAAGATGGCAAGAAAGAATGAGGTTTTGATGAGATCCAAACACTAATGGATCTTGTCCATTAGTGTTTGTAGTGTTTTAGTTATGGAGCATATCCTGCAGCATTTGTACAGGTCTGCTGTGGGGTGAAGGGTTTCTGTGCTGTGGAAGAGCAGAGCTCCTGCCTCCCAGCCAGCCGGAGACATTGCAAGGGACCATTCTGTAGCTCCATTTCTCACTATAGTGTGCCATTTCTGCTTTGACACATAGGAGGATGTAGCCCTAGACCCACAGGTAGTCAGCTTCTGTTATTCACCTATCTGGTTTGCACCTATGCTCTCCCCTGCCAGGATGTTGCTGATGTTCCCTTTCATAGCAATGTGCAATTCTGTAAGTATGTCTGTTTCTCCCCTTATTTTCCAGAGTGGGTCTTTGTGGGCCTGGTGATCCTGGGGGCATTCCTGTTCTTCCTTCTGGTGGGGATCTGCTGGTGCCAGTGCTGCCCACACAGCTGCTGCTGTTACGTCCGCTGCCCCTGCTGTCCCGAGTCCTGCTGCTGTCCCCGGGCCTGTGAGTGACCCTGTCCAAGCCTGGTGCTAATCTTCTGTGCTACTTCTGCTCCCTAGCAGAACAGGAGGAGAATCTGCTTAATATTATTTCCTTCGCCGTGAGCACTTTGCCTGACTAAAGAACTAGTTCTTAGGGAGAGAAGCATCTGACCTATTGCTTAATTGTTGAGCACTCAAAGTTAATTACAAGTGTAATTCCCCAAGCCCTCTCTGCCTTGCCAGCTGTGCCTGTTTCTCCAAAGTGTCATGCTCCCCTTCCAGGGTTGTTGTTGTGTCAGTGAATGTTGTGGGTCAGAGCTAAAAGCATCAGGGGAGGTTTCTTCACAGCAATGCAAAGCAGCTGCCCTCTACAACAGTGCAAAATCCAGATGACCCAGCAAGGTTTCTGGTCAGGCTCAGGCAGATTTGTCAAGTTTCATGAGCCTCATCCCTGTTGTTTGAGTCATCGGTTGTTTTTAAAGCTGAACTGCCACTAAATCATGGCAGTGGTGATGCCAGCTCTAACACCCTGAACTTGTTTCAGTTGCTGGGCATCTCGCAGGGCTCATCTGACCTCCTGTGTGCATTTTTTAAACTCCCCTCAGTGCCTTTTGAGGCTTAGAGAGGTTCAGATTGGTTCTTGTCATTTCATGTGTCCAGTTGTCTCCTGCTGGGCTGTCACCAGTGTTGGTGATGTGCAGGTTTCAGCCATATGCTGTGTGGGTCTGTGGTAGGCCAGTGTGGTGCTGACTACTCTTCTTTTTCAGTGTATGTAGCAGGCAAAGCAGCAAAAGCTGGGTACCCTCCTCCAGTCTCTTCCATGCCAGGTGCATACTACATCCCCAGTGTTCCTGTGACTGGTGTCCCGTCTCCTGCTGTGCTGATGGATAAGTCGCACCCTCCTCCCTTAGCCCCGGGTGATGCCAGTGGAGGAAGCCAAAATGGTAATTTCAGTGCAAGGCACAACATTCAGTCCTCTTACGGGGAGTGGGGCTGGGAGGAATGATTATTGTTGATAGAGTGGTGTAAACAGGAGAAACACAGAGAACCTGCATTTTAATCCTGGCTGTCATAATGACATCTGCATCTCTTAGGGCCACATGGTCCCAACTTTTCTAGTGCCATCAGCATAGTGTCAGTTTGAGTGTGCCTAATTAGGTCAGCAGGGAATGGGAGGCTCAAATTTGTGACTGAAACCCCTCACATTACTACTGCAAACGTTTACTTGTGGAGGACAGAAAACAATTTCAGGGGAGCAGAGGCAGTGGCAGTGGCTGTTTTCTCCTTAAAGATGATGCTTTGCAGGCTGCTTTCTTTTGGTAAGCTATTCTTCCTACTCTGCTTGCCCTCTGGCAGCAGATCTTGCTGCAGTGTGTTTTACTGTCCCCATGGCATTTTGGGCACAGGGACGTGCTCCCTTGGTTTCTGCCTAAGAATATTTGCACTGGATCCCCTCCCCTGTCTTACAGAAGTCAGTAGGTCACTTTTTGTTCAGCCATTGTATTTAGAAAATATGAGTGATAAAAGGCTTCTCACTAGAAAGGAGTTGTGGATCAGTGTCAGACATAGAGTGTAAGTATGGTGACTCTCTTGGTGAGGATCACTTCTCATCAAGGAAAACCAGGGTAGCTGTTTAGCCACATGATTGTTCTTTAATGCTAGCATTTCAGGATCAGAGTGGCTGTCTAAATTCAAACATGCTGCAGCAGAAAGTGACTCTCACCAATACAGTCACCATACTGACAACAGTATTATTTGCCACATGCTTGGTTTCATGCCACATGCTTGGTTTCAAACCACTACAGTAATTAAAGTTTGTTAAATTTTCTCATGATAGTGTTATAAGACGCTTCTGAAAGACAAAATCAAGTAGCATAATCAAATAATTAAGCTTTTGGAACAACCCTATGTATTATATATACAGTATATGAACCTTTTGGAATTGCAAATAGTACTTTTCTTTAACAGTCATACTTTCCCCCCCCCCTACTTGAAATCAAAATAGAACTGTGGAATGGAGCATTTTGAAATAGGAAATAAGGCAATCACTGATACAAAGCACAGCATATCCAACTCAGAAAGCTTTGTCAGAGGATGGTAAATGGCAGCCCGGTGCCTTTTTTTTTTTTTTCCCTCCTGTGAAAAATGTCACTGCATGTAGAGCATGGGATTGGCCATGGAACTCCAGGGATTTTTTAAGTCAAATCACAGCCCCAGTCTTGTCTGTGCTGTACGTTACTAGCAGAGCACAAATGCAGGATAAGAAACTGGGTATGTTTGGTAACCAAATGGAATGGCTTTCAGCATCCTGTTCCCATTACACAGATAGATGTATTTATTATATAGTCCACATCAGCTGGCTGGGCTTAATCACTCAGCTCAAGACCTGACAGGAAATACTGTGTATTGCAAAGAAAACCAGTATTATAAAGCTTTATCTGTATAAACCAAGACATCAGATGTTCTTCAGCTTTTTATTTTTAATGAATAGTTTTTGCAATATTATGGACAAACCCTTCTGGATCACGCACCTATTTGTTTAAGGTGTTCCTTGAGCTGTGGAGTTAAGGAAGGGTGATACGCTTCTTGAGGTCCTTTACAACGCCAGAATATCCCCTAATTACAGGTTGTAGGAGAGAAAGCATTATGTGGCTTTTCCAAGCTATTTATTTGCTAGTTGGCCAGACAGGAAGCTAAATAAAACAGGTAATGATTGGGTTTATAATAAAGGCCTTTTCTCAGGAAGAGCACTAATTATGGATTCTGTGTCCCCCACACAGCCAGTGTAGGTCTGATCTGAAATTTGGCATTTTTGACACTTCAACCTTTCTGTCAGGTTTATTTAAAAAAGGGGGCCAGAAGTGCTGGAGGACAGAGACTGGATGATTCTTCAATGCTGGCTGCCAGGCTACAAAGGACAGCCTTTGCCCTAGATAGTTTCTGTGCTTACAAATGACCCCTTTGAGGTGATACAGTGAGCGAACATAGGCATGAGGATATTTAGAAGATTTGTCTAGGGTTACATAAAACCCATGTGACAAAGCTCCAGTGAAGCCTAGGAACTCTATCCTAAATTTAGGGCTGAACAGGATAAAAAGAACCAAAAACTTTCATCTTTCTTTAGAAGAGTATTGGCAACACATAAGCTAGGATGTATGCTCTATTTTAAATGCGGTAGTTACTCTTGTGTAGATTCCTTAAAACATGCACACAGGGAAGCTTTTGATCCAAGAGGTGGACTCCAGACCTTTCATATGGAAAGTGTATAAGGATGAGACATCATTTACTTCCTAATCACACTTACCTGAAAAAAAATAGCAATGCTGTCCTTTCTGGGGAGGGAAGCAGCTCACGGTTTTGGCTGACTTGGTTCCACCCACAGAATAATAAAGAAAGTGTCTAGTTAAACACAAATTAAACATTAGAAATTTGTAAAGTGTTCAGGAGAAGAAAATATGGTCTAACAGGGAAAAATGTTCCATTCCCTTTGACTTCAGTGAATAGTTCTGGACAAGTGGTTAATGTCTCTGCATCCTTATTCCCTTATAATTAAGATGGGCCTAAAAATATTCAGACCTTATTAAAGGGTTCTGACAATTTACAGATGAAGAAGGATGTGAGGAGGACACAATAATATCTTTGGTTCTCACATAAAGGAGTAATAAAGAGATTTGGGAAGTTGAACATTCAGTTGTGAAAAGTAATAAATAAACATGGACACAAAATACCCTTCATCTGTCATGGAAAATACTTTTTATGACCTGTTCATGATAATCTTTGCAGATTTAAATTCAGTTAATTTCTAGATGCTTACAGAATTAACCAATAAATTTACTTGCCCTTGATACAGAGCTGCAATAGCAAGTCGAGCATGAAGCTAGCATGAAACCTAGATAATTAGAGAAGTCTCCATCAGTTCCAGGAGCTATAGATGCTGCCCCAGTAGATATCTGGCACAGCCTCAGCATGAATAGTGGCTCTGGGGAGACAGAGTTTGGAAGCTGCCTGTTCAAGTTCCCAAAAGGCTGTTAGTAGGTCAGAGTAATTTTCAGCTGATGCTTGTTTGTATCCCTGGGTATAAATG
Organism: Neopsephotus bourkii; assembly: GCF_033783945.1. Classification (NCBI taxonomy): domain Eukaryota; kingdom Metazoa; phylum Chordata; class Aves; order Psittaciformes; family Psittacidae; genus Neopsephotus; species Neopsephotus bourkii. Next base: position 412,213 of record NW_026901923.1, read on the forward strand.
AGGTGGCAGCCTAGGTGAGCTCCTAGTAGACACATTAGAAGAAAGGATACTGGGAGACTCCCTTCCTAGCAAGGTACCAGACAGGTCAGCAGTGACAGTGAGGTGCTATTGCTTGCACAGTGCAGCCAGAGTCATTACTTCTGAGGCTAGTCAGTCCAGCCCCTCTTCATAGCAGCAACCTCACTCCCAAGAGATGTGATGGTCTTCCACTTCGGAAGCCAGAGGCAGGGTTCCTTGTGTTCTGTAAATTACTGCGTGCATTTGCAGTCATTGTGCACACATTGATGGGGATAATAAAACAGCAAAACTCAGACTGCTGTCAGCTAAGCTGCCTGGAGATACATTGAAAGCAGGACCCAGATCGACCCATATTATGTTTTAACATCTAATACCTTTCCCAAATACACAAAGACAAGGTAATATATCAGGATGTAGTTACTTACCTTACATGCGCACAAAACCCACAGTAATGCAGTTTCCTCCTGAAGCAATTTGTGGGATTGTTACAGGAATCATTCCATCCATTTCATGGCACAGCCATTTCTGAAGCAGGGCATAGTTATTTAATAGCACACAGACACATGCACAGCAGTTTTGTACAGAAGGTGCCTAAAAATACCTCTGCCAAGTCCTTGTTCAGCCCACACAGTGCATACTGTGCAGTGTACCATCAAACCCATATGTTAGAAGCTTAAAGTATTGGAGTGTGGGGTAAAACAGAAAAACCAGGTTGGTTCAAAACCACCATCCAAGTATTTAAATTGTGCCACAAGAGAAGCACTCATGCAACACTGCAGTATTCACACAAGGGAACATTATAACCCTATGCAAGGCAGACGGGCTCCATTTTGTAGTGATAAGTGGGTTGTCCTCAGGCAGTTTTTTAATGAGGCAGAATTTGAGGCTTGTGGTACTGGTTTGTACTTAGACCTGTGTTTCTGTCAGTCTTGAAATAGCCTCAGGCTAAGATTTTTCTTAAATAATCTGCTATAAAAGCCTTATTTTCTTCCAAATCCTGATAGGTGGGGTTCTGTGCTTGTTGAATATAGACCTGCCTTGAGATAGTCAGGCTCTTCTTTGTAGGCAAAGTGTGCATGGAGCCAGCCTGCTGGAGTAAGAAAGAGCTGCTGTGGCTCCAGGTGCGTAGGAGCTTCTTTTCTACACTCAGGAATGTGGGAAAACCAAAAGAGATGCCCAGACTTCCCTGCAAATGGAGTAATCTCAGGGGTCAAATACTCAATGTATGTGTAAAACGTACCTTTTCTATAAAATCAAGCATGTAAAGAACACCAGAGTAGGCAGCTTCAGTTACCCGGTGGTTTGGTTGGTGCCATCATTAGGTTCAGTATGGATCTCAAAGCACTGTGATGTACTTTTTAGGACTTCCTGTGTTTCCTTTTGTATTCTCTGGAGCTTCTCCTACCACATGCTCTTCAACCTGCATGAGCAGAATTCATAGGGATGCGAGGAGTGGTCTGCCGAGTGACAGCTCCCAAATGCTCAGCCACCTGCTTCACCTGCAGACTGAGAGCTTACAGCCCCTGCTGCATAGAGGAAGCCTCATCTTCTGGGACTGCTTCTCCCATACCATGACGAATCCTCTCTGGAGTGCTGAGGAAGGGGAAATGAGTGCTTTTCTTTCTGCCATCCTCTGTGGGGGGTGGAATCACTCTGTGGCAGTGACACCACTTGATGCATTTGGTTGTACAAATTGGGCATTTCCAAATCATTTTTGCTGTTACTGCAAACTTTATAAATGATGCAGCTGCTCGCAGCTACACATGACACGTTACAGACAGATTTCTTCTGAGGCAAAGACTGACTCGGTCTGTTTTGGAAGATGCAGCCCTACCTGCCTGCAGGCATGAGCTCAACTGTAGAAGCAATACTGTCAGAAAGTCTCCTTGGACTTAAACGTGTTTTCCACTAATGCTTTTCTTTATTCTCTAGCAGTGTGCAAAGGGTACAGGATCCAGGCTGACAAGGAAAGGGACTCCATGAAGGTGCTTTACTATGTGGAGAAAGAACTGGCTCAGTTTGACCCAGCTAGGAGAACGATGCGAGAACGATGTGAGGAACAAGCATGGTTTGATTATTTGTTTTTCTCACTGACCTGAAAAAGTCTGCATACTCATAGTTAAAAGTTCACTGGCTTTGCCTTAGAGCCATCCTCTAGGATATGATGTCCAGGATATGGTACTTGGGGCAGTTGAATAGATGCCTGAATAGATTTCAGGCATCTACAAGTCCAGTATCTGAAGGGGGGATATAGGGATGCTGGACCATTCATTAGGGACTGTAGTGATAGGACAAGGGGTAACGGGTTCAAACTTAAATAGGGGAAGTTTAGATTGGATATAAGGAAGAAATTCTTTACTGTTAGGGTGGTGAGGCACTGGAGTGGGTTTCCCAGGGAAGTTGTGAATGCTCCATTCCTGGCGGTGTTCAAGGCCAGGTTGGATAGAGCCTTGAGTGGCATGGTTTAGTGTGAGGTGTACCTGCCCATGGCAGGGGGCTTGGAACTAGATGATCTTAAGGTCCTTTCCAACACTAAGTATTGTATGGTTCTATGTTCTGATTTTAAAGATTTGCTGTTTACCCAATCATCACAGAACAAATAAGGTGAGAGATACCAAGATTCTCATGAAAATTGTCTATGTGGATAATTAAACTTTTGGATCATCAACATCTGCAATGCCTTCTACGTCCTGTGGTGTGATAATAGCTGGGATATTGTCTTTACAATTTCTATATCCCTTACAGTGTGGTGACTGTAAATTCCCAATATGACAAAAAGAGATGGATGATTTTATTAAAATCATCTTTTCATGGGCTGCAACAACCACAGTGTGGTTTGGAGGATGCAGAAAGGTAGTCTGGAGTGGCTGTTGCCCTGCAGAAGGAGCAGACACTACAAGAAAGATCCAAGAAACTAGGGGTTCATCAGATTTTGTGACACTGGTCAACATAAGATCAGAGGTGGCACACACATCAGTATGACAGCTTGACAGTCGGACAGCTGCTGGTGAAGGGCAGGAGGGTGGTGAATAGGGACACGATACAAACTCAGAACTTCTGTGTGGAGCTCCTCACTGTCTTTGATAGCCTTTTGCAAGCTTTATTTCCTAAAGAATGGCTGAGGCTGCACTGAATGGATGTCAGAATACAAACCCAAATGAGGATCTTCCCACATTAGGAGGCAGAGGTGCAATGGTAGGACAAGGTGTGTGCATGAGGAGGGCTTGCAGTGCTGATTGTTATCCTCTAGCTGTTCTGTTGGAGGAACAGGCTGGGGGCTCAGTTCCCCCAGCACCATCCGACTCATGCAGAGCTAACCCACATTAGGCACTGGTAGCACTCATTTAAAACACGTGTGAGATCCTGCAAATCAATGAAAGTGTGTTAGGGAATGACACTACATCAAAGCTCTGTACAGATTAGGCATAACTAACAAATTATATATACTTCTAAAACAGTCACTGCTGGGCACACTGTATTCTCCACCCACAAGATCTACTATAAAAAGACCTCTTCAGATGGGTATGTCAGGCCTGCAGATGTCAATGTGCTTGACAGGGTACAGACTGACAGTGATTCAGACAGTGTCTTACTTTTTTGTTCATCTTTTTTTGAGGGGGTTGGTTTTCTTTTAGCTGAGCAAGTCAGGCCAAATCCAGAGCCAGGCTGTTTCATACCAGGAAAGGAAGAGTTGTCACAACTGCAGTGATGATATTCCACCAACCTCAGTGCCCACCTCATGAGGCGGCACAGTTGTCATGTATTAGTGAAGCAGGGCTAAGAAGGGATTTCTACATGAAGGTTGGACTGTTATCTGGAACACAGCCATCTGATGCAATGTGTGGTGATCTTAGAATATCCCACCTGGCTGCCAGCTACCAATTTAGAAGACCTGTAGGTCTAACGGCAGCTCTATGTCCAAACTGAGCCGCAGGAATCTGGGGCAGGAACAGTCAAGGGTTTGGAGGAGGGCCTGGGATTCCATTTTGATTTCTTTCTAACAGAGGGCAACTCACTTCTTTCTGAAAAAGCTGCATCTGGGCTTACCACAGCGTTCCTGTCCTGTCCTCCCCTCCCTTCTCACACATGTTATCAGGTAATACCTATCTTACTTATTTTCTGTAACATCCCCTACAGATAACAACACCATCTCTGAACTCAGCTCTTTGCATGAAGAGGACCTGAACTTCCGTCAGCCCTACCGTCAGTCACGAAGGAAACCTCTGCCTCCTGCTGGGGACCTGGATGGCGATGCTGAATACTGGGCTGGAGTGATGGGTGGGGGCAGCTCGTCCAGATCACAGGCTGTCTCTGATTACAGAGATGAGCGGGACACTTTCTGGCACAGGTGAGGAGCACCATGTTGGGAAGCAGCTGTATTTGGCTAAGTAGAAAGGAGAAGGGACAGATGGACTGATAGCTCTTCTCAATTTCCTGCTGCTCTGGTTCTGTTCAGCAGGATAGAGGGTTAGAGAGAAACATGAAATCTGGAGATGTCACTAGATGAGGTCAGAATGAATCTGATTCCCACAAGCTGGCTGAAGCCTACCCAGCTGGGCAAAGCTAGGTACCAACTCTATTCCAGTGGGACGTAAAAGTGAGATCAGTAGGAAACCAAACCACCCTTCCCAAAAATGCTTTCTTGAGATTTGTACCTGATCCTTCCAGCACTTCCTAGTGCTGATGCGCTGACTAGGAGTCACACCCTGGTGCTTTGGTGCAGCAGGACCTGTATGCCAGGCCTGAAAGACTGGCACTCTGATGCCTAGAAGAGACACCACATCCTTCCCTCTCATACCAGCAGCCCAGTCTCCTGAACAAAGTGTCAGGGATTTCCTTCCCTAAGTACTGGACTGTTTTGCTAGTTCAGTTTCTTTAAACCTGCTTCAAAATCACTCTGCTGTGAGCTTCTGTTCCTGGGCTCTTGGGTTTTCGCAGCAGGATATACACCTACAGGCTTTGGGGCCAAGGAGAAACAAGTCCAGCCCTACATATTGGAGGACAAGAAGGTGCACTCTGGGGTTAATCTTGGGTAACAGAGAGAAGCAGGGATTTTGAGGATGTGATGCATCTGTCCCTACAGAAGATGATGAAAACAGGTCAGACGGTTCATGCTCCAGGAATGCCTGTTTCTCTTCATTGCCTGTGAAGGCAGCTGATGAGATGAGCGCAGCTGAATCCTGCCCTCTAACACTATCTCTTCCCTCCTCCAGCCAGCAGAGATCCAAGTCTGAGATGTTGTCCCGTAAGAGTTTCTCTGTGGGAGTGCCGGCTGTCTCCATGGATGAGCTGGCAGCCTTTGCAGAGTCCTACAGCCAGCGGATGCGGCGAGCAGACAGCCAGGAAACACGGCGCTTCGAGCGCTCGGAGTCGCATGGCGGCCGCAGTGGAGGGCTGCCCCACCAGGATGGCTCCATTGAAGAGTACTACACCAAGCGCAGCAGAGGGAACCGGGAGCCACCGACAGACTCGGATCAGGGCTGGTCATACAGCCCACCCCGGAGACGGGCCCATGAGGAGAAGCACCTGCCCAGGCTGGTGAGCCGAACACCCGGAGGGAGCCAGAAATACGATCACTCCTACCTCAGCAGCATGTTGGAGAGGAAATCTCAGAGCTACGATGAGAGCGGTGACCATAGCGAAACTCCCTCGAAGCTGAGCTCGCAGCCCAGCCAGAGAGGAGGGGGAACATACTATGCCTGGTCACCACCCTCTACCTACAAAGCCGAGAAATCGCAGCAGCAGCCACAGCAGCCACCATCATCACCTGAGCAGGAGGATGAGGAGGACACCCTGCCCCCGTACAGTGAGAGGGAGCTGAGCCGAGGCCCTTCATATAGGGCCAGGGAGCAGGCCTACCTCAACGCCTCTGACAAGAAGAGGAAGAAGGACCCCAAGAAAACAGTGAGGCCATGTCTGGTGCTCCTGATCCAAATAGGCTGAGCAGGGAGCCACCAGGCAGGAGTCACTAATCAGAGTTTATGGGCAAGGGGTTCTATAGTCTGAGTGTGGGGAATCCCAGTTGAGGGGCATCACTGTGGGAAGCGGGCTGTCGCTGTGGGTGTAGGAGCCCTACACAGGACTTCATGATGGAGGAGAGAGCCAGATTGCCTGGGTATGGGGAGGTAAGGGATGGTTTTGGCATCTAAGGCCTGGTGATCCAAGGAAGTGGGAGTTCATCTTAGTGTTCAGGAGAATCATGGTAGGGAAGGGGACTTACCTGGGGCTTACAGAAATCACAAGGCATTGCTTTGGCTTTGATCCTTGTTAAGGAAGAGTTGAGAGCCTCTGTTCTGGACTGGGACAGGGCTAATAGCAAGGCATGGTGTAGGAGACGTCTTTCTGAAAGGGGTGAGATGGCAGACTCCTGTGAGTGCATACCCATGGGCACGTGTAGGGGCCATGCTTTCTGAAGGCGTTCCTCACTGAGGATACCAGCAGGACATTTTGGTGTAGCCCACACTAGTGAGGAGTGATGAGTTCGTGGGTTTTGGGGAAGGGGAGCTGCCCAAAGTCTGCTCCATGAGTGAGACCTTGTCACTAGAGCAGCTTGGCTGTTAGGCCTCAGCTTAAGTGACGTGTGAGAGAGGAAAAGGGTGTGAGAGGACAAAGCTGTTGCTCTTTTGTTGTGTCTCTGTCAAAGCTACGTGTCTCTCTTTGTGTTCCATGGGTGCTTTCCTGCTGACTTTAATCTTCTGTTTTTCCTCTCAGAATGATTTCCCAACAAGGATGTCCCTTGTGGTTTGAAGTTGTTGTGGACATGTCATGTTGACGGGCTGGATACTATGAGGTGACTGCAATGGAAAAGAGAGAGAGCAACAAGCAAGACAAGCCTCCCGTGAACCTGTGGAACCATTGGCCATGGACTGTTTCTAGTGTTTGTCTTATCGGGGGAGTAGCGGCTTTCACAAGAGACAGACTCCCATCAACAGTATTCGGTCTCAGAGGCTCTATGAGTCTGCCAGGAATATGAGGCCAGGGCTGTCTTTGGCACTGTGTTTTCCAGTACACTCATTTTGTGCTGGAAGGCAGCCACATCCCCACTGTCCCTGCAGCCCTGAACTACAAGTGAGGCTGCCCGCATGCCTCTTGCCCTGTCCTGTGTGCAGAGAGAAGCCTTTGCACTTAGCTCTTGCTCTCTCTGTCTCCTCAGTTCTCTGTTTGGATCAAAGTTGTCTCCATACTTGCAGTTAGAGCCTTTTCTGTATCATCCCTGTGCCAGGAGGAACCTTCGTTCTTAAAGCTGCAGGCCACCTCCAGCTTGTCTGTATCATGAAAGAAAATGTACATCCTTCCAGACACTATAGAAAAGGATTGGTGAGATGTTACTTCGGCAAGGGCTGAACACAGAGAGAGACAATTATGGGCTGGTTAGTTCAATATATTTAGTTCTGTTCATTGTGTGATGAAAGTTGCAGGTCAGATTGATGTATTATTTTGAAAGTGGATCAAAGTAGCTTTTATTGTGAGAGCATGATGTGTTTTTCCCCCCACCCCCAATTTTGTTTTGTTTTGATACCGTTACATTTCTTTGCAGTCAAGCTATGACCTGTAGAGTTTCAAGGTAGAATATCTACTCCACCATACCGTAAGTAGTGTTCCAGCTTTGCTGACATTCTGCTTCCAGCACCACCAGACATCTCTGCATAGTAAGCTTTTGTTTTAAAGGGCCTTTTTGTTTTAAAGAAGCTAAAAGGAGAAAGTCTGAGAGGGCAGCTGTCTCCATTCTGTCCTACTAGTATTACTCTTTTCTGGTCATTGTTCCCAGACACTGAAAAGAGCAGTAACAGCAATGAAAAAAGAACTAACACTGTGGATGAACACAAGCTTTAAAAGTCACCTTTTTCACTTACAGCCATTTCATTTACCTCAGTTGTGACTGAGATGTTAGCGGCTGTTGTCTCAGGAACAGCTTAATTTCAAAAGTGAAGTACTTCAAACTGGAAGCCTGATGTTCTGATATACATTCTGTATACTGCAGCCATTTCATTAACTTTCAGCTGCTAACATCATAACGTGAAGGAAGATGATGGGAATATTTTAAGGTCCAGTATCTTGATCCCTATTATAGATAGAAACAACTTAGTGCCCTACTGTGTTACAGACATTGTCAGCCTACGAAATGCCGTTTCTGTTCTTACTGTGGAAATCTGGTGAGCTGTCTGGCCTCAGGTGCTCATTCTGGCAACACTGGTTTGAACACAAGATTTACTAACATCACTGCCATTCTCTATTAATTCCTGTATTACTCTGTTGCCAGATCAGTTCACCAGGGACACTCAGGGGAAAGGAAGACTTCATAGAGTTGATGACAGTGCAGTCTTCATGCTAGAAAGTGAAGTGATGAAAAACTGGCTTGCTTGTCCTGTGCTCCTCTTTACATCCAGTTACAGTGATGTAATTGTGATGTAATTGTGCATCCAATTACAGTGATGACTGTAATTTTGGAAATCCTAGTCCTGGGACTTACAGGCCACAGGACTAGAAGTCCCCTCTAAGTATAGATAGCTGCTGTATGTTCTCCCCAGAGCTGCCTTCTCTCCAGGCTGAACAAGCCCAACTCTCTCAACAAAGCTAACTCCTGTCTCCATAGGAGAGGTGCTGCAGCCCTCTGATTTCTTCACGTCCTCTGGCCCGCTCAGGCGGGTCCATGTCTGCCTTGTGTTGAGGACACCAGAACTGCACACAGTACTGCAGGTGGGGTCTCACAAGAGCAGAGTAGAAGGGACGATTCACCTCCCTCTGTCTGCTGGTCACAGTCCTTTTGATGCAGCCCAGCACATGGTTGACTTTCTGGGCTGCAAGTGCATATTGCCAGTTCATGTCCAATTTTCATCCACTGGTACCCACAAGTCCTTCTCCATAGCGCTCCTCTCAATCCGTTCATCCCCAGACTGCACTGATATAGGGGGTTGCCCCGACCAAGGTGCAGGATATTGCACTTGTCCTTGTTGAACCTCATGAGGTTCACATGGGCTCATTCCTCAAGGCTGTCAGGCTTCCTCTGAATGACATCCCTTCCCTGCAGTGAATCAGCTGCACTGCTCAGTGGGGTGTCACTTGTAGACTTGCTGAGGGTGCACCTGGCTCCACTGACAGTCATTAACAGAGACTGAACAGTACTAGTCTTAATACAGGTCCCCCTTGAGGGACCTTGCTGTTAACTGCAACTCTCTGGGTGTGGCCATACAGCCAATTCTTAGTCCATCAAATAATCCATTCATCAAACCCATCTTTCTCCAGTTTACAGACAAGGATATTGTACAGGACTGTACCAGAAGTCAAGCTAGATGATATGAGTTGTTCTTTCCTTATCCACCATTGCAGTCACTCCATTGTAGAAGGCCTCCAGATAGTCAGGCACTATTTGTCCTTTGTGAAGGACTGTCTCTGATTGCCTCCCAATGCCCACCCACATGCCTTGACATAGCTTCCAGGAGGATCTGTTCTATGATTGTACTGGACATGGAGGTGAAGCTAATCAGTCTGTAGATTCCAGGGTCCTCCCCTTTCTGTCCTTTTTAAAAATGGGTGTGAAGTTTTCCTTTTTCCAGGCAGTGTGGGCTTGACTGCCTGGGAATGGCTTAGCAACTACATTTGCCAGGACATGCCATATATATCTATTTGTATTTTGTCTGGAGAGATTAAATTTTAAGTATTCATCTTTTCTCATCTTTGATACATATTCCTAGGAAAATCCCAGCACAGTTAAAAAGAAGTGGTTGCCATCTGAGGTCTCCGTTGCCTTGAGAAGCCTACAGAGCTACACTACACACTATATTAAATTAAACACTTCATCCCAGACATATGATGATACTAGCAGCAAGAAGTGATGGTGTTTTGTTAGTCTGAAAACCTTGGGAACCCTGTGCCATGAATTTCAAAGGAGCATAGCGTGCTATCTTTTCCATCAGACATCCAGCAGACTCAGGAGACATTTTACACAGAAATTTGAAAGTGCATCTGCAACAATGACTGTATCAATAAGGGGCCAGAATGGTGATTTAACAGTCTCTAAATACCTGTATCTTTTAAATCACACTGAAAGCCAGAGCGTCACAATCTCCTCATTTCAGTTATGTCTGTCCCTTATCTCAGTCACTGTAGCTTATTTGATCAAGCCCTCAGGAATGATTTGTGTGTATTAAAAATACAAGCTTTCTCAGTTTTTTGAATCAGTTTTGTTTGCTCAATGCTGGTACTTTAGGACATTGTGTACACTATGCTTTAGAAGTTGCCATTTATGTATTTAGCTTATAAATAAGTTGTTGGCAAGCTAATTCTCTTCGGAAAACTATTTTAGTTGTAGAACCAAGTGTTCATAAGAACTTTCTGACATTTCCTTTAAATCCAAGTATATGGAAAAGTATTGAAGATTTTGTGATGAGTTTTACCAGGTGGTAAAAATTTCAGCCTCAGAAAAAAAAGGAGGTCTTAATTCCCTGAAGTCAGATGTGGGCAGCACCCATTAGTTGGCTACACCTTACTCTAACACCATGGATTTCTTATCTCTCTGCAAATCTGAAGGACTTCTCAGTTACTGATAGTGTCTCCTCAGGCCATCTTTATTTTTCTCATTAGAAGCGCATCTGCAGCAGCACTGAATGGACCAAATAAAAAAGAGAGGGCTAAGGTAGAGCGGGGCTTCCACCTCTATAGCTACGCAACCCTAATGAGCTGTGTGACTTGCAGCACAGGGGAACCAGAGAGCCAGAGGCTGATGGAGGGCCTGAGAGGAGCCTCTTGTTTCAGACAAGAAGTGATGGTTTGTGCCTGTGCCATATGGTTCAGAACATCTGCAATAGTGCTGGCCCTGGAAGATAATGAGCCTGGTTATTATGGGGACTCAAGTGATAAATTTTCCAGTGATAAATTTTTATTGCTGGCCTAAAATCAAACCCCTTTTTATACAGGATATGGATGTCTGGGTCATGTCACGGACATAAATGGTTTTGTGGCCTTAAAATGAAGCATCGCAACAGTGACTTGCTATTAAGACAACTGAGATGATGACTGAATCCCGTAAAGAAGAAAAAAAAAGAGCCCTTAGAGCAACAGCAGGATGAAGCATCAGCCCTAAGCTTGGCTGTGCTGCCAAAAGTGGGATCTGCCCTACTGAACAAGTTTTGACATAACAGAATGGGAAGATAAATACCGATAGGAGTGACTCCCCAGCAATCCATTATTCCTTTGAAGTACATTGTAAAAATTCCAGTGTGTGGCTTCAGTGGAAAATTAACAAAACTATGAATCCTTCAAAATGTTGAGAAACTGCACCATCTATCATCTGAGACATCCAGCCAGAATTATTCAGGCCCTTGTGCTGGCATACAGATATAGAGGACTGAAACTGTAAGCATCCCAGCCTTCATTAGAACAATTAGGTCAGCGAGGGCCACCTCCCCTTCCCCACTGGCAGCAGTGGGTGCCAAAATTCCCTGGGCTCCTGCCCTGATGTCTGGATCTCCCCTTGTAGCTCACTGAATTGGGGTTTTCATTCTGAATTGTGGCTTTGGGTGCCCATTGCCCTTGGATCAGCAGTTGCACACCCATTTCCTGATTTTTTACAACCACCCCCTTCTAAATGGACAATACCAGTTCACCTGCAACATAAGATAAATGGTTTTGCAATCACCAAAGAGGTTTTCATATGCTAATCCTCTCTAGAGCTACCTAAAACTGGCCAGAGAAATTTGTGGGAGGGAGTAGCAAAGAAAGTATCAGGCATTGTAACTGGCCTTTGCAGGGAGGAGAGAAGGGCCATTCTTGGAGCATTTTTCTTCAGGTGATTTCAGTATGGGTAACCACACATGGATGCCACCACTGGGCTGTGACCAGCTTCCTCTGGCAACAGAGTGATCTGATGCTGCACAGAAGAGCTGTGCTTGGTCAAGTTGCCAGTTTTCTCCTACAGTTCCAGGTTACCTTGAGCAAAATAACTGCCTGCTCTCCACATGCTTGAAGAGGACTCATCTCTTTTGCACCAAGGTCCCCCCCAAAGCTGCTTCCCTGATTGAAGAGAGGCAGGACAGCCTCTGTCTGTACAGATACAGATCCCTGAGATGGAGCCATCAAATAACATTTTGGAAGTCAAACCTTGCCACAGAGTGTTACAGGTAGATAAATATAACACCACAGTGTTTATCATGCTTCGGCTATTCTGAAAATTGCTTTAATGTCATGGAGATTGTTTTGCTGAGAAACCGCTTGGAGCTATGTTTATTTTTCTTCAGGGAGCTTTCACACAAAGATGTGGGTGAGGATTTGTTCTGTGTTGCTAGGTACAGGGTTTGGGACACACGGAGAAGCTAAAGGGGCTTTAGCTCACTCCTTGAATGGGTTGAGGGGCAAAGAAACCTTTGCAAGAAGCTGTGTGCTGCAGATGTGACCCTGTGACACTGGAAAACTCTGCGATACAGCATTGTGTTGTACTGGCCATTCCTGCTTTGTACAGCAGCTGTGACATTGAAACTACCTTCATTGTCACTTGGGGTTCCTAAAGTTCCTTTCCCATTGCTTGCAAGATCAGGAGAGAGATCCATTACGTAAGGGGACAATGCTATCATTTTGATATGATATTAAAAATGCCAGCTGGATTACCAGCATTAGAAAAGTAAAAATCTTAAGAATAAAGTTAGCTGATACTAAAGGAATGCATCTGCCATGATTCCCGTATGAATTCTCTTGTGACCTTTATAGTTGCTTTTTGACATCCACACGTGCCTTTGAGAGGAAAGACTTTCCCCTCCCTTTCTGCCTGTAGTTCTTTGTCATGCTTGTAATCCCTCTCCACCCCCCTGTTCTCCTTGGCTGTTGCCAATTAACCTTCAGTGTTGCACCCAGGGGTTCTGGGCAATTCAGATGTAGAGTGAGTGGTGTTTTGTAAAAAGACATTTTTACCGCCTATAAAAGCAGAAATTAGAGAATACAAAAAATGACCCCCCTTCTGGATATTCTCTGAAGCCCAATGGGAGTGTTACTGGAAACATTTTCAAAATTAAAGCTGAACATAATTTCAAAACAAGTACTGTTTTCAAGCCTAGGGCCACTGCAGTCAGAGCTCTGAAGTGCAAACAACAGGAGCAAATGCATTCAGTTTTCATTGTCCTTGGTGAGACCAGCAGCAGAGAGAAGCAGCATTTCATGAGTCATAGAAAGCAAGCACATGGAATGGCAGGATGCTATTACATTTGAGTTTGAAAGTATAAACCAAAAGTTGACAAGCTCATTTGAGAAGCATCGTTCAGTTCAACGAAATGGCGAGGTTTTAATCTCTAATGCCTGGTGGTGGCATTATCCACCACCTATCTCTACCACACCTATGCTCACTTCATACAGAAAAATACATCTTTTATTCTGCAAAGCCTCTACTGCTTTTGAGAACAATGCATCCTCTGTGCTCCAAGCACCAAAATGAACTTGGAGGTGAAAGAAGCTTATCATGCACCCCTGACCCAGGCTGTTTGCAGAGCACCAATGCTGTCCTGATGGTGCATCCCAAGAAGGTCACCTTCAGTTCTGTTTTTACAAGCCACACAGCCCGGAGACTTGAGCTGGGAGTGTGGTTTCCACTGCTGCTACCTTCTCATAGACCCTGTTTGAAAGCCCTGGCCCAGGGTATAGTCCTCTTGCTGATTATCGGTGAGCTCTGGGGTTCTTTTTCCTGCTGCTGTTGCTTACCTGCAACAGTCCTTTCCATCCATTATGCAGTGAGTGAGTTCTTTGCTGTACTTAGTTGTTATTTTTCTTAGATTGTCTTTCTCTCCTGTAATGAATTATTTTCAAGGGGGAGGGGGGAGGACATAACAATACCCTGTATAATGAAAATACACTTTTATACCTTTTTGGGACACATCCTCAAACCCAATTACCAAGCATTATACATTTGCCGTGCTTGCAGTTTCAAAAGTTGTTTTTGAGATGTCACCGTGGAGAATAAAAAAGCAGGAAAACTACTACCAATCTGCCTTTTTATTACCCTGCAGGCAAATAATTTGTCCACTTTTTGCTAAGAAATGAGTGGTTTTCAACACTTTTTTGATTAATGTACGATAAACCAAACATTTTCTAGTGGAGCAGCAGACCCCTGCATGAATTTCATAGCAAGTTCACAGGGTAACGTATACAAGCATGTTCTGCCCAGCCTCCTTTCATACAAGAAACCTCTGTAAGTACTCCATGGAGCCACAGTACTTCACAGAAAGGATAAACTGATTTTGAAGACCTAAAAACTTTTTCCTTGTGGATTTTATTGGGAAACAATCTTTTCCTACAGACATGTTCTTTCCCTTTGGCAGTCTGACCCCTTCATCCTTATGTCTGCTGAGCTCTGTACCAATGTTTTTTGTCTCTCACAAGCAACTTCATTTAAATCCTGTCTCCATGTTATAAATAACGGATGTGGGCTCTCACACTGTTTGCAGGCGTAGTCTGGAAGGCATTTACATGTTTAAACCCGTATTTGCCAGGCATTATCCAGCCAGGCGCAGAAGAGCCACAGGCAGCTCCCCACTCAGTTTCTCAGGGTGCGTCATGCCTTGCCTCCTCAGCTTCCTCCCTCTGGAAAGGGAAGCAACGCAGGGTCACCTGTTTCCTACAGGAAGGCTGGCCGAGCCCCAGCGAGCTCAGCCCTGCTCTGAACTCTTCAGGGTTGCAGCAGAACTTGAATGTTCTGGCTATGCACTGAACTATTGCCTCAGCTTTATACCCGTGGTAAATATGGATCCAGACACGAACGTTAACGAGAGAAAGCCCACCGTAACTCAAAACGATACCCCCGTGCCCTTAGGTGCTAACGAGATGAGTGGGGAACCTCTACCAGCTTCCCCACAGGAGCGCCCGAGCTCCGCCGCTCCCCACCGCTGAGGGGCTTCAACAGCCCCACCACAGGTTGTGGCGCTGCGCCCCCTGGCGCCCAGCCATGATGCCGAGCGGTGCGCAACGGCCGAATGGAGTGTGCGGTGGTAAGGATCTGTAACACCCGGCCCTGAAAACTGTTAACTGTAAACAGCTCAGCATCCAGTGCAAACTGTTAACGAGTGGTGTCCCTCAGGAGTCGGTGTTCGGACCATCTTGTTCAACATCTTTGTCGCTGACATGGACAGTGGGATTGAGCGCGCCCACAGGAAGTTTTCCAGTGACACCAAGCTGTGTGGTTCGGTTGATACGCTGGAGGGAAGGAATGCCATCCAGAGGGACCTTGACACGCTTGTGAGGTGGGATGATGCCAACATCATGAAGTTTAACCATGCCAAGTGCAAGGTCCTACACCTGGGTTGGGGCAATCCCAGACACAGCTACAGGTTGGGTAAAGAAAAGATTCAGAGCAGCCCTGCAGAGAAGGACTTGGGGGTGCTGGTCAATGAGAAAATGAACATGAGCCGGCTTCAGTGTGTGCTCATAGCCCAGAAAGCCAACAGTATCCTGGGCTGCATCAAAAGGAGTGTGACCAGCAGGTCGAAGGAGGTGATCCTGCCCCTCTACTCTGCTCTTTAGAGACCACACCTGCAGTACTGTGTTCAGCTGTGAGGCCACAAGAGATGTGGACCTGCTCAAGTGAGGAAGGCCATGGAGATGGCCAGAGGGCTGGAACATGTCTTGTGTCAAGACAGGCTGAGAGAGCTGGGGGAGTTTAGCCTGAAGAAGAGAAGGCTCTGAGGAGACCTTATTGCAGCCTTTCCAGTACCTAAAGGGGCCTACATGAAATCTGGAGGGGCTTTTTACAACAGCATGTAGTGACAGGAGAAGGGGGAATGGCTTTAAACTGAAAGAGGGGAGATTTAGATCAGACATTATAAAGGAATCCTTCCCTGCGAGGTTTGTGAGGCGCTGGCACAGGGTGCCCAGAGAAGCTGTGGCTGCCCCATCCCTGGCAGTGTTCAAGGCCAGGTTGGATGGGGCTTGGAGCAACCTGCTCTAGTTGAAACTAGGTTATATTTAAGGTCCTTTCCAACCCAAACCGTTATGTGATTTTATGCTTAATCCTTCTCTTCCCATGCGTGATGGCACTCAGTGTCTCTTTCGGCCTCTTCATTCCTTCTCCTTCCCACAACTCCCTCGACAGTGAAGAAATCTCCAAACCTACAAGAAGAAGGAAGGGTGTGCATACCATGAAGTCAAATGGGTGTGGGAAGGCATGACATCAGAAATACTGGGTGGATACCCAGTTCCCTGGGAAGTTGCTTCTGGCTGGGGAAATGTTTATGCTTAGCAAGGTAGAAGCCACGGGTGCCCCTCAGGTCCCACAGTAATTTTTGGTTGCCTCTTGTTATAGGTAAGGCTATTCTGTGTCCAGACCCAGTTGGCCCAAAGCTCTCAGCTATAGATACAGGTCTATCATTTCTGAATTAGAGAAAGGAGCCTGAAAAAAAATGCCTGAAGTGGCACAGGACCACTTACTGCAGGAGGTGTAGTACTTTCAGTTAGTCCTCACTGTGGATAGAAATCCTTTCTGGTTATACTTCAAGTAAGTTTGCATCAGCCCCTTTAGAGTTGGTGATTTTTGTATCCGGGCTATCACATTTTCTCTTTGAGAAGCAGATTAGTCAGCGCACTTGTCTCTGAATAGGTACCCCAGGGTGGTGGGAGTTTCAGCTCAAACTGGATGCATTTTACACTCAACAGCCTGCTAAATTATTAATTTATTTAAAGTTCCCTGCTTCCTGGCAAAGCCAGAATATGTGCTTCTACAGGCCTCAGTCCTGCTCACCTTGGAACTGCAAGTTCTGGCAGGGACTTTAACATACTGTAAGGTGGAGATCAGGTAAAACTGTAGCATAGCAAGCTGAAAGCTTTATCTTTTATATACACTGCTGTGTTCTATGTGAGGACCACTGCATCTATGTGTCATCATTAAATTTATGTACAATCACAGAAAAGACACTTGTTCATACAGGTGGACCTCCAACTGGAGGATGTGGATTTAAAGCAAGTCAGCCAAAGGAGAACTGCCCCGAGTCTGACGACACTGTGGGACTGCACTCTGTTGGGGAGGGCATAGCCTATAACAGCTTGGAGCTGCTGGCTGTGGGGAGCAGCATTCTTGCCAGTCTTACCAATAAGGAGAACAGGAACCCCTCTCTCATCTTCAGGTCAGTAAGATTCTGCAAGAAGGCTGAGGTTGCTAAAATGGAGGCTACCTTAGGTATATAAGCTCTTCTTGCATTTCTTTTTCAATTTTTTTGGCAATCTTAAGACTTGAAAGGGTAAGCCTGCCCAGTAAAAGTTTGAGGCATACCTGCCTAAAATGCAGGTCCTACAAATCTTTATGCATGGACTTAGCTGCTATCACAAAATGTGTGCAGAGAAGATATGCAGGCCCGGTAGCTGGAACATTTTTCTCCAGAACTCAAAGCCCCAGCACCTTCAGCTGAAACTATGAGCACAGACAAATGGTCAGGACTTCTGAGAAAGTAAAACTATTCAAATCAAGAAGGCACAGCACACTCACATCCCAGTGCAGTCCAGCAGCCAGAACCCATCGACACACTTTGGAACCTGTATCTGCTGAATTGAGTTGCTGAGACCAGGAGAACACCTGGTCCCACACACAAACAGGACTTTACCTGACAATCAACAACAGAACTTGTGTGGGTAGCACAACTGGGGCCTAAGGTATGTTTCAGGTAGCACCGGGGGAGTGAGAGGTCGTTTGGTGGTTGTGGTGTGTTTTGTTGGGGTTTTGTTTTTTTTATAATAGAAATATATATTTATATATAGTAATTTTCATCTTCACTTGTCAGGAGAGATCTGAGGCTTCCTTCTGTTCACCAGTCTGGTGCCCGAGTGGAAAATTTCACTGCCCAGTTTCAGTGATATGCAACTTAGGCTGGTTCTTATGCATAGTTGTAGAAGGCAAGTTACTACCACAGGGCTCAATAATCAGGAGGTCTCCATGGACTGTCTGTCATCCTGATAAGACACACTTCTTAATTAAGCAAATATGCTGCATTGTAGCTGAAACAATTCCTAACTGTCCCAACTTCCCTCATCAGATCACTGAGTCTGGAGTTACAGAGTCCCCAACAACAAGGGGTTTTAAAGGATTTCAAATTAATTCCAAGTCTAAAAGTTCAGTGCTCAAGCATGCATTTCAAAATGCGTTTGAAGAGCAGTAGCCGAGTTTTGTACTACTGCAAAGACCTCTAAAAGGAAGAGAATGGGTAGTGTCCCAGTATTTCACAGAATCACAGAATCCAAAGGGTTGGAAGGGACCTCAAGAGATCATCTGGTCCAACCCCACTGCAAGAGCAGGGTAACCTAGAGTACATCACACAGGAACTTGTCCAGGCGGGCCTTGAATATCTCCAATGTGGGAGACTCCACAACCCCCCTGGGCAACCTGTTCCAGTGCTCTGTCAATCTCACAGTAAAGAAGTTCTTCTTGATGTTAACGTGGAACCTTCTATGCTCCAGTTTACACCCATTGCCCCTTGTTCTTTCACTGGATATCACTGAAAAAAGCCTACTTCCACCCTCCTGACTCCCACCCGTTACATATTTGTAAACACTGATGAGGTCACCCCTCAGTCTCCTCTTCTCCAAGCTGAAGAGACCCAGCTCCTTCAGCCTCTCCTCATAAGGGAGGTGTTCCACTCCCTTAATCATCTTTGTGGCTCTGTGCTGGACTCTTTCAAGCAGTTCCCTGTCCTTCTTGAACTGAGGGGCCCAGAACTGGACGCAATATTCCAGATGCGGCCTAACCAAGGCAGAATAGAGGGGGAGGAGAACCTCTCTTGACCTACTAACCACACCCTTTCTAATGCACCCCAGGATGCCATTTGCCCTCTTGGCCACAAGGGCACATTGCTGGCTCATGTTCATCCTCCTATCCACCAGGACCCCCAGGTCCCTTTCCCCTTCGCTACTTTCCAGCAGGTCAGTCCCCAGCCTGTACTGGTACATGGGGTTGTTCTTCCCCAGATGCAAGACTCTACACTTGCCCTTGTTGAATTTCATCAGATTTCTCCCTGCCCAACTCTCCAGCCTGTCCAGGTCTCGCTGAATGGCCACACAGCCTTCTGGTGTGTCAGCCACTCCTCCCAGCTTAGTGCCATCAGCGAACTTGCAGAGAGTACACTCGGTTCCCTCATCCAGGTTGTTGATGAAAATATTAAACAGCACTGGTCCCAGCACCAACCCCTGAGGGACTCCACTAGTCACAGACCTCCAGCTAGACTCTGCACCATTGACCACAACTCTCTGCCTTCTTCCTTCCAACCAGTTCTTGATCCACCTCACTACCTGATCGTCAAGCCCACGCTTCCTTAGCTTATCTATGAGAATGCTGTGGGAGACAGTATCAAATGCCTTACTGAAATAAAGAAAAACCACATCTACTGCTCTACCATCATCCCTCCACCTAGTCACTTCCTCATAGAAGGCTATAAGGTTGGTCAAACATGACTTCCCCCTCATAAAACCATGTTGGCTGTTCTTAATAACGCCCTCATCCTTGATATGCCTAGAAATGGAGTCAAGAATAAGTTGTTCCATCACCTTTCCAGGGACAGAGGTAAGGCTGACCGGTCTATAATTACCCGGGTCCTCCTTCTTGCCCTTCTTATAGACTGGTGTGACATTTGCCATCCTCCAATCCTCAGGCACCTCTCCCGTTTCCCACGACTTACCAAAGATGATGGAGAGTGGCCTAGCAATGACCTCCGCCAGCTCCCTCAGCACCCGTGGGTGCATTCCATCCGGACCCATCGATTTATAGATTTCCAGATTGCATAGCTGATCCCTAACCCAATCCTCATCTACCAAAGCAAACTCCTCCTTCGTCCTGACTCCTTCTGGAGCAATAGGAATCTGGGGCCCCCGGGGAGAGTCTGCAGGAGTAAAGACAGAGGCAAAGAAGGCATTCAGCACCTTTGCCTTCTTTATATCCTCTGTCTCCAGGGCACCCACCTCGTTCAGCAGTGGGCCTATATTGCCTCTTGTGTTAGTTTTATTTGCTATGTATTTGAAGAAACCCTTTCTATTGTCCTTAACCTGACTAGCAAGATTAAGTTCCAAGGAGGCCTTAGCTGTCCTAATTGCCTCCCTACATCCTCTAACAACTGTTCTATATTCCTCCCAAGTGGCCAGCCCCCCCTTCCATAATCCATAGATTCTCCTTTTCCACTTGAGTTTGCCCAGCAGCTCCTTGTTTAACCACGCTGGTCTCCTAGCTCCCTTACTTGATTTCCTGACCATTGGGACGCTCAGATCCTGAGCTTGGAAGAAGCGGTCCTTGAATGCTGACTGACTATCTTGAGCCCCTTTACCGCCTAGTACCCTTTCCCACGAGACTTCTCTTAGCAGTTGAGTGAACAGGCCAAAGTTGGCCCTTTGGAAATCCAGAACTGTGGCCTTGCTAGGTATTCTATTCCTCCCACACAGGATCCTAAACTCCACCATCTCATGGTCACTGCAGCCAAGGCTGCCACTGATCACCACCCCTTCAACCAAACCCTCCTTGCTGGTGAGTACTAAATCTAGCAGTGCTCCTCTCCTAGTTGGTTTGTCCACCACTTGCATTAAGAAGTATCATCAATGCACTGGAGGAACCTCCTAGACTGTGAATGATTGGCTGTGCGAGTCTTCCAGCAAATATCGGGATAGTTAAAATCCCCCATGAGGACTAAGGCATGTAGTTGCG
Source organism: Neopsephotus bourkii (assembly GCF_033783945.1). Classification (NCBI taxonomy): domain Eukaryota; kingdom Metazoa; phylum Chordata; class Aves; order Psittaciformes; family Psittacidae; genus Neopsephotus; species Neopsephotus bourkii. The sequence goes on from NW_026901923.1 coordinate 432,872, forward strand.
AGGCTACTTCCAGTTGCCTGTAGAAAGCCTCATCAACTCCTTCATCCTGATCAGGAGATCTATAATAGACCCCCACAACTGTATCACCCGTACCAGTCTGTCCCTTAATTTGTACCCACAGACATTCCATTTGCTCCTCATCTGGCCCCAGACAGAACTCAATACAATCTAGTTGCTCTCTCACATAAAGAGCAACTCCACCACCTCGCTTTGCTGACCTATCTTTCCTAAAAAGGACATAGCCATCCATGACCACATTCCAGTCATGTGAGCTGTCCCACCATGTCTCTGTAATTGCCACTAGATCATAGCCTTTAGACTGCACATAGACTTCTAACACCTCCTGTTTATTCCCCATGCTGTGTGCATTGGTGTACAGGCATTTCAGGGAGTGAGCAGAGCACGCTGCTGGCTCCCTCGGGAGGCAGGAAGCCTTCACGTCTTCATTAATACTAGAACCTAGTCCGCCCTAGTCCGCCATCCTTTAAGCTCTAGCATGTTTCTCATGGGCTTGTCCCTAACAGGCCCAGATAAATCCCCTCCCCCCTTCATATCTAGTTTAAAGCCGTCAATAAGCCCTGCTAACTCCTGCCCCAAAACTCTTTTCCCTCTCTGGGACTGGTGTATCCCACCTGCCACCAGCAAACCAGGTGTCTCATACAGCAGCCCGTGGTTGAAAAACCCAAACCCCTGCCTTTGGCACCAGTCACGTAGCCATACATTCATCTGCAGACTCTTCCTATTTATCTCTTCACCCTTGCTTGTAACAGGTATAGAGGCAAACACCACTTGCGCACCAGACCCTTTAACCAGCTGCCCCAGGGCTCTCAAATCTCTCTTCATTGCCCTTGCCCTCCTTGTAATAATTTAATCACCACCAAGCTTAAAAACCAGCAGCGGATAATAGTCAGAGGGCTGCACCAGATCACAGAGTTTCTTTTTAACATCTCTAATCTGAGCCCCAGGTAGGCAGCAGACTTCCCTATGGGATGGATCAGGTCTACAAATAGGCCCTTCTGTTCCCCTCAGAAGGGAGTCACCCACCACAATTACTCTTCTTTTCTTCTTGGTTGGTGAAGTTCTAAGGCATGGGGGTGAGTGGCAAGCCCTAGGTGACTCACTAGATAGATTTACCTCTCCATCTCCATTTACCTGGCCCTGTAGTTCCAAGACCTCATACCTGTTATTCAAGGGCAACTGGGAGGGAGGAAGGGATTGTGAGGGTTTTCGCTTACCTCTCCGAGGAGGGACCACCCTCCATACATCCTTGTCCCTTAAGTTCTCTCCTTCTGTCTGATGGTAGGAGGGAAGGGGATCCATTACTTGTTCAACCACTTCCCTCTGCCCTTGCCTTAAGGTGTGGCTCCCCCAATCTATTTCCCTTTCGCATTCTCTGATGGCTCTCAACCTGTCTACCTCCTCCCTCAGTTCAACCACCTGCCTGAGCAGATCACTTATTTGCTCACAGTGAACACAAGCAGTGCTACTGGCTCCCTCCAATACAAGTGCCAGGCCCAGGCATTCACTGCAGCCGGACACCTGCACGGCCGCATGTCTGCAGAAAGGCTCAGTCTGGATACCCACATTATTACTCACTACAGCTTTTGATCGCGTTACAACCATGATCTATCTGATCGATCAATCCGTCTACGTCTCTCCACACAAACAGCATTTCTGGAAAGACCAGAGATCCACCCACTTCTGGATGTGGCACAACTTTACTTGCAGACATACCAATTCAGAAGCAGCCCTTGCAGCTGATCTTAACTGATTTCCTGTTTGAGTACTTCAATGACACTGATTCATGGGAAAACCAGAAAGAAGCCATGGTCAAAATATTGGGCAAACTGTTTAAGCTAATGAGGGAGGACACTGGTTTTTGTGAAGCAGCTGGTAGTGAGAGCCTGGAGGAGAAAAGGAAAACAGCTGCCTGGAGATAAGAACTAAATTCATTAACATGAGCAAAGTGAAGGGGGACACGCTGGTGTGCTTCAGCATGTGAAACGTCAAGACAGAAATGGCGTATGAATATTGCTCATCTCACTCAGCTGACTGGTACCCTTAGGTTATGCCTACACTAGTGCATAATATAAGCCCCAGGGATTTAACCTGGGTGCTCAGTCCCTGATCATCTGCTCTGCAAAACATGTGAGTCTACTATATTCTGTAGTAAAATCATTTGCAACAGCCCACATTCAGTAAGTCTGATTGCTCCTGAAGGGCAACCAGTTGAACGATGCTGGTCACCAGGACCTGCAAGAGCTATGTCTACTGGGCTGCTTGTGAGGCTGTGGCCTAGATTGGATGAATGCAGCTTAAAATGAACTCCCCAAAGCCTGCCATTTAAAAGAGTAGATCATCTTACAGATCTGATCTAAGGCACAGCTCTGTCAACCGTTACTTAGCACAGTTGTATTAATTCAGGCTGTAGGGGAGAAGGTGGGAGTAGAGTGAGAGGCAAATGACTTAAACCAGATCTACTGTCAATGAAGCATGAAGCTGTGCCCTCTGAGACAGCAGCTGAAGACTAACGGACATATGGATGTATCTACATTCCGTTCACATTCCTTCTGTTCACAGCTTGATTGAAGGAATCTTGTGCTCTTTGAGCTGGTGTTCTCTTTGCCTTTAGTGATATCCCTCATCTGGGAGTTCACCTCCATGTGAAAGCTCATTGTTAGCATTAGGCCTATCTGGGATGCCAAAAACAAGAACTCCACAACAGATCTGATCACTTCATTTTCTTGCCTAAAGCATACTGTAATTTCTTCTGTTTGGCTCTGTGGGTGGAAAAGGCATTTCAGCATACACTGCCATGTTCATTACACGGAGTTTTTCCGTGCTAGATGTATTAACATCTCTGTTATTACTGCCAGCCCTCTCCTCCCCCATACCAAGCGGCTGCCTGAGAGAGAATTTCTTTTAAGGACAGACTCCCAGTAGTAGTATTCTCCTTCTCTAAGTGAAGATCTCTCTGAAGAGATTCTGCTTTCTTTGAATCCTGCCTTCCCCAGATTTCTTAGAAAGTCATTATTTGAAGATGTTGAAATCACTGGCAAAAATATCACCTGAATTCTAGAAATCAGTGTCATAATTACCTCCTCATAATCAGTAACACCACAAAACCATGGCGTTTGAGTTTAAAAGTTCTATGCAGGAAAAAATGTTTAACATTTAATATAAAATCAAAGTTTGACATAGCTTATTTTTCAAATGTCATCCTTCTTCTGCTCATCAACTGACAATTAGACCACCACAATTAAAAAAGTAATCCTAAATACTTTTAGGAGCCTTATAGAAAACATTCATAAAGTGCCACCCACAAAAGCATCTAAACAAGAATCTGAGAGAAATACCCGTAAGGATGTTAATTAACTTAATTACTGCTGAGGAGTAAGCTGTCATTTGTGGAACTGTCAATGTAACAACCATACAACCCAGCAAAAATACTGCTCCATAGATGACATCCCAAGAAAGCACATGTATGCTGAGGCATGCAGCAGTCTTGTGGGACTTTAAAATAAATAGGTACTAATGTCACCCAAACCCAAGACCACTGGCAAGTGGGAAATGCGGATTCTAAAGGGAGTGATCATCCCAGGCTGTGGCCTTACCATGTGGTAAAACCCAGGCAGCTTCTACAGCAAACCTTGTACAGCAAACAGGTACAGATTTTAGCTCTTTTTTACTGGGATAAAAACCATTCCCTGCTAGAAATAACAGAGAAAGACACCAGTCCTATGTTCTCTTCTCTGGCCTTGAACATACCATACCATATAAGCACCTTTCCTCTCCCTATCCCCAAAAGAGGGGCTCAGAACAAGCACTGCACCACAGTGAACACAGCTTGTTTCGCAGCAGCCTCCCTCTGCTCAACTGCCTGGACAGTGTTCAGTTACCCAGAATGCAAGGGGACAAGGCTCTGAGAGCTTCCTTCCACAAAACTCATGTCCCGTATCAGGTGTCCAGGGAGCAGCTGTGCATCTTCTCAACACCAGGTAGCTGCCTGTGGTCCGCAAAGCCTTCTCCACTCCACCAGCTAGTCAGTGTGGTGCTTCTGGTGGCATACCAGCTGGGGCTGGAAACGAAAGCTCTCCCCACACTGGGTGCAGCGGTACAGCTGCTCCCCAGTGTGGATACAGGTATGCTTGATGAGGTTGGAGTTGCCACTGAAGCCCCGGCCACACTGGCTGCATTTGTAAGGCTTCTCACCAGTGTGGGTACGAGTGTGGTTAATGAGGTCAGAGCTCTGCCCAAAATGTTTGCCACACTGCCCACAGGCGTAAGGCCGAATGCCGTCATGGGTGCGCTGGTGCTGAAGGAGGTGGGAGTGTTGGCTGAAGTTTTTTCCACAGGCTGGGCACTTGTAGGGCCGCTCACCTGTGTGCATGCGCTGGTGCTTGATGCAGGTGGAGCTGTCGCTGAAGATCTTGCCACACTCACTGCACATGTAGGGCTTGAGCCCCGTGTGAATGCGCTGGTGCTTGAGGAGGTTGGAGCTCTGGCTGAAGCTCTTCCCACACTTAGCACAGGTGTAGGGTTTCTGGCCCGTGTGGACCCACTGGTGCTGGATGAGATGGGAGCTCTGGCTGAAGCCCTTGCCACACTCCCCGCACAGGAAGGGGCGCTCCCCAGTGTGCATTCGCTGGTGCTGGATGAGATGGAAGCTCCGACTGAAGCCCCTGCCACACTCAGAGCAGATGGTGGGTAGCCCTGCACAAGGAGTGTGCTGTGAGGCTGCTGATGTCCTTCTGTCCTGTCTTTTTACCAGGCTGATATTAGAATAAGGTGGCTTAGTCATCCCTTCTTCCTCACACCCACCCTGCTGAGCTCCTGAGGAATCATGCTGACTTCCATGACTGTTTTCCAATTGTTCCTCTCCTCCTCTGGATCCCACTGCCAACACATCCTGAAGATCTGTGATTGCAAGGTGATCTGGAAGGGGACCTAGCTCATCATCTGGAAAAAATGTATAACTGTAACTGTGATTCTTGGTGGGGAGTGGCACAACAGAGAATGGGCAAGCTGTTACCCTAGGAAGCCTGATCTGCACTGTGTAGGAGGAGCAGTAAAAGGAAGACTGACGTGCCACAAACAGTAGAGCCAAAGGCTATGCTACAGGTGTCTCCTTGCCCCCAACAAATCTTCACGTCTCGTCTTCCTAATACTCCGTCTTCCTATACATACTCTTAACAGCAGGCTGGCAAAGGCTGTCTGCCTGCCCTGAGGGGAAAAGGTCTTAATATGAGCTGCATGAAATAAAATGGCTGCTGAAGCAATTCAGAAAGCATTTTGCTTGCTGTGTTTATAATTTTATCTAACTTGTTCCTCACCCATGTGTGTCTCCTCTGAGGCCTCATGATCTTGTTCTTCTCCTTGGTCCATCTGTGCAGTTACATCAGGTTCAGCAACCAGGAATCCTTACAAAAGCAAACAAAAGTAATCTTAGTTGAATATTCAGCAAGAGCTTTTCATATGTCTTAAAATCTACTGCCCCTGCTGGAGAGCAAGCAGAGTGGTTGCCTGAAAGAATGAAGTCAACTGAGCAACAGCATTTATGGACATTCTGTATGCTAAAGAGGTATCCGGAGTTAGAGACTTGCCTTAGAGGAGATTCAAGGCTGCCTCTCTTATCATAAGCGTTAGGGCATAGACCAGATGTGCTGGACTCAGAACTGGTTGACAGCAATGCTAGATACCAGTGTAAGCAATGAGCAAAACCCAGCCAAGCCACACTTACAGTTCTTTAATGACAGCCAAAAGACTCATTACTCTCCTAAGATTATTTTAAATGGAAACTTTAAAATTTCTTTAGTTACCAGAACCTGATTTTCTTACTTGCTACCTCCTCTCTTTCTTCTCTTTCAGGACTATCAGGCTGAGGCAGCAAAACCCAACAAAACATGATGGCAATATGATATCTTGTCTACTCTAGCTGGATTCTGTTGGTTCCCACCCTGACGTCCCTACTGAGCTCCAGCAACCGCCACAGTTGCAGCTGTTGGGCAGGGTGCTCTTACAAACCCTGTTAGCACCAAAGATGAGAACTTTCCCTTCAGGATTTCCTATTTTAAGGCCAAAGCCAGACAAACAGTAAGCAACAGCAGTTAGTATCAAGAGGACAGGCATCAGCAGTTGCTGCAGGGAAAAAAAAAAGCAGAAGAACAGAGAAAACAGTCACTTTATATTCAGAAGTAGGAATCAAAGATCATAGAATCATAGAATAGTTAGGGTTGGAAAGGACCTTAAGATCATCAAGTTCCAACCCCCCTGCCATGGGCAGGGACACCTCGCTCTAAACCATATCACCCAAGGCCTCGTCCAACCTAGCCTTGAACACTGCCAGGGATGGAGCATTCACAGCCTCCCTGGGCAACCTATTCCAGTGCCTCATCACCCTAACAGGAAAGAATTTCCTCCTTATATCCAATCTAAACTTCCCCTGTTTGAGTTTTAACCCATTACCCCTTGTCCTACCACTACAGTCCCTAATGAAGAGTCCCTCCCCAGCATCCCTATAGGCCCCCTTCAGATACTGGAAGGCTGCTATGAGGTCTCCACTCAGCCTTCTCTTCTCCAGGCTGAACAGCCCCAACTTTCTCAGCCTCTCTTCATACGGGAGGTGCTGCAGTCCCCTGATCATTCTTGTGGCCTCCTCTGGACTTGTTCCAACAGTTCCATGTCCTTTTTATGTTGAGGACACCAGAACTGCACACAATACTCCAAGTGAGTTCTCACAAGAGCAGAGTAGAGGGGCAGGATCACCTCCTTCGACCTGCTGGTCATGCTCCTTTTGATGCAGCCCAGGATACTGTTGGCTTTCTGGGCTATGAGCACACACTGCTGGCTCATGTTCATTTTCTCATTGACCAGCACCTTCTCCGCAGGGCTGCTCTGAATCTCTTCTCTGCCCAACCTGTAGCTGTGTCTGGGATTGCTCCGACCCAGGTGTAGGACCTTGCACTTGGCATGGTTAAACTTCATGAGGTTGGCATCAGCCCAGCTCACAAGCGTGTCAAGGTCCCTCTGGATGGCATTCCTTCCCTCCAGCGTATCAACCGAACCACACAGCTTGGTGTCATCGGCAAACTTTCTGAGGGCGCACTCAGTCCCACTGTCCATGTCAGTGATGAAGATGTTAAACAAGACCGGTCCCAACACTGATCCCTGAGGGACACCACTCGTTACTGGTCTCCAGCCGGACATTGAGCCATTGACCACAACTCTTTGTGTGCGGTCATCCAGCCGGTTCTTTATCCACCGAGTGGTCCATTCATCAAACTGATGTCTCTCCAATTTAGAGACAAGGATGTCGTGTGGGACAGTGTCAAATGCTTTACACAAGTCCAGGTAGATGACATCAACTGCTTTAGTGCTGTCCATCAGTTCTGTAGCCCCATCATAGAAGGCCACCAAATTGGTCAGGCAGGATTTCCCCTTAGTGAAGCCATGCTGGCTGTCACCAAGCACCTTGTTGATTTTCATATGCCTTAGCATGCCTTCCAGGAGAATCTGCTAGAAGGATACCACGTGGGTGTATCTAGGACCAGAGGTTGATGGCATCACAGCTAAAGGCGAGATCACTTATGGGACTATTTTCAAAGCATTAAAGACATTGCTTTCCCCCACCCCTTTTAATCTTTATAGGTTCTTACTAGTTTGCATCACTTCAAAAGTGCACCCCCTGAACTCTGCTTCAAGCTACCAGTCTCTCTGAACAACTGATATCTCTGGACAGCTAGTCAAGCTCCAGACAGGATGGACTAACCGGACAGATGGCCACTGGTTCAAACCAACACTGCAGACTGATGGGTACCTGCTACGGGATCATTCCATTCTTCACCAACAGCTACTTTACAATAGGTAGCAGGTGATAAGGGATTAGATAGTGCCAGAATCAAGGAGACAACTCAGATGAAGGGAACAGTTTGAGACCTTGGATGCCTACAATTACAAAACCACCACTCTTGCAGTCTTTCATTCTATGTGGCAAAGCTGGACAGAAAGAAGGGGAGCAAGCAAAAGAGAAACACTACAATTTTGAACTGCAGAACCATAAAGAAAAAAAAATCAGACATATAACAATGAAGCCTTAGCAAAAGAAAAGAGGCATTCTTAAAACCTTATTAAAAGTTAACAATCTAAGTGCCTACTGTAAATATCTGCTGAACGCTGAAGTGGACCACCCCTGCAGATAGATCAGTTCTAGCAGTTCCAAGCCAATACATGAAGGGAGGTTGCTTTCTGCAGCCCTACAGCTCTTGGGACTTTGCCACTATCAAGACTCCTTGCTGCAACAGCCCAGCACTACAAGCCACACCAAGCTGTCTTATGTGATATGTACCAAGACAGCCCCATTCCAAAGCTGGAGTCGAAACCATATCCACACACAGACTTTCCCTCCAGGCAGCTGACCTCAAAGAGCAGAGCTTCCCTCCAAAAGCTGTCAGCAAACCTGAACTTTGGGAGCCCAAAGCCCTCAGCATTTCAACATCTAACAAATGCCCCAAGAGTTGCCATTCAGGGAAACATCTAAGCAAGCAGACAAGGTAGAAAGAAGAGTTCCTTTGTGACCCTGGAAAGATTTCCTGGCTTGGTTGCTGCTATGCTCAGGTTTGCTACAGCAGCTCAACAGAAAGCAGATAACCCCAAATACAATTAACAGGCTGGTCTGGAGCAAGGAAGTTTTGTCATTTCCCATGATCAGATTCATGTCCCTGTGAAAGGAAGGGACAAACCTTATCACCAGAGAGAACGTTATTCTTTCAGGGATTTCATCCCTTACTAGCAGGAGCATATCCCTGGGCATACTGTGTTACTGCTTGAATGTGGGAACCAAGATGGGAAGAACGCTTGTGTATGTGGGTGTGTGGGACTCCTGCAGGCACCATCCACAGCTTTACTAAAATAGGATCAGAAGGGTATCTAATTTGGGCCTCCAGCAAGGGAATTGCAAATCCCTTGTGCTGTTCCTGCAGCCTTGGCTTTAGTACTGCAATAGTATTATCTAGATTTTGTACCTGACTCCTACAATTTATGTTCTTTACCTTGGCTACTTACTTTCTCTTATGACCACTCAGCTCTACATTCCTCCCATGGCTGTACCATGCTGTGGAGGTTATGGGACTCATCCTAGTGCAGATCACCGTATTTTCAGCTTCTTATGCTCCTGCAGTGCCCTCTGTGGCTATGCACTCTAGGCATCCTCACTCCAGGCATGACAGCAGAAACCTGCAATCCAGAACAAGGCGTTCAGATCTTTCTCTTCCCAGCTATTATCTGGGATAGATAATGCTTGCAGTAAAAAGCAAAAGGTGAAGATATTATCACAGACAACAGTTACTTGTGTTTCTTTTAGGTTTGACGAAAGCCCCCTTCCCTGTACCATGAGATGTACTCAACCTGCAGCGCTTTCCTGTGCCTGCTCAGCCCTGAGCACAGCCAGGGGTGCTGAAGCACAGACACGGGAGGGCCTCTGTGGGGTGCACTGCTGGGGCACCCTCAACGGTGTGTGAGGCGCAAGTGTGGTGTAGTTCTGGGGGAACAAGGCAGTGGCAGGGGTGTAAAGCTTCCTGTAACAGCCGTAAGAAGCACTGTGTGGAAAATGGGGAGGGACCGGCGTCTGCTCGCGGGCAGGAGGATGGAGAGGGGGAGCTGCATAACAGGTAAGGGAAGCGTGCAGACAAGAGTGGCCGCTACATCAGAGCCCCCCGAGACAGGGGCGAGCCGGCCCTCCCCTTCTTCGAGCTGCATTTTTGCTTCTCCTTTGGGTATCTCCTTCCTACACAGGGCCAAAGACAAAGCCTCTGACGCGGGCCTCATGCCCGGCTCCCGGTGCGCTTGACTTCCCCCAGGAGCTGAACGGCACAGCCGTGAGTGGGCTGGGGCACCCCATCCCAGCTCCCCGGTGCCGCCCCGTCCCCCAGAGCAGCGGGTGTCGGGAGACGAGACTCGGCCGGGCCGGGCCGAGCCGACCCGAGCCGCGCCCACCTGCAGACGCCCGCTTCCGCCCGGCCGTGCGCCGATAGCGGCTTCCTGCTCCGCTGGCAAAGGGCGCTTCCTGGGCGGGGCGAACGGTGCCGGGAGTGAGGAGGGAGCCGCTCGCCGTGGCAGTGCCCAGCTCTGCGCGGGGCGGGAGGAGCTGCGTTGCTATGGGTCACTCTTCGGGATGTCGCGCTCCTGTGATTATTGTTTGACATCACATTGTCAAGGTTAACTTATAGGGCAGAAGAAAAGCAGATGAAGTGGGATGTGTAGAAATTTGTCTTTGGTAGGAAACAGGGCCCAGAGCAGCTCCATGAGAGGACATCAAGCAGTCTGCAAGATGGGAGAGGAGATAGGAAGTCACTTTGTTTTGAAATTACTGCCTCATTTGGAGTTTTCCTAGGTGAAAGATATGTACCTGGTGCTTTACAACACGGTGCCTGTTCTTAATTTCTCCCATGTAATTCATACCTGGAGGGAAGGAGGGATATGAGTACATGTGTTTTCATGAAACGTGGTAGGAAACGTGAGACCTCAGGTGTGTAAATGAGTTCTTCCTTCACTGATGTTAAAGAAGTTCTCCCTATGCAGTAGGGGACCTGGATGTTCACTGTTTTCTCGTCATGGTGACATTTGTGTTTTCCTGCCACCTTGCCAGGGAACCGATGGGAGTGGGTTTGAACATGGAGAAGCTGTGTGGTTACAGACGCAGGGAGGAGACAGCAGATAATGCTGCACAAGGCCACAGATCCCAAGCAACTTTCCACCTTGGCCCCTGTGTCCCAACTGATAGATGCACTGCCTTTTTGGATGGTGTTTTTTTCACACCACCACTTACTCCAAGGTGATAAGTTGCACAGCCTTTCTAGGAGTTAAAACACCCAAACATAGTATGTGTTTACCAGTGGTACAAAACAGGCTGGCTGTGAGATGAGGACCCAGTGAGGGCACAGAAAGGAGTGGGTTTCCAGGAATCTGAAACTCTTTCCTACTAACATAGTGGAAAAATACCCTCAGAGCCACCTGATTTCCTTTCCACTTAAAGCGATTGTTAGCAAGGCACAAGTGATAAGCATTAGTCAGAAACCTTAGTGGCTGTCCTAAAGGGAATGAGAATTGCAGTAAGAGAAATGAAGGGGGTTTGGTGTGTGGTGCTGAAGCTTTGTTTGTTAAGGTTTAAGTATCAACTGGCATTAAAGACTCTGTTGGAGAACTGATGACTGCTACGGGCTCATTACATTGGCAGTCTGTAATTTTACTGGCTGTGGACAGATGGAGAAATGGTCTTCCACAAAGTAAGATGGGCATGAAAGGGAAGACAGAGCTCCATCAGTTTATGAAACAGCACAACTGAGAGGCACGTTGCTGTGTCCTTGTCATGTCTGCAGCAGACAGCATTTTCTTAGACGTGTGATGGGTTGAAGATCAGTATGTTCACAACCAAAGAACAAATGTATGCAGAAGACTGAAAGAGTAAAGTAACCCTGGCTGCTGGACCTCCATCCTTGCAGGTTTTTGAAAAGTAGAGAGGCAAAGCCATGGGTGACCTGATACGCTGCTGCAATAGTCATTCTCTGAGGAGGAGGCTGGACTCCAGAGGCCTCTCCCAATCAGCATCTCTCTGGTTGTGTGACCAAGATGTGGGTAATTGTGGTTACCCTGCATGTAGCACCCTGCAGACAATTCAATAGTTGAAAGCTGGTAATCTGGGAGAAATCTTCAGAAAAGGGTTTGGCAACAAAGTGCACAAAATGGATCATGTGACCCTATTTCAGGAAAAAGGGAAAGAAGCAAAATGTGTCTGGGTTGATAACAATGGTAAGCCAACTGGATCACTATTCAAATACAACTGCCTGAATCTAGATAGATATTATCAACAAAGTTCTTGCATTTCAAAATAGCTGCATTAATTCAGAAACACCACCATGTCAGGTCTTGGCTCCAGTTTTTTACTACTTCAGAGCAATCTCAGTGTTTGATAACTCTGAACTTCACCTAGCTGAAGTTTTTGTTTTGACAAAGCCAATGTATCAGTTTTAAAAGGTTTATGCTTTTAATGTTAAAATTATTTTGTCTTTAAAAAAGCCCACAATGCTTAACTTTCAGCTTTACAGGTATTTTGGTACTTCTGTGCCAAAAGGAATGCCATGCCTGCCCAAAAGCCTTTCATTTACACTCAGCAGAAGTGCCACCTGAATGGAAGTTTACTCCAGTTGAAGGATTGTGGTTGCCCACTGAAGATTGTTCCTTAAACTTCTGTATTGATCAACCATTGATCGCTTGCACTGAAAAGCTTTTGGTGCAGAGTGATAGATGAATCACTCCTATGTAGAGCACTGACATGCCACGCAGCTGCTAAAAGAGAAATAAACAGAGAACAGTTTGCTGTCTTACTGTTTTTCAAACCTATTTGACAGTAAACTCTGTTCCAAGTATTTCAGCTCCATCAACACAGTTTTCTATAGCCTAGATAAGATTGCTTGTTTACACTGCACAGTTAAGTGCAGTGCTTTCCAAGAAGATACTGACAGCCCTTGGTTTTAATGTGAGGTATTGGAACATTTCCCCACCCCTACCCCCAATAGTTTCTGATAATGGGAATTACAGAATCATAGAGTGGTTGAAAGCGGAAGGCACTCCGGGATAACGTCTAGTCCAATCCCCTGCTCAATCAAGTAGGGTCAGCCAGAGCAGGCTGACTGGGACCATGAATAGTCAGGTTCTGAGTATCTCCACGACTCCATTCCATTTCAGGGAAAAAAAAAAAAAAAAAAGTGAAAGAAGGCAAACTAACACCAGATTGACTGAAAAATTGGAAAGCAAGCAGTTGCTGTATCAGTGCTAAAAGGCAACTGCTCCAATCTAGGCATGTGCTTATGGGAAAACCAAGCAAGCTGCTAAGCAGCTTAGCAGCATCACTCTGTCATGTTCAGGGCAACTTCATTGTGTTTCAAGGATTCTGCAGACTACTATATGTGCCAGTTCTCAGGGAGGATTCCAGCTTAAGGTATTCATGTTGGTGTCTCATTAGTAACTGCTGCTTTGAGCTTCTTGCATTGAATCAAGTCTGTGAGCAGCCTTAAAGATGGATGCTGAAAGAAGAGCTTTCTGCCAGGATACTCAAGAACACGTGACTGGGACTAAAACAGCTATCAGAGCTATTGCAAACACATGACCAAGTTGTGTGGCTAATGGCTCTTGAGGTGTCCTATGTACTACGAACTTGGAAATTTTCTGTTATTCCCAGATACAGGGGTCAGAGGGGTCATCAGTTACTCCTTGTCCTTCAATTACAGATATATTAAGGGAAGACTAAGCAAAAGAGCACAGAACTGGCCACAGCCATGAAATGGTGGCTCAAAGGGTCAAATGAGTCCTTGGCACCACTCTGTCAGCTTAGAGAAGTATCTCCTGCCACCATCTTGCAAAAGGCATTCTCCGTTTTTGTGGTATGAGTAAACAGGCTGCATAGGGGAGTTAAAAGATTTAGACTGTTTAACTAGCAAACTATTTAAATCATGTGTCTTCTAGATTTTGCTCTCATATACTTGGGGAATAAGATGTTTGTGTACTGAAGGGGTCAGTCTTTCCTCATGTTTTCCCTCAGGCTGTTGATGGTGTTGAATTACTTCATTTTAGGTGATGATTGATCCAGAAATTGAGCTATATTGATGTGGTTATTTGATTAAATGTGTATTTTATCAACCTTATCAGGTTAACTGTGTTATGCAAAGTAACAGTGAGCAGCTTCCAGTCCCATTGCAGCTTCATTTCAATTGGAACCGATTGGCTGATGAGTTCTAAGTGAAACTGTGTTTGTGAAGTTACATGCACATGCTTTATCTGCCCAGAGGTAATGGTGATCCAGAAACTGAGCTGTATTGATGTGGTTGCAAGTCAACATCTTTCCACTTTGAACCCAGGATAAATCTATAGCTAAACCATGAAGTACCACTATTCAGCAAGCCTTGCTGCTGTTTTGGGCTGTGTAAAGACTCGTCTGCTTACTACCTACTAAACATGCTGCATAACAAGGACCATCACCAGTTTGGTGTGGCAGGCAGGAAGTGGGCCTGTGCCATCACTGGTGGATATGCAGTAGGTCAAATGAATGATGTCTTTGGTGACTGCCATGCTTGTGGAGCTCATTTAATCAGTCTAGCTACAGACCACCATGCAATGATTGATACTGGTTTGGGCACATCTGAGGTAGTGCACTGTCCATCTTTGTTACAGCAGAAGATGGTAATGCTTGGTGTGGCTGCTCTCCTTCAGAGATCTTCTGATGCTGAATAATGTTTGATGTTCTGCACTGACAAACATCTGGCTATGAATCTAGCTTCATTAAATCACCCTGTTAATTTGGATCTTTGAGTTGCTGCAGGACTTTGCATGCTTTAGATTTATTTCCTGAATTTTTTGCTTGTCCCTTGCTATTAATTTGAATGCTTTTGGGGTGAAAGAAGCTAGTTTGCAGTTTTTCCTCCCTTTTCTTTAGAATGTGTAATCATAGGTTGGTTATTCTCAGAATGCTGGTGTTTTTGTAGTCTTCGTATTTGCTGAAACAAGGCAGTAACAATGACCCATAAAGCCATATTTTTTAGTCAAACACATATCCAGTGAAGGTAGCAATGAAGATTATAGAGGCACTGGTGAAGTCTGTGCATGAGTGCTTGACTTGTTGACTGTATGGCAGCATATGTTTTTAGTGAGGCTGAGGTCTTTCAGAAGGTCACCTTTGAGGTATCTCTCTGTTTCTATAAAAATACAAACAAACCACAGCAAGCAGTTACCTGGATAGTCAGTGTGAGTCAGCTGGTATTAGTTTCATTTTCAGGCTCTTGGATGCTCTTCTATGACCCTGTACTTGCTGAGTTTGGGTCCAAGCTGAATATTTCTCCTCACCTTCTTACTTCAAGTGTATCATTCACTAGGGATCTCAGTGGGTTTTAAAGGTTTGTTGGTGAACAAGACCATAAAGAAGTGTGTACATAATAGCAAAAAATGGTCACTTCTGAAATGTTACCTATTGCCACCTTCCAGGCTGCATTGTATATCCTTGTTATTCTTGAAGGTAAGAAAATCTATTTAATGCTTAATAATTCCCTAGTAGTAGCATGCTCTCATGCTAAAGTGGGATGGAAAATCTGTTTTGGTGGGCATGTATTCTTAGAGGTTTATTAGCTGCAGGACCAGCACAACATTTGAGTGTTGGGCTGAAACAAAATCATGTTGCCAAAGTGTTTCAGTTTGCTGCACTTGCTGCTGTTGAGTAGCTTCTGCTTGAAATTAATTCCACTGGGAAATAAAAAACCTCAGTTAATGGGATTACTTCAGTATATTTGGAATATGAAAAAGCCAAGCTATTAAAAATGGAATACTAATTAATTAAGCTTACAGTTTCCTCTTAGTGTTTGAGTGAGTGCTGTAATAAACTCTAGCAAGATAATACTAATAAAACAAATATAATTTGACAGAGTTGGCTTATTAGATGTTATTGAGCATCAGTTGTGAGTTGTGTCTTTGTATTTATAAAGAATAAAAATGGCTGATTTCATTAGCTGTCAGGAATACTTTTTGACATGTATCAGGTTGTGACATTTGTGACTTTATCTCATAAAAAAAATCTTATACAAGATTTTAAAGAGATTTCTCATTTAAGCTTTGTGAAACTGCTCAGGAGGAAAATAAGTACAAAACCATCTTCGTGTAACCTATGGCACTTGGACAAGCCAGGGTTTAGTGATTAGTTTGAGACCAGACATTTCAGTTGCTGGATTTGGAAGTGAATCCTGATTTTCACTCTTAAATTGCAGCTCCCAGGTGGTGTTCTCAAACCATTGTCACGGCTAGAATTTCAGCCTGAAGACTGTAATTATGTTGAACTGCTTGGTAACAACTTTTTTTCTGCGTGCACTGTGCTTTCAGATCACAGTGATGTTGCAACAACAGGTCGGAGAGTGTGTGACTGTTATTTTTGACATTGACTATCCCCAGTTGAAGCAGCCTTTTTGGATCACCTGGCACAAGGGAAATGCATCCTTGCAGCGCTGGATACGTGGCAACACTGGGCATGGCCAGCATATTTGTGTCTTTCCTAATGGGATGTTGGTGTTTCACATGGTTGAGAAAGAGGCTGCAGGGCAGTACACAGCCATAATGTGCAATAGCTTTCAGCATTGTCTCTGCCAAAGGAAATTTCAGCTACATGTGCATGGTGGGGGTAAATTCTTACTTTGAAGTCCTTGTCTTTCTGTGTTGGGCTGCCTGGATCAGAAACTTACTTGATTATGTTATGACGCATAGATTATGTATTCACAGTTAGCAGCTTCTGCCTTTCTCTTTGAGTTCATGTGATGATCTAGATGAGAACACTTGCATGTTATACTTTTGATTAAAGGTTTGTTACACTTGCAGTTAGCATCTACACTGGTATTACAAGTCTAAAACCAAGATGTTACAGTTTGACTTATACCCAATCACTTAAGCTCCTAAATATGCTGTGCTCTTGTTGAGCTTCCTTGTTTACTTACTGGGTGCTAATTTTAGACTCAGTTTCAAATCTTGTTTTTTCTGTCTCTTCATCCAGTGCTTGAATTTACCAGCTAGGAAAATTAAACTTTTGGAGTCTGTGTTAACATAGCCATTGAAGCCCTACCTGCTGCCAAGACCATGTGCTGGGAGTGTCAGAGCTGGTCCTGTCTGGCTGCATGGTGGACTTGTGGCCTTAGGAGGTCCCAGCAGCTGCCCTTTTTCTTGTTTGTGTCGTCTGCTGAGAGGTCACCTGGAGGCAGGACATAGCTTAAGAAGTGTCTAAAGGAAGGCAGGCAGAAGTCAGCCCAGGAGCTGTCATCCAAACTCCCTCTTTGTTGTTGCCCACACTGAGTTTGTTTTCAATTAAATGTGTGTGGGGGGGGGGTGTTCCGTCAAGAAAATTATGAAAATCTTGTGCAGGGACTAGGTGGTGCAAACCCTGCTGAGCAAAGGAAGAAAGATTTGCTGAGAAGCAGCAAAGAAGCTAACCCAGCAACAGCTGACAAGCTGATGTATTTTTCTGTCTCCAGATTCCAAGATAAACAGAAGCAAAAACAAGTAAACAAAGCAAAACCTGAATGAGAGTAAACTATTGTAGAATCACAGAGTGATTTGGGTTGGAAGGGACCTTAAAGATCATCTAGTTCCACCCCCCTGCCATGACTTTATTTCTATATTCAGCCAATTCAAAATGTATTTGCTTTCATGCTGCAGGTCAAAGGGCCTCTTAAAGTCGTAAGTGAATTAAGCAATTTTTCCAAGATTCCCCAGTACTGTGTTTGCAAGTGCAAGCATGAAGTGCTTCACAGGAGGGAGCTCTCTCTTAATAGGTGGAATTGGATGGAGGGAGAATAACAATTTAATCTTTTCCACTTTAGAGATGGCTAAAATGTTAAGAACAATACAGCACTTTTGTGTAACCTAAAGGGAAGTTTGCTCATAATTTCCGTTTCTATAAAAGCATTAATTAACTGAGAGTAGATTTAGATTAGACATTAGGAAGATATTCCTGAAAGAAAGAAGAGCTTTAACAAAATTTCCCAGAGTTGTTCAGTGAATGGGAAGCAAAGTTCAGGTTGACGCAGGGGACATGCTACTGCCCACACAGGGCTTCTGTGCTCAGGCTTAGGGCAGTGTGTTTGGTCTGTGCTCCCCTGTGCTGTGCTCGGGGACTGAGCTGCCAGTGGAGTTAAAGCTCAGATCCTTCCATACCTCTGGCCATGCAGAGCTGCATTTAACTCTACCCAGAATGCTTGGGTGGCTGTTCCCAGTGTTCCCAGCAGATGCCAGCACAGGAGTGAGCTGTTGGCCTGAAGCCCTGCTCGCACCAGCTGAACAGAGGAGAAAGAGTGGCAGTGATGCCCTGGTGTCCCGAAACACTTGGCTGTCCAGGTAGAAGCATTCCCTGTTGTGCCACTTCGTACAAGAGGCTGCTCAGGCTGTATGTGCGGATGCTACCATGTCCTTCACACCCACATCTTTTCCCAGGGGCTGTGGGAAAGGCCTGAGCTCTGGAGTTCTGAAGCTCTGAGCAAGAGCCAGCATCTGCTGGGGCTGTGCCCCTCTGTCCAGGGGGGTAGTGGGGACTGAAGGAGATCCTGCAGGTCTGTGGGCAGCTTGTGCTGCACTTGAGCCCTGCTGTGGCTACACACATCCTGCTTTGTGCAGGCAAGAGGCAGGCAGGGGTGGCTGATATGGAGGAGTTGCTGCAAGCGCTCACATCCTTTGGTGCTGTTCTGCAGGCCAGCGCTCGCCCAGGTGTCTGTCATCTCCCCCATTTCCATATACCTGTTGAAGACCTGGCCATGGTAAACCAGCTATGTGTGTACGCAATGACATAGTATGACTGGGGCTTAGGGTGAACTTCTCACTTCTCTCTCAGCTGGCTTTGAGATAATACTGCAATTCTGCTGTTCCTCACATAAATCTGATTCTTTGTTTACATTGAAGGATTGGTGGAATCCTGAAGAGAAACCTCTCTGCAGATCAGTTTGTTTTCCAGAGCTGATGCCCTTCTCTTCTCTTTTCTCTGCTGAAGGTCTTCTAGGAGAACCCGTGAGGAACTCCTTGGAAAGCAGACACTGTAGTTAACCCTGAAGAGAATTCACCCCCAGCTTCTCTTTGCTTCCACTAAGAGGTGTTACTGTGTAAAGAGAAGGACCTCATGGATTTCTGGAAGCCAGATCAGGGCTCTGGCCTCAGTCCCCACCTCCCCTTGGGTGGTCCATACACCTGACTGAATGGACAGGGGAATGGGGCAAACAACAGCTCAGTGGACACGGGTAGTTTGTGTCACCCTTAATTAATGCATATGATGTGAATAAAAACAGTTTAAATTGGTAGGTTTAAGCATGATTTTCTGTTGTTTGCTTAAAGGAATGTGCTGCTTAGGTACAAGTTATTTCAAACTGTGTTAGGGAATGGGAACATGCAGCAGTTTAATTTCAGAACTGTTGTTTTAGAAGGAAAAAAAGAAACCAGAACATTGCTAGCATATGGGTATAGCCATATATGTAATTGCCATTAATGAACAGCCTTGGTAATTAGACATATTTTCTGCAATGCCTGTCTAAATTTTATCTTAAATGGTGTTAGTAATTTTAAGATGGCTTTATCTTGGTTATAAGATGATGCTTGTATGTTTCATGAAATATCTTTTCTTACAGATTGTTGAATAAAAGGGTGGTGGTATTACTAAAAAGGTGTTCCTTGATGTCATTATGAACTGGGGTTGGTTATGTAACCTGTTTTGCTGTTTGACTGTATCTTAATACATGTTCTTTCTGTTGATAAAATCTGTGGCTTTGTATTCTACCCATGCTGTGGGCAAGACACATTGTGGGTGTCTCTTCAGAGCAAACACATGACTGTGATTACAGTCCCACTTCCTGATGGCCCTTCTTCATTGGGAAAAAACGCAAACCCAGCCCCTTTCTCATCTTGTTCTTGCAGGGTCATTCTTGCTTTGCTGTGGAGTATACAATGTGTCCCATCCTTCTTTTGGTTTTCAAAACTGACCACAATATTCTTGTTGAATTTTAAAGTAGTTGGGGTAATAAACCCCTGTCTTTGTAGCTCTTGCTCCTTCTACTTTGCTCAGAAAGGAAATGTGTTTTATTGAAGGGAACCACCTGCTATCACACATTGAGGCTTATCACAGAAATAATCTGTCTGAAGACAAAATACAGGTTTACCTTCAAGCCTATGGCGTAAGCCTATGAGTCTTCAAGGTGAGAGAGCTCTTTAAACCGTTATTGGGTTTAAGTTTGGGTGGGGGGGAAGCTGGTTGTGCTGTTGATCAGTGAGAGTTCAGTGAGCATAGGCTTTAACTGAGAAACAGTCAAATCCCTGACTACTACTTCAGATTTGCTTCAGTTCACAAAGTGCTGAGCTGTGGGAACTGTAGATGTGTGCTGCACTAACCAGGTGACCTGGATTAGGAAAAGAAAGCTTACAGGTGTCTGTTGTTCAGGTAAGAGGATATAATTGGTGTAAGTAAATGGAAACCACATCTCTGATGGAAAGAGTGTTAATAGTTGAAATTCCTCACCTCTCTGTGTCATTACTCTAAAATGATAATCTTACCTGTTTATCGCTAAAATGTTCTATGTTCTGGGTTTGCAACTGACTTCTTCATGCTTTTCAGAGCAATCAACAAGAAGCATGCAAGCTTCCTCAGGGTTTCAGTTGCATCCTTTCTCTCGCAGCTGAACACCAGCCCTGCAGCTGGAGCTGCACACAACGGTATGTGATGCGGGACAGCAAAGCTATGTCTTGGTTTGGCAGGTAGCATTGCTCTTTCTTGGTTGATGTCCAGGTGGTCATGCACACTGGCCTGTGTAGATATAGAGTGATAGAATCATAGAATAGTTAGGGTTGGAAAGGACCTTAAGATCAGCTAGTTCCAACCCCCCTGCCATGGGCAGGGACACCTCGCTCTAAACCATATTACCCAAGGCCTTGTCCAACCTGGCCTTGAACACTGCCAGGGATGGAGCATTCACAACCTCCCTGGGCAACCTATTCCAGTGCCTCATCACCCTAACAGGGAAGAATTTCCTCCTTATATCCAATCTAAACTTCCCCTGTTTAAGTTTTAACCCATTACCCCTTGTCCTGTCACTACAGTCCCTAATGAAGAGTCCCTCCCCAGCATCCCTATAGGCCCCCTTCAGATACTGGAAGGCTGCTATGAGGTCTCCATTCAGCCTTCTCTTCTCCAGGCTGAACAGCCCCAACTTTCTCAGCCTATCTTCATATGGGAGGTGCTCCAGTCCTCTGATCATTCTCGTGGCCCTCCTCTGGACATGTTCCAACAGATCCATATCCTTTTTATGTTGAGGACACCAAAACTGCACACAATACTCCAAGTGAGGTCTCACGAGAGCAGAATAAAGGGGCAGGATCACCTCCATTGACCTGCTGGTCACACTCCTTTTGATGCAGCCCAGGATACGATTGGCTTTCTGGGCTGCAAGCGCACACTGAAGCCAGCTCATGTTCATTTTCTCATTGACCAGCACCCCCAAGTCCTTCTCCGCAGGGCTGCTCTGAATCTCTTCTCTGCCCAGCCTGCAGCTGTGCCTGGGATTGCTCCAACCCAGGTGTAGGACCTTGCACTTGGCATGGTTAAACTTCATGAGGTTGGCATCAGCCCACCTTACAAGCATGTCAAGGTCCCTCTGGATGGCATTCCTTCCCTCCAGCGTATCAACCGAACCACACAGCTTGGTGTCATCGGCAAACTTTCTGAGGGCGCACTCAGTCCCACTGTCCATGTCAGTGATGAAGATGTTAAACAAGACCGGTCCCAACACTGATCCCTGAGGGACAACACTTGTAACTGGTCTCCAGCCGGACACTGAGCCATTGACCACAACTCTTTGTGTGCGGTCATCCAGCCAGTTCTTTATCGACCAAGTGGCCCATTCATCAAATTGATGTCTCTGCAATTTAGAGACAAGAATGTCGTGTGGGACGGTGTCAAACGCTTTACACAAGTCCAGATAGATGACATCAACTGCTCTACCGCTGTCCATCAGTTCTGTAGCACCATCATAGAAAGCCACCAAATTGGTCAGGCAGGATTTCCCCTTAGTGAAGCCATGCTGGCTGCCACCAAGCACCTTGTTGTTTTTGATGTGCCGTAGCATGCCTTCCAGGAGAATCTGCTCCAAGATTTTGCTAGGCACAGAGGTGAGACTGACTGGTCTGTAATTCTCTACTCTGTCTACCTGGGGGTAGATGCTTTTGCTGTTTTCTGTGATTAAACGGGTAACTGCTGAGCTTAGTGTGCCAGATAACAGTTCTGAGAAGGAACTTTAGAGGTTGCCGAAAGGAGACTAGTGATTCACAATAACTTGTTTGACAATCAAAGGGGAGCATGAGAATATCCTGTTGTCCTGGGTTCAGCAGTAGCAGTCATTTTTCTCCTTCTTAATATCTGGTGCAGTGCTCTGTTTTTGACTTTCAGCCTGGGAACAGCGCTGATAACACCGATGTTTTTAGTTGCTGCTCAGTAATGTTTACTCTGACCAAGGACTTTCTGAGTCTCATGTTCTGCCAGGGAGGAGGGGAACCCGGGAGGAAGCAGAGACAGGACACCTGACCCAAACTAACCAAAGAGGTATTCCATACCATAGCACGTCATGCCCATTATATGAACTGGGGGCAGTTACCCGGAAGGGTTAGATCACTGCTCAGGTTGGGCTGGGTATCAGTTGGCGGGTGATTGTATTCTCTTCCCTTGTTATTTCCCTTACCATTATTATTATTGGTAGTAGCAGTAGTGGTTTGTGTTATACCTTAGTTAATGGACTGCTGTTATCTCAGCCCGTGGGAGTTATGTTCTTTAGATCCTCCTCCCCATCCCTCCAAGAGCTGGAGGAAGGAACAGGGAGAGTGAGCGAGCAGCTGTGTGGCTGACTTGGGCTTAAACCACAATAGTTCCTTTTGGCGCCCATCTTGGGGCATGAAGGGTTGAGATAATGACAGATCTGACCAGAGTGTGTCTAATCATATTTGTGATAAGCATTCATTATTTTGGATTAATAGTCACTTGTCACAATGGTGATTTATTGGCTCTCAAAGTTGTTGCTCTTGATCTCACAGTTTCAGTATGTCGTACCTTACTTACAGCTGGCTGTGTTAGTGTTCACCGTCTGGGGGCCTTGGGCTAAGGTTCTTGTTTCATTGTTCTTTATGGTAATGACTTGTAATTCAATAGAATCATTTACCATGAAACTGATCTGGCTTGCATTCCCAGTGTGGTCACCACCTCTATACTTTGGGAGGTAGATAATAGAAGTGTTTAGGATTTACACATCTTTTTTTCCCCTCCTCGGGTGGTCGACCTGTGATGGAGACATTCCCTTATGTTCCCACCTCCCTCACCAGGCTATTTACAGCATCATTTGAGAGTTCTGAAGGTTTTGAATGGCCTTCATGTACCCTTGAGACCTGCCTGCTGACTGTGATGGGAATCACCATGTTGGCACACATACAGAGTGTGTTTTACCCACAACCATTTTGTCTGATCTCGAGAGTTAAGCAGAGTTGGGTTTGGGTCTTGTCTAGGGTTAGACGACGATATAGGAGGACCAAGAGATTTTCCCTAAGGCTGGACAGTCATGAGTGGCAGGGGGTGTGAGATACTATGAGCAAGTATATAGGCCAGTGGGCACCTCCAGTGCTTTGGAACTTCACCACTGAACAAGTGCAAAATCGGGGAAAAACTAGTAAAACACTTAAATGAGGTGTGTTGTCATTCTGGTCATACCAGAGAGGGACAAATCATGGCAATGTGCTGGGGCTTGGCCTATGCTTACAGAGCCCTGTTCAACACTATCCAGCACCTTCAAAGGGAAATAATGTCGCTGGATCTGATGGCAGAGCAACAGACAACGCAGCTACCAGCTCCAAACACAGTAGCTACACCAGCCCCAGCGGCAAGTACAGCAGCTACCCAAACCCTGACAGCAACAGACAGCGCAGCTACTCCAGCTCCAAGCACAGCGGCTACGCCAACCCCAGCAACAAGTACCACAGCTACCCAAACCCCGACAACAGATACCGCACCCACTCCAACCACAGTGATAATCACCGCAGCTAAACCAGAGGACCAGTTAGTGCCAATGTTGGTTGCCCCTGTACACAAGGGGAAAAGCAAAAAAAAAGACAAGAAAGACAAAGAAACACGATGAAGAAGCAATGGCAATGCACTTTCTACCCATGACAGCATCTGATCAGGAGTCATCATCACATGAATCAGAGGAAAAAGAAGAACAGGTGACTTGACCTCAGACCTCAACCGAGCTACAGAATATGCAAAAAGATTTCACCTGTCAGCCAGGGGAGCACGTCATCACCTGGTTGTCCAGCGCAGGGCAACTAAGATGATTAAGGGAGTGGAGCATCTCCCTTATGAGGAAAGACTGAGGGAGCTGGGTCTCTATAGTTTGGAGAAGAGGAGACTGAGGGGTGACCTTATTAGTGTATATAAATATATAAAGGGGGAGTGTCACGAGGATGGAGCCAGGCTCTTTTCAGTGGCAAACAATGATAGGACAAGGGGCAATGGGTACAAACTGGAACACAAGAGGTTCCACTTAAACTTGAGAAGAAACTTCTTCTCAGTGAGGGTGACGGAACACTGGAACAGGTTGCCCAGGGAGGTTGTGGAGTCTCCTTCTCTGGAGACATTCAAAACCCGCCTGGACACGTTCCTGTGTAACCTTATCTAGGTGTTCCTGCTCCGACAGGGGGATTGGACTAGGTGATCTTTTGAGGTCCCTTCCAATCTCTAACATACTGTGATACTGTGATACTGTGGTTGCTCCAGTGCTGGGACAATGGGGCCAACGGTCACGAACTAGAATGTAGGGAAGTTAGGCAGCTGTGATCACTTGCTAGGGAAAGGGGAATTGACAAAGCAATTGAAAGAGAGAAACAGTCCCTCAGCCTTTGGAAGTGGCTCTTGGCAGCTGTGAAAGAAAGGTTTCCATACAAGGACAATGTTATGAGTCATTTGGCCAAGTGGACTACTATAGAGAAAGGCATCCAGTCTCTGAGGGAATCAGCCGTTGTAGAGATGATCTATCACAGCACGCTGAATGCTGGGGCTGCACCCATAGATCCAGATGAAGTCGAATGTACCTGACCCATGTGGTGGAAATTTACATGGAATGCACCGTCATCATATGCTCATTCATTGGCAACAGTAACCTGGAATGACATAGTACCACTAACAGTGGATGAAATGATTCATAAACTCCGCGAATTTGAAGACAATCTCACCCCTTCCATCATTTCAGCTGTGGAAAAACTGTCCCAGGAGTTCAGACAATTGAGAGACGATCTGTCTGATCTATCTAGCTCCCCACATGTACCAACACGTCTCAGCTATCAACAAAAGGCATCCTACTGCTCAAGAGAGAAGATATAGAAGGTACATGCCATGGGCTACCCTATGTTTTTACCTGAGGGATCACAGAGAAGACATGAGCAAGAGGGATAGAAAACCTACCTCAACTCTGGAGGAATGGGTGCATGAATTGAAGAGGAGAACAAAGGTTAAGGATGATCATCCCATGAAAGGTGAAGCTTCAGTCTCTGGTGAGCAGGTTCCCAGATGGAGTGAAAGAGCTGATTTTACTCCAGCTGCTGTGATAAAGAAGAATAAACCCTTTCTACAAGACTTAAGAGTCCAATGTGATGACTATTAGAGGGGCCCTGCCTGCAGCCAGGTAGAGGTAGGGGACAATCTGATTTACGGGACTAAGTGGATCAGATGGCCTGGCACATCAGTCCCACAGAAGTATAAGGCTCTAGTAGATACCGGAGCACAGTGTACCCTGATGCCATCAAGCTGTCAAGGGGTGGAACCCATTTGTATTTCTGCAGTGACAGAAGGATCCCAAGAGTTGACTGAAATCACCCCGATTGGGAGGAAGTGGCAAAAGCACCCCATTGTGACTGGTCCAGAGGCTCCATGAATCCTTGGCATAGACTACCTCAGGAGAGGGTACTTCAAAGACCCAAAAGGGTACCAATGGGCTTTTGGTATTGCTACTTTGGAGACAGAGGAAATTAAGCAGCTGTCCACCTTGCCTGGTCTCTCAGAGGATACTTCTGCTATGGGGTTGCTGAAGGTCAAAGAACAAGTGCCAATTGCGACCACAACAGTGCACCGGCGGCAATATCGCACTAACCGACACTCCTTTTCCCATCCATAAGCTGATCCATAGACTGGAGAGTCAAGGAGTGATCAGCAGGACCCGCTCACATATGGCCAGTGCGAAAGTCTAACGGAGAGTGGAGACTAACAATAGACTATCGTGGCCTGAATGAAGTCACACCACCCTTGAGTGCTGCTGTACCGAGCATACTAGAACTTCAGTATGAACTGGAGTCAAAGGCAGCCAAGTGGTATGCCACAACTGATACTGCCAATGCATTTTTCTCAATTCCTTTGACAGTGGAGTGCAGGCCACAGTTTGCTTTTACTTGAAGGGGAGTCCAGCACACTTGGAACCGACAGCCCCAGGGCTGGAAACACAGCCCTACCATCTACCATGGACTGATCCAGACTGCACTGGAACAGGGGCAAGCTCCAGAACACCTGCAATACGTTGATGACATTATTGTGTGGGCTATACAGCAGAAGAAGTCTTTGAGAAAGGGAGGAAAACAATTCAAACCCTTCTGAAAGCTGGTTTTGCCATAAAACGGAGTAAGGTCAAGGGACCTGCACAGGAGATTCAATTTTGGGGAATAAAATGGCAAGAAGGATGTCACCAGATCCCCACAGATGTGATCAACAAGGTAACAGCAATGTCTCCACCAAATAATAAGAAAGAAACACAGCCTTTCTTGGGTGTTGTGGGGTTCTGGAGAATGCACATCCCAAATTACAGTTTGACTGTAAGCCCTCTCTATCATGTGATCCAGAAGAAAACTGATTTTAAATGGGGCCTTGAGCAACAACAAGCCTTTGAACAAATTAAACAAGAGGCAGTTCATGCAGTGGCACTTGGACCAGCCTAGACCGGGCCAGATGTAAAAAACGAACTGTCAGCCGGGGAAAATGTTCCTACCTGGAGCCTCTGGCAGAAAGCTCCAGGGGAAACTCAAGATAGACCCCTTGGTTTTTGGAGTCGGGGATACAAAGGATCTGAGGCCAGCTATACCCCAGCTAAAAACGAGGTATCAGCAGCCTATGAACGGGTTCGAGCTGCTTCAGAAGTGATTGGCACTGAAGCACAGCTCCTTCTGGCACCCCAGCTGCCTGTGCTGTGCTGGATGTTCAAAGGCAGGGTCTCCTCTACACATCATGCAACCGATGCTACATGGAGTAAGTGGGCTGCACTAATTACACAATGAGCTCAAATAGGAAATCCCAGTCATCCAGGAATTCTAGAAGTCACCATGGACTGGCCAGAGGGCAAAGATCTTGGAATGTCACCAGAGGAGGAGGTGATGCTTGCTGAATAGGCCCCACCATATAATAAACTGTCAGAAAGTGAAAAGCAGTATGCCTTGTTTACTGATGGGTCCTGCTGTATTGTGGGAAAGCATAGGAGATGGAAGGCAGCTGTATGGAGTCCCCAAGAACAAGTTGCAGAAACTGCTGAAGGAGAGGGTGAATCGAGTCAGTTTGCTGAGGTGAAAGCCATCCAGCTGGCCCTGGACATTGCTGAACGAGAAAAGTGGCCAGTACTTTATCTCTATACTGACTTGTGGATGGTGGCAAATGCCCTGTGGGGGTGGTTGCAGCAATGGAAGTAATGCAACTGGCAACGTAGAGGTAAACCCATCTGGGCTGCTGCACTGTGGCAAGATATCGCTGCCTGGGTGCAGAACCTGGTGATGAAGGTATGCCATGTAGATAGATACTCATGTACCCAAGAGTCAGGCCACTGAGGACCACCAGGACAACCAACAAGTGGATAAAGCTGCTAAGATTGAAGTGGCTCAGATGGACTTAGATTGGCAACATAAGGGTGAATTATTTTGCGCCCGCTGGGCCCATGACACTTCAGGCCGTCAGGGCAGAGGGGCAACATACAGATGGGCTCGTGATCGAGGGGTGGACTTAACACTGAACACTATTGGCCATGTTATTTATGACTGTGAAACATGTGCTGCAATTAAGCAAGCCAAGCGGTTAAAGCCTCTTTGGTATGGAGGACGATGGCTGAAGTATAAATATGGGGAGGCCTGGCAGATTGACTATATCACACTGCTACCAACCCGCCAAGGTAAGCGTCATGTGCTTACCATGGTGGAAGCAACCACCGGATAGCTGGAAACGTACGCTGTGCCCCACGCCACTGCCCGGAACACTATCCTGGGCCTTGAGAAGCAGATTTTGTGGTGACACTGCACCCCAGAGAGAACTGAGTCAGACAACGGGACTCATTTCTGGAACAACCGTATAGATACTTGGGACAAAGTGCATGGCATTGAGTGGTATATCGCATCCCCTACCATGCACCCGTCTCTGGGAAAATTGAACGGTACAATGGGATGTTCAAAACTACACTGAGAGCAATGGGTGGTGGGACTTTCAAACACTGGGATACACGTTTACCAAAAGTCAACTGGTTGGTCAACACCAGAGGCTCTGCCAACAGGGCTGGTCCAGCCCAGTCAGAGCTTTTGCATAATGTAGAAGGGGATAAAGTTTCTGTGATGCACATAAAGAATTTGCTGGGGAAGACATCCTGGGTTATTCCTGCTTCAAAACCCACTCGTGGGATTGCTTTGCTCAGGGACCTGGACGTACTTGGTGGGGAAGTCCGATGTGTACCTTAAGGGTATTTGATTTTAGGGGAAAACAGCCAATGAACTCAATTGTATGCTGTTGCCTGCTATGTAGCACTTTTATATCCCACCAACTAGATGTCTTCAGGTCACCAATGACTGGCCCTGACTTACCTCTGACCATCATCCCAAGAAAGAATTAACTTTGATGAAACCAGATGAGTTCTGCAGTAAAGGAATGATCAGCATCAGCAGGCAACGATCCAACAGTGCACACAGCTTCTCCTACCCCGAAAGACTGTTACAAGAGATGGAGCCCAACATCATGGACCAGATGGACTCAGCAGCTTTATAGGGATCATTCCATGCACTAAAGAATAATCTCTCTCTCTCTCTCTCTCTCTCTGTGGATGTATACATATGTATATATATGAGATGAGGGAAAATGTGGGATCTGAGCATGATGTGAATGGTATGGAATAAGGGGTGGATACTGTCCTGGGCTCAGCAGTAGCAGTCATTTTTCTCCTTCTTAGTAGCTGGTGCAGTGCTGTGGTTTTGACTTTCACCCTGGGAACAGCGCTGATAACACTGATGTTTTTTAGTTGCTGCTCAGTAATGTTTACTCTGACCAAGGACTTTCTGAATCTCATGCTTTGCCAGGGAGGAGGGGAAGCCGGGAGGAAGCAGAGACAGGACACCTGACCCAAACTAACCGAAGAGGTATTCCCTACCATAACACGTCATGCCCATTATATAAACTGGGGGCAGTTACTCGGAAGGGTTAGATTGCTGCTTGGTTGGGCTGGGTATTGGTCGGCAGGTGGTGAGCAGTTGTATTCTCTTCCCTTGTTATTTCCTTTATCATTATTATTATTACTGGTGGCAGCAGTAGTGATCTGTGTTATACCTTAGTTACTGGAGTGCTCTTATTTCAACCCGTGGGAGTTATGTTCTTTAGATTCTCCTCCCCATCCCTTCTGGAGTGGAAGGGAAGAAGGGGGGAGGGAGTGAGTGAGTGCGGCAGCTGTGTGGCTGACTTGGGCTTAAACCACGACACCTGTGTTAATGGCCAGGTGACAGAGGCAACACAATACTGTATGTCTCAGAGTACTTCAAAGGTCCTGAACATGATGGGAGAGGGCAAATGTGTTTCTGTGCGTTATTGGATGATTATGATTAGCCTTTCATTTCAAGTTGTATATAAACTCCTTGAAAATTCCTTTGGACACCTTCCTTCTCTATGGAGGAGGTGTCTTAGGATCGTGAAATAAACTTTTTGTAGTTTTACCCCCTTCCCTTTCTTCTTTGATTGATAAATACCCCAAATCACTTTTACAACAGAACTTGTAGCCCAGATGGGACCCTCTCATCTACTGGTCAACTCCAGTGCCTCTTTGGGATGTTCCGATCCACAGACTGGCTGACCTCATTTGTTTCTCTCAGGGGGAGTGCCCTGGGACCAACCAGAAAAAGGTGAGGTGGTGGTGAGTTGGATTTCTGTAATTGTACATAATTCCTTTAATTTGGAAACGGGACATTCCATTCTGCCCCCATGAAGACCTGACCCCCATCCTTCTTGCCATGAACAGAGCCTTCGGACCAGGAGACCACATCTGCTCCCACTGAGTGTGGAAGAAACAGTTATCAGCATTCTGGCATTGCCAAACACATAGGAGAAACACATAGAATAAAAGCTTGTTTCAGATTTTCAGGATATGCAGGTGTTTAGTCTGAAAAAGCCATATTGATTTGTTGCCTTGGCCTCAGCCAGGGGTACTTGTTAAAGAGTGTTGTGACCAAAGACTTTTCCACCTGCCTTTTAAGTTCTAGCTGGCATGTTGAAGCCGTGTTTCCGTTTCTGATCCTATACAACACTGCTTTTCAGCCTTTTCCAGTTTGTGGACCTCTATTTTTTATTTTTTTTTTCCAGTGGAGTTGTGATCCCCATACAATGAATGTTTTGTCTGCTGACAAGACAACTAGTTTTCTGAATACCTAAGTCTGTGTTTGCTAAGCACTTCTTGTAAGCAATACAAAGTTAGATGAGCTGGGTTTTTTTTCTTTTCTTCCTGATCAAAGAGTATGTCTGTGCTCCTTAAAAGAAGCTTCTTAAAGCTCTTGAATGCTCTAATTTGCTGCAGGAACCAGCAGCTGCAGTTTCTTGTCTCTGGTAACAAAGCTTCAGCAAAAGGAAACGTGACTTTTGCTGCTTTTTCAAGTCCTTTCATTGTCACATTAGGTGTCCATGGTGCTAAATTGTGACAAGGGGGATTTTGCCAAGCTGATTTTCCCTCACCAAAGGCACAGCAAGGAGAAACCAAAAGATGAACAAGATGGTTTGGTGCTTGAGGAGCTGGGTGAGTGGGTGGCTGCAGAAAAATCCTGCTTGGAAGGAACTGAAAATCTCTGACAATTTTGGCTGCTTGTGTCTCAGTTTTGGCAGGCTAGGCGAAGGACAGTGAACTGGGGGCAGTAGTGGCAGAGTTACATGGTGGCAGGCTCGGAGGTGAAACTGATTTGGGCTGAAATTAATTTGAGACATTCATTAGAAATGAAAGCAAGAAAGCATGGTTGACCTGCACCAACCTGTGGCTGGTTGGATCTTAACTTGGCTTCTTGCATTGTCCACTCACACAAGCAGATTTTCCTGGCCAAAGCCTGTAGGCTGTAGGCATTGTGCTTGCTGTCCTCAATGTAGTCCTTCAGTTAAGCTCTGTTCAGGTAACAGCATGATTTAACCCATAATCTGAATAGCTCTGTAATAATAAGGCAGTTTTGTTGTTGTTGTTGTTGTTTTTTTTCCCAAAGCAAATTCAAAGCATTTCACGGTGGTGCAAAATATAAGTTGTGTGGTTTCTAGCAATTATTCCATATATGGACTCTTCTTTTTCTCTTGTTATCATGGGCCAAACTAGGAGGGCTATGTCACACAAACTGTATGTGATTGGTGTGCTTGCCCTGGACAGCTGGGATCTTTACGTTCTTGTCCTCTGGACTTGCTT
Organism: Neopsephotus bourkii; assembly: GCF_033783945.1. Taxonomy (NCBI): domain Eukaryota; kingdom Metazoa; phylum Chordata; class Aves; order Psittaciformes; family Psittacidae; genus Neopsephotus; species Neopsephotus bourkii. Next base: position 464,158 of record NW_026901923.1, read on the forward strand.
CAACAGTGTTATGTTGGGAGCCTCAGAGCTGAACACAGTACTACAGGTAGGGAACAGCAGCATCTGGTCCCAGATAACTTCAGCATCACACAGTAAAAGCAAGGGCTGCGGCAGGAAGCATGAGTCGAGGACCAGTGGTGTGTGTCTCACCAGAGAGGTGTCTGAGGCACAGCATACCTCATCTGGGAGGTCTCCTGGGTTCTGCTTCATCTGCATCAGAGTGGGTATCCACACAGGTTTTCCTTGTATCAGCCCTGTTGCTAGGCCCCCAACATAACTCATCTGTGTTCTCATCCATGTTTGTAGGATCTCAGATGTTTCTTCCACCTCTTGGCAAGAGAAAGCTTAAAATATCCATGGATGTTCTGAAGAAAGAGAGAGCATGCCCATGTGCCCTGTCACAGGAGCTCCAGAAATCCTGGCCCTGACTACTGCAAGTGTTGGATTGTTCCATCCCTGAGGTACTACAGGCTGGAGAAAACATAGGTACTTTGTCCTGGGCCCAGAGGCTTTCTGTAGCACTTCCTGGTATTACATGTTTCTGCAACATGTTTTTTATAATTTGTGGGTTACTTTAAATGTCTTTGTCACAGAGACAGCATCTCTCATTGAGGCTCTGACATCAGCTATGTTTGGAGAAAGTCTAATGGCTGAGGTGAACTTTTAATCTGAGTGAGAACAGTCTTTTTATGGTCTCTTTGTACTGGAATCTGGAAAAACTGTGTGGCAATGTGTCTCCTTCACTCACAGTGGCCTGATTAAATCTCATTTTGTGCAGTTGGTTAGTGGGTGTGGGGTGCCTTGGGGAAGATGACCAGCCCCATGGAAGTTGGATGGATTGAGCTGGAAGGGGGATCACCTGCAGGTTATCTCTTGAGGCAGAGGTAAGAGGAATGAGAATAAAAATCCCGTTCCCTTCTCTCTTCCTGATTTGCCTTACTCAGCATCCATGTGAGAGCTAGTCAGGAGAAATGCCCCACATACAACTTACTGTGGAAACCATGGCAAATGAGGGATTACAGGAGGTAGAGAGAAACATCCATGACCTGTGTCTGGCCTTTCTGCTTTCTTAAGGCTTGACAGGAGACCTCTCTGCTCTGGTCCTTGTGGTGAGGAAGAGCCTCTCCTCTGTCAGACCTGCTGGTAGACAGTGCCATGTGCATCCATTGACGTGAGTGGCAAGTGTACTTAGGATGTGGGTTAGCTTGGAGAATGGACTGCTGTTGGTACAAGTATGTCTATCCACAGCTGCAATGCAGCCTCTTGTTTATTCTGACCCTCTAGGGCCATGCAGCTGGCTGGACATTCAGACTGACAGGCTCTTCCTGGTGTGTTGGGTCCCAGGCAGCAGTGCTGCGGTCCTGTATCACAAACATATGAACTGAAAGTGCTACAGGACAGCTTATGGGACAAGGGCCAGTGGAGCAGGTCTCATGCAGAACATACGGTATTTGGCAGGCCTGTACTGCGGGGCTACCTGGGAAATCTATTTATGTCCATGTCCTTGTGATCTGTAGCTGGGAGTCTGCAGGTTTATTTCCATTTTACAGATCTATGTGGGCCTGCAGAGTCCCTGACTCAAGAGGGCCTTCATCTATGACCGGAAGTCCTGGTCACTCTTCTTACTATGCCAGTACAACCTATTTTGTCCAAAGGTCACTTGCTCTGAACATGATTTACATGAACATGATTTACAGGAGTACTCTGATTATATATCTGATTCCTAAGTAAGCTGTAAAGTAACTGTAATTTCCCAACTTTGCTGTTAGAGAAAAGAAGTGTGTGACGGTCTCTTTACCAAAATGTAAGCGTAAACATTTTTATGTATACTCTTCTATGTTTTGCTTGTTATTACTGTTTCTTTGATCAAGAAAGAGTTCAGCGTCCAAGAATAGCTCTCTGCCTTGTTTGATTTAGCAAAGAATTCTTATTCTTATGAACATAAATCTCTATCAGTCTCTGCAAGTTCAGCCTCTGGGATCCTGTTGACCCCCCCACAGAAGCATCTTGAAAGCTTGGCCGCCATTCCTGCTTTGTGACTGCACATCTAAACCCTCCTCAGCGCCACTCAAAACATGTTTAATTAAAAACAGTCTCATGCATGAATAGCTCTAGGCGTGGATTGAACAGGTAAGTCAACATGACTGCAAGCCTCTCCATCTCCCAGTGCTGCAGAAACCGGGTTGTATGTGCCCTGGCAGCCTGTGGTGTAGCCATGGCCATGCTGTGGCCAGGAGACGGTTCTGGGGCAGGGAGGCCTCAGCAGCCTGAAGAGCCGGCTCCATGCATTGCTGGAGCTGTGGGCTCATTTTCTGTTTCCACACACTGAGTTTCTAGCATCTGGCTCTGCCGCCTTCCTCCATGTTAAGCCATGCCTGTGTATTTCCCCAGTTAACACTGACAGGCATTAACAACAGTAAAAACAGGTACACTGCTAACACCACCTATTTAAAGGAAGATGTGCAGAGTTAGTGTGTACAAATTTCTCTGTAATACTTCACAACTTACTTCCTGCTTTATTTGCTAGCTCAGGTTTTCCAATCTCGTGTGTTCTATCAATGCTTCATGTCATGTAAGGAATGAATCTCTATTCTCCTTTTGTGATGCTGTTGGAGGCTTAATGAACAAAATAATCCTGTGACCTTGCAACTGACCATGTAAAAAGATTTTTAGTTCACCTTCCAGCTACAAGTTCTTATAGAAACATAGAATAGATTAGATTGGAAAGGACCTTAAAGCTGATCCAGTTTCAACCCCCTGCCATGGGCAGGGCCACTTTCCTCTATACCAGGTCACTCAAAGCCCCGTCCAACCTGGCCTTGAACACTGCCAGGGATGGGGCAGCCATGGCTTCTCTGGGCACCCTGTGCCAGCGCCTCAGCACCCTCACAGGGAAGGATTCCTTCCTAATGTCTGATCTAAATCTCCCCTCTTTCAGTTTAAAGCCATTCCCCCTTCTCCTATCACTACTTGCCCTTGTAAAAAGTCCCTCTCCAGATTTTTTGTAGCCCCCCTTTAGGTACTGGAAGGCTGCTATGAAGTCTCTTCTTCAGGCTGAACAACCCCAAGTCTCTCAGCCTGTATCCATAGATAAGTGGTCTAGCTTTCTGGCCCTCTGGACTCAAGCAGCAACACATCCCTCTTGTGTTGAGAGCTCCAGAGCTGAATGCAATACTGCAGGTGGGGTCTCAGAGAGCAGAGTAGAGAGGCAGGATCACCTCCCTCTCCCATGCCTTTCTTATTTCCCCCCCTCCCTTCTACTTGTAGTTTCTGTTAAGCCTCACAAGATGTTTTCTATCTGCAACAATTACACAAAAGTTTATGTCTTTATATAAAAAAGGGAAGTGAATTTTCTAGCTAGCCAAGGGTGTTGTGAGCATTCATTAGCCAATGTTAGAAATTAGTGTAATCTCGTCAAAGAAATTCATTATACATGTAATTTGAGAGGGTTGCTCTTAAGAGGAGGCTGCTGATGGATGACAACACAGGCTGTGCATGTGTTGTCATCTTCATCCTGGCTGTGAGGTTTTTTTTCTTAGCTAGTGAGGCTGTGAGGGACAGAAGGAACCTAATGGGACTTCACATACCATGTGATGTATGGGGCACTTGCAGTCAAGAAATATTGAACTCATAAATGTACTCATTTGTACTGGAGTTGCTGAGAGGGAGACTAAATAAAGGACACTGCAATGTCACAGTCATTCAGTCACTTCTGGAGCAACAGAGCTACAGTAGAAAGGTCATTTTTTCCTTAGATTTTACTGCAGATCTTTAAATGAGCTCTGTGACTCTGCTGTCATTGGCTGGAGGAGAAGTGAACTTTTGCTGGATGTGGCTGTATGCAAACCCCTTTTGCATTTTGTTGTGTTTCTGTGACTCTGAAAATCTTGGAGTGCTATTTTGAAGCGACCCTGCACATACTGTCTGTTCTGTCTTGTGCTTTCACCATAGCACTGCAACCCTCAGCTCTACCAGCTTGCCCTTCACGCATGAAGGTGAAATGAAGTTGAATGTGCTACCAAGGCAGGTAGTTAGCCCGTCTTGCAGTGATATTTGAGAAAGATTTTCTTCATGCCATTTCAGCAGCACAGAAGGAAATGAAAGTGTTTCTTACTGTAAATACTTTTCTTTCTATCCCTTCCTCCACACTGTTACGTCTGAAGACTTGCTTCACTGCTTTTCTCAGAGAAGGCTACGGCACATCTTTGATCAATTTAGACCTGTCCTATACATGTATGATAAAGACAGGATGATGCTGTGGTAGCCTTGAACAAACCTGTGAATTTTGGACACTAGGTGTAGGAGATGAGCTGTAATTGTCATTATTGAGAAGTCAGAGGGACCAAACCAGTGGCTGAAATGTGGAATTATCAAGCAGAACCAAATTCTTTGAAAAATAGTGTGGACCACAACATAAGCTGTTTAACCATTTCTCAGAAATGTTTATACATATAATTCCACAGTATGGAGCTTCCTTAACAGGCTGTGTTTGTGCAGTTTTTCTGGACACAGACATAAAAGTGTAAGATTGCCAGCTGCATTCTAAACAGTTGTTCCCTAGTACACCTGCTAAGTGCATCTAAAAAAATCCAGACGTTGGCTCTAGTGTTATGGAAGTTTACTTCCTTCAGTGAGTGAGATGGTTTCTGGCGTGTTGCTTGTGTAATCAATCCACCTTGGTACTCAGTGTAAAATGCCAGTTTACTTCAAGCCATCTCAATGAATGTGAACAAAGAGTCTGGGCCTGTATGGCCTTGTAGGTAACTGGTTCACTGTGGTTCTTAAAAGACTGTCTTTTTGGTCTTGTCTCTAGGATCTGCACTACAAACAGAGCCAGGGTGGCTTCTGGGTGCATTCTGTCCAGTTTTGCAATGCAACTTCCCATAACCTTTATTCTGAGCCTGGGGTGGATGTATGGAGCCCTTTTCTGCGTGGCGTACTATTCAAGCACTAGAAGAGCCCAGCAAGTTCAGGCTGGCAATGTACCTTTGTGTGCCTTCTCCCACCTGTGCTGCTGGTAAGACTCTGTGTGACTGATTGTTGTTGGTATCTCAGCTGGTGTGCATGTGCAATGTTTTATCTGACTGGACTGATTTTTCTCCCTGGGTGGAGATACAGTACTTCAAAAACTAGAAAAGGATTAAAGAAAAAAGTGTTTTGCCTTTGCCTGCTCTTGGTGTTGGCATCTTCCTAAACAGGGTGAGCTGGCCAGGAGATATTTTTGCCTCTCCTTACCTCTCAGCCCTAATTCTCACACTTGCAGCTGGCATCAAGGCACAGAGCACATTGTGGCTTGCATTTGTTCAGCCTGAGTTCAGTCACCCAAAACCTTGCAGGTCTATTTTGAAACATTATTCAATCTCTGGAGTTTCTTTTTTTTTTTTTTTTCTTCTCTTACTTCTGACATCATTTCCTGAGTGCTATATTCACTGAGCGCTGTAGCCAGATCGTCTTCTCAGCATATGGTGCAAGGAGCTCTTTAATATGGATTTCAGCTCTCCTTTTACTCTGCAGTGCTTGCTGGTGATAATAACTGTTACTCATGGTAAGTGGGATTTTTCTTTACGAAGTTGGCACAGATTGCCTAAATTGGCAGACAGCTTAATTTTGCTCCAAGATCTCTTAATGACTCTACCAGGTTTGGGGAGATGTCAAATAGCATAAGTACTAGTGCATGAAAGGGGTAGTCAGACCAAAGTAAGACAGATTATTTTTTTTAGTAAATGAATGATAATTAACAATAGAATACTTTCTTAGTGTACTGCATCTGTCAAAGCATTTCAAAGGAGAATGTAATGTCTTTGTAGGCAGAACACTGGCTGGAGGGGCTAGGGAGGATGTGGTCCTGCTCCTAATGCTTGATGTGACCTTGGGTTAGTCCCCGAGCTGCTGCTGCCCTGCCATTTATCCACCTCTTATTTGTGTACAGCAACTTCATAGCATGCAGGATTACTGTAAGACTTGTTAAAGTTAAAGCCGCCACCTTACTCTTTGTGGAAAAGTAGCTGTGCAGGCAGCAGTTGGTTTTGCTGTCCTCTGTAAAAGATCCATGGCATCGATGCCCAGAGTATCTGCCTGCACAGTCTTGCAGCTCTGAGGGTTGGGTGGGAGATGTTCATGTCAAATTTAAGGAGAGAAAAAATAGGGTACTCAGTCTTTTGTAATGTGTGCGTGGTGTGCACACCACTCCTGTGTCACAGGGTGGGGGGAAGTTGGCCTTTATGCAAGGCTTCCCACTCCTCTGACTTCCAGTTACAGCCTGTCACTAGGGGTGGGTCTGTGCCTCTTGAGGCCTCACCTATGCATTTGCCTGTCTGGGAGGCAGCTGAGGGGATGGATGGACACCGCAAGCTTGCTGCCCGCACTCTGCATCTCTCCTTTAGGCTCTGTCACCTGGACCAGTGTGCTCAGTGGCAGCTCAGCAGCCTTCTCTGTGGGAATTCAGAGCCTGCAGAACCTCTCCAGTATGAGCAAGAGGGACATGAGATGCTTGACAAGTGTCTTGAGTGATACCTTGTTGGCCAAGTGTGGCACTTCTGCCCCCAGATGCCTGAACTTCCGGAATGGCTCTCTAGTGCTGAAGACTGTGGAGAAAGAGGACGAAGGAAAATATGAGTTTGTTTTTCACAACACCACCAGAGTTTTTACACTGCAAGTATTTGGTAAGTAGCCTACTTACCAACAAATAACATTTGAACTTGTGAGCCTGTCTGGAAGCTGGTGCCTTGAAATTCTTCCTCTAAGAGACCACTTCAGCTTGCAGGAGCTATAGGTGCCTCTGGAACAGCTTTTTAATATTCTGACACCTCAGGGAGCAGTAATGGTGAGTGTAAACTAAGGGATGCTTGTTGCATCTGTGTTGTGAGTCTCTCCTGTCTGTTGAGCCTTTAAGTAGGCAGTGAGTTGAGCGATGTGCTGTTTTTCCTGCTGTAAGAGATAACAGCACGAATTGTTTGTGAAGTTGAGCCTACAGTATGTAGACCTGTAGCTGGTAATGGATTTCAGTCTATTTCTAGAGTACTCTTTCTGATGGCTCTCACAAAATCTCTCACTGACCCAACAGCATTTTTGTTGCCCATGCACATGCTTCCTTAAGGAGTTAACTCTACCTTGCTTGGCTCTGGAAACTGAACTGGTCTTGTATGGGTCTGGGTTGACGTGTGCTGGGTTATTCTCCTGCTTCATGCAACTGAGGGAAGGTGCTAAACAAACCTGGGTATGACTTTCTGATTTTTAGGTGCCCCTGAGCAGCTTGGAGGTCAGTATCTTCTGGGTCTGTTCAGAGATCAGATACAGGTTTCTTCCCATGCCAGTCTCCCTGCTGTCCTCCCTATGGCCTCAGAATTGCTGCTCCCCTTTGTGTGCCTGCTCATCCATCTGTGGGGTGAGAAGACAGATGCAAAATCACTTCTGTACCAGATCCAGCTCACTGCTTGTGTTAATATGGAGAAAGCTTAAATGGGTTTTCCCCCTGCTGAATAGTACTCCAGAAAGCCAGCGAACATTGTTCTGGTCCTCATCTCCACCATTCCTTTTGCAGGGCTTTCACTTAAAAAAGCTTCTAAGGGAGATTGAAGCATATGAAATTGTAATGGAAATGTCTGAGCAGACTGGTCTTAGTGAAGACAAATGAATCTTTAAACCTTTTGGGTGCAAACAGGCAGAACTGCCATGGAGAGTAGGTCAAAGATGTGACTCCTTGCCATGAAGATCAGCGGCTTAGACTGGAAGTAGGAAAAGACTGCAGAAGTGTCCTGGATTTAACCTCCATTTCAGTGAATTTGCTTTGGGAACTTCTGTCTCCTCCTTTTCTGTTGCCACACCTAAGTCACAGCAAAGGTAGTCCTGAAGGCAGTGAATTTTAGCTGAAGGTAATGTCCTAGTTGAACAAAGTGATTTCTGAGCTTATTTACATGGATGTTTATATCAACATTCTCAGAGTTACTCTTACTGCCTTAAAACCATACTATTTCTCTGTCTAGTCTGTATTTGCAAAGTGGCAAATTTAGGAAATAGCCTGGCTCCTTGTAGTAGACAGAAAGAGAGAAATTAAAAAAAATGTAGTAAGATCGATGAATCATAACTTCCTTTCGAACTGGCCTAGTCTGGCTCATCCTGTCTACCTGCAGGTGTCTGGTACCTATGTTGGACATGATTTGTACCAATTGCTCTCTAAAATAGAAGAGGCACAGTGACAACAAAAGTACAAACCTCTGGGGGAGGAGACGACTGAGTCTCCTCTGAAGCTAGTTACCTGTTGATTACAGAGGAAGCCCCTGGATGACATATGCTTTGGGTGTTTGCACCATCCTTTCAGATCAGGGGCTTTTATAGATCATGTTTTCAATTTCAGTAAGGAAAATAAAGAAACACCAGATTTTCATGGCACCCCCCCAAATAGGTACCAGGAGTCACCAGCAGGGTTGGGTGGGCACTGCTAAGCATTTGAGGGCTGGGGGCAGGCACTTAGGAGCCTGGTTGTTTACTTCTGTGCTCCCTGGTGGTAAATGTGGTAGTAAGGGAAGCTCCTGTCCAGCTCCTGTTCACTGCTGAGTTGGTTCCTCACCTCTCTTTTTCCTTCCTGTTTCCATTGCCCTGTGCTGTGTGCGACCAGAGCCAGCCATCGGTATCCAGTGCTTTCCTAATGGGACTGGAGAATTATCTTGCAACGTGAACAGCAACGAGAGCACCAGCTTTCAGTGGCTGCTGAATGGCACCATGATGAGTGCCCCTGAGGCTTGTGTTAAGGATGGTGGGAAGAAGGTTCGCCTGGACAAAACCATTCCCGGGGAGTTTGTATGTGAGGTTTACCATGGGAACAGTGTCACCAGGACCAGGCCTGTTTTGCTCTCTTGTAGCTATGGTGAGTAATGGTGTCTCCAGAAAACCTCTCTTTTGGTCTCTTGCAGCAGAAAACCAATGAGTTGTTGCTGTCAGAATAACACCAACCTCTTCTGTCGTCTGGCAGCTGCCTTACAGTCTTGCCACATCCTCCCTCTTAGGAAATTTCCCCTTGACTTCCTCCTCCCTCCTGTGTCTCCAAATGACATAGCCTACAACCACAGAAAGGATGAGAATTTGTTCAGGAGGTCCTTTTACCCAACCCTACAGCAAGGATGGATTGCCATCTGTCCATTTTCCTACTTCCCAGTGATGGAGACCGTGCACCCTCCTGTGCACCAATCCTCTATGCCAGTTTAGAAACATGAGCTGCTATCTGCCTGACTTTCATCCATTACCCAGACAGCTTTCGAGTTTCTGCAACATCCCTGTAAAAACATGTCCACTAGTTCAGCCCTGTTGCTGCTGGGTTAAGCTGAGGTTTTTTTGCCTTGTCTTTTTTCTCCTTATTTAGGCCAGCTGCACAAAGATTTACCAGTCTATACAAATGTCTCTCCATCAGCCCTACATCACCAGAGGTGCGGTAAAGACACAGTTCATTTAGTTATGAAATGTAGTGGATTTTCTCTCCATGTCTCTGCTCAGATATGTAGATCTGTGATAAGGCTATGACTTCATCCGTTGACAAGCTATCCATATATGCTGAGTACTCTGCTGGAATGAGGCCATGATTTAATGGGACAGAAAATCAAGATCCTAGAACTGATCAAAACTGCCAGAACTGCAAGATGCATGTGTTGTAAGCTCACATTCAAACAAACAAACAAACGAACAAACAAAATTATTAGATAACTTTGGGTGTGCGCACCAGCATTGATGGTTTTTCTCTTCTCTGGCAGTGAAGATGATCAACAGAACTATATCAAATTAGCACAATTCTTTATCTATAAGGTTTTGACAAATTTAGGTGTAATCAATTTATTCATCTTTGCTACTAAAGAGATTGTACTGTTCAATAGCACTTAGCATTTTAGAAACTGAGGCATTCCACGTCCATAGCAGCTACTGTCTTTTTTTTTTCTATGGTTGTCATACAGTTGGTGTGAAAGCAAAATTACTGACATAAACCATGTTTCATGTGTACTAGCATTCAGTGGAAATGCTGGGGGCTCGTCCAGCCTGATCATGTTGGCACCACTGGGTAGTCTGTGCAGGTCTGGCACTTGTGATTGTGGAAAATTATCTTCATTTTGTCTGGTTAAATTGGTCAGAGGTAGTGTAGTCAGACCCAAGTGGGTTGTGGCACTGGGGAATGAGGATGTGAACATCCACAAGCTGTTCAGTCAAGCCTTGTGATAAAACATGCGAGTGCTGGCAGTTACCATTGTTTATTCTGGGTGGCTGCCCAGTCCCCGGGTGTGATATTGGTTCCCCATTTTCTTTTGAAAAGCCCACAGGGGAAATTAGTGATAGGTCTGTTGGGATGGACACATGCATGAACACAGATTTGGAAGGGTCCGAGAGCAAGAACACAGCAGAGATTCAAGTTTTTAGTCACTAGATGCAACTACATTTGTGAAAAGTAAACTAAAGCAATTCTGAATACTAGTAAAGCAACTTGAAGAGAGAAACAAGTTCAGTTAAAGATTAACAGATTATTTTTTTTTTTGTTGGTTATTATTTGCTCCAGGCAAAGTGCTGAATATAGTTTTGCACTGGAGGTATGAAATGTATGTAAAAAACAGTTATTTAGGCAACCTCTTGGCTGCTGAAATTGATTTTGAATAACAGCTTAAAACAATTTGGCAGAAATACTGTATACTGATGAGGCACCAAAGACTGACCAGAGGGATCTAAAGCAGAGATTTCAGAATTTAACAAGTCAACATACATAAAAGGCTTTTATTGATTCATTACTTTTTTATTACTTGTTTATTACAGATTTTTAACATGATATTTTATCTCAAAAAGACCTTTTTAACAAATGGTAATTTCTTAGAAAAAAATAGGAAAAAAAAATCCAACATATATTTATACTTCTGACAATATTCTCTAAGCTTTTATCAAAAAAGGAAATGAAATTGTTAGGGAAATTATTTTTCATTTGCTGAAAGTTTAATTTTAAATATAGATTTTTTTTGAACTTGGTAACTGTTTCTAAAGAGACTGGAACAAGTGCTCCAAAAATACTGAGTATGTGTGATTTCACACACAGGAGGAGCACTGTACCCTTGTTTTTACTGTGCTGGTGAGTGTGTGGACTATAACAGTGTGTAGTATGTCCTGGAAAATTTGAAACACTTCCCAGCCTCTGGGGATATGCAGCAATTTGTGCATATGGGGTCTTGAAAACAGGCTGTATGTGAACCTGTTGGTTTCTAGAGTGTGGTGCTATGCAGGGGTGCGTGCAGCCAAAAAGAAGCCAAATGATTAAAAAAGAGACTGTATAAGCTCACCTAAGAAGTTTTAAGGACTCTGCATTATGGTGATAGTTCAGCTGTATAGGGTTGTTTTTATTTTTTTTTTTTTTTTTCATGTGGGAAGAAGAGTTTTCCTTCTGGCTGCCCCAGGTTGGAATAAATTGTCTTAGAGAGAGAGCCAGTCTGGATTAATCACTCTTCTGCAAGTCAGCTTCCTTGCTCAGCAGCAACTTACGTACAAGGCTGACCCATCAAAGCAACCCTGAGCAAGGGACTCTGAGCTGGTCAGTAATTACCACTGACTTGTGTGTGGCCTTCTGCTCAGCCATCTGTAGCCTTCCCCTCCTGCTAGGTGTTTTGAATGATCTCAGGTGGGAAGCGGAATAAAGAGAAATACTTCCCCAGGTGGCAGTCAAAGTGGTTTATTACAGCTCTGACTCAGGTGGCTGAAGTCTGTGGTAGCTGAGAAAGTTATCTTTTATCAGACTTGCTTTGAGGTTGGTGTAGTTGTTACATGGTTGTTACAAGTGGGTTTTCTGGCCCCTAGCACAAGCTCTGTCGCTGGACTCTGCAGCTTTTCTTTCAGCAGGAGATGCTACCTTCTCAGCTGTCAGTTTTCATAAACCTTGTTGACATGTAATATCTTTCAAACCACCACCTTTCTTGTTAAATTTGTTTAAAACTTAAATCTTAGATGTTACTGGTCAGAGTAGGTATAAACAAATGCGCATAGCTTAACCAAGCAAGTCTCTTAACAAACAATCCCATACTATAATTAAATGATGCGATATAAGTCGCGATGTGCCACAGTTCACAGAATCAGCTCCCCTCATCCAAAGCAACAGTAATGTCCACATGCTCTAACCTGGCTGCAGGATTTCTCCCCTTTGGAGGAAGTAGCTTGTCCACCCTGGTAACTAACAGTGCCATGTTCTTCTTGCAGGAGACCTGCTGCAGTATCCGTGGTTCATCTACATCCTTGCAGGGTGTGCAGGGGGTGGAGTTATCCTGATAGCGCTTGTGTCCTCAGTCATATGTTGCTGCATGAAAAGGAAACACAAGTTCATCCCAGTGCCTTCAGGTGAGTGGAGAACACTGCTTCCCCCTGGGAGGAGCCTCAGTGTAGGCTGAGGTTAAAATAGCCTCATCATAAACTGGTCTCAGCTGGGTCGCTACTTGTCTTCTAGCCAGTCCTCCCTTGTCCTGGTGGAGCAGAAAGCTGCATGCTGATGGGCAACTACTGTGACCAGCAGGGTGTGGAATTAAACCTTGCTTTTCCTTTTTTCACCTCACGCTTGCCACCATGCACTCCTGAAAAGAAAGAAACAACAAAATCTCTTCTATGGGCAAGAAAATTGAGCCTCATTCATGTCTAATCCTGAAATGACCTGTAGGCTTCTGATGGCAGTCCTTTGCCAACACCAGTCCCTGACTGCAATCTGCCTCTGCCCAGTGACGTCATCTCAAGCTGTGATCCTGCCAGCATGCCCAAGCTGGTCTCTGACAGCTTGGCCCACTGTACATGGCATCTGTCTGGTCTGGGAATGGAGCCAGTGCCACATGAGGAGGAGATACAAGCATGTGTTGGTGGTCTGGCCTTGCAATGGATGTGCTGAGGCTGCTGGGATGTGCAGGACCTCTTTGTTTCAAGTTTCCGGTTTTGGTTTTGCAGAGGAGGAGAAGGATGACAGACTAACAATGTCCATGATCTCCCGTGAAAGTGTGAAGAGCCCCCGCAGTGGAGACCATGTTGAGGCTCAAGCTGCCCAAATTGACTGTCCTCCAAAGCCTGGTGGGTCCAGTGACTTGATTTAAGTTGGACAGATAGCTTTTTTAGGAGGGTGAAGGACAAAAGGGATGTGCGTGGCTGATAGGGTAGGAGCCAACTATAGAGAGGGGCCTGGGACTCACTTGGTGAGTACATGCTTAGAAGGTGCTACATTTTGTCCAGACAACAGGAGTTGCAGCAGGTCATTTATCAGTATGTTACTTGTGCTTGGCTTCTACACAGGAGTGACTCTTGCCCTCACCCTCTACTTAAACTGTAGAACTTTTTTTTAGTAAAAGATTTGCACATTGTCAGTGTGACTGACGAAGTATCTCACATTCAAGTTTTCTACCAATAAGTAGAAAGCAGAGGTGTGTATTTAAAGTGTTCAGGTGAGAATATATTAAATATATGCTGTTTCTCAGCCTTAATTACTCAGATGTAACTGAGTAGATTTGGCTTTAGTATTTTTATATATTTGGGACACCAAAGTGTCTAAAGCTATAACGGACAACTCAATAAATGAGTAGTTACAAAGAAGACTGAAATTTTGCTTGCAGACACCTGGGTAGAGGGGACTGAGTGGGTTAGGCAGCCAGCAGCATCAGGGGCTGGGGAAGGGTTTCCACAAGGGTGAGCATAGTGCAGGCATTTAAATCACCTCTCCCTTCTTCTGCAGATGCTGCCCAGACTGATCAAGATGTTGAGCCTCAGCCACTTGTGGAAGAAAACTTGTCAGTGGAGGTGGAGTCTGAGGAAATGCCAGACCCAGAGGTCATAGTTAATGTGGAAAGCCAGCAAAATCCCTCAGACTGTTTCCCGGATCCAACTGATGACTGATCTGGCATGCTTGCTGTTCTACCCTGCCTTGAAGCCTACAACACCTGTCCTTTGCATCCCATAGTCCCACTATGTGTAAGAGTTAGTCTAGGAAATTTCAGCAGGGGAAAGGCATGAGGTGTCAGGCCTGCTAATTTCATTAAAAAAAAAATGTATACAAGGAAAAGCAGATTCTTGGCTTGAAGGCCACACTGCTGTGGGCTGACAGGTTCTCTAACAAACAAAACTGGGCAGCTTGTTGATGCTTTGCCTCTTAATAGACCTGCAGCTAAACTGTGGTGCCCCAGAGGACAGCCTGAAATGAGATAGGCAGCTCCTCTGCTTCCTGCCACCTTATGCCTTGCTGTATCTCTCACAGCTCCTGCAAGCAGCAGGCATGGCAGGCAGGTTGGGATGGCCTTCCAGTCCCAGACAGAAACAAGAACTTGACAGAGATTTCCTGAGAAAGCCCCTCCTTCAGAGATTTCAAGGCATTTTTCACAGGCCCTCAGAAAAAAGCTCAATGGAGGTCTCAGTTAGGTATCTGCTGTGCTTGGTGTCTATCTGAATCACTCCTCTGAGCTCCAGCCCCTTTGTGATTTGGTCACTACCTGCTGTTTGGGACAAGGAGTGGTGGTGGTGGCAGGGACTGCTGTGTGCAGACCCTAGGAAGTGATGTTGGCTTGCCTGCCTTTTGATGCCCTGTAATGTCTTTCACCAGAACCTCACTGCTCAGGAGTTAAAACAGCTCCATCACTAGCTTGCTTGCTTGCAGCGGGAGGGGGCATGGGGTGTGTAATTTTGTCAGAAATGTTGATTATAATGCTGAGATCGTTCATCAGTGCAAGCATTAGTGCCTTTTGTGTAATGGTTTAGCTACTGCAAGCTCATAAAGCAGGCCATCTGCCTGTACATGTAGGCTTTTTCAGTGATGTGTTACTTGGACAGGCAGGAGCCATTCGCAGACTCTCTTAGGCAAGTCTTACTGCTACGCACATCCTGTTCTGCTCAGGAGAGGTTTGCAAGTAGAGCAGCTGGGGTAGACTTGCAGGGAAGAAGGATGAGGTAAGGAGAGGGCAAAGACTCGATCCCAGGCAGCAGGTAACAGTCCCTGGCAAGCTGCCTGGGGCTTCAGGGTTCTTGAGGCACAAGAAGTACTGCAGATGTGCTGCCAGAGCAAGGTATTTACTGTATGAGTGCATTTTGGTAGCTGGAAGTGAGCCATGTTGGTGTTAACTAGCCCTATGAGCTAGAAAGGCATGATAGAGTGAGAGATGGTACAGGTTGAGGCTGAAAGGAGTGGGGAAGTGCGTGTTGCATTCCTCTCTTCCCTTCTTGCATCTCTTTTGTTCTTCTTTTATATTGTGCTGATACTGTGCCGTGAATCTCTTGGAAACAGATTTGAGGTATGCCTTGTAAATGTCACCCAACAAGGTCTGCGAGTACCCCAGCTAAGCTAAAACCAAGCTGAAGCCACTTCTCTCCCAGGCGGGGGAGCTGGTGGGACTGCTGCATGCTCACCTGAAGTCTGCATGTCTGTACATGTCAAAGCTCTGCACCTGTGACGCCCAGCCATAGGTGGTTGTTCTTGCTATTTCCTTGTCTTGTAACTCTGTTTAGAAGATGTTTGGCTCTCATGTGTTGTGTTGGTGGTGATTCAGCCTCTCTGCTTTTTAAGGCTGCTGTAGGAATCAGATTTTCCACAGTAAGAGGAAGATACTATTTATTTTCCTCATGGTGCTGTTCTAGCTCCTTTCAGTGCAAATATTCCTCAAAGGCTGTGAGTTGAATGACAAAAATATGACACCAAGTGCTTGGGGTGGCAACTGCCTGTAAGCAGCACAGTGGCAGTGAGTGATGCTGGGTGAACAGGGGCTGCTGTCACCAAAATGGGAGGACAGTCAGCTTTGCATCTCTTCTGCACTTTCTGCCAGGGGCAGACAGGGGACAGTCGACTCCAGCACGTGCTTTGAAGGGGGAACATTTCTTTGGGCTGCTCTGAAGTAGAAGCCAGCTGCATTCTGGTGCTGAGGGTGGCAGAGTAGGGCCACCCTTGTCCTGCTGGGCTGGTGCAGCCTGGCTTCAGCTTGTCCTAGTGCTGCCTTGCTTCTGTCAGCCCTGGGAGGGCTGAGGTGCCCTATTAGCACCACCACTTCACCACCATTAGTGTAACCCCAGTCCAGGAAGCAGTTTTCCCATTGAGACAGGAATCTGAGACTCAAGATGGCTTTATGGGGTACATGGCTTTATGAGGCATATGTCTATGAGGACATGGCTGGATTTCTGTCCTTCCTTGCTGAAGATGCAGGGCAAAGGATTCTGCTACTGAGAGGTGAGAAGTGCAGCCTGTTCTCTTCCTTTAACTGTATGTGTTCATATCCAGCTATTGTTCTTTTTTGATGGTTTTCTTTTCCCCATTATGATTTTGTTCCTAATAAAGAGGTATGTTTTCTAACTTCTTTTGGAAATGTTTAAGTTCTGTTATTTAATAATTGTTTCTTTATGGGTTTCACTGAAAGTACAATCTAGTTTCCAAAGTTTCACCCACCAACTGAAGGAAAGGTGGTAACAAGTTACTGCTGCCTTGAGTAGTGTGGAGAATAGAGATCATAAGGACATTTGTCACAAAGAGATCACAAGAAGAGGCTGTAGGACAATATCATGCAACTAGTCCCTGATGGAGTGTGTGTGCTAATGTGTCTGTACATCTGAGTGCATTGGTATCTCACCAAACACTGCTCTGGTGCCTTGCCCAAACTGTGAGGTGCAGGGAAGGGATGCAGGGAGATGGTCTTGTTTTACCCATCTTTATCCACCGGTGTTTGCAACACCTAAGAGACCTTAGCTGTGAGATAGGATGCTTGACTTCATAGCTCCATTTGAAAGGAGGGTTGTGGTTTAAGCCCAGCCAGCAATCTAGAACCACGCAGCCACCCACTCACTTACCCTCTTCCTCCCCCCTGCTCCCGGAAGGATGGGAAGGAGAATCAAAAGAATGTAACTTCTGTGGGTTGAGATAAGAACAGTCCAGTAACTAAGATATAACACAAACCACTGCTGCTGCCACTAATAATAATAATGATAAGGGAAATAACAAGGGAAGAGAATACAACTGCTCACCACCTGCCAACCAATACCCAGCCCAACCCAAGCAGTGATCTAACCCTTTGGGTAACTGCCCCCAGTTTATATAATAGGCATTATGTGCTGTGGTATGGAATACCTCTTTGGTTAGTTTGGGTCAGGTGTACTGCCTCTGCTTCCTCCTGGCTTCCCCTCCTCCCTGGCAGAGCATGAGATTCAGAAAGCCCTTGGTCAGAGTAAACATTCCTGAGCAACAACTAAAAACATCGGTGTTATCAGCACTGTTCTCAGGCTGAAAGTAAAAAACACGGCACTGCACCAGCTACTAAGAAGGAGAAAAATGACTGCTACTGCTGAACCCAGGACAGAGAGGTAACTCTCTCATGCTCAACCTTAGATAAGTGGGCCAAGATGGTACATAAAAACACTCTCCTCGGTTTGTGATCATATTTACCAGTACAGGGTTAGCCCTGGAACAGTGGTGGAACTGGACATGGGTGACTGTGTTTTGCAGCCCATGAACCCAGCACCTCAAGGACCCTCCTGCCTGAATTTGCAGTTGTTTTCCAGCCTGACTATGGTGCTGCATCACCAAACGCAATAGTGAAATGCTTAGAAAGTATCTGGCAGAATAATGGGTATGGACATATGCAGGGCTGTCAGGAGTTTGACCAGAAACAGATGTCTGTGCTGCTTTTTTTTGGACTTCTAGTGGCCCAGATGTTGCTGTGCCATGCCAGCCCTACACTTGCTGGGTGGCTGAGGCAGCCCATGGTGCCAGGGTGTCCCCAGGGATCTGTGGCCTCCTGTGGGGAGCTGGTTCCACAGACAGCTGACAGTCACACTGTCCTCTCTGGCCACTTGTCCTGGTTGGGAAGACTGGGAGTAGGGCAAAGCCCATCCTTCTGCTCAAAAGGCTGACAGGAGAAGGGGAGCTCCATTCTGTGGGAAATGAGGATGATTTGTGATATGGTTTTTTACCACCTGGAAAAAACCACCAGTGGTTTTATAGTACTGTGCAGAATGGATGTTTAGCTTTGTATCCATGTCACTGTTTCGTGGTGGGAAGAGAAAAATTTCCTGCTGCATGCGGCAAATGCTCAGCAACAAATGACACAAAATACAATTCGTAGTGTTTTCATAATGGAATTCATGCAATTTGTGAATATAAAAAGAGACATAGGATGATCTTATTTGACAGATGACATAGGTGAAAGCAAAAGCAGAAAAAAGATGTGGTGTATAACAGTAGCAGAGAGAGGGAAATGATCCCTTCAGATTTTTTTAACATTCAGGATGAATTTCTCCCAACAAAATTCTTACGTCAGTAAATCTCCCCATCCTAGTTATGAAACAGTTCGTGCCCTTCTTTGCAGCCTTGACCCCAGGCTGCTGTGCCTGATGTCCTGGTGGCTGTGTATGTAGCCCCTGGAGTCCTACCTCCAGGCAGGGTGGAATGAGGTGCCCCATAGACTTCCATAGGTAACCACACAGAATCAGTAACAGAAGTGGGCAGGAAGAGCAGCATCACCCACGTTTGTCTGAGATGAAAGCAGAATTTGGTGATGTGTCATCGCAGAGGCTTGGATTAGCATTCGGGTATTGTTTGTGCCTTCATCCAGGTTGCTTAGTACTGGGGTGCAATCAAACCCTGCCTGTACAAGGCTAGCGATGGTGAAGTTCCTTGAGCATATGTGATGCTCCCCTTTTGTCCTCTGGTGTAAAACAGGCTGGGAAACAACATCATTGCCCAGTGGGGACCTTGTGACCTTTGACAACCAGTGACTGCATCTGTTTTATTCACAATGAGCACTGTGTTTCCTTTCTGCAAAGGTACGTGACTCATCTCTTAGGCAGTGGATGTGGCTAGAGACAGTAGGGGAGGCTTTACCAAGAACCTAGAAGGTCTTTAGATGAAGCCCTTCTAAATACTTGTACTTTTGCAGCAAGCATAGGGAGGCAGGCATTGTGTTAATTATATCAAGATTAATTTAACTTTGGTATGACCAGTTAAGACATCTCTTTGGACTATGAGGGACTACTGGGAAATGTGGGGTCTTTCTGGCTGGCCTCCCTCAGACACCACTTATGTGGCTCCAGGCTGGCTGATGGGATCAAGTGGAGCTCTTGGCCAGCTCTGGGACTGAGAGACTCTTACTTCCAGCTATCTTGATCACCAGCAAAAAATGTGGCTGAATCACACAGCCATCCACTGTTGATAGGGAATAAAGAAACTGCCTGTATCAAAGCAGACTGACTTCAGAGCAACAGATGTTGAATGACAAGGCAGATGGGGTGTGGGGGAGGAGGGATGCATAGACACCCCCCTAAAGTGTTCAAATATGGGTAAACCTCTCAGAAGCTAGACAGCAATGCCAATAGCATCATGGGCACCTTCATGAAGGAGTTTCTCACCTCAGTCAGGAGGTGGGATTTCAACCCCAACAGCTCCTTGTCCCTGGGGTTCCCCCACCCTCCCATCAGCCATGAGGGCATGAAGTGCCTGACTTCATAAAATCATACATTATGCTTGCAAGTTTAGGTACGTGACTATGTCCCTCACCTCTCAACACACCAACAGACATGTGCCTGGCACATTGGTTCCTGCCCCAGGAGCTAACGTTGCCATCTTCTTTGGTCTGCATCTTCCATTGTCTTCAAGCTTTGCTCAGAGAAGGGGCCATTGGCCAGCACCATGTCTCCCCTTCACTGAGGGAGCTGGGTTTGGACTCACTGGGCTGCCACCCAGTGATACGCCTGATATCCCATCTGGAACTGACTGTGGAGATGCAGGCAGTGAGTGGGGTGATTCATGGTTTTCCCTTACTCTTCATGTGGTCCCTGGGGGCTGGAGGGGTGGGTGTTGTGAGGATAAGTGAGTCTCTGCCTCCTGGGAGATGGGACTCCTTGGCCTGTGTCCACTATTTTATGGGCATCTGGGGGAAGGGACTGGTGCTAGTGCATGAGGAGACATTTCTAGCCTGCTCATTGTGTTGCTGTATCAAACACTGATGGTTAGGAGAGGTTCCCATCTGTAGAGGTAGCAAATACGGGTAACTATTATCCTTTTATTTTTAACTGACTTATTTTTCTGTTTAGCATATTCCACGTCACATTTAGACAACATACATGATGAAATACTGGATGGGGCTATAGTATAATCTGTGTATTTAATATTGTATATTAATAATAACTGTGTAGTTAATATTAACTGTGTAGCTAATATTAGATACGAGGGGGAAAAGCAAAACTTGGAACCTGAATTCCATGGAGAATTTTTAAAACCCACCTAAATTAATAACAACTACTGATAGTTTTAATATTGACTAATGCTATAGAAGCTAATGTATTGCAGACCAATGATTACTTGGAGGCAATTCTCTTCAAATCTTTTGGAATTGTAAATACAGTACATTAAAGGGAATTATTATCTGCTCCTGTACCACATGCAAATGGATAAAGAAATACTGTTCAGTGGCTATCCTCTTGCCAGTATTGCTATCTCAACTTTGATTTATACAAGTTCTTTCTGGAGAGAAAAACATTTTTTCCCAACACTAGTGACAGAAAGAGTTATAAAAGATTTTTTTGATACTGAAAGTCACATAATAAGACATCTTCAAATAACAAAAAAAAAAAAAAAGAAAAGAAAAAGATGTGATGATGCTTTTGTCTATGTGAAAAGAATTGCAAAAGTGACTTCGAATGCACAACTTGAAGCAAAGGTCATTAAGAGTTTATGTTGCATTCCTGGGAAAACTTTCCATCACAGAGCAATGGGCATCAGAGATTTCTCCTCTAAAACACAGAAAACCTATAGGTAGGGGATTTGGGACAGTAGGGATGTGACCTATATGAATGGTACAGTCAACTGCCTGTCAGTCTTCATTCACCTGGAGCAGAATAGAGAAGGTGGGGTTGGTGAAGGCTTTTCTGAGGTGTGACATGGAGCCTGGAGCAGGAGCTGCCTGCTGGATGGATGTCTCTGTTGTCACAGGACAAACAGTGACAGCACTGAGAGCAGGAGGAGGATGCAGAGAGCAGAGTCACCGCTGTGGGAGATCCACAAGGAAGAAAGGGCACAGGGGTGAATGCCTGAGGGTACAAAAGTGATGCTGAATAATGACAGTCACAGATGCTGTTTCTTCACTCAAATGGGAGGGGAGGCTGCAGGGGTCTCAAGCAAGGTCTGTCCATCATCCTGCCAACTCTTTAGGCAGTATGAAGTGTTGCCTTTCAGAAAGCTGTAGTCACTACTGCTTCCTCCTTGCTCCCACTCTCCCTGACATTTGGCATGAATTGTGTTCTCTAGATGAATGCGCTTCTCTCCAGCTGGTAGATTACAGCTCCCCAAGTCTTTCTGGTGATGCTTAGCCTGGAAACGGAGGCCTCTCTGCCTTTCTCATGAGGCATTTGCATGGAATGTGCTGTGCTAGTTTTGATAAGCCCAAGTAAGGAGTAAACAGAAATCTTCTTATAGCAGCAAAGGGGAGATACTTTTTCTTTTTTTATTCTGCCCCCGAGTCCTTCTCTATTTCGAGCCAGCTCTTTCAGGATTTTTCTCCTGCCTTCACTTTCTTGTATGGGTTTTACCAAATGAGATGGGAGAAGAGTGGTAGGGAGGCAGGAGCCCCACGAGCTTTTCGCGTACCCTGAATACAGGTAAGAACATGCCTGTTGCCTTTCATTGCTGTGCACAGTCTGGGTCAGGATTTCTGTTGTTGCCATAGGAGGCCACCGTGGAAAGCTGTGCAACTTAAGCTTCTGTTTGCACATATTCCTGCCAAGCTGTGGAGGGTTTGGAGTTCTTTTTCTTCAGGTGATTCATTTTCTGATAAAGAGTTTTGTTTCCTTATCTTTTGTTGAGATTTTAAAGCTTTGTAATTTGGAAAATACAAAAGCCTGTTGATAGCTTTCTCTGGAGAACCAGTTGTGGGAGAGGATTTTCTTTTCTGGAGAGAAGATCTGTAGGAGTCAAAGTTGCCATAAATTTAATATCTATCTTGAAAAAACGCCAGTGGTTAAACAGCCTCAGTGAGAAAGGAAAGTAGATGTCTGTGTTTATACTGCATTACTGATGCTGCAGAGCTTAAAAGAACTTCCCAGATAACTCAAATAACCACTATACCTGTAGTTCCAACCCAGTGCATCTTATCTGTGTGGGCACAAGGCATGCACAGTAACTTTCCATTGAGGCTGCGCTGCAAAGCAGCCACTGAAAATGGTGTATGTATAGGACATGAAAAAAAACATTGTCAAGAAAAAGCCCACTTTTGCGTGATGTAAACAAAAAGGGTGGCTGAAAAGAATGGTGACACCATCATGTACCTGAGCAGTGAGACCTTGTTTGTGGCAATAGAGGGTCAGAATGGAAGGTGCTTTTAGATGGTGCTTTGTAGACAGGTAGTTGGGAGTCTGGGGCTTGGGTCACGGGAGCATCTGGTTTCCTTTGTTGTCCTTTGGACTGTCTGGCTGACCTTAGCAAATCATTTATCCCTCTCCCTCATTTCCCCACCTGTAATAATGTGATGATCCCATAGGACTCCCCTGTAAAATGGGTTTAAGCCTTGCTGATAACAGCAGCACCTCATACCTGTGTGTTGGTGTGGCTGAGAGCTGGGAAGTCCTGTGGGGTGCTGCTTGCAGAGGTCTTGCATGTGAGCGATATGGTCCGGCTGCCAGAGGATGTCTGACTGCCCAGTATGCGAGGGAGAAGATTTACCAAAGCTGCTATGGTGGACAACATCTCTCTTGTTAGCTTTGCTGGCTTGTGAGGTGATGGTTTCCTTCTGTCCCTCAGGAGTGCGACAGAGGGAGCTGGTAGATGTATTGCCTTCCTGGAAATACTGTGAAAAGCCACAGCTTGTGTTCACTCCCCCTGTGCTTGGATGTGTTACATAGACCATCCCTTGCCTGCCTTACTGACAGAGGAGCTGTGGGCTGTAAATATTTAGAAACATGGGCAGCTTTGTGCCTGTATTTTCCTCTGCTGTGCAAAGGCCCACTCCTTGCTAACACTTGCTTAGCTCCCTGCTGTAACCACCCAGCATTTCCTGTGCATGTCAGCAGCAGAGCCCAGCCTGGTCGGGGTGGGGTGAGCCTGTCCTGCTGCCCTGTTGTCCCTGTGCACCGAGGAGCTGCCCACCTGGGTCTGCTGCTTGTGTGCAGCCTTCATGTGGGGCTGGGTCACACTGATGAGAAATGTGTGTGCCTGGTCTGGCCAGAGCAAGGTCTGGTACTGGTGTGCCATGTGTGCTTGCTCAGGTCTGCCAGGCAGAGCAGGGTGTCCTGCCACAGCAGCTGGCCAAAACCTCACTGTCTTGCCATGGAAAGGGTCTCAGCTCCTGTTTCTGCCCACATGCTGTCTTCACAGCTTGCTAGGTGAGCTGATGTATTGAAATAGCCACATGTAGGAACAGACAGACATCAGAGCAGTCAAAACAAGCTCACAGGGAACAGGAAACTTCTGGGACCAGAGAAGAAGCAAGGGAAACTGAGCTGCCAAGTTGGGGTCCACACTGAGCAGCAAAAGGGCTTGCATGCTGCACTGGACCTCATGGCCCCAGATGTACCTGGTGCAAAGAGCATCTGTGTAAGCTATGTGAAAGACACCAGGATGCTTTTTCTTGCTTCAGTATGCAGCAGCAAGTCTGGGCTTACAGCTCACTTAGGTGTTTATGAGAAGTTTACCTCCTAATTTCCTGGTGATAAGGGCCAAACCTCCTTATGTATACTTATGTATATGTACAGTGCCACATAATGGGCTTTTGTTTGCTATCATAAATCCACTATCTAATAAATAAATTACAGTCACAGATGACAGCAATTTTGAGATCCACAGTGACACTTCGGAGAGGCTTATCCAAGCTCTTCTAGGAGAAAGGACATTCTACGGCTGCCTACATGCATCCCAGGGCTGCACTGGTAGGACAAATCCCTACAGTGACTTTGCAGGGTATTAAGAGAGCTGTGCTGATGGCTTGCAGTTGAAGTTAAGACCTTCCTTTGTGTGTGGGAACTGTATAAAGGCCATTCAGGGCCCTTCCTAGGAATAAATGCTTTTAATACTAAAATGTATTACCCAGTTGTTTGTACTCAGTCTCTCAAATCGGTTCTCATCCTCCCACCTACTCATTTTGGATTGTCCCTCACTCCTCTCTGGTGTTTTAATAGTATAATAGGTATAACATTGTACAAGACCTAGGTTATTAGTGCACTTCTTAAGCTGATGATTTCTGGAGAGTGTCAGATCTTGACCAAAACATTTCTTAGGTGGTAGTAGCAAGTTATCTTTCCTGGATAAATTTCAAAGAGAAGCTGTTACCTTCCTTGGGTAGCTAGTCCATCCACTCTCTGGTGATGAAGGGTCATACTGTAGCTAATACAGGTCTCTGTGTATTTATCACTGCTAAAACTAGAAGAGGCTCTTCTGTTCATCTGTCTGGCTTCATGTGTAAGACAGATTAATTGCATCATGACAGCAAACTTTTGCTTGGACTGCAGCATGTTATGCAGTAGTAGTAATATCACTGAAATTACTACAATAAGATTCTGAAAGTTACATTCTAGATCTAGGATCATTATAGATGATGGAAATCAATGTCAGATAAGCAAGACAGAAATGCATCATCTACAGGAATAACTGTCTGATGGGATGCTGACAGCTGCTGTAGCCTCAGTCATTTTGAACCATATATTGTCAGACTGTTCTGTCTAAGGAGGTTACATTCCTTCAGACCATACTGAAAACTTAAACTGGGTGCTTTTTCATGAGGTTTGGCTGTTGACTCATGGTTACAGGTGGAAAAGAAGAAAACAAGTTTGAGAGAGAGAATACCTGGGGCTGATGATACGTTGTTATAGACATCACAAGGGAACAATTTCTCTTTGAATTGTCATCTGAGAGCTATTCTGCACTAGTCACAGTTTTTAAGCTTCCATTTACCATTTTTAGAGAAGGATATAAAAGCTGCAGCAGCAGCCATTGCATTACTGACAGGGTGTCTCACTATTTTTGGAATATTTCCACGGCATATAGGCAAAACTGTGCTTTCAGTTTGCATGTAACAGGCTCTAAGCTGCCAAGTCAGCATCCCCACTAAACGCTTGGGCAAAGCTTTCTTTTTGAGTTCTTAGTTTTCATATTTGTAGTGCTTCATTTAAGCTGAATTTCTTCCTTTCTTGGCTTTGCATAAGGCAGAAGTGGAGGTGGTATGTGGCCTTCATCAGCCAAATAGCTGAAACTGTGTGTGAAAGCCAGGAGTTCCTTGGCATTTCACAGTGCAGGGGCAACTCCCACTGCCAGAGCTGACTTTGCTTCTTCCCCACTCCAGCCACTGCCCACATTCCCCCTGTCCTCCAAAAAGCTACAGTAGAGGGGAAGGGAATGTGCCATCACAAAACCTGCAGTTACCATCCAGGGCAGCCCAGATGGAGCCTAGGCTAGGGTGCAGACCCAGGAATGCTCCCAAGAATAATGTTATCCTTAGCCAAAGTTTCCTCTGCACATGATATTGTTCATCTGGTGTTTCAATCAATATCACATTCGCTCTTCTCCTCACAAACTGAGCCTGTCATTGTGAGAAGTTGAGAGATAGGAATTTGCAGTGTTCTTGTCATTTTTCATGGTGAGGGTCCTGGAGTGGTGGTGGGTGAAGGTTGTCTGACTTTTCCCAGGGAAGGGTATTGCATGCAAATACCACTTAATACGACCTAAACTTCAAACCAGAGGAGATGGTGCAAGCTAGCAGGTGGACTACAAACCTACCCTGGCTTATTGCGCCCTGACTTTCCTGGGAACATGCTAAGTGTACTTGTACTCTTCCTTCATAAGAGTAAAAGTACACTTCTACTTTAGTAGATCTAATAAAATTATATCTCTTTTTAAAATTTATTTATTTTAATAAAAAAAAAAATAAGCCTCAGGCATGAATGTTTATTGGCTCATCATTGAAGACTTAGAGTTGGAAACATCTATATATTGTCTCTTGAGATGTTTTCTTCAGGTGTGTGGGAGTCTGCCACCTTTACATGTAAATGTAAGTATGATACTTACGTTCCCTGTGAGGAAACATCTTAGTGTAGCACAGTGAACGGAAGAGTAAATGAGAGCAAGCAACAAAAGCAAATGCATATGACTACAGTACTTTGTGGCTTTTGCAGTGGAAACAATACCACAGAGATAGTGATGACTGCAAAGACACAGCCCATTGTCACAGCTGCACTTCACTCCTCTGCTTTGATGTCTGTCATAAGATAAAGATGTCTAGCAATCTGATGGGCCAAGCAGCCTTAGCCTAAATGAAAGAGCCTTAAGCGTCACAGGCCTAACTGAAGACAGGTCCAGCACCACCATATTGGGAGACATTTACTTTTCTATTGGTGCCCTATTTTTCTACCTGGCTTATGTTTAGCCCAGAAGTGTTACTTCCTGTGTAATGGGTATGAGAGAGAGTGTCTGCAGCAAGCAGGAGAGCATGAGGGCATAGTTATCTGCAGGCCTGGCAGATCTCACCTCATCCTGCCCAGCTGGGGGTTGGTGTTTGGGCTGTGGCAAGATACAGCTATCAGCAATAGCTCTTGCTATATCCTTGGGGGGCATTGCCAGTCAGTGTGGGGCTGCCTTACCAGTGTTCTCTGCTGTAGCTGTTTTCATGACATGTGTCCCATGCCATACCGTCGAAGGTACATGCTGGCCTTCAGAGCTCTTCTGTGGCAGTAGGCCAAAGCTGCTGTGATTCCCAGAGGTACTGTCAGATACCCTGTCCTTAATGCCTTACTTGTAGGAAACTGGAGACATCAGTGCAGGAACTTCCAGTGCTTCCTCTCAGGAACATGGAGAAAATCCCTTCCTTCTAAACTGGGTAGCCAAGACTACAACACAACATTGTCTTGCTCGTCAAGAGACGGAGAGTAAAGCTGAAAGGTTATTGCCATTTCTCCACTTCTCATCTGGCAGGAAGGCTGAGGTTAGAGACATGGGTTGCTTTCTCCTTGTCCAGCTGGGTGTGATGGTGCAGGACTTTTCTGATGCTGGTTGAGAAAGGGGCCATTTGGTGGAATGGACCATGCACACACCAGGTTCTCATGTGGAATCCTTGCTACAGGTGTGTGATGTGCCCCTTTGCTGGATCAGCTGTGCTTTGGTTACACAAAATCTCTAAGCAAGTTGATTTTGTGCACACACTCCAAGTACTCAAAGGGTTGGGCTGACATTTGTGCTGAACAGTGGACAGGGGACATCAACTACGGCGTCCTCACCACCTCTCTCGAGGGCCTCTTCACTGTTCACAGCAAACTCATTTTTGAACAGAGTTTTTATGTCCTTTAAGTGTGGTTTCTTTTCCTGTTTACCTGTTCCTCTAAGAGGAAAAACAGATGTCATGCTTGATGTGCTATATAACTGGTCAGCTGCAGCATAGGGGCTTCCAGTCTGAGTCATTTCAGCTGTGCTTTTACAAATGCATGGGCATCTCTGCATGGGAGGTTTGATTAACTAGAAGTAGTGCCCTTACTAGTACAGGGCATCCTTTGTAAGCCTTGTTCTGCTGCTATAATCTTTGACTCACCTTCCCACACATACATGTCTTTCCATTTGTACTTCATTTGTACCAATCCCCATTTCTGCCTGAGGCTCTGCAGCATTTAGCGAGCAGGACAGCACCAAGCAGGCTCAGTGTGTGTATGGAGCAGAATGATAGTCCCTGCCCCTGTGTGTTGGCAATCTGACAAAGTGCAGAGGTATGCTCTAAGCAGGCGGTGGCTTTGAGGGATTTTGCCTTGAGAAATAACCAAGACAAGG
The DNA here is from genome assembly GCF_033783945.1 of Neopsephotus bourkii. NCBI lineage: Eukaryota > Metazoa > Chordata > Aves > Psittaciformes > Psittacidae > Neopsephotus > Neopsephotus bourkii. Next base: position 491,891 of record NW_026901923.1, read on the forward strand.
ATAAGCAGAGTGTGGGGAGTGGTTTCAGTGTGTCAGGGACCTCCCCCTCCTCTCTGCTTCATGGACCCAGCAGGAGAAATTGGGGTTGATGCCTTTGCCCAAAGCCCTGTAGGCACTGAGGCTGGGGCTGGAAGCTGATGTGTCCAAGTGTGCAGACCTTGCATGTCCTTGCCAGTGGGGCTGGGGTAAGAGTCCCCAAAACCCCCTGGGGCTGGTGCTGCTGGCACAGTGTGCTTGACTGGAGAGATGCCGGGGCACAGTAGCCTCTGCCCTCAGCTCGCTCTTCTCCACAAAGTGAGGTTGGACACACAAATGTTATCTTGCTGCTGCTGCTTCCTCTCTCTTTTTGTGTGTGCCTCTCTTGTGTGTTCTTTGTAAGGAAACAATAACAAAAAGAAGGAAGAAAAGCTAGGTTTTCTTGTGCTGTGCAGAGGAACCAATACTGTGACCACAGCATGTTTCACCTCAGGTAACTTTTTCTCCTTTTATGCCAAAAGGGGTAGTTTTTACCAGCATTAGTACCAGTTAAAAGATGATAAAGCCAGAGAAGGGGAGTTGTCTTACCAGGTCTTCTTATAACTTCAAGGAAGAATAATGACATGAATGAATGAAAAATGTTCATCTAATATTGCACATCTCGGGTGACACAGTTTTGTTTTTTTTGCTGTTGTCTTTCTTGATCTACAACAGTGACAAAATGTTGGAAGATTTCAGTGGCCACTGTAGCAGAGGATTTGTGCTGGGATGATATGATTCCAAATCCTCACCACCGCATCTGTTTGATATTGGAATCAGGAATAAAGATTTTATAAGCTTCTCACGTGTTTTTAGAGCTAACTCCCATGCCTTGTCCCAGCTTCTTTTATGAACATCTTTCCCACATCAACCAGCTTCAGGGATGGTTTCTGCCCAGACACAAGGCAGTGTTTTTGGCCCCTGATTTCTCAGCTTGCTCAACTGTCTCTGCAGGGCACCTTTCTGTGGCACTGGGCACCTTTCTGTGGCACTAGCCAGCCTTTCATAGATCACACATTGATGTGAAGCTGATCCCGATGGTTTCCAAGGGAAGTGTATCTCCTTTCTACACATTGTCCAACAGCCAATGGCTACCTGCTCCCCGCTGGGGGACCTGGGCTTGCTGTCCCCTTGCTGCTGCTAAGGCTATGGGGGAGCAGAAGGATTCCCTTCACCCTTACCACAAAAATGAATCCATCCCAGTAGGATGGATGTAGGTGCTGAAGTTAAACTCTTTGGGTGAACACTGAAGAGGATGAGGGCCTCTAGCTGGGTAAATGGGTTTCAGGGGTGTTCTGTATTTTAGTGTGCATTTTCCTTGTCGCTACATGTTGTCCGCATCCTGATAAAATGCTGCGTTGAGAGGTGCTTCTGCCCGTGGTTTTTGTGCCTGTGCTGGAATGAGAAGTGCTGCGGTGAGAGAGGGAGGAGGGGAGGAGGGCACGAGGGCTGTGCCGACACGTCCCACCACTGCCTGCTCACAGCAGAAAATCCTTACACCTTCCAGGAGCTATCATTAGACAAGGGGCCATTGGATTTTTTCTGACCTGAAAATGAACTTTATGAGAATTTTTCTAATCAAGAGCCTGCTGCTTTTGTTTCCGAGTGTAAAATGTGAGTTTTTCTTACCCTTTCTTTTTGCATTTTCAGGCTGGCATTGTTAAACTTGCAATTTAAACCATTTACAATGGTGGGATGTTAGTGATAAGAAAACAGTTCCACTTTCTCAGTGAGTGAAGACCTTTGGGTTATTATTTGATTTAATTTTCAGCTGGGGGAGGGCAGGATCTGAGTTTCCTCTTCCAGTTATAATAATAAGCTCTAAACAGTTTTGGTTTTAAGTTAATGAGTCTTAATTTGACACATGTATAACGAGAAATGTCATCGTGTAGTTTTCTCTCTGCCCTCGAGGTAGCTTGTACTATATTAGAGAGCCAGTTCACTGTGCATTATCGCATGTAATTTCCTTTTCTTATCAAAGATGAGAATCTTTTGAAAGTGCAAATTATATTCTTCCATAAATATTAACAGAAAGTGATATATCTCAGTGTCTTCAGTGGAGCTGAAGAAGTCTAAGATGTGAAAACAGAAAGCAAATAAATATATCTTTTATATTTTGCATTTTATTGCTCTCATTTTTAAAAGTATTAATCTAAAAACTTAATTAAGGTGTTAACTCATAGATTAGAGAAATGTAGAAGGGATGGGGACAATACAATCATACATGGATGTTGTTTTTTTCTGTTCATTCCACTACAGATTGCATGTATGGCTGTTCAATGCTCTTCTCCCAGAACAAAATTAATAGTTAAATATTTTTGTTTGTTTGGATTGTGATATATGAAACATCTTCCCCAGCAGACATTATGATTATTTTCTTGAATGGAAAACTCTTTTCAAATACTTCTTTAGTTCTCTAAAGTTACTACAGGAGCTTTTCATTTTAACTCTTTCTTGTGACTGCAAGTGAGCTGACAGTTGGGTCTTTCTGCCCCTTGGAGCACATTTCAGTTGGCATTAGCAGAAATGCTGTTACTTTAGCTAAAGAGATTTCTAGTATCATATGTGTGGAATAATCAGCTTTCTATTAGCAAGACTATGGAGATCAGATAAATGGCCAGATACGTCCAGGTGGTCTATCCATAGAGATGCCATTAAATTATCCTTGAAAACTCTTTTTCTGTACTTCCAGAAAGAATCAGTAATAGTATCTGTTATTCAAAGAAGTCCTATTACTAGCTCTGAATGCCAGTGCATGACTGAGCGGAAAGAAGTATCATAATTCATACATTTGGGTGTAATTTGCAGTGACATCTGTGTAGAGGATAGCTGCTTCCAAGGCTGGTTGATAGCTTTATTTCAGAACCTTTCATTAGGTGCTTCAAATACTTTGTAAAAAATGCCATGGTGAAATAACAGCCCCTCCCTTAGATGGGGGTCAATTGATGGAAGCACTGCAGTATTAATGTTTTTGTTGCAGAGATGCACTGTTTTAGTTCTTTGATTATCTGTAGTATTGTTGATTTCATGAAATGGCAACTGGGTTTTAGTTTCCTCTCTGTGACATAGTTTAGCATTGTCCTAGATACCATGAATGAAGGACTGTAACAAAAATATCCATAAACATAGTTTCTCTATGGGGGGACGAAAGTGCTTAAAATACATAAAATTAGAGCAGAATCAGCTTTATCTGGTGATATGGAGGGAAATCCCTTGTGCAGACTGGCTTTATCCTGTAAAAAGAGAAATGAACATAAGAAAATGACAAACGAAATAAGCAGTGTCTCTGAGCGCCTATTCGGTTGTCAGTGAGTTTATCGGACCCAACACTTGTGAACACTCCTTTATATCCTCCTGCAAAGGAGGCATGGAGACAGTTCCTTCAAGCGCCCTCCCAGCAAACTTCGTACTCCAAAAGAACGGGCTCACTGGAGATGGGCCTTGCAAAGGCTGAGAAGGAGCCTGGAGGGGAGAGGGCAGGCCACCCAGGCACAGCCCCAAGAGTACATCATCTCCATGGGTAGTAACATGATGTTTGGCAGCCTTGGCTTTCCTGAGTATCCCTTCAGCAGCCGCATGCCAGGTGCTGCCCAGTAGCACTTTTGGGAAGCACCTACTCTTACCTGTGCTGAGGAAGTGACCTATCATCAAAGGACATCTGCAAAGAGAAAAGATTTATTTGTCCTTTACTTCTCTCCTAATGTCTGCAGTGCCTGATCAGTTCACAGGATATGGTTAGCTGTCTGTTTCTACATGCCTTACTTGCCACATTGTGATTCTGTGCTAGAAAAATCGAGTAGAAATATTCCACTGGGGCAGTGTGCCCATGATAGGTGAAGCGGGGGCACTGCAACCTGGCAGTATTGTGTCTGACTTTGGTTCTGTGCCTTACACTCACTCACTGATTGGCAAGGGCTATGATTATGATTATTATTATCATCATCACTGTCATTGCTGAACTGATCCTAATGTCCATGGCCCTTACTAGTTTGTCTTCTTGCTGTCCACAGTAACGTTTGCAGTGATGGGTACTCTATGAGTACCAGCCTGTGCCATGTGCAAAACCAAAATAACCTTATTTTCAGGAAGAGTTAAGGATGGGGTTAAGTTCACGGGCAGCCATTAATTTTACCATCCAAAATCATGCCAAATAAGTCAGCCAGAGTATAAGGCCAGCTTTTGAAAGCTGGACTCAGTTTCATTGGCTATCAGTTAAATTGTGCGCTGACATATATCTAATGAATGATCAAGAGGTGCTTTAGACCAGGGGAAGAAGACAGCATCAGTAATGCAAAGAGGCTGAGGCAACTCGAGATGTGTGTGTGGAGGCTGGGTACCAAATGAAGACCTTTCGGGTCACCACTGTGGCTGCCAAGCACTAGAGTGAATGCTGCTGGAGACACGTTGGCAGGCTGGTTGTGCTTCCCTTTACAGGCTCTGTCACCAACTGGTTTTATGTGGCAGTGAATGAGTCGGCTCTTCTCAGCATCACTGCTGCTGGGAGTGTATATGATGCAACATGGATGAAAGACAGAAAAAGATTGCTTCAGATAAAAGACAGGAAAGTTAAGTACTATGTCAAAAAGGAGCAGTGCAGGTGCAAGATATTCCTAAATGGGACTCTGCAGATAGAGCAGGCAGTGAAAGAGGACAGTGGAAATTACACGGTGACTGTTTACGGGCAGGACGGAAAACAGAAGGCAGAAGAACATACAGTGTTCATCGTTCAGGGTGAGTTTTTGCTCTTCATATACAATTCTTATCATAGCTAAATAAGACTTGGTATTTCCTCTCTCTTCTACAGCCTTTCCTGTTCATTGTCACCCTTTCTGCTTTTTTGTGAGGGGAGGGGACTTCTGGGAGATTCACCTCCTTCCTCCTGCCACTGACAGCAATCTGGATCTCTTCACAGTATCACAGTATCACAGTATGTTAGAGATTGGAAGGGACCTCAAAAGATCATCTAGTCCAATCCCCCTGCCGGAGCAGATAGATAAGGTTACACAGGAATGCGTCCAGGTGGGTTTTGAATGTCTCCAGAGAAGGAGACTCCACAACCTCCCTGGGCAGCCTGTTCCAGTGCTCTGTCACCCTCACTGAGAAGAAGTTTCTTCTCAAGTTTAAGTGGAACCTCTTGTGTTCCAGTTTGTACCCATTGCCCCTTGTCCTATCATTGTTTGCCACTGAGAAGAGCCTGGCTCCATCCTCGTGACACTCCCCTTTATATATTTATATACACTAATAAGGCCACCCCTCAATCTCCTCCAAACTATAGAGACGCAGCTCCCTCAGACTTTCCTCGTAAGGGAGATGCTCCACTCCCTTAATCATCTTAGTTGCCCTGCGCTGGACTCTCTCCAGCAGGTCCCTGTCCTTCTTAAACTGAGGGGCCCAGAACTGGACACAATATTCCAGATGAGGTCTCACCAGGGCAGAGTAGAGGGGAAGGAGGACCTCTCTCGACCTACTAACCACCCCCCTTCTAATACACCCCAGGATGCCATTGGCCTTCTTGGCCACAAGGGCACAGTGTCGGCTCATGGTCACCCTGTCGTCCACCAGGACCCCCAGGTCCCTCTCCCCTACACTGCTCTCTAACAGGTCGTTCCCCAACCTATACTGGAACCTGGGGTTGTTCCTGCCCAGATGCAGGACTCTACACTTTCCCTTGTTATATTTCATCAAGTTATTCCCTGCCCAACTCTCCAGCCTGTCCAGGTCTCGCTGGATGGCAGCACAGCCTTCTGGCGTGTCGGCCACTCCTCCCAGCTTAGTGTCATCAGCAAACTTGCTGATAGTACACTCAATTCCCTCATCTAAATCATTGATGAATATATTAAATAATACTGGTCCCAGTACCGACCCTTGAGGCACTCCACTAGATACAGGCCTCCAACTAGACTCCGCCCCATAGACTACAACTCTCTGGCTTCTCTCCTTCAGCCAGTTCACAGTCCACCTCACTACCCGATCATCCAGACCACACTTCCTCAATTTAGCCGTGAGGGTGCTGTGGGAGACCGTGTCAAACGCTTTGCTGAAGTCAAGGTAGACCACATCCACCGCTCTGCCATCATCCATCCACCGTGTTATTTCCCCATAAAAGGCTACGAGATTGGTCAAGCATGACTTCCCCTTGGTGAAGCCATGTTGATTGCCCCTCACAACCCTCTTATCCTTGATATGCCTTAAGATGGCACCAAGGATAAGGTATTCCGTCACTTTCCCAGGGATGGAGGTGAGGCTGACTGGTCTATAGTTACCCGGGTCCTCCTTCTTGCCCTTTTTGAAGACAGGAGTGACATTTGCTTTCCTCCAGTCCTCAGGCACCTCTCCCATTTCCCAAAACTTGGTAAAGATGATGGAGAGTGGTCTAGCAATGACCTCAGCCAGTTCCCTCAGCACCCGTGGGTGCATCCCATCTGGACCCATGGATTTATGGATGTCCAGATTGCTCAACTGGTCTCTAACCCATTCCTCATTGACTAAGGCAGACCACTCCGTTGACCTGACTTCATCTGAGGTCTCAGCGGTACAGGGCTCTTCAGGACTGCCTCTGGCAGAGTAGACAGAGACAAAGAAGGCATTCAGTAACTCTGCCATCTCTGTATCTTCTGTCACCAGGGCACCCGTCCCGTTCATCTGTGGGTCTACATTGTCTCTGGTGTTAGTTTTACCTGCCATGTATTTGAAAAAGCTCTTTCTGCTGTCCTTGACCCCTCTCGCCAGCTTTAATTCCAAGGAGGCCTTAGTCATCCTAGCTGCCTTCCTACTTCCCCTAGCAGCAGCCTTCCTACATCCCCTAGCAGCAGCCTTATATTCCTCCCAAGTGGCCAGCCCCTCTTTCCATGACCTGAAAACTCTCCTCTTCCACTTTAGCATACCCAGTAATTCCCTATTTAGCCACGCAGGTCTCCTGACCCTCTTCCTTGACTTCCTATGTGTCGGGATGCTCTGACCTTGAGCTCGGAAAAAAGCAGTCCTTGAACGTCAACCAACTATCTTGGGCCCCTTTACCTTCAAGCAGCCTTGCCCATGGGATTTCCCCTAGCAATTGCTTGAAGAGGCCAAAGTTCGCCCTGCTAAAATCCAGGGTTGCAATTCTACTTGCTATTCTACTGGTCCTACCACACAAGATCCTGAATTCCACCATCTCGTGGTCACTGCAATCAAGGCAGCCCTCAACCTTCACTGCTTCGATCAGACCCTCCTTGTTAGTGAGGATGAGATCCAGCAGCGCTCCTCTCCTGATTGGCTCATCCACCATTTGCATGAGGAAGTTATCATCCATACACTGGAGGAACCTCCTGGACTGCGGCTGGGTTGCCGAGTAGTCCTTCCAGCAAACATCAGAGAAGTTATAATCCCCCACGACGACCACGGCCTGTGACTGTGAGGCCACTCTCAGCTGCCTGTAGAAGGCCTCGTCAACTTCCTCACCTTGATCCGGTGGCCTGTAACAGACCCCCACAACAGTATCGCCCCTGCCAGCCTGCCCCTTAATTCTCACCCACAGACTCTCAACTCGCTCATCATCTCTTCCTCCTTTCCTTGCTTCTGTCGATGTCCTCTGGTCCCCTTCTTCTTTCTGGCTCCCCTCCTTGTTGGCCACCATGTTTTCACACGTGCCCAAGCAAGCAACCATGAGCACATCAAGGGTGAGTGTGGTCAATCCCATTACAGCATCTCAAGCAGTACCTCAAAGGGGCCTGAGGTGGGATATCACCATGCAGGTGGGGCTGTGCTCCCAGCAGCACCCTGCTTCCAGAAACCTCTTGTGGGAGCACAGCAAGTATTTCTGGTGTTATTTGATGGGTACTAAGCTATGACTCTTGGTGTCCAGCCAGTGCTCCAGGTAGGTGAGCACCTTGCACTGCATCTGACAGTTCCTGAGAAGAGCTCAGGAGCTCAGGTGGCACTAAATACCTGTATTTATGCAATGCAATCCCACAGAATTTTTGCTCTAACATAAAAAATAGCCAGCAATCACTTCCTCTGACAAACAGCACAATAGTTGAATTTCCAGAGACAGAAGACTTCTGTACCCTATCCTTGCATAACATAACACCACAAATATAAAGATTGCTCTGTCTGAAGCACACTTAAGCACCTGCCTGAGGATTTCAGCTATGTGGGCTCCAAGCATGAAGGCGTCCTCCAATCCTGTGCTGTATCTTGTCCTGAGTAATAGAATGGTAGCAGTCCAAGGCTTTTGGGATGAGTAAAAAAGGTGGGATGGCTATTCTGCTCTCTTATGGATGCTGTCACATTTCCAGACCTCTAAACTGTAGGGCATCATGGTTTGGTTCTTTTTCCCAGCAATAGAATGATTTTGCTCTTCCTTCTTCAGCCAGGGTGCACACCTCTGCCAACCTCTAGAGTTTGTGGGCAACAGCTGGCACTCTGGAAGTGTTGCCTTGGTAAGGCAACAACAACATCTGGAATAGTTTTAGCAGGGTTTCTGCAGTGCTGAGATCTGTGGCTAATGGACTGCTGAGCAGCGAGAGTGTCTCACTGCTTTGGGAATTACTATTGCAGGTGGCCTACAGATTCAGGAAGTCATCAGGGCCTCATGATATTTACTCATCACAGTATCACAGTATCACAGTATGTTAGAGATTGGAAGGGACCTCAAAAGATCATCTAGTCCAATCCCCCTGCCGGAGCAGGAACACCTAGATAAGGTTACACAGGAACGTGTCCAGGCGGGTTTTGAATGTCTCCAAAGAAGGAGATTCAACTCATGCTTTAAGCCACTGAGCTGTCATTGGGGTGTCCTGGGTTCAGTTTCAGGTTAAGGTTCCAACTCAGGTATGTGCTGCATCATTTCATCATTTTCATCTGCTGTGCAGTAGAGAGGTTTCCTTACCTCCAACACCCAGCTTTAGAAATCTTTTAGTAACTGTTGGGTGCTAGAGCTATTTGTCAGTCAGATTATACTTTGATACAAACCTAATAGCCCTTATTGGCTTTAAAATGTTTGATCTCAATAACTTGTACTGCCTGTAACTAGAGGTGACCGTGGCATGGATTTGTTTACCTGGTCTAAAATGTAGAAATTAACTTTTTTCCATTTGATATCCCTGCCAGTTTGCTTTTCTGCCTCTTTCAGTACCACCAGTGATAGAGAATCTGGAACCAAAATGTAGTTAGCTGTTTGTGGGATGTAAAAAGAGACAGAAATCAGTTATTTCTGTCATAGCCTCATTGAGAGCTAAGAAGTGTCTGTGTTTTGTGTTTTCTGTTCTGTTTTGATGGGGTTTCATATTGTTGCTGTTGTGCTAGTTGGGTGCTGTTGATAGTACATAACCATCACAAGAAGTTTTTAGTCCTGCCTTAGAAGAATTCTCTCCTGATGGCCACAGGCAGATTAGAACCAACATCATATGCATCAAAACATTGGCGTGTTGGAGGGGGCTGTGGCTCTGAGTCCCTACCGTCCACTGCCTCCCCTGAAAACACAACTTCCTTCCTTCCCCTGTCTGCCTTGCTGACTGTGGGCCATGCTCAGCCTGAAAGTAGTCCAGCCATGGTGTCACAGCTCTGCTTTGCCAGGCTAAAATATGCAGGCTAATAAACTGTATTGTCTTTATTATGGCCATGTTACTTCTCTAGCAGAGGTCCGATTTGCTCTATATTCTTCTCCAGTCTCATTAGCTGGTGTTACTTGCTGCTTATTGGGTGCTAATACTCTATTCTGCTCAATAACGGAGGTTTTCAAAAGGAAAACCATCTCAGATGTGCCTGTGCCTTCTCTTCTTTTTCAGGGCCTGTCCCTCAGCCAGTCCTCAGTGCTGAATGCATGAACAAAACTGTATTTGTCAAGTGTGAAGTGAAGCAGAAGGCTAAAGATGAAACGTTTATAATAGAACTGACTCAAGATAAAAGCAAGAAGATACAAAAGAATGCAACAAGTTTGGAATTGCACACGCGGCATTCTGGGATGTTCAGATGTGTTGTTAAGAACCAAGTCAGTGAAAAAATGGTTGAAAAAGTAACTAAGTGCTCAGGTAAAAACTCTGGTTTTGCCAAAATCTGCTAAAGTAGACCCACAAAGCGTGTCCCAGTTGTGTGTATCTGTAGGACTGGTCCAGGTGTCACGAGCATTGATGATTCCAGGTACCCAGTAGCGCAAGTTTAACACTGCTGCAGTTACTGGCAGCTGATACTGCTGTGGTAACAGTGATGTGAGTCATGCTTCCTGCTTGACATTCCCTGCCCCTGTTGCATCTCCACCTTGTCCACCCTGCTGCTGCCAACCTCACTGCTACCCTTACAGCATCCCTGCTTTAACAGCAGAAAGCCCAAGCAGGGGGCAGTGGGATGTGAGCCCTGCTCCTCTTCTCCTACTGCTAGTGATGTTTTTCCCCACCCTCTGAGAGGCCTGGTGTTCACTGGAAGACGGATAGAGGTTTTTCTGGAGTCAAGAGCCTTGTGGATGGCAGAGAGGCTCTCAGAGAGCACTGCAATGCTGTTTTCCACTGGAGGTGGTCTCCTGGGTAAACTAGCCCAAACATGTTGTCTTAATGAGGAAATGCTGTCTAATGCTGGCCATCCCAGGGCACAAGACAGGCAACCATGGGCCCGCCTACACTGCTAGTATAGCCAGACATTAGCCATCACCTAAATACTTGATTTCACTTCTCCTCACCCTTGAGAAATGCTCTTCCTTCACCGGGTGAGTTGGGTGGAAGAACTTGTTTTTTCTCACATCATTAACAGAGAAATTAAAGGTTTGCCACACTGATCTTCAACATGCAAATATAGCATTTCTAAGACACACATACACACACACAAAAAAAATAAAAACCCACAGGAAAACCTGTAGTACTACCCTTCCTACTCAAACAAAACCCCCTCGAACATTTCTGTGTGGTCCCAGGATTAGATTGCAAATCCCTCAGATTGAAACTAAACCTCTTTCCAGCCCTGCTGCCCTTCATGAACTTCTGGTCCTGCATTTAGGGCTTGTCACCTTGAATTTTGACCTTTAGCAGGAAGGCATATTTCAGATGGGCTTCAGCTCAGTTGACTGCATTTAAGCATGAACCATGTGTGAATCTGCCAGGGCTCAACTTAAAGTCAGCTGGGAGAAACAGGCACGGAAATGGCAAAATACACCTCTGTGTAACACTGGTAGCTAAAAAAGGTGAAAACAACCACATTAGTGAGGGTACTTGTCTTTTTTTTTTTTTTTTTCCCACTGGGGCAGCCCAGGCTGACGGTGGCCTTTATACTGTAGACATAGAATCATATAACCATAGATTCATTGAATGGTTTGAGTTGGAAAGGACCTTCAAGATCATCCAGTTCCAACCTCCCTGCCATGGGTGGGGATGGTTCACCCTAGATCATGTTGCCCAAGATTCTGTCCAACCTGGCCTCGAATACTGCCAAGGATGGAGCATTCACAGCTTCCTTGGGCAACCTGTTCCAGTGTCTGACCACACTCACAGGAAAGAACTTTTCCTTAAATTGTGCCATCACTCTCTGCCCTCCATATGCATACCCAGTGAATGTTAAGAGTGGTACCAGTGGTGCTGTCCTCTTTGGAACATTGTCCCCCAAGGAAGATGCACTTCTGATGGGTTCACTCCACAGCACACATGCTCGAGCATGAGCACTGGATGTCAGAAGGACAGCCCGAGCAGGAAATGGTGGAGGAAAGCCAGCATTCAGCAAACCTCACTGGTGACAATAAGGAAATGTCATGAATTTTTGTTCACTGGGCAAACTGAACTCTCATTTTGAGACTGGGATACTTGGTTATGTTCTTTTCACTATTTTTTTAAATTTGCCTACAGACAAAAATTGCAGGGGAAGTAGCAACATACCCTGAAGAGAGATAGTCTCAGTGTTTCCAGCTCAGTAGGAAGTACTTTGAAAGTCTAGTTTTTTTAGATGCTGTGCACTGCCTGCATGCTCGTTGTCCCTAGAAGTATCCATTGCTAGCAGGAACACGGCATTTGTGGTAATTTAAATCAAATGAGCAGGCTCACATGAATGGTTTCAATTTTCTGCAAAACTTAGATACATCAGGGAGCAATCAAAATTTTCCACAATGAGGACCAGCAACTTTATGCTGTCTACAGAGAAAAGGCAAAGGATGGGCTCTGTCACTGGGGCTGCCTTTATGGTTGACAGAAGAAAAGAGAGAATTCTAGGCAGATGTTGTGCACGTTATTTCTTTCTCTCTAACATCCTCTTTCATTCCCTTAACTAGGCCAGCTGGACCTTTATCTCATCTTAAGCATAGCAGGAGGTGCAGTCTTCTTTCTCATCTTCATGATTTTACTTATTTATTGTATCAGGAGGAAGAAAGCAGAAAGGCTGGAAGTTGATGGTAAGTGTTTAAGAGGCTTTATGTTGTTAACCAGCCACCTAAAATCTTAGAGCTTCATGCTGACAGTGAGCCCTGTGGGCAGGAGTATGCTCTACTTTGGTATGAGCAACAACAGGGTTTTGGCATATGGTGAATCTCAGCAGATCCGCTGGCATTGCCAGTCTTGTTTTCTGATACACTGCTTTGAACAAAAGACTTCTTGTTGTCAAGCCCTGTTTTTAGTCATGGTGAAAGAACTGCTCCTCTAAAGCTTGGCTAAGGCCACCGGTAATGAGCATCTGTGGGGCTAAAATATACAGTTAGGTATCCCATCAGCAGATTTTTGACAAATTTATATGGTGCAAAATTAGGGTCCTTGAAATCGTTAGTCACTTTTGGAAATACTGCAGACAGTGAAAAGGGGCAAGAAGAGCTCAGCTCTGAATTTCCTCAGGCATCTCACAGAACTTGTTCTCTCTACAGAACAATGTCCTTGGAGGCCTGTCAACACTGGAGGCCCCACCTGGGGCACTTTAAAGAGTTGAGGTTTTCAGGGTGGGCAGATATTTCAAATGTTGCCCAAAATTCATGGCACCTTAAGACTGTGGGAAATACTCTGACAGTGTTCTCTGAGAGTGGGGTCTTGGTCTTAGAGAGTTTGCCTTGAATTTACAACCTGGGCATTGCTGCTAGTTTTGGTGGACAGAAAACACTAAGCTGCCACACAAGAAGAGTTGTCTGGCCCACTTCTAGGTTGGGAAGCTAAAGCAGGAGGGAGGTTGCCCTGGCAGGGCTTTTTCAGAGGCTTGTTTTGAGTCCTGCCCCCACACTTTGTATCAGGCTTCCTGTGTGGTCTCAAACAGCAGTTACTCTCTGTGTGAGTCAGTTCATGAGTTACAAAATTGGAGTAAAAGCTCCTTTATACACAACAGGCACCTCTGTCAAGATGCCTGAAAGAAACCTCAGCTGCTGTCTCAAAGGTGCCCACCGGCCAGGCTGACAAGAAGGGTGACCATGACCAGTTCTGTGGCTGAGGGGAGTGCAACCTCACTACATCTGAGTGTGGGTAACTTGCCATTACCCTCCTGCTTTCCCCAAAGTTATTATGATGATGAAGAATAGGCAAGAGCTTTCCCCATTCACTGGGAGAGCTCACTACATTGCAACCACAGGATGTCATCTCAGGCGGCTTGCCATAGCTCACAAGCACAATGATGGTGTGAGCATAGCCATTTGAGTGTTACTCTGCATTATAGCTGTTCTTATTTGAGTGAGATATGTTACTTCTTCAACTGTACATTGATAGCATGCCCTCAGTTCTTGGGTCTGGATTCAGCAAGAATGAAGAAAAAGATAAGTCTGGGAAAATGAGAAGTAATATAAGAGAGTGACTAGCCTCTTTGAAACAGTTTTGTGTGTTCTTAAGGCCATTTCAGTGTCCCAAGTGACTCAACCCCTAAACTAAGCTGACTGATGTTACAGAAATGATAAAGCAGTGACAAAGAGTCATCTGGCATGAATTTACTTCTGCACATGGGGAAATCAGTGCTGTCAAAATGGGCCTCCGGCTTCCAGTACTGCTACTGGCAGGGCAGAGTGCTTTGATACTGATTGCTTTCTGTGATTGCATCTCACTTTGTTTTCAGTGTCCTGTTTCCAACATAGTTCAGAGCAGCTCAGGCTGGGGCTGTCCACTGGTGACTGGTGGGTTCCCCCAGCACAAAGAGGGGAGAGGTGCCCCAAATGCCCCCAGGTACTTTGACCTCAGCCAGGCAGCCAAAAAAAAAGCTTTTGGGTTTGCCTGGGATGTGAAAGTAGAGGAGATTTTGCTTGTTGACTGGAGTAGCAGGAACACCTGAGAGTGACAGCAGTCTTAGGTAAGACCAACATTGGCTTTTTCTTGCTTGGGCCCAGTACTTTTTGCTCTGTCCCACTTCTGCTCAGACTGTGCCTGACTGCGGGGTGCTCTCTTGCAGGAGAGGAGCACTTGGCGCAGGTGCGCTCCATGGACAGTGAGATGATGGTGAGGGAGCTCTGGCAGGCGCCGTGTAATCCCACCCCAACGCAGCAGCGTGTGCAGCAGCGGCCGCTGCCGCAGCCCCAGGTACAGCAGCGAGCACTGCCCCCACGGCCCCGGCCCCGCACTCAGCAGCGGACTCCAAACCACCCCAGAGAGAGACCTTGAACGTCTGCCCCGGGAGGGACAGTGGCCTCTCTGCTCCACGGGGCACTAGGAAAAGAAAGCTTCCAACAGTAAGGAATCCCTCCCTCCCAGCCTTGCGAAACACTCAGCTATGAAATGGCAGCTTTTGTTGCAGAAAATTAGAGAGAGCCTCAAATGGAGATGAAGAGACCCAGTGGAGGAGATTCAAGGTGATGGGCATTCATCCCTGTGGACATTTTTCTTCAAAGGTGTCTCTCCATGGTAGGGTACAGAGCATTGAGCCTTGAAACCCGTATCTTTCTGTGGTTCACTTGTTTTTACTGTACCTTGTTGTCTTCGTGCCTCTTGGATGGATTATACCAAGAAGAAGCTAAAGCCCTACTGAGACAATATGGGCCTAAGATCTTACTGGGTTTTGTCACGTATCGTTTGTTTCTCCTGCCACACATTCTCCTGCCATGGCTTCAGGATCAAATGCATGACTGCCTGGGTTAAAAAATAATTGTATGTAATTAAATGCTTGTCTGAAGCTGATAGAATTGCTGTCATCAGAGAGAAGAAGATACTGAAGGGAGATGTGGGAGCTTTGAAGGACAACCGTTTGTGGAAAAATGCAAGTGAGAAAGAAGTAAACTTTTCACTTTCTCTACCATGGCTTAAATTGCAGGGAAGGTTAAGTAATGTGTGGTTTTTTGTTTGGTTTGGGGTTTTTTTGTTCCAAATGAAGCACTGAAATAAATTTCTGGGAGAGGATTTCCAGCACTGGGGGTTTCAAACAGCGGATTAAGCATTCTCATCCTGCTGAGGCCCGGGGAACATGCTGGATGGCCTCTTCAAGGAATATTTCAGCTCAAGTTTTCTGTGACTCCTTCCTTACAAATAAAATTAAACTTTATTCTCAGGATAGGTCTGTTTGGCTATCCAGACATTTATTTTGCCACGGAACAAGTCTGGTAATCATTAGCTTATAAAACAAGTGTTACAGACTTCCAAGCAGTCTGATCACTAGTGCTGTTGTCTGAATTGTAATGGATTTCCATTGTAGGGCCTCCTGCTGATGGTGAGGGACCAGGACCCTTTGCTGGTAAGCACCTCATATATAACAAGGTGATGATAGAGAACTGCTGAGAGATCTCCCTCCCAAAGGGAGAAAGAGGTTGGACTGCAATAACTGCACCTGCATCACTCTACATGTGCTGGACAAACACTACTTGCTCTTTTGGTACTTGGAGATGTTCACAACTGCCTCTTTGGGACAGCTAAGGAGACAAGAGAGCAATGTCTGAATGGGTACACTGGCCTATCTGGTGTAAGGGGAAGCACAAGTGGAGGAGAGAGCTGCAAGAGCCACAGAGCACAAGACATCCGCCCAGCATGTTGCATTAGGCAGAACGTATAGTACCTCTTTTAGGTTTGACTATCCTACACATATCAGGGGAGAGAAAACAGCCATCCTTTGTTTCTTCCCAGGAATGTGACTATTTTTATCTTCTGGCACAAGGGCAGAGAAGTAACTTACCAGGCACAAGGTCTCTGCCTCTGCCAGACCTCGGTCACTTTGCTTGAACTCCCGTGTCAGACACACAGCCCTGGGAGCATCACCTTGGCTTTCTGCAGCTTGTTTTAGGTCTTTTGCTATTGAAAGTTGCATCTGACAAACACTTCATGGTTTATTCTGTAACATACGCTATATCCCTGTAGAGAATTAATAAAGATAAGAGTGGGTGGAAAGGATCTCAGTTCACGCCTGTGCTGGTACTTCAGTATCTGGATATCACTTTGGTACGAAGGAGGCAAGAAAAACATGTTGGTCACTTAGCCATGGAAACAGGGATGCAGGAGTTTTCACACTGATGCCCAGCTGATGAGCTCAGGCTGGCACAGGTGAGTACAGCTACTGTGCACGTCTGGTTGCTGTGGCAGCATGCTCTGACTGTCCTATGTGGCTGGAGCTTTATCACAGCCCTCTTCTGAGCAAGCAGATAAGCTGGGAATTCTCTGTGGTTATATGGTTACAGGAGAACCGGTCCTTCCTGGGAGAGAGGGGAGAGTTACTGGGACCTGAGGAGGAGGATGGGCTCCTCCTGTGATGCCCTGACACTGCTTAGTGTTCTCTGTCCCAGGCTTAACAGAGCTGCAGAAATGCCTTGGAGATGCTCCTTCACCCTGGCTGAGGATTGGTAAACTTCTGTCAACCCTCTGAGAGACACTTCTGGACTTCCTACCAGCCTGGGGCTAGTGCTGGTGAGTGACACTTGGTGCAGCTCCTTGCAGTGGAGCACCAGCGCCTGCATGAGGTGGTGCCAGGGTGACTCCAGCCCAGCAGAGAAGTGTGCTCACTCTTCTGGCAAGGAACTGCAGCCTGAAGCTAAGGATGAGCCCAGGACAGCAGCAGGAGGCAAGCAGCTTTCATACTGTTGGTCACAAAGTGGGCCCAAACCTGTGCCCAAGACTGGGCTTGAGACCACCATGTGAACTGGGGATACCTCTGTTGTCTCAGGTATGTGAAGGCTGCACACACCCAAAAGCTGCCCTCAGATCCCCTTCCTGGGGAGCAGGTCTGCCAGCAGGCACCCTGATTTCAGGGCAGGGCAGAGGCCACAACAGTGGCCATGAGTGAAGTGTGGAGGTACATATTTTAATACTGCCCTCCAACTGGCTGCTGTAACCATGGGCTGAGAGAAACACTCTCAGCCTCAGCCAAACTCAGTGAGGTCTCCTCTGAGGTACTAGTCTCTTTTCAGTTAGATGTTTCTCTTTTATGTGCCAAGAGGCTCAAAGTAGAGAGAGATTAATTTAGCCCTGTTGTGTGGATTAGCACCAAACACAGTCCTCCATCAGGCAAACAAGCAAATACTAAGAGCACAGAGTACCCTGCAGAATGGGAGTCTTCTCAGAACAATGCTTATTTTTGATTGACACCTGTTTTTTGATAGTCACCATTATTTTTGCAATGTCTCATGTTTGTGCATGATCCACTGCAACAGACGATACTTGTACAGTCTCCAGTTCTACTTGGTGCCTGCTTGAAAAGTCAGCAATTCTTCTGAATGTGTGTCATGGAGCATTCAAATCTCAGGGATTTATGCTGTAGAGGATGTTTTAGTTCTGAAAAACAAGCTGACAGCATGACCTAAGAAATAAGAGGAAGTGATGGGCTGTAGCGATACTCATTGAAACCTTTATTGGTTCTTCTTTCATAGATGCATCTATCAGTGAGTCACACAAAGTGAAGTGTTTTTCCTCATTCTTCTTAAAGGGGATGAGATGGCAGGGCTGACATGCTGAGCCGTGCTCTGTAAGGATGCTGCCTTGTCCTCTCTGACTGGGGAGATGTAGTTGATGTTGCCTGGGTGCTAGCTGGGCTCAGTTTCGCTTTGTGTTGTTCTGTGCAGTCTAGTGACCCAAGCAGGTCTGTAGTCATGCTGTGGTCCTGCAGCACTCACCAGATGTGCACCCAAAAGAGCAATGGTTGGTTGTATATGAGATACAAATCTTGCATCTCAGTCTTAATCCATGTGACATCAGCAGCATTTGCTGCCCAAACTTGGCCTTTCTAGTAGAAGAGACCTACTTGTATGTCAGCCAGATCTTCGGCAGTCCAGGGGAGGCTCTCTCACTCCTGGCACAGGCAGTGCTGGAGCTAGATCATGTAATTTCTAAAATAAAACTCTGAGCCTGTAAAAGGACAAGTAGGAAACGTTGGCTAGTTCAAATGTCTTTATTGGGATGCTGACAGAATGATGCTATGGGGAAAAGACACAGGTTTCATCCTTATTCTGCAAAAAAAAATGTCAGGCTCTGATACGGAAATAAACCCCAGCTGGAACTGTGTTCCCTCCCAGCTCCCTTCTCCATTCTGACAGACCTAAAGTTCTGACAGACCTCAAGACATCATCACCTCAGGTTTTCCTCCTTGGCAAAGGGAGCTGCTCTCTCCCCAAGAACAGCAGGGACCCAAATGAATGAGCCTTCCCAAAGCCTGTGGCAGAGCACCATGACATGGCTGCTGCTCCCCTTGAGCTTCTGGTGCAGAGAGGAGCAGGCACATGAGGAGCTACATCATGTCAGGATCAGTATGGGCATCTGCCATCTACTGTCCAGGGCTTCCCAGCTGGGGTTTGGGGTAGAGGAGGAGGGCAGGTACTAGCTGAGCTGGCCAGCAGATAGGTCAGGCTCTGTGCATGTAGCACACTGGACAACAGGGCTGTACAATGGGATGGGGAGGCACAGAAACAGCTGCCTAAGACAAGCTGGACAACCAAGAATCAGGTTTTGAGTTGTGTATTTTATGTCCACAGTCCTGGGATGTGGCTTCTCTTTCTTGGAAAGCATTCGTCTGAGCTGCAATTTACCCTTTGGTCAGGGGGCATGCACTGGATGCCTTGGTGCCTTGGATCCTGCTTCCCCCTCTTTTTCAATCCCAGGACCAGCTGCCTTGTTCTCACCTCCTGTGACACTTCCCCAGGCTGCCCTGCTACAGTGTTAACTTCTATTCTAGCTTTCCGTCCTATGAAATACCCACTCTGGTTGGCTTATTTTTCCTCTTTGAGTGACACCTCAGCACTCCACCTATATACACGTCAGTATGGCTGCCAAGGTGCCCCCTTTGGCTTCAGAGCACAGTTTCTCTTCATCATGCCTGCCCTGGGAAGAACTGCTCAAGGTTGCTTTGCTGCTGTCAGCAGTTTGGCATGATCGCATCTCAGAAAGGATGGAAGAGGGATACACCTCTTTGCTGTCTCCTGCCATGGGAAGTGGACAGCTGATGGTGAGTCCCCTTTCTCCAAGTCTTGCTGGGCATGCATTGAGCCCCGTCTGCTCAGAGCCTGTGGTGCCAGGAGGCCCTGCTCTCTCCACCTTGGCACATGCATCACTGCTGTAAGTTGCTGGTTCAGTCGAAGTACATGTGGAGGGAAGGAGAGGCCAAAGACTAGAGCAGAGAAATAAGGTGTTTGGCTCTGCCCACTTGGCTCTGAGCAGCACTGATCTCAACATGGTTCTGATGCCTTGTGTGCCTTTGTTTTGGGTGATATTGTTAGACAGTTTCTGCCTTTGGTGCCTCTGAAATGTAGTTTTTGAGATGACAGGAAGAGATAACCACACAACAGAGGCGCCGTCTGTGCAGTCATTCTCACTGGTTGCATTTCCCATGCGCTTTCTCTGCCTACATAACAATAACAGGCAAGCATTTTGAGTTGCTCTCTGGCCTCCCATACGAATACCCGCTTTCATTTTCAACCCTCTTGGGTGGCATGGGGCAGGTGAGTGAGCATGGGGCAAAGGCAGAGGGGTGTGAGTAGAGACATGCATGGCACACGCACTGCTGGCAATCAGAGGGAACAGCTCTGAAACAAAACTGTCTGCAGGTATCCCAGAAATGCAGTCCTGTGCTTACGGCTCCCTGGCTGAACAGCAGTGAAGTGGGGACAGGCAGTAAGGTTGGTGCATTAGGGCAGCTAAAGCTTGAAGAGACTCATGCTGAAGTGTGATGCCTGCTGGGACAGTCTGGGACTGCTGCTGTTAGCAGCCAGAGTCAGACCAACTCCTCTTCCTGTGATAGAGTGCCATGGGTTCAGCAGTAGCAGCCATTTTTCTCCTTCTTAGTAGCTGGTGCAGTGCTGTGTTTTTGACTTTCAGCCTGAGAACCGCGCTGATAACACCAATGTTTTTAGTTGCTGCTCAATAATGTTTAGTCTGACCAAGGATCTTCTGAGTCTCATGCTCTGCCAGGGAGGAGAGGAAGCTGGGAGGAGGTGGGGACAGGACACCCGACCCAAACTAGCCAAAGAGTTATTCCATACCACAGCACATCATGTCCACTATATAAACTGGGGGGAGTTACCCGGAAGGGCTACATCACTGCTCAGGTCAGGCTGGGTATCGGTTGGCAGGTGGTGAGTGGTGGTATTCTCTTCCCTTGTTATTTCCCTTATCATTATTATTATTGGTGGCAGCAGCAGTGGTTTATGTTATACCCTAGTTACTGGACTGTTCTTATCTCAATCCATGGGAGTGACATTCTTTCAATTCTCCTCCCAGCTCTCCAGGAGTGGGGGGGAGGAAGTGGGGGCTGCATGGTTCTTTTTGCCGGCTGGGCTTAAACCACGACATAGAGGCAAGATGAGGTTTTCTGTGAAGAGTGGGAATGAAGTAAAGGGACGCTTGTTTGCCAGTGAGTTCCTACGCATGGGTGCTTGGCTTTCTAGCTTTTCTTCCACAAAATATGTGTGCACCTCTCTTGTTTCTATGATGTGCTCTTCCCAAAGCCTGCTTTGGTGCTTTCTCCATTTGGCTGGGTGCCCCAGAGCTGCCTGTGTTTGCTGTGAGCTTCACTGAAGGGCTTTGCTAAGCAGAAACTTGGTAAGCTCCCTGCTCTGTGCCAGGAGGCTGTGGGCGTGCCCTGCTTTGCTCTTACTCCTGACCTCTCATCTCACGCTGATGGTGTGTCCTGTCTCTTGGTGGCTCTCCCTGCCCTGAGGACTAGGCAGATGGTGAAACCTGGGAGGGTGGTCTGTAGGCTTGGGATGCTCCTGCAATGCTCCTGGCCATTTTCCTACTGGGGATGGCGTCCTGAATTCCCCTTTTGTCTGAGAAGGGAGTACTTGTAGGTATTGGTTTGTGCTGGTGTCAATGTTTTATTCCATTTCTGCTTTCCTGGAGATTTTACAGCTTTTAAACACACCACCTGAGGGAGCTGTGTTTCTGGGAATGGCTGTACAACACTGGACTGTATGAATGGCTGTATAGCCAGTAGGCTGCACAACACTAGGGTGACTGCAAGGCCTGAGTGCTGCTGGCACACTGGTCACTGTCGTAGCCAAAACTTCAGTTTTTGTCTGCTTCAGTGTGATTTCAGTAGCCAGAGCCAGTGCAAGTGAATGGCAGAATGAGGATGTGGATCCTATTACAGGGGAAGTGCCTTTATCCCAAGCCCAAAACTCAACCAGTAAAACCTCAAACGCTCTTGTGCTGAGCTTACAATTTCTATAGACTCTGTTTCTCTTTTTAGCCATTTAAAAAAGGGACCAGTTTAGCCAGAAGCTAGCCACTGCAGAAGAGGAACCAAGTAACATAACTTTCTTTTTAAAAAGCACTGACAGGAAAGAAATGTCTGCACAGCAAGTGACTTGTAGGAGCCTTTAGCCCCTGTAGGGGAAGTTAAATCCTGAGTGTTCGAGGAGTTGCTGGGTGTCCAAGGTGTACCAAAGGAAGGTCCATTTAATATGGGTAAAAGGGTGAAAATAAGTGTTGTCCTCACCCTATTTATGTATCGAACATCTTACTTTGCCTAGAAATTCAGGCCACACATGGACCACATTCAGGCCACATAGTTTCATGCTGCTGAGAACAACAAATATGCTCCTGGCTATTGCTGCCAAAGTACTCCCCCTTAACAGGCTCTATCTTGCAGCTCTTCCTTGGCATCCCTGTACCACAGGGAGAGCTTTCCTGGGGTGTGTTCTAGGGAAAAGAGTTTGTATGTCTCTGAATACCAAATGCTTCCTGTTGATATTGAGAACATCACATCAAGAAAACTGGGTCAGCTTTAGGAAAAGCAGCAAACTGCAGCTTTGAAGAGATGGTGCCAGGGTTAGATGGGTTGTTGACAAGCGAGGGGAGGTGTTTCAAGAAGGCAACTGTAGAAGCAGCTGTGAATCTTCTTTCTCTCAGAGCATCTGTGCTAGAGAAGAACATACCTGACAGAGCACCTGAAGCAAATGCAAGCATGATGTCTTATCTAGAGATGAAAAACTGCACCACTACTGGAGGGCACCAAAGCAGCTGTCTCAACAAACGTACACATACGTTAAACCGTGAGAATTGTTGGTCCTCTCCCTCTCCTGTATTTTGAAGGACATGTGCTTCTGAAGCCCCAGTGAGAAATAGCACAGAGGAATGGTTTAGAGGCCTAGGCTGATCAGAAGGAAAGCAAAAGTTCTGCTTCTTCAAGCTATAAAAAAGAAGATGCTGAATCCTTTTGAAAAAAATCCTGCTGCAGGAAGGTGAGGTGGAAGAAGTGATACAAGACGATACTTCTCCATGGGACTGTTGAGGCTTAGCCCAGTAGTGCTCTGGACCTTCTCCCAGCTCCAAGTGTTGTGCAGCTGTGTGATACAAGTAGATGGTCTCATGGGGCAGCTGCATCCTGGAGTCTGTATTTTCAGGCAGGAACCCAGGCCATGGATCTTTGCCATGGGTCTCTTGGTAGCTTTGGCAAGCTGGACATGTAGTTACCACCACTTCAGTTAGGTATAACCCAGAGTGAGCCAGGATGGAAGCCCTACTTGAACCATGCCACTGAAAACATTCCCTGGGGCAAACTGTGTGCATGAAGCATGGGAATTTTATGCTATGCCTATTTTAGACCCTGAACTGTCTCTTTCCAGTTGTCCTGACTTAACATTTCTACCTTGAGTGATGAATAGCATAGCTGAAGAAGGAGACACAAAGCCAGACCCATGTTCAAGGATCAGCTAGCCCACTGCTGCTCAGGGAACTAGTGGCTGCTTGGTCTCACTGGAGGAGAAGAGGAACCTGTGAGCTGGCCATACAATGGTCAAAACACTTTAGGAATGCTGTACGTAAGCACAGCACCTGTTAGTCAGCTCCTGGCACACACCTTTAGGCAGGGAAGGCAATTTACAGCACAGAACTACCCACCAACTCCTGTAAAAAGCCCTGTCCTGCAGGATTTGGCCTGAGAGCTTTGTTCAGCTGTGCTATCAGGACAAGAAGTGGAAGCATCAAGTGCCTGTCTGCAGCAGCCAGGTTGGTGCTGATGGCAGAGCGGGTTGTGCAAGAACATGTTGGTGCTGTCATCTAGTGGGACAACAACAGCACAATCCAGCCGTGGCTCTGTGCCCTTCCTCCCATGCCTTTTACTCCTCTCTTGTGCTAATTTACATCCTGACTAATAGGCTTGGGAGTATCTGGGAGCCATAAGGCTTTTCCTAGAACAGGAAGTGGAAAAGTTGTTACTGTCACAAGCTTCACGAGCTAATCCGAACTCATGAACTCAGTGGTCCTTCATGTACCTCCCCAGTAGTGTGTTTTGTGCCTGTAAGAAAGATTAGCCCAATGCACAAATAGAATAATGGCCCATCTAATTTAGATCATGTTATGCACCCAAGAAGATCTGAATAGTCAAGGCTAGAGATTTTTCTTAAACATTTGATTTCTGTTATTTGTATTCCAAACACATCAGTCACTAGTTTCCGTTTGTGATCTCCACTACAATCAAGTTCAAGTTTTGGTTCCTCTTCCAGCTGCTCAGACATGTTCTGCCACTTACACAGCACGTGGCAAATGTCCCCATAGTACACTGAGATGACTTGTCTTCTGGAAGACAAAAAGCAGCTTTGAAGGCTCAGAATCTGGGATGTGCTCAAGGCTGAGTGGCAATGGAAGGGCAGAAGTGGGTGTAGGGCCTTGCAGCTCATTTTATGTCTTTCCCAGCCTCTAATGGCTTTGTCCTGTAAGTGCCTCCTCTTTCCTTACACAGCAGAAGGAGTGCTGGAAAATCTGATGATGCTAATTCTGGCAGAAGAACTGGAATGCAAACCACAGCCCGGGCAGGGGGAAACAGGGAACTGAAAGCAGCCTCCCAAATCAGACACACTGGCATGGTTTTGTTTTTAGAGATGCCGGGATTTCTTCACCATGTTTTAAATAGAACTGTAGAACAGTTGGAAGGGACTTCAGAGACCATGTGGTCCAGCCCTTTACAATAAAGGGAATCTAGGTGAGATTATCTGGCATCCTGTCCAGCTGTGTCATGCAAACCTCCAGAGATGGGGACTCCACCACATCCCTAGGGAGGCTGTGCCAGTTGTTCCCACAGTAAAAAAATTATACCAAGTTGAAGCCTCTCCCAGTAAAATTTGTACCAATGCCCTTTGTCTCATTCATGGGTCCCCTTATGGTTTAGATCAAAATCCTTCATCTTTCCACCCCTGAAATGCTTCCCTTTATGTGTGATGGAGGGCGATCTTGGCTGGAGTCCTGAAGGAAATATAGTTATGAAAGCATGTGTCTCTGTTGGTTCCCATTCATGCCGTCCTCTTCCACCCTTCCTTCCTACCCTTCTCCTTGTATTTTTCAGGAAGCACATTAACCTGCAGGGTTACATCTGCTTAAGTACAGTAAGTGTTCAGTTTCTAAAGGACTCCTGGCTTAATTTATCATATTGTTTCCTGCTGTGTAAGTCACTCCTTGCTCTGGTTAACTATTTTGGCTCACGGTGTCAACTGCAGCAGCTGCAGCAGCTCAGAGGTACGACCTGACCGTGAGTAGAGGAAGGTTCTGGCGGGATTCCTTTTCCACACATGAGGATGAGATAGAGTGAGGGGAAAACAAGCCAAACCAAAACACAAAAAAACAAAACCCAGACACATTTGCTCATAGAAGATAGGGTTTTGGGGTCCTGAGAGCTCTGGCTTGATCGAAGAGAAACCCCAGCAAGGCCAGAAGAGGGCACCTGAAACAACTGTTTCGTGCTAGGCCGTGTCTGCTGCAGGGCTCTTCCCTCTCCTTTTTGTCTCTTCCCAGCCATCCCCTTCCTTTCCTTCACACAAACCAGTTTTCATCTTCCTGGAAATGTGCTGCTTGAAAATGTGGCTTGAAAGGAGAGCACAAAGCTCCACTCGGTGTGCGGGCAGCAGTGGGCTGTGCCTCTCCCGCCTGCATCCAGCCCCTCTTCCTGTGCCCCAAATCCTTCTCCATACCCATGCCCATACCAGTGCCCAGCAATATGCTCATCTACAACACATGCAAGTCTATTGTAACCACGCAGTGATTCAGGGTTCAAAATCAGATCTGCATTAATTGCCTGGCCGGGGGGGCCCCCCCCCCGAAAAGCTCCACGAAACATGAAGGTTTCAGTAAAACATCACCTGTGCTCAAACCACAGTGGGGCTTGGAGAAAGGAACAAACCACCCAACCTCAGCAAGCAAGAATGGCAAGCTGAAAGCATCACTTTTTGAAACACCGCCTCATGCTGGCCCTCTTTGCTGACTGGATGTTGCTCCCTGAAAAGCCTGCTTTTCCAAAGGCTGAAATGTTTTAGCCAGAGATCCTGCCCATCAGACTCCAAATCAGAGGCATCAGGCCTGAGAAATGTACAGAGCCCATCTGCAGTGAGGGGTGGCTGGGTGCAACATCAGTATCACAGATTATAAAGCTCCCAGAATGTGTATGGGGTGAATTTTAACACAGGCGGTCACAGCGCAGCATCGCTGCTATGCTTCCCTTCTAGGAACGTGAGCATCCCGTGGTCTTCCCTCTCTCACATGTGCAGAACTGTACTCTTTTTACCTCCAACCCCAAACACGCGCTGTTTCGTCCTTGCTTCCGTGGGTGCTTGCAGATTCAAGTGTGAAAGCTCTACCAGAAAATGCTTTTTACATGCTCTGCTACGAAGCCTTGCTATATACACTTATGCCCTAACTGCATCACTTTCCTGCAATTCCCTTCCTCAGGTTAGCACCCCTCTCTCTTAGTCGACACATGCACACAATAAACATTTCATGTTCTATAGCTGTGCCCAGAGAGCCCACATATAACTCACACTTATACGTATGTCTCCACTTTCTAAGCACAGAGACATTATCTTCTCTGTAATAAAATATTACAACAAACTGTGTGTAGACAGGCACCTTTTCCACAAATTCAAGTATAAATATACTCCTTTTCTTTGCACAGACACACGTGCACACACTTACTTTCCTTTCTCCACAACAGACAAGCCTTTGTTGTCAGGCTGTCTCTGCTCCTCTGGTCTTCCTTTCCTGCCTTGTTTCTGACTTGTTTTCCCTAATGCCTGTCTCTCCTGCTTGTTCAGGCTGTCAACTAAGCTGCAAGGTGCTGCAGATGAGCTGCTTGAAATCACATTTGTCCAAAGCCTTTTCCTGCAGTGACGTGTGGCTTGTTAAAATGGGCTCCGTGAGTCCTCTCTCGGTGAATCCTTTGCCCTATTTCAAGGGTACAAAATGAAGCATTCTGATAGAGCACTTTTCCCTGTGAGGTGCTCTGTACTATAGAGCCAAGGAACTGGGCTCCTCCTCAGGGAGGTGCAATATTCTTCCATTGCTGTTGCAATAGCAAAACCCCTGCTCTTGCCAGGACAGGCTGGGCAGCCATATCCAACCTGCATGGGCTTGCCGGCACACACTGGCCCTGGGCAGTGCGCTGCCATTGCCACTCTTTTTGTTTAACAGATAGGTTGCTCAATATGCTGGAGCTGAGGGAGCAGTGGAAAGCCAGAATGCAACAAGTGGTGAGTGTTGGTGCTTGGCTCTCCAGGAGGGGCTTTGGGGTGGCTCACTGGTGTCAGCAAAGACTTGTGGTTTTTGGGAGGGCACCGCTTGTGGTAGGGGATCCCTGTTGCTGGAACGGGAGGTGGCCAGGCTGTGCTGCAGCACTGTGAAAGGGGAGGTGGTGTGGGTCTCCTCTCATCTCCATCCTGAGCACTCAGCATTGCTCTTTGGCCATTCCTGGAGAGGTTTCTTGCACCTCACTGCTGCCTGGTTTGTCCAAGGCTCTTAAGGACCAGTCTTGCTGAAGCATTTACAAGGGGTGCAGTCCCTGCTCTGGGCTGCCAGCCTCTGCAGAAGCACAGCCTGAGCCCTGAGGAAGGGGCTATAGCCCCAGCCAGATTTCAGGTACTTTTCGAGCTGCATTCTGCAGTTAAATTACAGCTTCCTGCTGCTTGGAGTGAATCACCTCTGATTGAGATGGGCTGTAAGGAGGTGTGGGAATGACACCAAGAAGTGTTGGCTTTGTGGGATTTGCTTGGTGCAAAACCAGCTTCTGCCTTTGCACACCTGGATGCTAATGGTGTCCTGTCCCAGTGCCAAGGCAATGTGTAGCAAAAGGAGCTATGCTAAATGTCTCTGTCCCTCTTCCCTGTCTGCAATGACCCTAAGTGCATCCATCTCTTGTGGGAGGCTCTGCTGAAGCAGGATGAATGGATGCCAACTCACCTGAAAGGGATGTGGTGTACTGTGATGTGGTATGGGAGGGAGCTTTGCATCTGAATATGCCTCTTTGACTCCCCTGGGAAAGGCATAGCCAGGCTCTGAGAGTGAGTAGTATCTTGTGCTAAGCAGCATTTTTGTTATGAGGGTGATACCGGTGGCAGACTCTCAGGTGAAATAGATTCAAAGACAGCTCACTGAGAAGCTGGCCTCCACTGCCTTTTCCTTGCAGTGCTGTGCCAACAGCCCCCTTGGTATTGGGCCCAATTCCCCCCCTCTACTGGCGTCAGTCTGATGGGTCTCTTGCTGAGGTTAGGGTCCTAAATTGGTCTTCATTTTGTTTCCTTTTCTTATTTGTTTCTTCTGTTCAGAACAGACATGATGCAGGAAGCAATGTCCAGCAGATGTACTGCCTGGCCTGCATGGTTTCCTTGGGACAGCCTGTCTCTTTAGCGCAGTGGCACTGGTACTTCCATTTTTCATCCCTTCATCTCAACTGTGTGTTGAGTCACAACAGTTACGTCTAACAGAGCCAGATTTCACGTAAGTTACTGTATTTTTCATCAAGCTCTCTCATCTGCTCAGTCAGGGGATGGCAGCTGGTGCTGCGATGCTGAGGAGGATCTCCAGCTTGTTTTGCTCTGCTGCTCCATTTGCCTCCTGCACAGGGTTCCCAGCCAAACCAAAGACAGTACACAAATGTCTCTCACATACAGTAAAGCAATGGCTCCAGCTCTGCTGGCTCCAGTGGCTTGCTGACCTGAGACCTCTGGGTATAAACAAAGTGCAGTGTTAGTGGAAAACTGGTGCAGCCCCCAGAAGGTCCCTTGTGAGACAAGGGGGGGGGAGGGGTCACAAAATTACAAGATGGGATATAGAAATCTTTAGAAGTAGCTTTAAGTAATGTTAAGTTTGATGGCTTTGTAACAGTAGCAATGGAAAATTACTGAAGTGCAGGATACATAGAGAAAAATATATAGAGAGAGTACTGCTAGAGAACATACTGAGAATTCTCACAAGATAAATCATTATAGTTGACATAGCTTTAAGAAAAAACAGCCTAGAAGAACAGGACACAGGGATAAGGGGTATCTGGGAACTGCAGGTGTCCAGGATGGGCTACAGTTAAACTAACTGATAAGTAGGAGAATGGGAGGATTATTATGTCGCTGGTGCTAACGAACCAATTAAACTGGTATGAGCATCTACTGCGCATGCTTCAAAGGCTGCCAGAAGTGATGAAGATTGTTGGAAGAAGTAACCGACCCTCAGAGACCAGCACCACAATTCTGTACGCATGCGGGGAACTCTCTGGAAAATGATGTGATCCATACGTAGCCTCATGAATATGTATGTATGCCCAGGGACTACATAAGGGTGGCTTGTATAGCAATACGGGGACACACATGAGGAGGACTATCCCCGTGTCTCCCAGCGCTGCAATAAAGAATACCTGCTTGTCAACCTGAAAACTTTGTTGGCAAGTTTGTTCCTGGAGTTTTCTCCGAATCACTAGGAAACATGTGAGCCCGGATTGAGACAGCTGTTCTGTGTGGGGAAGCGAGAGGTTAGCCTGGATGACACAGCTGAGAAAGGCAAGCCAGAGCTAGAGCACATTATTTATCTTGCGGCTGAGAAGATGACTACTTTGGGCTGGATGTGGGTGAATGGTGCTTGGCCACATTTTGAGGAGTGACCCCCAAGGCAAGCTGGAAGAGCCGTATGTGTCAGCTCTTGTGAAAAGGATGTTGGAAACCCCACAGCCCCAGGAGGCTGATAGGGCAGTGTATTTCTGGTTGTAACCATTAGCTCAGTCTTTGCACAAGCTTACTGTAGCCTGCAGTTTTCACAGTGAGAGGCGCAAACCCAGTAAGTGGGTAGCTGGGTGGCCTGCTGATGCTGCTCCTCCATTTTCTTCTGGACTGAGATTATGTAACTGATAATCATCCAGACTGCCAAAGGAGACAAAGTCTTTTCCCTATTGCTCCTTGCATCCTTGAAGAGGTGATTCAGGCTGAAAAGGTCATTTCAAACACCATCTGTGTTCTGGGTAGTGAGCTGGATGTGACTATGATACTGTGAAATGCATGTGTTAATCAGGATGATTTGTTGGTTCTAATGGGGAAGCCACAGCTTTTTAACCACCTTTTGAAATACAGTTGGGCTCTGCATGTGTGTTGAGGGTAATCTGGATTCACACACTGAAAGACCTCCTTCACACTGCTGCCAAAGCTTCAAGACTCAAAGCAGAATTTGAGGCAGCATCCTCTTTGTGCAGTGAGTTGAAATGGCCCAGTTTTCCTTCAGAAGTTTCTGGGTGATCAGTCATGTTAACAGAGCTGCAGCTGTGTCTCCACAGGAATGTTGTTTTTTCAAGCTGAAACTGAGAACAATTCCCTCAAAGATGGACTGAGGATAAAAGTGATTATTCTGTAAGGAGCAGTACTGTCATTCAAGTGGTGCTTTGGCTCGGACCTCTCAAAACTGGAGAACTGTAGGATCAAGGCTTAATTTAGCCTGGAAGGGACCCTCCTGGAGACTATATAGTGGAAGGGCAAATGAATCCTGGAATGAAGCAGGTAGATTGTGAGGTGTAGCATTCCTGAGTAGAGAAACTGGAGATAAGTCTTGCTTAGTGGGATTCAGTGGGTCTTTTGTGGTGATGTAAGAGGGGTGAGGTCTGTGAGTCGCATCCAGACACTTGGATGCTCATATCACCGTCCAGAAGGGTAGGGGTGCTGCTCCATGCACGACCCTTTGCTTCATTATAGATAATGCTGCTGCCTTCCCCATTTCCTGTGTTATCTGGCTGTGACAGTGTGCTCTGCACCCATCATCATTTTTGTGCTCTCCTTGCTTTGGCAGGGTAAATAATTGCCTCTTTTCCCCTCTGCACTGACTATATGTTGGTGCAGTGACAGAAGCACATGACACACTGCTTTGACTCCCCAGTGAAAGGATGGTAGGAACATAGCTTGTGGATGTAGCAGGTATGCATGCACCCAGAAGCAGAGCAGCTGGGAGGAAACTACCTTAGATGTCCTACAGCTTCATGCACGTGCTGGTTTTGCCTTGCTGCTGCTGCTGCTGCTCCTGCTCCTTCTTCCTGTTGGTGTTCTATGCTCCTCCCCTCCCACCCTTTTGCAGCCAAGGGAAGCAAGGAAGGTGCTTAGAAACCTGCCTCTTTAGAAAGCAAATATTCCTGCTAGCTAGCATCAGTCATGCCCTGCCTTACCCTTGGTATGAGTTGTATCTTGTTTCACAGAAGGTTAATGCATCTGGTGTTTCTGCTCCCTGAGTCTCTGAGCACATGCTCTTGGGTGCCCAAACCATTCCCCATGAGTTTGCAGCTATGCTTCTTGCTACTGGTTGTTGTGGACATAAAAAGGGAACAAATGCTGGATATTATTTAGCACTTCAGTCAGGTTGTACTGCAGCCAGGAAGCTCAGTAGTTCGTAATGGAGAACATACAGGATCTCATGCAAGCACCCTCACTTGCTCTGCCCTTGCTTTGCTGCCTGTGAAATGGAAATAGTAATTCAGTGCTTCAAAGAAGAGCTGTGGGGCTTACTTAGCAAATTAAGATTTGTGAAATGCTTGCAGGGCTTCACCCAGGAGGGTGTTGTGTTTTAAGTGCAGGAGCATTGCCAGTCTGTTTCCTTCCCTTGCATCTGATGGAAAGGAGATGCTGGTGGCCTATTTGAATAGCAGGCCATGGTGCAAGGCCTTACCACAAGGGAACGTCTGGGGTCCTGTTGTACTGGATGGGGATATAGCATGATGGCCACCCCACATACCTTGTGGCAACAGTACCTGAGGTGAGATCAGTCCCACTTTGGGACTTGGATGGGTTCTCTGGCCTTGACATCCTTGTAGCCATCTGGGTCTGTTTCTCAGTGTTTGTGTAGGAAACTGGTACCCTCCCATGCAGCTGTCCTTGCACAAGTGTGCTCTGTATCAACTGCTGACTCCAAGAGCAGTAGCATTGAAAAAGTCCCAAAAGATAAGAATATATCACCAGATAGTAAATAAAGTACAAGTTAAGGGAGTGTATTTTTCCCCTCCTCCACCTCCTTCTGTTTTTTTTTAAGGTGATGCTTTTTATTTTGACTTCAAGGAAAGCAGTAATTTATCTTAGAGCTGGTTTTAAAAAATCATTTTCCTATTCCATACTGACCTTTCTCAGGCAGATGAAAGGAACAACCTTTAAAGAAGAGAGCTGGGTAAGGCAGAAACCCTTCTTCTTCCTCCTCCTCACTCAAGGCACTGCATCCTCAATTCCTCCATCCAATGCTCTTGGCATTGGTTTCTAGGGGGGGAAGACATTGGCTCCATTCTGTTTCCTGACTAACAGGCTCTGACACACACACACACACACACACACACACACACACACACACACACACACAGATATGTTGGTTGATATTTTCTTGGTCTGTTTGCTCCTCCTGAGCCCAACACACTGAGGTGATGAGCCTGAGGCTTAAGAGCTTTCAAGAGTGAAAGTCTGGGCTCCTGTAACAGGATGTCCTCTCCAGTTTTCTGTGGCAGGGGTTGTAAGAAGTCCTCCTGGTCCCCAAAGCCACCTGAGAAGCAGGGTGGCTGAGCTGCACTGTGACCAGCGCTGTTTGTGTTTGGTCAGGGCAAGACTGTGTCTCCCAGTATTTAGTATGCCCTGAAAACCTGTAAGATTGAGCACACAGCATGAAGAAATTGCCCCTGAAACTCCAGTTGCCACTACATGGCCAGGACAGAAACCAAACAGCTGGCAGATCTCCAGGGGCCGACATCGCCAAAGAGGTATCTGCCCAAAGGGCAGGGAAAGAGCTGGCATTGGCCAGGGACTCATCCTGGCAATCCGGTGTAGGAGGTGGTGAAAATCTGTCCAAGCTGAGACGCACTGAGCACACCAACTCGCCAGTAAATGAAGTGGCATTCTGCCAGAGAAATTTTTGCTCAGCAGAAACTACGCAGCTGCATCTGATATGGACTGTGTAAATGGCCATTAGCCTGTTCCAGATGAGAGCAACATAACTGAATTTAAGGAAAAGGTTTAGGAGGGAAAAAACTTTTTCTTTTGCATAGTTTCCCAGAAACTCTTTTTATTTTTTCTCTCCACATGATAGCTGAAAATGTTGATAGGTTGCAGTTAATGCACAGAGACAAAAATAAGAACCAAGGGAGGATAAATGAGAAGGAAAACTAGGGAAGTCCATCTTCACTAGAGCTGGGTGTATGTAGCAATAAATGTTCACAAAATGTGCTTGTGAATAAAACATGCAGCCTGTCTTCCTTAGCGATTGTGACCCATTTTGTTCCCAAACACTGCTAAAAAAAAAAAGATTCCTACCCACAAAGATGTTCACAAAAGCAAGCTATCTTTTAGAGTAATGTGAATAAATATAATTGAATGCTCAGGCTGGCATTATTCTCAAAACCATTTTGAAGAGCCCTATCAGTTCCACAGTAAGCTCATGAACAGTTCAGCATGATTGCAAATAACTCGCTATGAGGGGATGCTTTTGCTGTGTAAGAAGCATGGTGCCTAGCTAGAAGCTATATAGGATGACTTACATGACCAATGGCAGAATGTAAAGAGTGAGTGAGGAGTAGGATATTTACAGCAAAAGGGGTCCCAACTAAACCATATGTTAGAATGCCTTCACGCAAACCACTTCTCACAGCCACCCGAAAAGCAGACCTATCTGGAAGTAAACAGGCTACTGGCTGATAATTCAGGGACAAGATAACAGGGCTGCATTTGTCAGAGGCTTTATATGTAGTGAGCAATTTGATCAGTTTTAATCATATGTGTGACAGCAATGTGTAGTGTAAAGTTGTGGTCAATCAGTTTGAATTAATCCCTCCATCAGTGTCACTGGACTGAAGATCAGGGCAAGTTGGTGACATTTTCTGGCTCAGCATATCACCAAGAGAAATGGCTCTCCCCACCTGCAGGTATCTCCACATTTTCTGCACTGGCCTACATTCCTCTTTGTGAGCCTTCCCTGTCCATAGTATCAAAGGCAGGGATTGAAACAAGCTATTGGCTCACACAGAG
Source organism: Neopsephotus bourkii (assembly GCF_033783945.1). NCBI lineage: Eukaryota > Metazoa > Chordata > Aves > Psittaciformes > Psittacidae > Neopsephotus > Neopsephotus bourkii. The sequence continues at coordinate 525,432 of NW_026901923.1, forward strand.
TCCATTCACTTCTGGTTGTTGCAAAGTCCTCTCCAGTGGGTTTTTCATTTTTTCCCGTGTGTAGCAGCAAGTTGCATTTCATACGCCCAAAACGCCTGGGCTTTCCTGGCATCTCCCGGCTGGCTATTACACATTAAACTGTAATTGCACCGTCAGGGAGTTTTCCTTTCTGATAGCCCGCCAACATGCTCCCTTTAAAAAAATTATATCTATCAACATTATCAGCTTGGGCAGGAAATAATCCAGACAAATGCAGGCTGCCCCATCTTCGGGCCTATTAATCTGAAACAGATATCCAGTGAGAGGGTGATAGAGGAAATGCTGAATGAGATCTTCTGGGAGCGGACAGCAATTTAGCCAGGCTGTAAACTTGCAATTCAAATGCTGGCAGCAGTGCTCAGTGATTACGGGATATAGAGAGGGCGGAGGAGGACTCTGCTGCAGTGGGCAATAGATGGTACATTTATGGGCAGCAGCTACAATGCTAAGCACTTCAGGCACCCCAGGGCCAGCTCCATATTGCTGGGTGTTTCTAGAAGAAAGGGCCAGGAAAGCTGCTAGGCTAGAATAGCATTCTGGTGGAGATAACAGGTTAGTAAAATGCAGGAGAATAGCCTGCATTGCTCAGACCTCTACCCAAGGAAACAGTTTTCTGTGCAGCGCAGCACAGGTAAAGAGCTTCCCCATGCAGGGGCCAGGTCTTGGTACTGCAGAGAGCACCCATGGAAAATTAAGAGCATTACTTTTTGAGCAGAAGTACTTGTAGAAAACTGGGTGACTGCATGGATGGGGCAGTGTGGACTGCAGCAGAGCGCAAGGGTAGGTGTCCTGGGTTCAGCTGTAGCAGTCATTTTTCTCCTTCTTAGTAGCTGGTGCAGTGCTATGGAAACAGTGCTGATAACACCAATGTTTTTAGTTGTTGTTGCTCAGTAATGTTTACTCTGATCAAGGACTATTCAGTATCATGCTCTGCCAGTGGGGAGGGTCACAGGAAGCCAGGAAGACGCAGAGACAGGACACCTGACCCAAACTAGCCAAAGGGGTATTCCATATCCACAGCACATCATGCCCAGCATAGAAACTAAGGGGAGTCACCCAAGAGGCCCAGATCAGTGCTTGGGTCAGGCTGGGTATCAGTCACAGGTCGTGAGAGGTTGTATTCTCTCCCCTTCTTTTTCATTATTATTACTGGTGGTAGCAGTAGTGGTTTGTGATATACCTTATTTACTGGACTGTTCTTACCCCAACTTCTGGGAGTTATTTTCTTTCCATTCTCCTCCTCATCCCTCCGGGAGTAGGGGGGAAAGAAGTTGGGAAGTGAGTGAGCAGCTGCATGGTTCTGAGTTACTGTCTGGGCTTAAACCATGACAGTAGGGGAGTTGTGAGCACCTGGTTCCTTCACTCTAGAAACTCAGCAGAGTCTGCTGCAGCTGGCAGCTCCCAGCAACCCCAAGAAAGGACCACAAATGAAGAAAACATGAACTAACTTGAAATATGGCAAAACGAAGAGGAAGAGTTGTGCATTTATTATTCTTTATTCTGTCTATGAGGATTTGAGTTTTTTTGGCATAGAAAGAAATGAAAAATTGTTCTGAATGCTTCATTTTGACAATACTGAAATGAAAACTTTTGGTTGGTGACTCCTTTTTTTTTCTTTTGGGGGGTTTTGGTTTGGGGTTTTTTGTGCCATCGGATTCATAGATTCATAGAATGGTTTGGGTTGGCAGAGACCTTAAAGATCATTTAATTCCAACCCATGCCATGGGCAGGGACACCTTCCACTCGACCAGGCTGCTCAAAGCCCCATCCAGCCCGGCCCTGTACACTGCCAGGGAGGGAGCATATATGGGAATTATATATATACCCATACTAGATATTACTCCTGTTATCCTTCAGCAAAATATTCTAAAGAGGAAATCTGAATCTGTGTTGGAAAAAGCATTACCAGTTTTATTCAGGTGCAGTATCATCAATCTGACACCTGAAAAAGGGAGAGCCATGGGATGGGGCATGAATTTCCCCAAGGAGTGCCATGAAGTCTATGATAAGATTAGTAGCAATCTGATGAACATTAACCAGTGGGGGAGGATGTGTCTAGGAAAAGTTTGATAGCAATGTCTAATAGAAGGAGATTAGCCTGAAATAATGAAAATGACTTTGCACTACAAATTGATTGGGAAGAAAGAAGTTTTCACTTATTCTCTCTTCCCCATTTGATTCATAGTTACAACGCAAATAACACAATATCCATGAACCTTGTCTCAGAAGCTCTTCTTCCATTCCTGACCCTACCTTAAGAAAAAAAAAATCAAAGCAACAGAAAACCTTAGATAAAAATGTTCAGGAATGGGTAGCATGCAATGTAATTTGTATAGATTTTAGTGCTGCTAGTTGTCCTATTTGAGAATGAATTGGATGCAGCAGGGAGGTCAGCACAAGCTGTTGTTAATAGCCATTCTCTTTCAAGATACATATTAAAAAACCCAAACACATTCCCTTTATGAAATATATAGCTAAAATAACAGGACCTGCTATCCAAATCACAAGCAGTACAAAAGGCTGGTCAGCTACCTGAGCTATAGGAGGAGATTGTGACTAGAGAAGAGAGTAATTGAGTGTAAGTGCAGGAGGCCAGTGTGGAGCAAGGAGGGGAGCTGTATAATTTTGTGCAGAAAAGCCACCAAAATGTCACAGAAGCAGATAAAGGAGGATGTAAGCAAACATCAAAGCAGGGCTTGCAGCACTACTTAAGAGTTTTAGAGGAAATGAGCCTGAAACAGTGAATGGGAAATCTCTCCTTTGTTTCCCTTCTGTCTTCAGGAAAACAGGCTTTACCCTTGCTTGCATCCTCAGTTCTTCTTCCAAGGAGATGGAGATGTCCCCCGTAAGCAGCTCACTTCCTGCCCTTCTGCAGGACATGGCATGGCAACACAGGGATGCTGAGGGGCAGCCACGGCACTTGTTTTCTCTCTAAACCCCTGCTCCCTCATTGCTCAAAATGTTCATCTTTCAAGCAGCAGTCACTGTTGCAGCCTGGGCCTGTGCAGAAAATGGGAAGAAATGTGGTTTGACTGATTCTTAGGAAGAAAATAAGAATGTTCTTCATGGATTTTTTGCCGAAACTCAGGAGAATAAAAAGCTGAAATTAGGCAGGGAAGTAACCTCTGCTAGAAAGAGCTCTCTCAGCTTATGTCTGCAAAGTTGGCTTTCCTTTGAGCACATTTTGATTGCTTTAAAGTCATGTACTGTGCATGTATGGCACTTTTTGTGTAGCTAAGCTAAGCTCTCAAAGTGAGCAGCTGAACAAGGCTTTGGAGTCTGCATGAGTGGCTGATTTCCCTGCACAGTGACAAGTCTGGTTAAATGAGCCCCTGTCTGACCCTCTGCAAAGCTTGGAGAGAGCAGAAGACCCTGTGCTGCAGCTCCTTGGTGTTTGTCAGAGGCAAAGTGCAGCTGAAATGACTGGCAGGAGAACAGGGGAAGATGTCCTTCCCTAGGGCTTGAGGAGCCCTGCAGTTGCTAATGGTCCTGGAGGACTTCTAGACCTTTCAGGGAAAATGAGGTGGACAAGAGAGGTAAAAGCCAAAGCTCTGGGAGATGAAAATGCATGTGGGCTATTCTGCTTTTTGGGTAGGCAGCAGTGCTTCAGAAACCTCCAGAATGAAACTCCTATTTTCTTTCTGTTTGCCTTTAAAGGCAAAAATAACACAAGCCTTTCCTTCCTCAAGAACTAAGAAAAACTGTAGAAAGGGACACGGAGGGGAATTACTACCTTCTCTGGGATGGGAGGCAGGATTTCTAGGTGTGGTGAGTGGGGAGAAGCTATAAGGTACAAGCAACTTGCTTGAGCCACAGCATGCTGCTGGCTCCTTGCTCTCATGCTGCCCATCTCCCCACACTGCCTCCTCTCACTCCATGTGTCAGCATCTGCCACAGGTGTTAAATCCGTCAGCCCCTGAGCAACCCCTGGGCTGCTGGATGCTGATCCCCCACAGACAGCAGCTTTGTGCACGCAGCCATCACCAGTCCCCCAGATAAAGAAAAGGGTCTCAAGCCCAGCATGGGGGTTTCTGGGTGCAGCACTGGGGACAAGCAGAAATGGGGCTGAGGCCAGAGGGGAGCAGCAAGGGGAAGAACCAAATCTGTCCCACTCTTGGGTGTGTGGGGAGGGAAAGTGGGTGCACTCCAGTGTCCCCCCAAAACTGCTCCACATTTTTCCTGCCCAACAAGTCTGCTCAGAAATCTCTACTAGGGCCAGTCCTTTTGGACCATTTGACTGCTGCTTCCCTCCACAGCTTGCTGCATCCTCTTTCCCCCATGGGAAGGTGTGCAGCATCCTCAGAGGACTGGGTAGCACCTTGAGACCCTTGGGAGCTCAGTCTGGGGGGCTTCTGTTGTGTGCTGCAGTCCTAATGTGCCTGGAAGACAGGAAAGCTAACGAGACCTGGCAGTGCCGTGTGTGGCATCCCTTGGGATGGGAAGCTCAGCCTGAACCAAAGGAACCATTTAGCATTGTGAATTATTGAGTACTTAGCAATACAGAGGAGCTGAGTGAGTCAACTTTCAGAAACACTGCTTGACCAGGGGGGCAAACACACAACTGCAGCCCAGCAAAGCTGTGGTGGGCAGGCTGGAGCCCCTTGCAGTGAGGTGGGGATGTGGAGAAGATGCTGGGGGTCTTGCTGATGGCGAGCCAGGCATTGGGAGAAAGGGAGGTAAGGACACAGTTTACCTCTGTGGCTGGGGAGAGCAGGCTGGGCAGTGAGCTGCCAGTGCTTTGCATCTATTAATAACTTGGAAAAGTGGGGGGAAGCAGCAAGATTTGCAGATGGCATGATATTATTTAGGTTAGAGGAGATGGTACAGGCACCCAGCAAGACTTACTCAAGTAGGCAAAGGGGCAAGCAAACCTCACTGTTTACAAACATGGTGGTGAAGGCTGGCTTCATGGCGCTGCTGCTGCCTTGCTGGGTTCTCAATAGACTGCAGCCTCCTGGGTGATGACTGGGGGAGTCTGGGTGTTGCCTCGCACAGTTCAGTAGGAACATCTGCTCAGTCTGCAGCAGCTGTCTCAAAAGAGAACAAAATGGCTGGCTATACAAAGAACAGGATTAAAAAAACCCACACTGAAAATACTGCCTTTCTGCTGTCTAAGAACAGCAGGTGAATTATGGGTCGGAGTAATCCTCTTGTTGCACAAGTAATGAATGAGGAAGAAAAATGGGCAAAGAAAATGCAGATGCAGAGAAACTGAAAATAGTACTGTCTTTTTCCCACCTGTATGAGGAAGACATATAAAGACAAATAAGTTTATCCTCTTAAATAAGCCACAATCAGACATCCATTGACACTGATGGACAAAATGTCTATTATGGGCAGAAAGACAGACTCTTTCAAGCCATATATTACCATGTTTATCATGTATTACCATTCAAGCCATGTTTTACCCCAGGGAAGAGGTGGCACAAGATACGTCATGCACACCAGAAGTCCAACATGATTCAGGGTAGGACTGTAGGTGTAAGTGAATCACAAAGCCATTCATGTTTTGTGATGGGGCTAGGAGCTGGTGTGGCAGGTACTAAGGTGCAGCTCCTGAGAGCTGCCCCTGAGGCCACAGTGCACAGATGCTGAGCTGGGCAGGCTGGTGAGTGGCCCCCAGCAGTGCAAGGCCAGCACATGGGAGCCATCACCACCTCTTCACGAAAGAGGACATAGACAGTGGGCTGTGCAACCAACATAGCTGAGGAAAAGAGGAAGAACTCCTGCTCACTCTTGCCTCTTTGCCTACCCATCAGCACCCAGGACTGAGGTTCAGTCTTATCCCTGCACCAAGATGGCAGCATCTCTTGGCGTGGGGCTTTCACTGGCTGGTGCAGATAGCTGTGAGATAAACACATCATACAAAGGCTGGATCTTGGTAGCTAATGGAGAAAACGTGAGATGGAAATAGATAGTCTCTGAGATACATATATTCGTAACACTGAAGAGGAACTGTTTTTCTCACCTAGGATTTTGAAGCAGTGGGATGGTAAACAACATTTGGTCGCTTGCACAGGTCTTTTTTACTCTTCCAGAGCAAGGCAAGGGGAGTAATCACTCATTGCCACTTTATAATGTTCTTCTAGGGTGGCTAAATCACTCATGCAGGACAAGCTTTGCCTCCAGTATGGTTAGGAAATGTGACCTAGTTAAGCCCAGCCATTTTTGAGTGCAGTGAAATGGAAGCGACTAGTGCTTGCTGAAGCTGGACACTAGAAATAGGGCAGTCACTGCTCTCCTGGCCAATGGAGCCAGCAAGCCCCAGCCCACGGTGGGTGCAGGTGGGTGCACAGGGAGCACCCTGCTACAGCAACCCCATCCCAATCCTGCTCATCTGCAGCACTGCGGCTGCCCTGGCAGGCACCAGGGACCCCTGCAGCCCCAGCCCTCCCCTCTGGCCTCACTCTCCTCCATGAAATGCAATTAAAGAGTGAAATGAATTTCAGAGTCACTGCTGGGGCTGGGAAATGTCCATGTGCAAGGGAGGGGGAAAGGCCAGTCTAATGGTGTTGGAGCAACAGAGAGCTGTTTCTGGTCTTGTTTTAAGCCCAGCCCCACTGAAAAGCTGCTGCCGCAGCTGCAAGAAAACTGTAAACATCGCATGCAATAATATTACCACTCTGATGGATGCTGTAAAGGCTTTGAATGCTTTTTTTTCTTTCCTTCCTTTTATACTGTGGCCTTGTACTTTGCAGCCTTCCTTGCTGCAATGTGATGGTTTCTTTTGTAACTCAAATCCTGCCCCTTTCTCTCTCCCTCTTTTAATGGGCAGAATACCTTTGTTTGCTGCCCCTTTCCTGTAGAAAAAGAGAAATGCTCTACCATTTGAGGGAAAAAGCCTTTCTTCACTCCCCTCACTGTTCCCAGGGCAGGTGTAAGCCTCTCCAACACTGATTAGCACGGTGGTGACCAGAAAGGAGCTCCACTGCAGGTTGTTCAAGTGCCTGAAGCTCCTTTCTTGGAGAGGGACTGGCCTTGTAGGGACTGCAGGCTCCTCTGGATGAGAAAGAAACTTCTTGGTCCTGAAAATCATTGGTTTTGGCATTTTCTTCCTCAGAAATAGTTTTCCTATTGACAGTGTTGTGCTTGAGGCAGTCCACTTAAATGCACTCCTGATGTCTTGGACCCTCCAAGAGTGAGGGTGAATATGAGAGCTTGGGAGTGCACCATGGAGATGGAACCTCCATTTGCCATTTAGGAGTGCTGTGCAAACAGCTGGGCTGGCTGATGCAATGGGTCCTTTCCCAGAAGGATCCCCTCCATCCTTCCCCACTTTTCAGCAGCTTTCCTTCATCCCTCCCTTCCTCTTCCATGCTTTCCCCCTGTGCATCCTCAGGTTGTGTAGCTCACTGCTGCCAGTTAGGAATGGAGGCCAAAAGCACATAGGGGTTTGCAAAGCAATTATGTTCAGGGGAGAAAAGGTCCGTGAAGGCTACTAAAATTGCAGGCACAGCCCCTGGCTGGGAAAGATGCTATGGTGTGGACTGTCAGAGGCTGGGAGTCCTCTGGTGAGTCACACTCTATGCCTGTCCTTTTCTCCACTCTTCCCTTAAACGTATCAACCTGGATGCTCACCAGGCTGAAGTGTGGTCCTGCTCTCCTGCAGTTTTCTGACCTTGTTTACCTTCCTTCTTCTGTCTCTCCGGCTGTTTCCCTGCTAGGATGACTTCTTGTTTTTCCCACTCTGATGTGGCTCTTTTCTCACCTCACACAATTTGTTTCAGCATTCAGCCCTTGCTTGGCTTCAGGTGTGGGTGACTCACTCAGTGTGCCTTGCCTTGGTCCCACCTCTTGGCTGTCTCTTAAGACATCTGCTCTGTGGTGCATCATTCAAAGGTAGCATGCATGGAAAGCAGGCCCTGCTCTGTGCCCTGACACAGCCCCATTACAGCAAAAACTTGCCTTCCCTGGAGAGCTGAGGCTTCTCCAAGGTCACAGTGGGCTCCCAGTGGATAGCATCAACAAGAAGGCATTAGTAAAGTCCTCTCCTCCTATCCCCAGCCTAAACGTAACTTTATCTCCTAGTCGGCTTGGAGTCACAAGAGTAGTGCCTATCAGGCTCTATCTGGGTACTCAGTTAAGGGGATTTTCGAGGCTTGTTGGTTACAAGGAGCCACCCACAGTCTGCTTGCACTGCTGCCCCATGGCTCCCTGTCTGCTCCTGGACCAATATCCTGAACATGCCTCGCTCAGTGTGCTCTGCTTTGCCTGCCTCTTATCATTGCCTGCCCTGCTGCAGGGCTGCATGATCTCTCTGTTGAATTCCATCTCATGAGAAGAAAGGAACAGAGAGAGCTACTTCGTGATACCCGAGGCCCTGCTGAGAAGAAATTAGAACCTCAGCGACCTCAGTTCTGCAGGGGCACTGAGCACAGGGATCTCACTGCAGAAGGATGCATTTGTACCCAAAAAGGTGGATTAACAGTATAATTTCTTTTGGTCTTACTTCCATATTTGCTTCCACGTAGGGCTTTGGAGTAAGATGTAGCTGATCAGCAAGGGTATAAAATCTCACAAAAGTAGAAGGCTGAGTTTCAGGCCAGTATCATTAAATTTGAGAAAACTTAATTAATGTGTTTTCTTTCTTCCCTCCTCTCCTTAAATGAATGCAGACCAGGCCAGTGTTTCCTTCTTGGTTAGGGATTGCTGAGCTTCTGATTCTATGGAAAATGTGACTGGCATGGGTGTGCGGCCGATTTTTGAAGGTGGCATTTGTTGAGGGTTTGCTCAGTGCTTGGAATATAAAACTGAACTAAACATATACATTCAGTTGCTATGCTAGGACTCAGGGCTTTCTCTGTGTACTGTCCAAACAAGCAGGAAGGGATCTGCTGCTGGACATGCAAACCCACTGGCCAAATTAAATACAGAGGTATGCACTTAAAAAAATCCTGTGCAGATTTGCAGTTGAATAACAGCTGTGCTATGAAAAGACAAAACCCAGGTGTATTTCTGAGTGAAGACTTCCACAGCTTCTTAATGTCAACAAAAAGTTCTTTTATAGGTGCCTTTCACCTTGAAGCATCTCCAAATGCTTTGTAGATCTGTGTGTATATATGATTGTTTGCTGAGCAGTGAATGGGAGGCTTTGGGGTGGGATGTAGCAGCCATTCTGTGTTACGTACAGTGCCCTTGGGCTCCTCCTCCTAGTTCCAGAGCCCTGCAGTGCACAGGCAGTGTTAGCTCTCTCTAACTTCCTCCTCCAGCCTCCTTTCCCTGCACGTCTCTGGGCTTTCTCCATATCCCTCCTTGAATCCTTTCCTCCCACCCTTGCCATTCTGTGCTGGGGGTTTTGTGCCTGGACAGCCCACCCTGCTTTCACCTTTGCACACTATTCCTCTTCCCTGGCAGTCCTCTGCATAACTGTCCTCCTGAAGCACTCCCCCATTCTATCTCCTCTTACAGACTCCTCCGTATTTGAACTCTAACTTTCAGTTGAATTTGCATTCCATGCCTGTTTCAGCTTGCATGCCACCTGGGACAGCAAAGATGTTTTATCTGCAGTGACAAATTGCTGCTTAAATTTACAGTGCTACATGAAAAGAACAACCACCCTAACGGTACTGCAACCTGATGGCCATGATATGCCAGGAAGAAGAAGGTTAAAGAAAACAAAGGTTGGTGCCAATATATTAAAGTCTGAAAGCAAAGAAACATACTTAAAAGGTTTGCTTACCTAATGTTTTGCATCTAGACACTTTCTGAGGTCATCTGTCAATTTGCAGTCTCCTGTTACAGGCAGAGAAAGTACAAACTTCCTTGCACCTCAGGGGTGGTCAGAGCGCACAGATCTGAAGAGCCATCCAGTAAACCTCCACCACGCTGGGGTTCCCGGATTTCAATTTTCCCATGGTACCATTTGAATTGTCTCAAGTGAGGACTCCAATGCCATAAGCTACACTCAGCCCCTACCGCCTGATCCTCTGCCATACCTGTTCTTTTCTTCTGAACCGAGTTTATTTAGGATTTCAGATGACTTTACAAGAGTGAGGGTTGCATAACTGCCAGCCAGTTGGCAAGCAAACTGCCCCAAGCTGCTGCTCATCATCTACCTGGCACTTGCAAATCATATTTTAGTACCCTTTTCCATGCCTTTATCCCAAATCTAGCTCTTCAACACAGAGAGTCATTTATGATGTGCTAGCACTGCAGGAGTGAGGTCTCTATGCGCATTGGCGGTAATGTCTGGATAATAAGTGATGTCCCTCCACTCTAGGCAGGAGAAGAGCTTATCCCAGTGCACCAGGCAGCTTGGAGCCTTTGGCTTATTCCCCCATCAGAAACAGGCTTAGGATTATCCTTACCAATTTAAAAAAAAAAATGGGCTGGGGACAGTACCAAGCCTCAGCTGTGAGTTCTTCTAGTCAGGAAAACAAGGAAAACCAGATAGCTTTGACAGACCAAAGGTAATTGAATACCACAGGTGAAAAACCTTAGGTTGTTAAATGAGATAGGCACATGAGGACACTGGACAATAGGACTGAAAGGGACTTTCTGTACCATACTGGCCAATTGCCTGTTGTTTAGGGTAGCTGTGGTATCTGTAAAGAAATGCCTCATCTCTGTGTTAAAAAGAGTCAGGATTGTTGTCACAATAAAACCTTCTGGCGGTCAATCCCAGAAATGCATTTCATGGGCAGTCAGGACATTCTTCTAATTTCCAGCTCAAATGTATTCCTGGCAAATTTATAGGCACTTGTGCTTGTGCCAGTGCTGCCCTTCCACTCAAACAGCTCTTCTCCCTTCTTGGTGTTTCCCTCGAGGGTATTTGTAAGCAACAAATATATCTTTTTCCAGCCTGAATTTTTCTAGACTCAAGAAACCAAGCTTATTTAGTCTCTTCTTGTAGAAGAAAGCTCTCTCCTATCCTGGTCGTTCTAAGAGACAAAGGCACAGAAAATGCAGTTTTATATTAATTCATATTTTACATGGACATACGATATTCTGTACTTTTGCGATGGCATTAAAATCTTGCTGCTTCTGTTAGAAATCCCTCATCTGATATGTCTTAGGTTTGGATTTGTCTTTCTCAGATCTGCATGCTATTGCCAGCTTACAGACATTTGAATGGCTAGTGTGCTTGGGTCTTTCTCCTCCTCTGTTACTTCCAACTGATGAGCTCCCAGCTGGTAGCAGAAATTCTCATTATTAGTCCCTCAGGGCACGACCTCATATTTTGTACTATTGAATTTGATTCCATCTCTATTGCTTCTGTCCCTTTTTCATAGGAAAGCTGCTCTGATTAGTCACCATATAATGCATTAGAGACCTAAAGACACACTCACTATATTTTTATTTTTAGAAACTGTTAGCTGTTTCAGTATTTTCATTCAGTGAATGATGCTGAAGTCTCTCTGTATTACCTCATCTTTCTAACAGAAACTCCAGGCTGACATGGAGAAGAGCAGGGGGAAATTGCCTTGCAGATGAAATATATTGCAAGAACAGGTAGATTTCCAAACAGTTTCAAGGAAATAATTAAATTATTTGTCACTCTGCTGCATGAAATGATCAAATTCACTGTCTAATCAACAGCAAACCAGACATGTACAGGTATGAAAATATTCTGTTTTACCTAACTAATTGTTTTCCAAAATGATCCACTGTTGCAGTGAGTGAATTTATTTCATCTTGCTTCTGGGATGTAGCTCTCATCTACAGAGCTGTCACAGTGATGACTCCCAGCACTTTGGGTTTTAACCATTAAGACTGTTTTTATGATACTCAGAATACTTCAGAAACAACTTGCTTTATTGCTTAATTGTTGCGTTCGATTACCGTGGCAGTGGGCAGCTTATGAAGAACTGCAGTGGGGATGAGAATTCATTTATTGTAACCTTTCTCAATTACAAATAATGCTATGTAGAGATCATTTTACTCAGAGAAAGTCTTATGTAATTCAAAACAGCCTCCCTGTTCTCAAGATGCTGTAGCAGCTCTGGTGCTGCTGGTGCTTTGCAAGGAGACACCTTTGCGTGCTGAAGAAAATTGCCACCACAAGAGGTATTCAATGGAAAAAATGTTTTCAGAAAACAGCTGGGGAGAGGTGCACACAACAGTGCTGCAGAATTTTATGTCGCATGTCTGAATTGTCTACTATATGTTTGTGAGGTGTTTATAGGGCTCTGAGCTCTTTACTGGCTTTGTAGGTGTTTAAGCAGCACCTAAAGCAATGGGACATCCCCCTCTGAGGCCACCTCTGCAAAATCCATCTCTTCAAATGAGTGTCAAGGTTACTTTGGCTGCTTGTGAACCAGAAAAGGCTCATGCATGTAGGCCACTGTAGTATTGACGTGGTATTAAAATCAAAGGTGGTTTCAATTTGTTCTCACTTATGCAAATGGGGCACATCCCACAGGCACATGGCAATATGCCATGGTGGTCCCTAGGAAAAATTCAGTTCTCATGAAAGAACCAAATTTTCTTTCCACACTGTGTTCTTCATATGCTCTGAGGATCCCTCATGTTGGGATGATGTGGGGATGGGTGTCTGAGGGGAAGACGCTTGCTGTGTGCTCATGAGACAGGCTCTGGTAGCACCTCAACACCCTGCTCAAAGCATCTGAAGGGCAGGATATCTGTGCACCTTCCAAGCTGTGCATCATGGGTTTTTGCCAACAAAGCCCGTATTTCCTCCCTTGTCCAGACATGCTAACTAGGCACCCATGACATCTGACAGAGCATACCTACAGAGATGTGAAAGAAAACAGCAGGACTGGGAAGGTGAAGTGTCATTTTGGAAGCACGAGAACTTCTGAAACATTAATCTGGTGAGTAACTCCCTGCCAACAAACTTTCACTAAACCACTGATGTGAATCATGTTGCAGATGGCATCATCTTCCAAACTGATAGCAAAACACAGAGCTTAACCTTCAGTGGCCATGCATCGCTATTTCTGATCCAGCATAACAACACACCTGTAAAAGATACAGCTTTTAATAACTGCAGTTCAGGAAAAAAACCCCACCAACCAACCTGTTTGAGATCTGAATACCTGGCTTGCAGAAGGAGAATTGCCCATTTTGCTCAATGCAGCAGTGAAGATGGGCTCATAGGATAAAGAACACTGCATGCTCTAGTAGACTAAGAGATCTGCACTGATGCTTTTTTCTAAGTGTAAAATCCTGACTGTCATTTTTTGAGTGGAAGGTGAAGGTGATAGGCTTGGTAAAGTAGGACCAGTCACGGCACAAGTGGAAGGAGGAAGAAGAGGTTGCATGTCAGCAGGGAACCTCTGCTTATGTTATTTCATGTGTGCAGGAAGAATGCTTCTAACATTGTTTTAAATACTAAAACCAGTGTGACCTGATACCAGGATGGGTCAATAGTAGTGCTCTTGGGCATGTGATCTCTTGTATACAAGCTACATCTGTTTTATTTCAGCCTAAGGTCTTTTTGGCACTTGAATTTAGAGCCCATCCTCAGCTTTTCAGTAAGAAAAGATTAAAGGTCCCCATCCCCCTACACCTGGTTGCCATGCAGGAGGACATGCTGCCTCCAGATGAGAGCTGCAGTTGCTCTGAGTGGGTGCTCAGTTGCATGGCCAGGACCCTGAGAAGATCCATAGCACATATCCAAGGCAGTTCTAAAATGTGAGCACCTCTCCTGGGTGCCTGGGGTCTGGGCAGCCTCATCTCAGGTGGAGTTTCAAAGGAAGGAGAACTGAGGTTTCCACCACCCTGGTTTCCTGAGGAGGGACAGGCCTCCCAGGGACACTGGTACCTGTGTCCTAGGCTTTACCTTGGCACCCGGCCCAGAGCTGAGAAGTCTTTACAAAAGTTGTCCAGCCTTTTCACACACTCCCCAACACAATGACATTAAAAGAACGATGCTGAGGATTGTGAAAGCAAGCCCTCCTCAAGCAGGGAGGCAATGGAGGAGAGCCAAAATAAGGTCTGCCTTGAGCAATCTTATTTTGGGCTCCATCACTAACTCACCTGCTGTTTTAATGCCTGGAGCCTTGCCTTTCTTAGTGCACAGCCTGCAGCTGCAGAGGAGCTGAACAGCAAAGTGTGTTCAGCTTTGGATGGAGGAGGCTATTGCTAGTTAACCTTTTTGTTGGGGAAACTGGAAGGATCTAGTAGTTGAAGTGGAGACTGAAGGAAGACACTGTCTTGCCGGCAAGACCCTGGACTGCTGTCCCAGAGAGCTGTACTTTCTCCTTGCCTGTGCTGCTAAGTACCTGTGGGATATCACAGACATCACTTCAACCAGGTAAGGTATTCACTTGATTCTGAGTGTTTTCAGTGACCAGTGCCCATCTTGAAATCCTAGGGTGCTGTTCTCTGCAGTGACAGAGATCAGCGAGAGCCCTGCTCTCAACCTGTGCATACTATGGGAACATGGTGGTCCCTGGGTGGCAGAACCTAGGCAGCGCAAAGAGGGTATCAGAAATGACTGACTCTTCCCATCAGGTGGTGAGCTGGTGATAATAAACACGGGAGTTGCTGTAAGCACTTCAGCATTATAATGGTGTTATAGAAGAACTTGAGAGGAAATTAATAGGGCCAGAGTAATGGGACCTGAATAGCGTGTAGTACAAAAGGCTGAGGAATTCGTAAGCCCTAGGCAAGGCCCCTCACAGAAGATGTCAGCCCAGCCAGTTAAAATCAGGAAGCATTAGAAGACACTGAATATAATGCCAACCTGCATAATAGACACTGCTACCAGCTATCACAGGAATGAAATTTCATGAAGAAAAGCCCATCTTAGTGTTTCCAGAAGGATTTCCTTTAGCAGACAGCTGAGCACCTGGGCTGATTAAACACAGATAAAAGCCTGAGCAACCAGAACAGTCATGTTTTACTGCACCCTGGCAGTTCCAGCTAAAAAAGATGCAGCAAACACATCCACACCATTTTTAGCTGATCTCTGAATGTATACATACAGACTGTGAGATAACTAACCATTTAGTCCCTGCAATGAATGTAGTGCAACACAGGGTCCATTAGCAGTCCTTCTATGGGAATGGGCACCCTGTTCGGTTCCCAGGGATGGGAATAACATCTTGCAGCCTCTGCCATGAGACAGCAAGAGGCAAAGTGCATACATTTGTTCACACCCCATCTTGCAGGCTAACAGAGAAAAGCAGGACAATGGCACTTTCTCTTGGTTAGAGAGGACTAGTCTCCTCTGTACTAGAGAAGGACCTGAAAGCAGCAGTTAGCCATGAGTCTTTCCCTGTTTGCCTCCACCCACAGTACAGCTGTGATGCTTCATGGCTGGCCAGAGCTGCAGGCACAGCCCCACCACTTTGAGCAATATGTTGGTGAGGTTCTTGTACCTCTTTGCTGGTTTGAAAATTAGCTGCTGCCAGTTTCACTTAAAGCACTCCCAGCTGGAATTGAGACTATACTTGTGATTTTGATCTGTGATTGCCTGGTGACTTGTCAAAAGCAGAGACTGAGCTTGTAGGCAGGGAGATCCTCAGACCTTGTTTTCCCCCACAGAAAAGTTTTGTTTGACTCTCAGAGTGATCTGGGTCCCAGTTCACTTCCTCAGGACCCCACTGCCTCCCTGACAAATGATGTCACCACTAGTGGCTTCTAGCACCAAGCTTTGTGAAATGTCCTACTTTACACCCAGAGGTCTAGCAATGGAGAGACAATCTAGTGAAAAGAAAGGGACAGTGCAATTAAGTGAAGGGGTGCCAAAGGCAAGAAAGGTTTAGATTTGCTCCTTATCAATCTTTGTAAGGCTGTGACTGAGGCAAGGCCGTGATTCCTTAAACCCAACACCTGGAGCCACTGGCAGGCTCACAGCACAGGCAGATGGGATGTTTCTGTTACTGGTATTATTACCATCAACAGTACTACTAACCAAGTGATGATAGAAAAACATATGATACAACAAACAGTGTACACCCTCCATTTCTGCACAATACGGCTTTAATTACACTCAAAGGATCTAATATAACAAACCAGGGCTTAGTCAGTGTCCTTTGAAGTCAACAAAAAGATTATTGTTGACTTGAGTGGGTATTTGCTGAGGACCATAAGCTGCAGAAATAAGTCTGAACTGCTGTGGTCCCATACAGGACTCTACCACAGGATGGCTTTGCCTCCATGAAAAACCACTGATGTCAGAACCAGCAGAACTGAGACCCCATGACTGGCAAAATCAGGAGATTGGATATATTAAAGCCCCCTTGCTGTGCTGTTCTCACTGACTTATGATCTGTAGAGGAATTGCATGCTGGTCCATAACTCTCACCACTTACTTACACACCATCTTGTCCCATTCCTAGGGAGTCCCCCTTCTAGGACTACTATTTTCCTAGTTGAAAAATGAGACCAGGTCATCAGCTCAGGCACCAGCTCAGAATCTGGCCCTTTTTTTGTTTCTCTTCATCCAAAAGAAATGGCAATCCACACTAATTTTTAAAACTGGCAGAGCTACCAAATCAGATTCAATTAGGTTCTTTCCACCCCTTGCACATGCCTGAAATAAAGCTTCTGTTGATGGAGTTTAGCTGACAAAGCTTTTGTGTGAGAAAGGCAAGGCTCCAGCTAGTTTTTCTGTAACTGAAGCCATATGGACTTGAAACTTGTTGAATCAATAATGAAACATGTCTGTGTCGAGCGCAGTTTTGATTCCAAGACATACAATTGACTGCAAAGTCACATTGCTGGTTAAAATTTTTTGTTTGTTTGTTTTAATTTGACAAATAATTTAGGGACTCAGCTGCTTGGGAGGATATGGTCTAGCTGACTGCCTGAGAAAGCTTTAGAAAGTCCCCAAACCAGCCTGAGGTTCCCTGTTGACTCATTTTCATAATGCATTTAACTACACTGTGGCAAATGCTTGCCAGCCATTTAGGCTAGTTGCTTATGACATGCCAAGATACATGAAGAATAAAAACGATTTCAACCTTCTAATATCCCGTCCATCCTTCCCAACACATATATGGTAGCTGAACTAAGAAGCAGGTGAGTTGCTAATACAGATTAAGCTGTCCTTTGAGGAGCTACAGCAATTACTCCACCCAGTAACCACTGAACAAATAAATATTTCTGTGACACATCAGTGTTTCCAGATTTGGAAAAGACTTGACAAATGCCTAACTGAACTTGCACACCAAGTGAACTGTGGTGGAGAAAGAGTGTGCAGCCACTGGAGGAGAGCACGGAATGGCTGAGGGTGCTACTTGCTCAATGGTAGCATTTATTTTGTTTTATTTAGGTGCTTTAAGTGAAGGAGGAGGTTGGAGGATGCCAGAAATACTTCAGCAAAGCTTGCCAGTGTTAAGAATGTTCTTCACTTTCACATAGCATGCTCTTAGCCACCTGAAGTCCATCCATACAATATGAGGTATTCCCCTTTGTTTTGGTTCTTGGCCTCGGCGTCAGACAGCTTTGTAATATGGATATAAAACAGCATTTTGTGGAACTCAAAAAGATTTGATAATTCTTTTCAGAAAGCTGAGCTTTTCTCAATTTCCTTTCTCATAGGCCCTGAGAATATTGCGCTTCATAACCTCTTGGTTCCTACTGGCCCTCAGACAAGCATAAGATCCCCATGCTTTATGAGCAGGAGGAGAGCTGTGTTGCATGGTGGTGGACTCCAGGCTGGCAACTTGGGTTTCCTCCTCAGGGACTGTGGGAGCAGATGTCTTGGAGCTCAGTTTTCCCTGGGTTTTCTCTTTTTATTCTGATTCTATGTGAGGTAATTAAGGACTGAAAGGTTGCCTTAAGTGCAGCCTTGGGAACTGTATTTTACTGCAGACAGTGTTCCCTGTTATCAGTTATTGAAATATAACAAGCCCTAAAAATCCAGTGCACATATGATTCTTTCTTGGAAAGGTTTAGTATTGAAAAACATTAACCATGGAGGCAGATAAAAAGATACCTGCGATTATGGTGCACTGTGGCACTGTAAATGGAAGTAACTGAAGCCAGTGTGTGCTGGAAAGAGGCAGGTGCTGCTGGCAAATAGCTCAAATTCCAGTTTGGTGCCTCCAGCAAAATTGGAGTCCTGGACCAAGGGAATGGAAACACCATAGGGGACAAAATTGTTACTAACCCAAATAGCTGATATCATCTGTGCTTGCATGGGAACCTGCCTGTCGGTAGGGATATATCTCAATTTCCTGGTGTGAATTTTTCATAGTAATTTATAACTTTGGTAAAAATAAAAACCTCAATAAAACCCAAACAAATGAAGTGAAAACACAAAAGAGCGCAATGTCTCATAATAAGCTCTCTCTCTTGTGGCAGCAGTTGCAGTTTCTCTTCTCAGATTTCTTTTCTGCTATTACTCAGAAAGAATCAGCAGCTGCTTAGGAAATATTCCAGAAAGATTCATTGAGAAGTTCCTGGTTGTTTTTCCCATACTAATCTGACAGAAGTAACGTCTTCAAGGAAGGCACTGGTTCTCCTGGTTTTTGTCTGGTCCTCATAAATTAGTGGCTTCTGATAACATGGTTATCTAAAATGAAACAACAGCAGAAAGACTGCAGGTCTAGGTGATGGGAAAAAAGTACATTTTTTATGTTACAGAGGGGGTGTGAGAATATATGTGAGATATAACAATCGAGTTTGCATCTTTTCAAACACTTTTGCTCAACCAAACTGCTTTCCAAGAGGGTGTATCTGGAGGCAACACCCATAAGAGGGACCATTTGGAAAAGATGCAGCACAGGCTCCTCTAAAAGTATCATGCCTTCAGGACATACTAACTCTGGAGTTGTTATTGTGCTCTGTGCTTTAGGGCCGGAGTGTGCTGTATTCAGAGCCTGTCCGGAGAAGCTGTTGAGGTGGAGCTCAGTGGGACACTCCAAATCAGTGCCTCTGAACAGGCACTCCTATTGATGAGCTCTGCTGTTCTTTCTTGTGCGCCTTTTAACTGGGACACCTGCTTGACAAGAGCATTTCTCCCCATAATGAAGATGCCTCACAAGAGTTAAGAGCTGATGCCCAACCCCAGTAAGGGAGCTGGAAACTAGTGATTGTTAGAAAGGTCAGGGGGTGGAGGTGAGCAATCACATCAAGGCTCAGAGTTCCTCCAAACTGTGGCTGGAAGCTGTCACCTTGAGCCATTCTCCTGCCATTGGCCCCTGGTTGTAAAATGAATCACATGCCTATTTCCAGGTCTCTGGTGCATGAGGGCATGCACCAGAGATGTTTGCCCATCATTCAGAATCAAAGCCTGTTTGCCTTTCCCCTGTCCTTCTGTTTTACAGGCAGCCCTGCCTCTGAGCGCACTCCAGGCAAAATCTAAAGCTCTCATTGGCATCCACAAGTGGAGACATAAGTCTTCACAGAGGCAATATGGAGCCTCCAAAGCTCTCAAGACCATGAATCTTGCTGCATGAAGAATTAAATGTAAAAGTTGCTTCTTCCTCTTCTGCTGTCACTAGAGGAAAAAAATGCAAGCAAACAAAACCAAAATCCTGGGTAAAAGCAGTTTGGATCTGTGATGTCCAGTGCTGCAAAACACTGTCCACTGAACTATACAAACTCTCAGGAATGTGGAACACATAACTGGGGCTTAATAGAGCTTTTACTGCTGGCTGCCTGGCCAATTATTTCTACGGAAAAATTCCATCTCTTTCCCTTTGTTGGAGTGAGTTCATGATCATCTGCATAAAAGAAAGCTGTATTCTGAGAACACATATGCATTTGCATACGGATGGTGTTCTCTAGAAAATTATTTGAATAAAAATAAAAGAAGAATGAAAACAGGAGTTTTCACTCAAGGGAAAAGTTAATGAACTCACTTCTCTTTCTTTCACTCCCTGATTAAATATTATGTTACCATTTTATCTTTGTGCATGAAGAATAAAGCACCATTCTGTATTTTGCCAGTTTCATTCATGAGGCTTTGTATTGTTTTTACTGCAATAAAAATTTAAAAATTACTCTCTCCGTATGAGAGCAGAAAGGAGAAGAGCTGTAATTCCCCGCAGTATGGAGGAGGGAGAAAGTGAAAGACTAGATAGCCCCTTTTGTTTGTCTGAATAAGCAAGAGATGTGCTCCAACATGTGCTGATGCAAGCAGTTGGAGAAGACTGGCTACAAAAGCTCAACAAGAATTGCAAAAGGCATTATCTACTATGTGAGACCTTTCTTTCTGAAGAGTGTTTTCTCTTTAATGCTTGTTATTTCAGTGAGCCTGTGGGCTCAGAAGCAGATTGTACGGATGTTTTAAAGTTGACTGCTTGGTCATTCTAATTCAGATCCTGTGTATTTTCAGTGTTGGTAACTAGTGGATCTTCAGTTGGACCAACTAATCACCACTGGACTTCTTGCTCTGCAGTGGTCAGGTAGCTCAGCTGAACTGGTTTTACTCACATAGGGCACCACCTAAAAAGGCAGCAGCAGAAGCATTGGCAACATTCAGATAAGTAAGTCCAGAAGTCCTTTGTATGGCAAAAGATTACTGGACATTTTCCAGTGACTTTATATTCAGACACTGCTTTCTCAGAGAGAACCAAAATTTGTCCTCTTCTGAAGTCTCAGTGGTCTACATTAGCAGGACTTCTACATATTGTGATTTGAATCTGAATGTGTTTCCTTGCTTGCAGTCCCTGTGATCAGAGAGTAGGCAAGGATACATTGTGCTGTAGTTTGCTTTGTGGTGTTTTGTTGTGTTTTTTTTGCTATCCTGATGAGCCACAGTCCCTGTGTTGCCAATAGAGAAGCACCTTCTAAAAGTGAACATCTTCAAGTATGCAAGGTTTGCAAAGGCACAGGTGTATGGAGCATTGTCCTAGGAGGTAACAGGAGCCCCCATCTGATGTCTCATATGAAGGTCTGGGGTGAGGTATAGCTTCTCTGAGAAGTTAGAATTTGAGTTTCCTCCAAGAGTCACAGAACTCGCTGGATGGCTGCACACAAAGAGTTGTGGTCAATAGCTTAATGTCCGGCTGGAGACCTGTAACGAGTGGTGTCCCTCAGGGATCAGTGTTGGGACCGGTCTTGTTCAACATCTTCATCGCTGACATGGACAGTGGGATTGAGTGCGCCCTCAGAAAGTTTGCCGATGACACCAAGCTGTGTGGTTCGGTTGATATGCTGGAGGGAAGGAATGCTATCCAGAGGGACCACAACATGCTTGTAAGGTGGGCTGATGCCAACCTCATGAAGTTTAACCATGCCAAGTGCAAGGTCCTACACCTGGGTCGGAGCAATCCCAGGCACAGCTAGCTGCAGGCTGGGCAGAGATGAGGTTCAGAGCAGCCCTGCGGAGAAGGACTTGGGGGTGCTGGTCAATGAGAAAATGAACATGAGCCAGCTTCAGTGTGCACTTGCTGCCCAGAAAGCCAACCGTATCCTGGGTTGCATCAAAAGGAGCGTGACCAGCAGGTCGATGGAGGTGATCCTGCCCCTTTATTCTGCTCTCGTGAGACCTCACTTGGAGTACTGTGTGCAGTTCTGGTGTCCTCAACATAAAAAGGACATGGAACTGTTGGAACAAGTCCAGAGGAGGCCACGAGGATGATCAGGGGACTGGAGCACCTCCCATATGAAGATAGGCTGAGAAAGTTGGGGCTGTTCAGCCTGGAGAAGAGAAGGCTGAGTGGAGACCTCATAGCAGCCTTCCAGTATCTGAAGGGGGCCTATAGGGATGCTGGGGAGGGACTCTTCATTAGGGACTGTAGTGATAGGACAAGGCGTAACGGGTTAAAACTTAAAGAGGGGAAGTTTAGATTGGATATAAGGAGGAAATTCTTTCCTGTTAGGGTGGTGAGGCACTGGAATAGGTTGCCCAAGGAGGTTGTGAATGCTCCATCCCTGGCTATGTTCAAGGCCAGGCTGGACGAGGCCTTGGGTGATATGGTTTAGTGTGAGTTGTCCCTGCCCATGGCGGGGGGGTTGGAACTTGACGATCTTAAGGTCCTTTCCAACCCTAACCATTCTATGATTCTATGAGCTTATGAGCCTTTTGTACTGCAGATACCCTCAAAATGCTGCAGAGTCAACAGCAAAGTGCCAAATCAGAATCAACAAGGCTTTAGTAGACACTCGGGAGTAACAAGCCAACCAGTGGATTTACAGACAAACTGTAACCGCTTGTTATCTGTTGCCCCCTGGGCATGAACACTGAGACATCTGCAGGTTTTGACCTGTTTTTTTCTCTGCTGGCTCAATAGCTAGTTAGCTGGTCATCCAATGTGAAAACAAAACAGATGGGATAAGACAGCAAACTGCAATAGGGAGAAGATGGTGGACTATTAGGATGCCAAAAGGACTTGAAATGAAATGCACAGGTTACTTTGCTCTTCTTTATTATTTCTGTATCAAGATCTCAGATGTTTTGTTTCTGGAACTCTGTTAAAAGAAGAGGTTTCAGTTTGCCAGTTGTCACTGAACTTTTATGTTGGTTTTATTTTGCACCTCTAATCTCTTTGCTTGGCACGGCAAATTAGAAATTAACCTGAAAAACACACATTGAAACTTCACTGACTTTCACTGATTTTTATCTGAGAACACAAAGCTCTTTTCATATCATCTCCTCCAGTCCCACCAGAGGAAGGGAAGACCTCCCCAGAAGTCTGACTTTTGGATAGTCCTTTGGACTGGGATCTCTGCTCTTTGGGATGCAATGACTGCACTAGTTTCTATCATGCCTCTCCAATTTCTAGGCTCTTGTTAATAAAGTGTGTGCCCAGATTGTCAGATGGGGTGAGGATCAGCAGCCCCAGCCTAATCTCTTAATTAACCCCTATTAATGTAAATGGACTCAAAAAGATTCTTTTAGCCTCAGTATTGATTCTTTTAGCCTCAAGCCCTCTTTTGAAAAGACAGCATGTTTCTTCTTTCATGGTTACGTATAGCAACAACACTGTCGTGCTGTATGAGAAGGATCTGACACATCCTATGGTGCTCACTTCTCATCCCTGGATTATAGATTATTTTAAATCAACTCAGGATAATAGGTGACAGCTCAGTGCATGTTACATGTAGCATTTCAGTTTTGTGTAGGCAAGACACCTCCTGGCTTTTTGTTTTCATAATTTCCATGTCTCAAAATGGCCTGAAAATTGGGTTACTTGCCTTGTGTAGTAGAAGGTAACACTACATGAGGTTCTGGGACCTGTGAGAGATATGCACTGTTACTGTTTCTGTTTTAATCTGATTTATCCTCATCACATATATGTCCTACTCATCGCAATCAAGGTCAGAAAAGGATTTGAGCCTGTTTCTGATGTGGGAAGACAGCAGTCTCACAGGTAAAAAACACAAAGAAGAGCTAAGCTCAGACTGACCTTAGCAAAATCCCAAAATGGAGTGTAATTGGACTATATCGAGAGAGTGAATTTGAAGCAGTGTAAGAATTGTACCTGCTCATGTTAAAAGCAGCCTCTTCTCTCCCTTGTGACTTCAATTTTGCCTAGGAGAATCTGTATAAAAACAAACAAAATGCCAACAGAAATGCTTCTATTGTTTTCTTCCTCTGTTTCTAATGAAAACTGTTCCTTTAAAACAGAGCAGTATCCTCCCCTATGATTTTTACAGTCACAACGCAAAAAGAGAGAAAACCTGAAAGGAAAACTGACTCATTTTGATTTTTCCTAGCTCAAGACAAGAAACATGCCAGTGGGAAAGAGAACAAAAATCATGTTGAGTAAATATGGATTTTAAACTGCCTCTAATGATCAACAGTAATCATACAAATATTTATTTCTGGTTTTAACAGTTTATTTGTGTTTAAGCTGACAGCTGATCTTTAATTTGATACTCCATTTCCTTTACATAAATATATATATCTTTTAGATCGGTTCTTTAATTATACACTTTCGTAGGCGCTCAGACAGCAACTTGTTAGGGAATGATTTCGTCACATCCTGCCTTAGCATGCACTTTCTGTTCACTAGTTCTTTGGTTGCTGATGTTCAATTCAGTACTTTGATCAAATACTGTTTGCACTGAAGCTGACAAGAAAATGTCCAGTAGTTTCAAGAGGGTGCTGATTTTATCCTTAATGTTCATGCCACAGTAGGAGCTGCCATTAATATCTAAAACAAAATTCTTAATATCTATCTAGTGCTTTGAAGTGCAGCTCCTCACACTGGATAGTAAGCATTCACAGTTTCAACCAAAAAACCATGGAGGGACTGCACCCCTGCTGCCGGAAGTGCGAAAGAGGCATGAAGTAGGAGGACGTCTAATTTATGGCATAACAGTTTGCATATTTTTTTTGCGTGTGGTTTGCTCATGTGGCATCATTAACATGGATTGTGCAATCCACAGCCACAAACAGGTCTCTGCAACCTGCCTCTCCTAGTTATGTCTCCAACCTGTAGACCACCTAGACCACCTTGCTGCAGGCAAGCATCTAGAGATACGCTGCTACATCTGTATGTATGCAAGGAAATATCATGACATATGGGTTTTTCTACTTGTGTGTTTAGTGCTGAAAAATGCCATCAAATTCAACAAGAGCTCAGCATATAACATAAAGCAACTGCTTATGAACGCTTAAATAGTTAGGAACCAAAATTCAGGTAACCAGATTTGAAAAATGTAGGCAGTCTTTGAAAGATGTGCTGTATTGAAAGGAGGCTAGTGTAAAACTGCCCATGAAGTCTGAGAGTTCATGATGTAAAGAAACCTGTAGCTTGCAGTGTGTGCTTCCTACTTTTCCTGGATTTCATTATGCCTTCCTGCCTGACAGAACAGCTGTAACATTAAACCTACTGAAATTTGTAAAGTGCTTAGAGACTCACTGAAGGGAGGCAGTAGAGGAGTAAAAGGTACTCAATTTTCATTGCTATTCTATCAGGAATGATAGTTTCCAGAGTGTCTTCATAATATGTAAGAATAAATAACTGCAAATGTAGAATCTGTTCTTTGTTCATTAATGGGTATCTTTGGGCCTGTGGTTGAGGAGAATCTCCTTTAAGTAGAAGGTGAGTATAGATTTGAAGATATGAATTAATATTTCAATACCTTTCATAGGGCCATGGCTTGAACTGGTGTGCTTTACTACTGCATGAACACTATCCAGATCTACTGGCATTTAAATAATAGTGGCAAATTGTTTGACCATTTTCTTCTGTTAAATTTCAACTAGGTTTTCCAATAAATCATTGACTAATGCTTTTTCTTCATTATTTGGTTAGCTGAATAGCCAGCTGAACAATATTCATCAGACAAATTACTTACTTTTTCCCATTCAATCTGCAAATAATTTATTGACAAATACTTTTTACATGAGGCAGCCAGCTCTAGCCAGGACAAATCAAGGTAATTTCCTACTCTTTTGATCAAATGCCAGTAAGACTTTATCTTGGACAGCTCAATAAAGGCAGGTTTTAATGCATAATACATAATGGGTAAGCTGAGGTTTTCACAGTCCTTTGTGAGCTCTCTGCTATCGCCCATATTTCTCAGTAGTTCAACTGAGAGAGGAATGACAGGGGGACATATATTTTCCATCCAGGAATGCTCAGACACATTTCACAAAGCCAGCTCTACAGCTCTGAGGGTGTAGGGCTCACATTAGCCACAGCCATGACGGGGCAGCCCCTTGGCTGGAACACGCAAACTGCTTAACAGAGCAGCAGTAGAGGAGAGGAAATGAAGATGAGTACTGTCCCCGCTCCAAAACACAAACAAAACTTAGAGGCAGAATAAAATCAAGCAATGTGGAATTTGGCCAGTATGCTGGGGATAATGTCTCTTGCCCTTGAGAAAAGAGTCTTTAATGAGTAGTCAAGACACAAGATGGCACATCCCCATGTAGACATCTCCAGGACAACGTTCACACTGTGGTTCCTTTTCCCCAGCATTCTCATGAAAGCCATTTGGAAGCCGCTGACAATCCCTTCCTGCCCTTAGTGGTTGTCATATTGCTGACAGAGCTGATGAGCATGGCCTTATCTGCCTGCATGCCTGCCCCTCTCTTTTGCTGGAGAGAGCTTAAGGCTACACACCAGCAGCAAGGGGCCTCAAGTAAATAGGGCCAGCAGCAAGGGGCCTCAAGTAAATAGGGCAATAGGGCCAAAAGATTTCTCCCCTGATTAAGGTTTGCAGCCAGCAATCTGCACTGCATGTTAGCAGTGCTTTTGCAGCCTCTGCCCCTGAACACGGTCCTGGATCCTTACCAGGGTGGATCCTTCTGCTGTTGGTTGGAGATGCAAGTGGCTTCTGAATGCGGTTTACCTTTGCACTCCATGCTGCATGCAGGCCTGCTATGCAGTTGTCTCACCTTTGTCTTCTGCTGCTCAGGCAACAAAGTGGTGAGAACGAGCCATTTATACCTGTGTGAAGTGAAACTTTGCAACAGCAAGCAAATACATATTGGAGGAGTGGCACAAAAAGGGAGTGGTTGCATACGGGTTTCTGTAGGATCAGTGTGCGTTCATGCACATATGTGCATGTATAATAATATGTCTAATACAATACTTTAATCTTCATTCTTCCTTGAGAGTCAGTTGGTTAATCTAGTTACTCCCAAATGAGACGCCTTCACCCTTTGCTTTATGCAGAAATCTAGATATGATGAAATACAGGCAAATATTTCTGCAACATCATCAATAAATGAATTATATGTGGTATCTACTCAAAACAACAACATGCTAAACACTGAAAGTCAAATGGGATACCTTTCTGAGAAACCAACAACTGACCACATATTTACTCTGCATCTAACGAATAAACATGGTGAAAGCACAAAAACAGAGGAAAATATTTATCCTGACTTTATACTTGGAGAAAGCTTTTGACTCAGTCTGGCTCTCGTAGCTGAGCTATGCAAAATGGAACTGGCAAGGGGAAAAAAATGACATAATCACATACATGTAACAATCCATTGAAAGTAGGACACACAAAAAAGAAGAAAACAGGCTTTAAAGGAGATGGTGGACTAACACAGCGGCCAGCTTCATGCCTGCTCTTTCTGTCATCTATGATGGAGATTTATCAGCCTCAGAGAAACAGTTCTCAAACTGAATGAGGGATCTCAAGCACCTGCTTAAACTGTCACAATACTACAAAATGTATTTTAACACACCCTGCTGCAAGGCCATGTAGTGAGGAAGGAAGAACATCGGTGATGAATGGCAGGATAAAGATGCTCTCTTAGAAAACACAGATGCAGAGAGACAGTTGGAAATTCAACATGGGTAATGGACTCCACAAGGGTTTTGTGCAGTGTAGGCAGTTAATGGTCTAATTCCATTTTTATAGATGTGAGAGGGAAACCAAACAACGACTGAGAGACGATTTTTACTTTGTGCACAGCATGTGTGTATAGAACACAATGACACTGTATCTAGGGTGGGTGCCTGTGAGTCAAAAAGCGCTTAGAAACATTGGAGAGTGAAAAATGCTTCAGTGGCTGGAACTGAATCTTACAGTGTGAGGCTTCAAAGGAAACACTCTATTCAGTTTAACACATATACCACCATGTATAGTTACTTACCCATGAAAATGGAGAGGTTACAGTTTTTAGGCAAAGGCATAACAAGTCCTGATGTCTCAAAGTTGGATGAATTCAGCCATAAAGGAAGCATTTTCCTGGCAGCAAGAATAACTACATTGGAATAAATTAGTAAGTAGAGTAAGGCACTTGCCATTACTTGGAGTCTAAGACAAGATGTGCTGTCTTTCAAACTCACTTTGATACAGCTGCTGCAAAAAAGAAAATCTATGGCTTCTGTGTATGGGTCAGATTAACGAGTTACAGTGGTCCCTTCTGGCACTTGCTGAGAACATCACACACCATAGCTCAGAATAGCAGAGATTTACCTATTCTTTTCACCAGTGTAACTAACTGTGGAGTAGTGGCGAAGTAGATGCTGGTATCTATCAGTTACAGTAAAAGCAACAGGGTATTCAAAATGGGACAATCGTGAGAAAAAATTTTCCAAGGACATAATGAAAATCATCATGTCACTGCTGTACTTTTCAGCATTGTAATTCATGTCCTGGATCAGTGTTCCTCAACTAGCAACAGAGCACAGGAAATAAGAAGTACAAAAAAAAATGTGGACTGGAGGTCTGCAAAATCAGTGGCCTTGTGCACACAGTAAAGTTTGCATCCATGACTGCATCCATGTGTATGTATCAGGATCACTGCTGCCAGGCTTTAGAGGCACAAGGGGATGTATTTTCAGCATGAGAGTTTGATGAAGGTGCAGCAGTTTAACCAGCATGATGGAAGGTGACCAGTGAGAGATGTTCTAACCTGTTTTCTGAATTTTGCGTAAGGGACATGGCTTAGTTTAGAGAAGTGATGTTTTTCAGTGAAGGAAAGGTGTATTTGAATGCTGGCCAAAGGAGGAGGTAGAGCAGAAAGACTGGAAACAGGCAGCAAGAACAAACAGGCACAGGAGGGTATTGTAAACACAGGTGAAGAAAGTCTTGTTTTGTTTGGGCAGCCCTTTCTCAGCCATGCTTACGGATTCAGCCTCATTTCCAGTTTGGCAGCTAGGAGAACTTCAGTGTGGACAGGACTAAGTGGCCCGCAGGTACCTCATGGCTGCAGTTCTGCAAAGAGATCTACTGTGTACAGGAACTTGGGTAATTGTAGTTGGAGGGTGAAAGTTCTCATCATCAATTTTAGGAGGGTCTTTTTTCATTCCTACAAGGCAGCTCTCTCTACTGCAAAGCGTTACAGAATGAGTAACAAAGGCCAAACTAAAATCCAGTCTGATAATCATGCTCAGTTGTGAACACAGCACACACTTCCTGCTAGTGGAAGTCAAACAACCTCACCCAAGCCAAGGCATACTCAAGACCAAGGTGCGCCAAAGACTCTAGAATAAATCCTAAACCAGCCATTTTGTGTGGGAGCAGCAGCCCAGAACTGCATAGGCTCTGGAGATTCCCCACTCACAGAAACGGTGTAACACAGACTCAGCTCCACCAACAACAGAACTGATAGCCTGAAGGGAGCCTAGGCAGCAAAGTGCACAACCCACATGAGGAGAGTGCTGATTTACAGTTAAGGGGAATGAAGCAGCAGATAACTGGCTGAGTTACTAGAGAGAAGGCCAGTGTCTCAGTTCTTTGTTTTTACAAACAGGAAATTAAATCCCCGAGCAAACAAAAATTTCTTGTTAACAGGCCAGGAAAAAACGGTGGTGCAGCGGTGACAAGAATCCCGTGTGGCAGCAGCCCTTTGCCGAGTTAACGTTGGGAAGGCAAGCAGGAGAAAAGAAACCTTGTCCTAAACAGGGCAGCGCTGCTTGTCTGCAAGAGTGACCCTATCCCCTGCTTGGGGCAGAGGGCATCCATGCTGCCTCTGTGGTCCCTGTCCTAACCCAGGATGTGCAGGGCAGGGACAAAGGTGGTGGGGTTTGAGTCTATGCCTGCATGAGTGGGGCCACAAGCTGATCCTCCAGTTAAGGCTGTGAGATCACGTGTAGGGAACCTCCGTGTTTGGGCTGTGCTGGGATCAACAGGCACCCCTCGGCTACGGTTTGCGTGGAGATAGATGGGGGTGATCCCCCATGCCTGTGTTGCGGTTCCGTGTGGGGGAACACTGGGCTGCGGATGTGTCCGTGAGGAAAGCGGCCCTCAGCCGATCCCTGTGCCGAGGGTACCCGCTTAGGGTGGGGGGGCACAGCGGACACGAGGAGACCTCACCCCGGAGCGGCAGGGCCGGCGGAAGAGTGCAGCAGGGCAGGAGCGGCGCCGTGGAGTCCCCGCGAGCTAGCAGGGCCCAACGGCTGGTCCCCAGCGCCGGCAGCGAGGAGCCCAGCTCCAAGACCTCTCCCCTCCCCCGCGCCCGGGGGCTGTCCCGGGCCACGTGTGCGTCGTAGCCCCAGGAGGCCGGGAGACGCGGAGCCGCTAGGTGAGGAGCTCCCCGCACCGCGGAGCCTGCTCCGCTCCGCTCCGCTCCCATCCCTTCCCATTCCTTCCCCTCTCTGGGTGTGTGGGCCAAGCCGGACCGGACCCCCGCGCCTCCCCCGGTACCTGCAGGAGGGGGCGGGCGCTGGAGAAAGTTTGTCTCTGTGGTTGGCTGCGCCGCGCGGCGCGGCCAGTCGGGGCGGGCGGGCGGCTCCGTGTGCTCGCAGGGCGGCGGGACGCGAGCTGTTGGCCGAAGAGCACGCTGCCGGCGGTCCTGCTCGCGCAGGAAGAGGCACCCGCGTAATCCTGCCAGCATGGGTCACCGCGGGCTCAAGGCGTCCTGCCTGCTTCTCTTCGTTCTCCTGCTGCTGCTCGGTGAGCCCGCAGGCTGCGCGACCGGGGCGGCGGGGGGGAGGGGCGGGTTGTGCTCGGACACCTTACCCTCAGGTAGTGGGGGAGACCCATGCCCGCGGACACGGGCCCCTTGGCGCGGGGCGGGGGATCGCCCGCCGTGCTGTGCCTGCCTGGGGCGCGGCGGAGCGCAGCCAGGCGCTGCCTTCCGAGGGGTGGCGAGGCCGGGCGAGGCCGTGCCCAGCCCCGCTGGCCGG
Organism: Neopsephotus bourkii; assembly: GCF_033783945.1. Lineage (NCBI taxonomy): Eukaryota > Metazoa > Chordata > Aves > Psittaciformes > Psittacidae > Neopsephotus > Neopsephotus bourkii. The sequence goes on from NW_026901923.1 coordinate 555,824, forward strand.
GCCGCCGCCTTCGCCCTCTCTTGACTCCCCGGTGGCATTAACGGCCGGTGCAGCCCTAACGGCTCCGCATTCCCTCGGCTCCCGGTGCTCCTTCCAAGGCCGGGGCGCGGACTGCTGCCGCGTATTCCAGGAACTTCAAGGGGGATGGGGCGCGGGGCATGCTGCTTGCCGCTTTTCCCCGGTGAGAGGGGTTGCCACAGGCGGCCGGGGTGACGTGACGGTGTGGCCGTAGCGAGCAGCACGCGACCCGGTGCATGGGCTGTGGTGGCTGCAAGGTAAGGGCAGTGAAATTTCACCTCGCAGGGCGTGAAGTGACCGGTTTCAGGGCCGAGGGGGAGATCCTTTTCCTGTCTTTCTCCCGGCCTCGAGGGAAGCTGCAGGATGGGCCCCCACAGGTGGCAACGGGAGCCCGGGTTCTTGGGGCACCCCGGTGTTGAGGGGGGAAGAGATACTTGTGCACCCTCTCCTCCTGGCTCTTGGGGTTTGCTGCCTCTGCTGTGAAGTTCTGCGAAGAGATAGTGAGTAATTGTGTAGGTGATGCTTTATGGCGTGTTCACATAATTGTGTAGCTGTCGTTAGTTTAATGTGGTGTTATTCCTTACTGGTGTTAATGCCAGGCAGGCGGTGTGCAGAAATAAAGACACTATAGCAAGAACGACACAAAAGGGTGAATGGTGGGTTTTGTCTTTTAGCTCTTCCCCCTCCTCACACACGTACTACCCCCCTTTTTCTAACATTGACTTGTAGCATTGTTGTTAACAGTGTTACTGAAGTAGCAGTATGTTTAACTAGAGAACCAGAAGGTTGTTCAGCTAAGATAGTTATGTGTAGTACTTCAGTGGTTCCGTGTGGTCGGGAGTACTTTAGGTGCTGGTGAGCAAGCATGCCCCACAAATTACTACATGCAGTTCTCGATTCAGCACTTGCAGGTAGTAAGTGGGAGCCTTTTCCAGATTTAGGGTGAAATGGGTAACAGTGCCCCAGCCCCATGCTGCAATGCTTTTCAAAAAAAACCTGTATTTACTGACTTAGTTTCTGCTTATATAACTAATTTTTGTTTTAAAGCCTGCCAGAGCACTTTCCTCATGGTTTGGCTGTTGAGTCTTTCATAGCCAGGTCTGCAAAGCAGATAGTTACAGTTGAAAAGTCAGTTTCCTAAAGCTAGCTTACCCTAGTCTCTTTGCTGAGGCTGCTTGCAGGCATTGAGGCAATTGGGGCAGATGGGTGTCTATCTACAAGTCAAGATTCTACCACACGAAGGTGTCCCCTGTGCTTTCCTTTACTTGCAGCTACCAGTCATCTAATGTATCTGTACAATACAGGCATTTTGCCAGCTGGGGAAACAGTGAAGAACTGTAGAGAGCACCTTTAGTGTTTCTGTTCAGAAACAGAAAAGGAATACGTTTTTTTTCAAGAGAATAGTTTAGTAGGACAAGCGGAAAATCAGGGCTCTCAGGTACTCAAGGTCATGCAGCAAAAAAGTAAGAACTGTTAAAGGATGATGTACAGCAGGAAAGTTGTTACCTTGTTAATTCCAGGTAAAATAATTAGAAGAATTTAAACTGTGCATGCACAGGTATCTGAACACTGTTCATGATATGGTTTGTCTGGGTGTTCTGAGTTGCCTTTTGGAGATATATGAAACCTGTGCTGTTAAAATTGAAAATGCTTTTGTGTGCAGGAGAAAAGAAAAACAACCTAAACTTTTCAGTCTTACTTGTGGTGAGGCTATCTTTTATGATTACCATTACTTGGTAGCTTCTGTGAGGTGTTCAAAGTGTAAGAGGTTGAGAAAATAGTGTTCCTCTCACTTTGGATGTGAAAAGTATTCTTCTGTGAACATGTGTTTTCAAGGAGCTTTTTAATAGAGAGCCATGTTGGAGCTTTTTGTTAACTAATGTGCTGCAAGTGTTGAATTCTTGTATAAAGGGTGGTGGAGGGAAGGAGTTGAAGCATACAAGAGTTAGTCGCTTGTGTATACTTAAGACTTGATTGTTTTGTTCAGGTCTTTATGAAATATCCCAGCAAAAGGATGCAGATGGCTGAAGTATCTGACTGTGACAAATAAGAATATTTTCTCATCCTTTTTCCTGGATCCAGTACAGTTATAATCTGCTTGGTAAGGAGATTATGTATCCTGAGATTAAGTCTTGATCTAGACTCTTTTTTTCCCTCTGGTGTGGTTAGATCCTGAGAAGAAAGGGCAGCATCAGATCATTTGTACTGCTGTTGCTTGTTTATTATGATTTCATTCTGCAGTCAATGTATCTTATCTTGTGAAATGCTCTGGAAACCAAAACAACCCTTCTAGGACAAAACATCCAAAACCAAACAGGTATCTGGTGATTACCAAGTCTCAGGCTCTAAAGTAAAGAGTAAGCCCTACAGCTACTTGATTATCCCCCCCCCCCCCCCCCCTCTCCCGCGGTTGAAGTAAGAATTTCAGTGTATCTGAAAAAAAGCTTTTTTTGTTTAAGTGCTGTGGGGCTTGAGGAGAGCAGGCACTCAATAGATCCTGGTGGAAAACCATTGAATATGAGTTTCCCAGAGATGGCCTTTTTCTTGCTACTATTTAGACCTGTGTGACACTTGCTGTCCACTGTGATGAAAGTCAGTTCCAGCATGCCAGATCCCCAGGAGTCTTGTGTTTACATGAATAGAGTTGTTTCCTACAACTCATATCTGAAATTCTTTGTTGTTTTTGTGTTTTCTCTTTTTTTCTTGTCCCCAGAAGCTTCAACATTTAGGCCTTTGAATCAAGGTTTAATTCAGGCTCTAACATAGAGAGCTTTCAGTAATTAACATAAGTTATTGTGATCAGGAACTTCAAGGAAAAGTGTGCTTTAGTCTTTCCCTGCATTTGCAGCTGAAGTGAAAGCATTAGAGAATAGGAGATCCTCAAGGTTTAGGGCAAGGGGCTGGTAGCCCAAGGTGTGTTAGAGGGGAATCTTTTTCCTGTTCCCTTGCTGATGCTTGCTCCCTTGCCCATGAATCCAGGACTGGTGCTGGTGGCCTATGCCTTCTGTTGGAAGAAGGCAGGCTCAGTTCCACATTGGTACTCAGAGGAAAAGCTGTCAGCTAGGCCTGCCTATCTCTGTTGTAGCTTTAAAAGTGGTTGAAAAGGCTCCCAAAGGCGAAATACCAGCAAGCCTGTCCTGTTTTTAACAGCTGTGGACTGCTAAGGCACTAAAAGCATATATTGAGTGTTGGAACTGGGTTGGTGAGGCATTGAAGGGCAGGTGGTGTTGCTGAGGAGCAAGCGCTTTCCATGTTGTTTTGCTGTACTGATATATTTCTTAGCATGTTGTCTGTGGGAAGATGTGGGAACCAAAGGGAGAGCAGTGTTGGGACCTATTTTTTCCTTGCATCCTGTGTTCTTTTGGGTTGGCAAATGATAGCTTAGTCACCTTTTTAGGCTCTCTTGCGCATTTGTAGGTTCTTTTTCAAGGCTCCTTTTTAGGGAGTCCGAGTGCTTTTCCTGAAAGCCTTCTACCTCTTCTCCAGGTTTCTCAGTTCTTATGTTTCAGCACAGCAACAGCTTGCTCTCTTTAGGTAGCCTCTGTTATATTTGGCTGTAATCCCTGAACTGTGGTACAAACCTGCCTGAACAAGATCTGAAGTAAGCGGTAGGGGTCATTTAAAAATGCAGCCATATGCTTGATTGGAGGGGAATGTACTTAAGGAATAATATATGTCCATCCACCTAGCTATATAAACAAACATTCAGGGACATTTGAGGTTTCAGCTTTCACATCTAATAAGTTCATGAGTTGATTTGCTTTTGTGCAGTTTTTTTATTTGTTGTTGGGTTGTTTTTTCCAGTCTGCATAATCTTTGTCAAACACTTCCCTGCAAAACAGACCTCTATATTTAATAGGGAAAAGGTTACATATCTCAATAAGATAATTCTAGAATGTGAATATTTAAATTGTCTGGTTTTAGATGCCTTTCACTGATACATATTTTTGTGTGTGCTTCTAGATCTGTCTTTTAAAAGTAAGGAAAATGGACACATTATCTGCACATGGAAATTCTTTTTGGTTATGTATATATATATACATAGATATCAGTCACTTGAAAGTTAAGTTAGAAAGATCTTCAGGAAGACATTACTGATATGAGCTGGGTCAAAGCAGGGGTTAAGTCAGTGTCTACCAAAGTTTCTAGTAGTTTGAAAAGAAAAATATTAGGTGGTGTGTAAAGTAAGTACCTATATCATAACGCAAAGAAAAAATATTTTTAATACTTTGCTTTTGACATTTATAGGAGATGTTTAAGTTAATTGCCAGGCCCCTGCTCAACATCCTGCTTTCTTAGAAGTACTGCAGTAGTAAGCAGTAAGTTTCAGACCAAACTGCTTTTGGGATAGGATGATATGAAAAGTAGCTGCTCGAATGCCGGAAGACTTGAATAATGCCTTTCCAGAACATTGGCATTTCTGGAATAAGAATCAAGATGGAAGGTATGGAACTTTAAGAAGTTTCTTCATATTTTGAGTTTCGTATCAGAAACTGGCTTATTCATTTACATTAAAGTTTTCATAATTCTAAAACATAACTAAATTCTTCTAGCTGAGACAGAAAAAATTGATGGTCTTTTTTTTTAACTCTGGAGTTGGAAGACGTTTCAAAGCTGGGTTTCCAGTGGAAATCATTATCACTTAAACTTGGTCAGAATGCTCAGTTAAAAGTGAGCTAGATAGAAGGTAGAACCAGCATTGCTAAATACCTTTGCTGAGTCTTGTGAAGTTGTAAAGGAGTATGGTAATACCAGTAGACTTGAGTAGATATAATTGACATGGGGACTGCTTGAAACTTGTGGTAGAGTGTTGCAGTTGGTGCTCTTTTTCATTACACTATATGAGGCAAGTTGCAGGGAAAGTCTTATGTGACAGGGTCTGAAGAAACAGCCTGAAGAATAGTATATTTTGTATGTACCAAGGCAAAATACTGCTGCAGAAATACAGAGAATAGTTGAAGCAAGGTAGAGAATTTGACTGGTGTTAATCTCTGTGGGCAGCTGGAATTTGTAGGGATGTTCTACAGGACCTGAACTGTTAGCTGAGCTACAGGAAGAATAGGTAAGTAAGACACTTGAGTCCTGGATAGGATTTCCTTTAAAAAAGGATCTAAGGATGGTTTTTGGCATTAATTGACTTACGAACTTCAGGAATGAGAGCTAATTAAAGACTGGAGCTGCCAGGCAAGCTGTTGCAGCTGCTGATAGGCAGGACTGCCAGCAATGCCTGGAGTCTGTCTGCTTGATGCTCTCTGTTAGGAGGGACGTTTCTTGAATTGTTTGTTATTCAGCAAGACTTTAGGCATTCATGCTGAAATTTTCTGGGCTGTGTATCTACCACAGGTTGATTTATTTTTTTTCTCTGCCCTGAGAAGCTCCAGTATTTCCAACTGTTACACTTGGGGAAAAGCAGGAAGGTTTTTGTTTCTTCTTCTTTTTAATTATCACGTGTTCTGGCCAATTTTCCATCCTCACTCTTGAACAAATAATCATCTCAGCTGCCAAGCTGCGAAGGTCTATCGCCTCCATGCTTTAGAGAAAGAGCTGGAAATTTGACTGGAGTTAACTGTGCATCCGAAATGTGGCTTTTGCTGTTCTTATGGAAAATGTCCAAATTTGGCCACATTGTAAAACTTGGAAAAGCATTGTTTTTTAAGTGCTGGGTAGGGAATTAGTCTTGAGTGCCTAGAGGAAGCACTCTGTCATTGCTTTTAAGGTGTCAAAGGATTACAGCTGGAATTGGGGGCAGAGAAGTGGAAGCCTCCTTTTTAGTCCAGTTTCAGATTTCTGTAAATGTGAAGTCGTGCCCCACCCCACCTCCCCCCCCCCACTCCTCCCTTTATTTTTTGTTTGTTTGTTTGTTTGTTTTTTTTATTTTTTTAACCCTCGCTCGCCCTTCTGCCAAATTGGCCAGTAGTGGAGTAGCATGCTTGTCTTTTGTAGGTCACTGATCATATCTGCTGTGGGAGGCTGCTGCTTGTAGCACACGAAGTATATGTATCACCCTTTTTATATGTGGATTTAAAAGAAAAAAAAAAATCAATGTAAGTTTTATGTGTGTTTTTTAACTTGTTCTCTGGCTTCAGCTCTTCTCTGAAGCTTTTTCCCAGGTGCCCCCCATTGTCCTTTACTTCATGCTGGCTGTAAAACAACTCCTGCTGCTGTAGTTGTTGCTCACTCTCTCAAAAAAACCCAACTTATGCCACTCTTTCTGTTTAACAGGCTTGATTAGTCTGGACTTGCCTTTCTGCCGGCTTTCCTAAAGATGTGGTTTAGCTATGCTGCTTAGTGCTGGCTTAACGACTGCAATTTGCATGCTTTCATACTTTTAGAGTCACTCTTTTCTTGCCGTATCAGTAGCCATTCTAAAGAGTTTGGTGGAACCATTACTGGCCAGGGCCCAGTTCTGACAAAAGCTAGCTCTGCTTAGGTTTGCCAGTCTTAAAAAGAGTAATTATCAATGTAAAGGACTTCTTTTCCATGCAGGTTCCGCTGTTAGCGCCAACTGCGGAGATTTAGATTCATGTTGCAGCCGGTCTTCGATGCAATGTGGCTGTGGGGAATCTTTGAGAAGGCTGTAACTGCATTGTTCTCCTACAGGCATTAAAATGATTGTTGCAAGAGGCATCCACGGGGACCAATGCCAGCTTCTTATCGATGTGTTCGGTTTCATCTATTGACACACTACCCTTCATTATTACACAGTGAATCCTGTGGCAGTGGAATTTGCTATTAAATCTGCTGTGCAAAAGGGAATTGGCAGAAGCTGCTTTAAAAGCAGTGTGACCACTGTGTTTGCAAAGAATAGCTTCTAAATATGAAACAGATGCTGAGCTAATAGAGGACACTTCCTAAATTTTCAGGCACCAAACGTAATAATTTTGAGGAAAAAAAATCGGAATTCATCTCATTTGTGGATAATCATTCAAGTTTTAATGCCCTTTTCCCCAGAAACATGTGTATGCCTAATCAGTACATGTATCTATTTGTGCTTGAATACAGCAAGTAACACTAAGGTGAAGACAGGCCATTATTTGTTAATGGATACTGTTAGAATAAGGGACAAGGTGTTAGCCTTTCCATCTGTGCTCTGATCCTCTTCCCAGTGCTGGAGGGTGGGAGAGGTGGTGCATCTTCCTTTGCTTTCTGATACTGCCACAGACTATTTTGTGCTTTCAGAGCACGACCTATAATAATTACCCAGATGTTAACAACCTCCACCATCTCCCAAAAGAAGCATTGTGTCCTTTAGAAGCCCAGTGACATACTGTGTACTGGGAGGTGGTGTCAGTGGGTAGAATTTATGTCTATGCAAAGAGCTTTCATGTTGTATGTAGAGTGGGCTTGTTCATATTCGGTTCATGTGGAGATTTAAATTAATGCATAGTAGTAAGTCTGTTGCATCAGTCTTGTTCCCTTTGATCTCTGGGTTTGGCTCTAGACAAGGCATGCTGTACCTTTTGGCTTAGAAAGCTTAAGTGCTTGAAGCAGGCTTCATTAGCGAGAAAATAAAAGAGCATAACAGCATCACTCTATGTTTGTCTGGGGGTGGAATGTAGCAAGTTAGGGCTGGGTCTTTCATGTCTATCACAAAGCAGGGTTGAATGGACACTAAAGCTATTGACTAAGCCCTGGTTGCTGACAACTGTATTGATAGGCAGCTGTCAATAGCTGTAAAGCTGATGGCATCCGTAGGTTTGTGGGTTTGTTTATTAAAAATAAATAAATTGAGAAAATAACATATATAGCCTGGGGTCAATGAGCACAGAAGTGTGGCTGTTGCTAGAGGTGGGGGAAGGAGGGTGAAGAGAGAGCACTGGAGCAAGACACAATTCCCAGAGAGAAAGGGAAGTGGGTGAATAGCTTGTTTAGAATGGAAAAATGAGTGTCTGCATGAGATGGTGGTGTTGGGGCAGTTATCACCACAGATCAGCCGTGGTAAAAACCGCAAGTTACTCAAAGCTCTGCAAACAAATCTTGAAATACCCTAATTTTTCAAGCAGAGTTTTTTGCTTACCACTGGCAGATAAGTAGAATATCTAATTGAGGATCCCTGCAAGAGTTTAAAGCAAGGGCTGAAGTGAGCAAAGCAGCAGCAGGTACTGGCTGGCATCCTAGTCAACAAGATTGCTGTCTGATCTAGGCTGAGTGACTTCGGTAATCAGTTTCCCATACAAAACAGCCAGATGTGTGTTAGTTGTGGCTGACACACACATGTGGAGGCTGTTGAAGGGACAGCCCTCTTTGCTCAACCACACAAGTAAGACAGTCAAGAATTTTGGCATTCAAAGTTATTTGAGTACTTCTCAGTAATATTTAGCATCACCAGCTCCCCATCAATTGCTGGTTTTACACACATTATAAATCTGAAAGGCTTGTGAACTGATGATTGCTTTAAGTACATACAGCCAAGGAGATTTTTAACTTGGAATTAATGCTCTGCCTTTCAACCTAGGACTACAAGGAGATCTTATGCCACCAGATTATGATAGGAAATATCCTGTTGATTGCTCCTCTCTGTTTACTAAGACTCCTAAATTACTCACAGGCAATTGCGTGTACCCGCTTTCTTGTAATTTGGTCTAAAATTTGCTCCTGATTGTTACATTTATCTTGTTTAAAACAGCTCTCTAGTACTTCCTCAGAGGCAGTAATGTGTATGGCTAAGTCATGCTGGGTTTGAGCACTTATTTCTAAAGATGTGTGAAATGGAGCAAGTGTGGCTGTGCTCTTGTTTTGCTGTGTCATTCTTTGGGGATGGCAGGTTCGTACACTGAGCGTAGCTTGGGCAGTTTCTGGGAGCTTGCAGAGACCTGTGGCTCTGCTTCAGTAGTCTCTGCTGCAGGAGCCTGAGACTGTCTCCTAGCTAATCTGCCTGTACTGAGGTGGCTTTCTGAAAGGGCAGTGAATACCTGCTTGGAAATTCGAAAAGCACTCATTTAGACAGAGTTCTGCCTACCTGGTGGTATATATTGTTGGCGTTCCTAGGAGAATGGAATCTTTCTTGCCCTCTTTCAGAACATCTGTTTCTGTGTATGTAGTAATCTTTTGCGTGTCTTTTCATCCATTTGAATCCACTTCTACCTAAACAGCCTTCTCTGTATTATCAGAAGTATGAATGCTAGCAAGGGTTTTGTCAGGTCATCTCTGGTATTTTTTTTTCTGCAGGGAAATCACTATAGGTAGAAGCACGGGAGTGTATACTTCTGATAGGGCAGAATTGTGAGAGGTCATGGGACTTGAACTCAGCTGAATGTGAGTTCATTGATCAAGAATGATAGCAATGGTATAAGTGTGCATGTGAAACTTTACAGAGGTTCCTCACTGCATCTGTCTTGGAAGAAGGACCCTTATGCCATTTCTTCTGACTATCAGCTGGTCTAATGAAAGATCTCTTAAGAATATTTCCTTAGATCACGGTGGTTACGTGAATACAGCTATTAGATTATGCAGTTATTCTGTGACTTGAAGTTGTAATTCTTACAGTGATTTCTGTCACAGGCATGCTGAATTATGCGTTGCATGGAAGCTCCTGTCGCAGGTCCCAAGTAATAATAAAACTGGAATTTAAAACCAACTGAGTCAAAAAATGAAAGGTTGCAGAACATTCTTTGAATTTATGGTGACAGTCATATAGAAATTCCACTGTCCATTTCTGGATCTCCTCTCACCATCATATGACTCAGATTTTTATGCAAGGTTTTATCTTTTTTTTTAATTTTATGTTGAGATAGAAACTAATTGGAATGAGTTAAGTGTTTTCTTTCTCTGCTCTTTGACATTTCTGGCATTTAAAGAGGAAATAGGGACAAACATTTAACAGAGTGACATCCAGGCCTAGCAGGAGCTTACAAAATGAAGCTGAGGAAGTCTCTCCTTTTTAATTCCCTTTTACAGACAGAAGTTAAGGAGCTTCATTTTGAGATTTTCCTGCAGCGTGTTCTTCCAGTGCTATCTCATGGCGTTAGGCTGGCTTTGAGATCTGCAGTTCAACATTCAACTGTTGTGCATTTCCACAAAAATATATAAATTGCTGAAACAGTCCACAATAGTGATGTTAGGTATGTTGACGTTCAATGACACAGCTTTTACTTCTGTTGTTTCAGGCTCTCCGCAGATAATTTATAGCTTGGCTTGCAGTATATCTGTTTGGGTTGGTTCCACTCAAAGTCTGGGCTAAACACTGTATATAAATATGTGTCATTCCTTTGGAAAATAGAGTTCTCTCTGATTATGGTCTCAGATGAGTTCTGCTTAACAGATGATCATTTCAGATAACTGGTTGACTGACCATGCCTGTAACTTTTCCCTAACAGTCACCTATGTAACATACCCTGTCTTCAAGTGTTTATCAGCCAAGAATAAGAAGTGCTTTTGATTACAGCACCATGCCTGAGAGCTTTCTTTTTCCACAGATTTTGTAATCTAAATAATGTGATGCGATTACAGCTGTATTAGAATTGTAAACTCTCACAATGATTAGAAAGGAAGAATACACTCACCAGCAGGATTAATGAAGATGGTTCTTTTCATCAGAGAGCCGTTTTTCCATATGATCTCAGAATTCTGGGAGATCTTACTGATTGTGCTGAGCAACTGTAGGTGATGGACAGGTTGTGACTTTCTGACATTGAACTGCTAGTAGATAGAAGTGCAGTAGTGTGAATGGGGCAGGCAAAATTACAAATACCTTAAAACTTAATGCCCATGGAAGATAATTACTCAAGTGTTAAACTGGTTGTTTTCTTAAAACCAGTTTTCTCTGGTAGAGGATCTCCTTTCACAATAAATGCAAAAGAGTGCTTCTTTTGAATTTAGGGACAGGCTGTTCTTTAAGACTTCGTAGCAATGCCTTGCCCAATGCTTGCTTATTCCTTGTGAAGGGGCCAAAGGTCTTGAAAAAATCTGTTTTTCTGAGGAAAGGTAAAATCTGATCTAGCTGTATGCTTTGAACCCTGCATTTGGAGTCTTGGTAGGTTTAGGTTATAAAATTGCAAACAGTGGAGGCACTTGTAGGCTGCTCTTGCATTGCATTACTGTGGGTGCTTTTCTGCTTGAATTCTTTGAAATGTCTTAATGTTTGGATTTTAACTGATTTAAGCTCCTGGGAAATGCTCCTCACAACATTCATCTCTAAAAAACTGTTCTTATTTCTGAAAAATTAAGTGGGGAAGCAGGGGCTGAAGTAATTAGAGCTCTGTAAATGCTTCTGAACCTTCTCTTTAGGTCTTTCCTAGCACCAGGAGTGCCTTCTAGGTACTTTGCTACTTTCTGGTTCAGCAGTAGCAGTCATTTTTCTCCTTCTTAGTAGCTGGTGCAGTGCTGTGTTTTTGACTTTCACCCTGGGAACAGCGCTGATAACACCGATGTTTTTAGTTGTTGCTCAGTAATGTTTACTCTGACCAAGGACTTTCTGAGCCTCATGCTCTGCCAGAGAGGAGGGGAAGCCAGGAGGAAGTAGAGACAGGACACCTGACCCAAACTAACCAAAGGGGTATTCCATACCACAGCATGTCATGCCCAGTATGTAGAACTGGGGGGATTTACCCAGAAGGGCTAGATTTCTGCTCAGGTTGGGCTGGGTATTGGTCAGTAGGTGATGAGCGGTTGTATGCTCTTCCCTTGTTTTTTCCCTCATCATTATTATTATTGGTGGTAGCAGTAGTGGTTTGTGTTATACCTTAGTTACTGGACTGTTCTTATTTCAACCCGTGGGAGTTGCATTATTTGAATTCTCCTCCCCATCTTTCCGGGAGTAGGGGAAAGAAGAAGAAGAGTGAGCGAGTGGCTGCATGGTTCTGAGTTACCAGCTGGTCTTAAACCACTATAGTTCTTTGTGGTGCTCAGTGTGGGGCACGAAGGGTTGAGATAATGACAGATCTGCCCGGAGTGTGTCTAATCATGTTAATGAAAAGCATTCGTTATTTCAGATTAATAGTCACTCATCACATGCTGATTTAATGGCTCTCAAAGTTGTTGCTCTTGATCTCGGAGTTTCAGCATGTTGTACCTCACTTACAGCCGGTATTTGCTGTTTTAATGTTTATCATCGGGGGCTTGGGCTAAGGCTCTTCTTTCACTGTGATTTATGGTAATGACATGTAATACAATAGACTCATTGATCATGAAAACGATCTGGCTTGTGCGCCCAGTGTGGTCATCACCTCTATACTTTGGGAGGTATATAATGGAAGTGTTTAGCAATTACACATCTTTTTTTCCCTCCTCGGGTGGTCAATCTATGAAGGAGACATTCTCTTATGCTCCCACCTCCCCCACCAGGCTATTTACAGCATCATTTGAGAGCTCTGAAGGTTTTGAATGGCCTTTATGTACACTTGAGACCTGTCTGCTGACTGTGATGGGGATCACCATGTTGGTGTTTTACCCACAACCATTTTGTCTGATCTGGAAAGTTAAGCAGAGTCAGGTTTGAGTCTTGACTAGGATTAGACGATGATATAGGAGGACCAAGAAATTTTCCCCAAGGCTGGACAGTCATGAGTGGCATGGGGTGTGGGATAGTATGGGCAAGTATGTAGGCCAGTGGGCACCTCCAGTGCTTTGGAACTTCACCACTGAACAAGTGCAAAATTCGGGAAAAATTAGTAAAACACTTAAATGAGGTGTGTTGTCATCCTGGTCATACCAGAGAGGGACAAATCATGGCAATGTGCTCGGGCTTGGCCTATGCTTACAGAGCCCTGTTCAACACTATCCAGCACCTTCAAAGGGAAAAAGATGTCTCTGGATCTGATGGCAAAGCAACAGACAACATAGCTCCAAATACAGCAGCTACACCAACCCTAATGACAAGTACAGCAGCTACTCCAACTCTGACTACAAGAGATAACACAGCTACTCCAAGCACAGCAGCTACACCAACCCCAGTGACAAATACAGTAGATACTCAAACCCCAACAGCAAAATACAGCTCCTGTCTGTTTCCAAAGAGGAAAATAATCCAAATCCTACTGAAAGCCGGTTTTGCTATAAAATGGAGTAAGGTCAAGGGACCTGCACAGGAGATTCAGTTTTGGGGAATAAAATGGCAAGAAGGATGTCACCAGATCCCCACAGATGTGATCAACAAGATAACAGCAATGTCTCCACCAACTAATGAGAAAGAAACACAGCCTTTCTTGGGTGTTGTGGGGTTCTGGAGAATGCACATCCCAAATTACAGTTTGACTGTAAGCCCTCTCTATCATGTGATCCAGAACAAAAGTGATTTTAAATGGGGCCTTCACCAACAACAAGCCTTTGAACAAATTAAACAAGAGGCAGTTCATGCAGTGGCACTTGGACCAGCCTAGACTGGGCCAGATGTAAAAAACGAACTGTCAGCCGGGGAAAATGTTCCTACCTGGAGCCTCTGGCAGAAAGCTCCAGGGGAAACTCAAGATAGACCCCTTGGCTTTTGGAGTCGGGGATACAAAGGATCTGAGGCCAGCTATACCCCAGCTAAAAACGAGGTATCAGCAGCCTATGAACGGGTTCGAGCTGCTTCAGAAGTGATTGGCACTGAAGCACAGCTCCTTCTGGCACCCCAGCTGCCTGTGCTGTGCTGGATGTTCAAAGGCAGGGTCTCCTCTACACATCATGCAACCGATGCTACATGGAGTAAGTGGGCTGCACTAATTACACAATGAGCTCAAATAGGAAATCCCAGTCATCCAGGAATTCTAGAAGTCACCATGGACTGGCCAGAGGGCAAAGATCTTGGAATGTCACCAGAGGAGGAGGTGATGCTTGCTGAAGAGGCCCCAGCATATAATAAACTGTCAGAAAGTGAAAAGCAGTATGCCTTGTTTACTGATGGGTCCTGCTGTATTGTGGGAAAGCATAGGAGATGGAAGGCAGCTGTATGGAGTCCCCAACAACAAGTTGCAGAAACTGCTGAAGGTGAGGGTGCATGGAGTCAGTTTGCTGAGGTGAAAGCCATCCAGCTGGCCCTGGACATTGCCGAATGAGAAAAGTGGCCAGTACTTTATACTGACTCGTGGATGGTGGCAAATGCCCTGTGTTGGTGTTTACAGCAATGGAAGCAGAGCAACTGGCAACGTAGAGGTAAACCCATCTGGGCTGCTGCACTGTGGCAAGATGTCACTGCCTGGGTGCAAAACCTGGTGATGAAGGTATGCCATGTAGATAGATACTCACGTACCCAAGAGTCAGGCCACTGAGGACCACCAGGACAACCAACAAGTGGATAAAGCAGCTAAGATTGAAGTGGCTCAGATATTTGATTAGCAGCATAAGGGTGAATTATTTTTGGCCCGCTGGGCCCATGACACTTCAGGCCGTCAGGGCAGAGGGGCAACATACAGATGGGCTCGTGATCGAGGGGTGGACTTAACACTGAACACTATTGGCCATGTTATTTATGACTGTGAAACATGTGCTGCAATTAAGCAAGCCAAGCGGTTAAAGCCTCTTTGGTATGGAGGATGGTGGCTGAAGTACAAATGCAGGGAGGCCTGGCAGATTGATTATATCACACTGCTACCAACCCTTCAAGGCAAGCGCCATGTGCTTACTATGGTGGAAGCAACCACTGAATGGCTGGAAACATACACTGTGCCCCACGCCACTGCCCGGAACACTATCCTAGGCCTTGAGAAACAGATTTTGTGGTGACACTGCACCCCAGAGAGAACTGAGTCAGACAATGGGACTCAATTCTGTAACAAATTTATAGATATTTGGGCCAAAGTGCATGGCATTGAGTGGTATATCACATCCCCTACCATGCACCCGTCTCTGGGAAAATTGAATGGTACAATGGGATGTTAAAAACTACACTGAGAGCAATGGGTGGTGGGACTTTCAAACATTGGGATACACATTTACCAAAAGCCAGCTGGTTGGTCAACACCAGAGGCTCTGCCAACAGGGCTGGTCCAGCCCAGTCAGAGCTTTTGCATAATGTAGAAGGGGATAAAGATTCTGTGATGCACATAAAGAATTTGCTGGGGAAGACAGTCTCGGTTATTCCTGCTTCAGGTAAATGCAAACCCACTCGTGGGATTGCTTTTGCTCAGGGACCTGGATGTGCTTGATGGGTAATGTGGGAAGATGGGGAAGTCCAATGTGTACCTTAAGGGGATTTGATTTTAGGGGAAAACAGCCAATGAACTCAATTATATGGTGTTGCCTGCTATGTAGCACTTCAGTAGCCTACCAACTAGATGTCTTCAGGTCACCAGCGACTGGCTCTGACCCCTCTGACCATCATTCCAAGAAAGAATGAATTTTGACAAAACCAGATGAGCTCAGCAGTGACCAGATGAGTTCCGCAGTGTCATCAGCAGGCAACAATCCAACACTGCACACAGCCTCTCCTGCTCTGAAAGACTGTTACAAGAGATGGAGCCCAACATCATGGATTGAATGAACTCAGCTTTACAGGGATTGTTCCATGCAGTAAGGAATGATATCTGTGTGTGTGTGTTTGTATATGTGTGTGTATATATGTATATGTATGTGTATATATATGTGTGTGTATTTATATATGAGAGTGATAGTATATTGAAAAATGTGGGATCTGACCATGACATGAATAGTAAGGAATAAGGGGTGGATACTGTGCTGGGTTCATCAGTAGCAGTCATTTTTCTCCTTCTTAGTAGCTGGTGCAGTGCTGTATTTTTGATTTTCAGCCTGGGAACACAGCTGATAACACAGATGGTTTTAGTTGTTGCTAAACAGTGTTTGATCTGACCAAGGACTTTCTCAGTCTTATGCTCTGCCAGGGAGGAGGGAAGCTGGGAGGAAGCAGAGACAGTACACCTGACCCAAACTAGCCAAAGGGGTATTCCATACCACAGCATGTCATGCCCAGTGTTTAAACTGGGGGCAGTTACCCAGAAGGGCTAGATCTCTTCTCGGGTCAGGGTGGGTGTTGGTGGACAGGTGGTGAGTGGTTATATTCTCTTCCCTTGTTATTTCCCTCCTCATTATTGTTGGTGGCAGCAGCAGTGGTTTGTGTTACACGTTAGTTACTGGACTGTTCTTATCTCAACCCGTGGGAGTTACATTCTTTCCATTCTCCTCCTCATCCCTCATGGAGCTCTGGGAGGAAGAAGGAGGGAGGAGTGAGCAAGCGGCTGCATGGTTCTGAGCTACCTGCTGGGCTTAAACCACCACACTTTCTTACAACACTTACAATACTGATTCCTCTCTGCAGAACTTATTGTTATAGGATAGTGGTGTTAACACGATTTGACTGCCATACCAACAAGTGAACTAAGCCCAGGGGATTTAGTGATGCACTAAAATGAGAAGTGAATAGGGAGTTTAAATAGTACTTTGGAGCTTCAAAGTATGAATTTACAAACAATGAAGAAATTAAAAGAAGAATGAAGAGTTTTGATACATTTATGTATGAAGGGCTTGTCAGTCTTTGTTGTGGTTCTTAAATTCTAGTGTATTGCTGACACTGGGCATGGCTACATGCAGAGCTGGGAGGAGGATCCTTTATATTTAAACCATCCATTGACAATTCTGGCTACATGCACACAACATCTTTTTCTGAGTATTAATAAGGGCATGACTCTTCTTCTTCTGCCCACTGGGGCTTAGATATAACACTGACTTTTTCAAGTAATTTTATCTTCAAATATTATCATGAAGCATAAGAGCAAGGGGAATTTCCTGCTATTGCACAGCATTTAGGGCCTTTCTTGCTTATTGCTTTTTTTGTTAATGTCTGAGTTTGGATTTTTTGTAGCCCGAGTTCAAGGCATAAGTGCCAAATGAGCATCTCTTGGGTATAGGTTGATATGGTACAAGGGTATTTCGCATTTCTGTTGTTTTTCTTCTGTTTTCTTACATATGGGTACGTGGTTTGTGTCTGCATTCTGAAGGATATGTCAGTTCATATAATCTCTAGTGCTAAGGCTGGATGAACAGGACATGGCTTCCAGGATATTTTCTGGTAAAGAAAGTGAGGCTTGCTCTGGACACTTGACAGCAATGTTTAGGCCCAGAAAAATGGACCATGAATCAGAAGTACCTTTGGGGAATATTGGATCTCCTTGTGCACCAAGTATGTCACCTTTGTAACCCAAGGGCTGTTTGCCCTCAAGCAAAGAGGGCAGTTCAGGGAGACACCTGTTAGCTGGAAATCTTAAAGGTACTTAAAATGTACTACTAAGAATATTCTCTCATAGTTTAAAGGTATGGACTGCTAATCCTCGTGTCCGTGGCCAAGTCCATCTACAGCTTTCCAGGGGAGTTTTAACACCCTCGACTTTCTAACTTGGTGGTGTACTTTCCACTTCTATTCTTATGCTGCTTTATATTGTTACGTTGTTAGCTGCTGTCTTTGCAGCCAGCCATAATATATTTTCAGTTGATGTGAACACTGTTTTTCTGTGTTAATGCAGTGACTGGTAGAGACTTTGTTTGCAGTGCACTGTTGCCATTGCAGTGGGTATTTGCAACTTGCAATGTTGTCTTTAGTTCTTATGCTGCATGCATGTACCCATTCAGAATCCAGAAAATGGCTGGCATGCTCTGTTGGGATGAAGTTTGGCTGTTGAACAATGTACGATAGGACATAACTGTTCTTAGCATACCAAATGTGAGGATGCCTAGGGTGAATGCAATCTGCTGTCTGTAACAGTGTAAGTTAATTATAAGTGATAGTGAATAATTTCAGGATCACAGAATCATAGAATAGTTAGGGTTGGAAAGGACCTTAAGATCATCAAGTTCCAAACCCCCTGCCATGGGCAGGGACACCTCACACTAACCCATACCACCCAAGGCTTTGTCCAGCCTGGTCTTGAACACTGCCAGGGATGGAGCATTCACAACCTCCTTGGACAACCTATTCCAGTGCCCCACCACCCTTACAGAGGAAAGAATATCCTCCTTATACCCAATCTAAACTTCCCCTGTTTAAGTTTTAACCCTTTACCCCTTGTCCTATCACTAGGAGAGTCCCTCCCCAGCATCCCTATAGGCCCCCTTCAGATACTGGAAGACTGCTATGAGGTCTCCACGCAGCCTTCTCTTCTCCAGGCTGAACAGCCCCAACTTTCTCAGCCTATCTTCATACGGGAGGTGCTCCAGTCCCCTGATCATCCTTGTGGCCTCCTCTGGACTTGTTCCAGCAGTTCCATGTCCTTTTTCTGTTGAGGACACCAGAGCTGCACACAATACTCCAGGTGAGGTGTCACAAGAGCAGAGGGGCAGCATCACTTCCTTCGACCTGCTGGTCATGCTTCTTTCGATGCAGCCCAGGATATGGCCACCAAATTGGTCAGGCAGGATTTCCCCTTAGTGAAGCTATGCTGACTGTCACCAAGCACCTTGTTGTTTTTCATGTGCCTTAGCATGCCTTCCAGGAGAATCTGCTCTAAGATTTTGCCAGGCACAGAGGTGAGACTGACTGGTCTGTAATTCCCCGGGTCATCCATTTTCCCCTTCTTGAAAGGGGAAATATTGCCCTTTTTCCAGTTGTCGGGAACTTCACCTGACTGCCATGATTTCTCAAATATGATGGCCAGTGGCTTAGCAACTTCATTCACCAGCTCCTTCAGGACCCGCGGATGGATTTCATCAGGACCCATGGACTTGTGCACGTTCAGATTTTTAAGATGGTCTCGAACCAGATCCTCTCCTACAGTGAGCCCAAGGCCTTCATTCTCATGGTCCCTGATTCTGCCTTCCAAGACTTGGGTGGTGCGGTCAGAGCCTTTGCCAGTGAAGTTCATACAAATATTACAGCTACTTATTTTGTACATAGGTTGTCTTATTAAATAGTGTAACCTAGGGCAACTCTGCAAGGAGACAAGCAGAAAAGAAGCAGTTAAGTGTTTTCCCTCTGGGTATCTTTCAAAAACAGTTTTCTCCTCCTCCTGGTGTTTTAATGTCCTGTTGGTTCTCTACCCACCTTTCTCTTGTTTCATGCTCAAAAGGATTCCCTCTCTTCCAATTTTTAAGAGTTACTTGAAAATTCTGTGTTCTTTTATTCTTTTTTTTTGTCTCCTCACTGCTGGGCACCATGTGGTCACCAGCCTTGGTGTCACTGAGGAGCAGCAGCAGTAGTAAAAGATGTTTCTTCCAAGCTCCTACTTCTTAAAGACGTAGGAAGAGAGAGAAGGCTGACACCAAAGATCCATTCAGCCTCATGTTTTGCCTCTGAGAGTGGCCAAGAGCAGATGCCTAGGGAACAGTGAGCATACCCCATCGCTATCCTAGTGTTTTGTCTCATGATCATCCATAGCTTGGAGTTAAGTTGGTGGTAGTGTCCTTATGTTTAACCTTGGATACTTCCTCCAAGAATTAGCTGGCTCATGGGTGTTGTATTTGGCTACCTCTGAAGCTTCATCTTCTGAAATGTCCAGGGTGATGATTCATATTGGCTGATCTCCACATGTTAACTTTCCCTTCCTCTTTTATCACCTGTGGTGTTGACCTTCCTATACACAGAATGCCAGTGACAGCAGCGAAGTACAATACATATGAACTACATTTCTTAAGAGTGGGAACAACAACAAACATTTTAAGATGTGAATTTAGGTGTGCTTATCTGAAAATTAGCAGCTAATGGCTGAATGCCAAGCTCTACTTGACTCTAAGCAGTGATATGATGTGATGCAGTCTCTTATTACAGGGCTACAAGTGGGTTTTCTCACGTCTAATGGCATACATTTCCTCCAAAACTTAAATGTGTGTCACATTCTGTAGCGCTGTTACTCTGTATACCAGGGGAGGCTATTCAGTATTGTCTGTAGGGGTAAGAGTAGTTACTGCTGCAAGTGGTGTGACTTAAAGCAGGTTAACAATGAAAACTTGCTGGCATGTAATTGAAAGGGAGAAAAGACTTTCAGTTTGTGATAAGAACATGAGAAAAACTAATGGACTTCTACAGCCAGGTGCTGAATTGATGAACCTTGCTATTCTGCTACTGGAGATAACAAAATACCTGCATTGAATACAGGCAAAGTTTTCAGAGGTGATAGGCCTGAGGGCTGTGAGCCTGAAATGTTGCAAACGAGACTTGCTTCCCCAGAAGGTTAATGCACAGGGTTTTTTGAAAATGGAACCTCTTCATTTCTTGAACTATATAACTTTGGTTACAAGAGGGGAGCTTGTAACCAAATCTTACTTCTGCTTGATCTTGAAGGTGTATGTTCAGAGGAGTTTGTTTCTCTTCCAGGACTGCAGTAATTGGGAGTGGAGTTGTACCAGGCGTATGTCTTGCATGAGGTAGTTGAGTGCTCTGCTGGTTTCCGAATCTCCTCTGTGTTGCTCACATCCACTCACCTGCCCTCCTATTCCAGAAGAACTCTTCCTTTTGTGCAGTAAAATTAATCTTCTAGTAAATTAAACAGCAGCTGCATGCAGTACCACTTCTTTTCGTGTGTGAGAACTGCTTTCTGGAGGTAGAATTTAGGGGCATGGACAGGTAATTACTCAGCTAATTTGCCTTTAAGCTCCTGGCAGACAGGATTGCCAGCAAATTTTTGACTCTTGCATGCTTTTTTTACATTTTGGCTGTTAAATTTGTTGATCAGGGATAAGCAACACTGCAAAGTGTGTGAGTGGATTTCATATACTTGCCATACACTTGTTCATGGCTCAGCTTACATTTGTGATTTAGGGAAGTGTTCCCATTTCCACACTGATACTAAAGTTAAGTGTGAACAGCCCTTTAAGTATCCTTGAGGAGCATGCAGGTTGCATTTTCATTACCATATTAGTTGGGGTGACGATTGAATTTCTGAGATGAATCTCTTCACTATCCCACTTTCTGCACATTGCTGTTTACTGGGAAGCAATCTGAGTGTGTAATTAGGATTTCTTTGGATGTAAATGAACCAGACACTGGGGGAGTGTATCTTCTGTGCTTTAGGTGCCCTTGGGTCTTTAGCCTGTGGAACCAGATGTCGTCCAATGCAAACTACCAGACATGCATAGAGAGACTCTAGAGGCCTCAGAACCAGCTGCCCCCTATAGCCTTTTCTCCTTTTGGACTGTGCCAGGTGCTAAAGTAGACAGTTGTGCTAGTCTTAAATTTTTATGTGATGGGGGTTAAGGTTTTTTGCTTTTTAAACATCAGTGAAGTAAATAGGTAAGCCCTCTTCAGTTCCATCTACTGATCTAATACCTTATTCTCATTTTTCAGGATTCTTAATGCAATCAATCAGATGGATTTGAATGTTGTTTGTGAAGCTTTTTCCTGTGTTTCCATAACTGTCCATGTTAGTATTTGTTTTCTTTAAATAATGAAGAGGGCTGTGGCATGCCTGTTTTAAAGCCAGCTGTTTTGCAGACCCATGTGGGTGTAATTTTATTTAATTGTCTGTGTGTAGGTTACACTCTTTGTACCTTCTAGATGGCATTTAATGTCCTTGGCCTCTCATCATTTTCTTACCTGGACCTCTTTCCTCCTTTTTCCCCTCTGAACTGCTGATCCTCTCCTTTGCGAGAGGGAAATAAAAATGTAATGAAAAATGTCCTTTCCTGAAACAAGTAATTTCACGTGCCTTTTTTTGTTTTTGTTTTTAATGCCAGAGACCAGGCTTGCTGCCTTTTCTAGGGCAAGAGAGCTTCTTATCTTTCAGCACCATAGCAAATAATAAAAGCTCAGCAGCAACAAATACTTTTAAATACCTTGCAGTCCTGTTCTCAGTTACAGAATTAGTTATGTAAATCTTGTATTAAATGAGGAAGAGCTGTGATGTCTCCTAGGTCATATTCTGTGTGTGCATGCATGTATACAATTCCTTCTTGTCTAGGAGGAAAATATCTGTGCTCCTAACATGCAGGCTACATAGAGATCAGCATACCAAACAGTATTGCTCTGTATGACCTGAAATTGGCTTTTGAGTGCAAATTGGATTTATGGGCTTTCAGAGAAGGGGTTGGACAACTCTGGCTTCTGGTTTTCTAGGTTGCAGGTAGCAGTATGAATATAGTGGTGGTGTAGGTGCCTTGGTGAAGACCCCATGGGGGGCTCCTGAGCTACAGGGGTACCAGCTGATAGGGCTCAAGCTAAACTGTCTGCTTTGCATTTGCTTATGGCTTTTTCCTGGCTGTACCTATTTTTCTGTTTTCATCTTAATATAAAGAAACAAGTGTAATAAAGTGAAATGAGTACTACGCTTGAGAACAGGAGTGCCTGTGGTGTGTTCCTAATAGCTCTTGCTCCTACTGCATGAGTTTGGTCTAGTTGGTTAACTTGTCCAAGCTGGCAATAGGTGTGCTACTGCACTTAATCCCTGTGTGCACAGGCACTCATTTTCATGCTGTAACACCCATTCTGTGTGCATCTGTTTTTGGCATTTTTAATGTGGCTGTTTGCTTAGAGATTATTTGGTGAAATATTACACGGTGAAGGTGGGACTGTTAGATAATTAAATTACAGATGAAAAGGATTACTCTATAAACACTGAGACCCATCCCTCCACTGGCTCCTATGGCTACAAATCAATTGTCAAGCATGGAGCTAAGGTGGGCCAGTGCCATGTGCTGCTTTGTTCAGCAGTTCCAGCAGCCTTGCTGCCCAGCCATCTCCTTCCATAATCTCCTGCCACAGACAGACTGAAGCTGCCTTTCAGGATCCAAATCAGAAAGTGTGAGAGCTCAATATGTGTGTTGGGTTGTTCAGCATTGTGGCTGCTGACGTTTGTAATCAGGCTTTCCTCTGTTGCTGTTTTTGCTGAACCCTGCATGATGCCTTCGTTCATCCACTGGAATGCTTGCTGGAAAACTTGCGTCTATATACTGAGATTTGAAATGATCCCCCAAACCAGTTTTTGAGGAGGTGGAGGTTAAGATTTTAATAATATCTGGATTATGAAAGCATATGGCTTCTTTTTAAAAAATCTCATCTTCTGATCCCCTTTAGATTTAACTTGGCTTTAAACAGGGCTATGTCTGGTATGGATGGTGTGTGTTAAGTTAAACTGCAGTGGATGAGTGCTGCCAAATTTAAGCAGGTAAAAAAAAAAAACCCTAAAAAACACTGCCACCAGGAAAACAAACAAACATCCCTCCTCCCAAACAAAAAATAAAATCCCAAGCCACAACCCCTCAAAACGCCCTGCACCCCCCAAAAAACCAAGCAACCAAGAAAACCCCACCAAAACTCAAAGCAAAACAATGACCCTACAAAAACATCACACAAAACCCCCACTTGTTTTTGTTTTCTTTGCTTTTTTGTTTTAGTATAATTGTCAATAAAGAGTAAAAGACTTCATATTGAATTCAGCACTTCCTATATTTGAAAGCATTTTGAGCAATGAAAATAGTTAGTCTCTGCCCAGAGGAAATGGCAGTATAAAGTGAATGGATTTGGACAGCTCTGCAGTTCCAACTGCTTTGGAAAAGATTTAAGATAACAGATAAATGCAAGTTAATGACGTTTCAAAACAGCACTTATTTTAATTCCATATATTCCAGTTTGAGGACTTTTCCTAAATTGGTAAATGTTTTCAATCCTCTTGAGTTGGAATTAGTGTTACAGCTTTTAAACTGTGTCCTATCCTCCCCACTAAAGAAAATGTGGAGATACTTTAGATACAGCATTTCTGCAAGTATTTACAGCTTCCACCTGTGCTAGCTCTTCAGCTTTGAGTTGTGGTCCTTACTGCTTTGTCAGCTGTTTTCCTTAGAATGTAACATACTGAACATCTCCTCTGGCAGCACAAATTACTTCTGAGGCAAAAAAACCCAAAATCACCTGTCTTGCATGGAGGTCTAAATGCCACTTCTAGAGGCCCTGGACTTTTTGCGTCAGATGTCACCAGGTAACCTAATAGGCTTCTCTGCCAGAGTAGGGTAAAAATAGAGTCTTGTGAGACTATTAGAAGAGCAGTAAATGAAAGTTGTTAGCAGAGACAGGTATTCCAGGTGAGGCCCAGGAACAAGCAGCATATTGACTCTTGCATTTCATTGCTTTTTTTTCTTCTCCTTCCCTTTTTATTCTCAGCTATTTTTGGGACTTATCAAAAGTAGTTTTTTTGATACAGCCTTTTATCTTCAACTGTCAGTGGTAGGGAAGGGAAATAGAGATGGAGTTGTTTGACACTCAATCTAAAACACGATCTTTACTGTTATCTCTGTGTCTGCTAGATGTTTGTTCTGTTGGGACCAGTGGTGCCACAGTTCTCTGCCTGGCAAGGGCTGCTCTGTTTGACAAACTAGCCTTCTGCTTTGCACAGCTGGGAAAGTTTTGTATGGCTTATCCTTTCCCCTCTGTCTGCTGTATGCCTTGCTTTACCTTCCAGTAGCATACCTGTCCCCGTGACTGGGAAGAAGTGGTGCACAGTGGGATCTGTGCTGTCAACAGCTGGCAGTGGTGTTTTAAATTCTAATTAGTACTGCATAGGGAACATGGTTACTGCCTTACAAGCTCCCACTGTAGTTTATGATCTCCTCTTATTGTAGCAGGAATAATCCACAGAAACACAGTAAATTCCCATGGTTCATTTTGGCAGAGAATTGAAATGGCTTTTGTGCTTTGGTGGAAGAGGTCTTCAGAAGAGTAGGGCTGTACAATTCTTTATTCCCAATAGCCCAAGAGATGGCAAGAGAGGCAGTTCTACCTGTTGTGTTTGCCTTTAGCAGAGACATGGCAAAGGAAGAAGACCTTCCTTCTTGTGAGGCAGTTCAGTCAGGTTTTTCCAAAACAGTTATCCTTGGGCAGTGATCAGATGATCTGCTGAATATCTGCAGTGATACAGTGTTTTATATGGTAAAGTACTGTTCTCTTACTATCCTTGTCTTTTTAGATAAGGCCTTCTGTCTGCTGTTTTCAGATCTGAACTAGGCAATTACTACGTAGTTATCCACAGCAGTATGGTCCAAACACTTCTGTTGGGCAGAACAGATCAGATCGGACTTGATAGATGTTAATCTGGTCCACTTGGGCCAGATGTGGCTGGTGTGTTTTGTATATTTAGGGTAGGAGTGATGGTGGCTTTTTTTGGTGGTTTGTGTTTGTGGTTCTTTTTTTTAAAGAGTAGGGGAGAAGCATGGAAAATCTATTTAGTTTTAATGCTGAGCTCAGGTGATTGTTTCACTAGGTTTCAACTATAATCAGCAGTGGGAGAGAAGTTTTTTCAGAGAGCTTTTGTCCATTGGTGACACATAGAGCCATATAAGGTAGCAAACATCTAACAGTTGTGTACAAGAGTTCCTGGAAATGGAAGGATGCCCCATAGCATAACTGAACTGTTTGGCTAATCTAGTGGCCTTCTACGATGGAGTGACTGCTTTGGTGAATAAGAGCAACTGATGTCATCTACCTTGACTCTTGTAAGGCATTTAGCACAGCCCTTGTCACTAAATTGGAGAGAGAGGGTTTGATGGATGGACTACTTGAAGGATAAGGAGCTGGCTGCATCTAAAGAGTTGCCCTCAATGGCTCAGTGTCCAAATGGCGATGAGAAAAAGCTATGTCCCTCATGGGTCTGTATTAAGACTGATACTGTCCAGTGTCATCATTAATGACACAGGCAGTGGGGATGAATGCACAGTCAGTAAGTTTGTGGGCAACAGCATTCTGAATGGTGCAGTTGATTTGCTGAAGTGAAGGGATGCCATCCAGAGAGATCCATTGAAGAGTGGGTCCATATGAACCTCATGAGATTCAACAGGCCAAATGCTTCACCTGGATCAGGGGAATTCCCTGTATCAGTGCAGTCTGGGGGATGAAGGGATTGAGAGAAGCCCTGTGGAGAAAGACTGAGGATACTAGGGAATATAAAAATGGACTTGAGCTAGCAGTGTATGCTCACAAACCAGAAAGCCAACCGTACACTGGGCAGCATCAAAAGATGCGTGACCGGATCAAGGGATGTGATTCTGCCCCTCTGCTCTGGTGAAACCCCACCTGCGGTACTGCATCCAGCTCTGGGGCCTCCAGCATAAGAAAGGCATGGATCTGCTAGAGAGGGTCCAGAGGAGGGCTGGAACACCTCTTCAATGAGGAAGAGCTGAGAGAGTTGGTAGTGTTTAAGCCTGGAGAGAGCTGAGGAGATCATATTACGGCCTTTCAAGGCTTAAATGGATCTTACAAGAAAGATGGAAACTTTTACTAAGGCTGGTAATGACAGGACAAGGGGCAACAGTTTTAAACTGGAAGAGGATAGGTTTAGTTTGAGCATAAGGAAGAAACTCTTTACTATGTGGGTGGTGAGGCACTGGCACAGGGTGCCCAGAGGAGCTGTGGCTGCCCCATTCCTGGCACTGTTAAAGGCCAGGTTGGATGGGCTTTGAGCAACCTGGTCTAGTGGGAGGTGTCCCTGCCTGTGGCCGAGCGGTTGGCACTAGGTCCCTTCAAACCCAAACCATTCTGTGGTTCTCTGATAATTAAGAACTGTGTCCTTGTGAAAGTCTTGTGGTTTGCTTAGGTGTATTTGAAATCCCTTTTCTTAGGGATAGCGGATGAGGGGTGAATGGGGAAGACAGCAGATTGTTACTGTGCTGCAAAATATGTTGCTTTAACCTTTTAATCCACATGGTATAGATGGAGTCCAGCAGGAAAGGTGGTTGCGTTTTCACCCAGTGCTGCAGATACAGCTTTTCTGAGATATCTCAGATGGTTTTGGAGATTAGAACAATCCAGCAGCCTTGCAGTTTGATAGCATTTCTGAGGCTTCACTTAAGATGCAGGATGTGTTTCTTCATCCTGATGGAGATAATGGGTTTTAAGCAATTACACCCAGGCTAATTCCTTTTGATAAGAGCTCTACATTATCTGAAAAAAGAATCCTAGCCACCTGGGAAAGAACAATGTAAATGTCTCTCTCATGGACTGTTTCATTCGCTCTTCTCTGATATCTTCAGATGATATGCCACAGATCTTTCAAGCCTTAAAAATCTATCAGTCTTTTTTTAGGTAGGGAGTATTGCAGTCAGGGAAGTGTAATAGTACTGTTGGCTTGCAAGGTACTGCAAGCCAAGGTACTGGCTTGCAAGGTGTGGAGGGAGCTCTGCCACTTCAGGTGAATTGGGACTATGATGGGGATTACAGTTTCAACATAAGGAATCAAATTTGGTCTCTCCTAAAGGAGCACTTGTTCCTCCCTGGGCAGGCTGTCTGGTGGTAGGGTGCAGGTTGCTTCTGCTGATTAAGGAGATGTAGTTTTGTAATTTCGAAAGAATAGCAAAAGCATACCACTTCAATTAGCACAGATTCCACCCCCTACTCTGTGTTTGCACTGGAAAGAAGAATGTTATTGTTATATGTTAACCAGACATTTAAGAGATCTCATTTATTTAGATTTTTTTCCTTTTCTTTTTGAGACCAGTAAAGAAATTTCAAGTTAGCTGCATTTCTGATACTTAAATTTCTTTTATGCTGCTTAATCTGTCTGATTTTTTCCTCTCATACAGTGTAGGATAAAAAATTTAATTGATTATATTTTAAAAGGGGAGGAAATCACAAAGCAACATGCTGTTTGTGTAAATGTGCCACTTCTAGGAAGATCATGATTTATATATATATACATATATATATATATATATAAGTGTTAACATTATTGAAAGGTTTTCAAACATTGTGGGCATATTTGCTGTAACTTGCTTTTTCCCTCCTAGATAGTTGTAGATGGCATTCTTGATGTGCGGGTGCCTGATGACGATTGGAGCTGGGAGGAGAGGCAAGGGGAAAAGGGAAAGATTGGAGATCAGGATCATAATGTCCTGGGCTGATATGCTTTGGTTCTCCTTCCCCAGAGGAAAAAGCCTGTGAATGCGTGGCATGTGTCTGTCCCTTCACCTGCCTGCTGGCTAGGGAAAGTCCTTCCCAGGTGAAGCCTGATCAGTTCTTTTCCAAAGGAGGGTCTGTGTGGATGTGTGTCTGGTGGGACAAAACAAGGTGCAAAATCAAAATATTCCCCCCCTCCCCCCCCCAATGGCTTACTATGTCTTACTATGTCTCAAACCATGTAGTTAAGTAGTGCAGGACAGGAGTGGGAGATTTGGTATTTTGCTGGAAATAGGAGGCAGAGTGCACAGCTTTAATGGTGGAGAATCCATTGCTTACTCTCCTGTGTGGCAGTAGAAGGGTTGTCCCTGCACAACCCCCTCATTTACACAGTGCTGAAGCAAAGAGGTGCCTAGATTGAAAATAAATGGAGGGGTTCAGGGAGAGAAAAGTCATTACCATGACTTGCTAAGTTGGCTGCGGTATCTTTTTCCTGTCATAAACTGTTGTGAATTTGAAAGGACTGCTGTGTTTCCTTCCCAGATATGGTAAAGTTTAGTCAGCAAAGGAAACAAGCTTTTGTTCAGAACACTCTTTTTTGAGATGAAAGTCATCAACAAAGTTGTTGCCGTGTCTCCTGTGACTGCCTTTGTTGAGGAGCTGGACTGTGTGTTCTGAGTATTCCTGATGCAAACGCTGGAGTGCTTAGTCTGAGCCAATTTACTCATTCTTCAGCTCTTACATTTTGGCTTTAACTGGCTTCCTCCTGCATGTCACATTGCATTCTCCTTTGGCTAGCGGATGCAGGGAGAAAACTTGTCCCTCTGGGCTGCTAAGAGAACTTGTTTGCTTATTAGAGCTGTCTATTGCAGGATGGAGGAAGCACCTTGTACAAGAGAGTGTTGAAGCAGAAGCATGTCCTTTGCAATGATAATACCTTCTCAGCCTTGCAAGTAACTCCACAGATACTTCTCATCTTGTCCTTTCATGAATGATACATAGGTGCAAAACCTGTGTGAAGGTGAAGATCCTGAAAGACTTCTCTCATCTATAGCAATGCCCCTAATGCAAGAGGAAATCCTCACCAGCCCTTTTCTTGAGGAACTGTATCGCTTGTTGAGAGTTTAAACAGATCACTTGTTCTGTAGATCCCGCACAATTTTGCTGGCTTGTTTTCTTGATTTTCCTAAAAATGACAGGTTGCTATTTAATGTACTCAGATTGACTTCACAACCTATCTATTCAGTCATCTGCTTTCCTTGGTCTCCTTTTTGAAAGGATTTCATTTAATGACAGCAATGAGATGGTGCACATAGGTGATGAGGTAAATTAATATAAGTACTTCATGGACCATTGCTAGGGAACAAATACTAGCTCCAAAATGCCTAAGTTATGTCTTGGCTCTCTTGCCACTCTATTATTGAGATGGCAGGCCCCAGTTTATTAAGTTGAGCCTGTGTTCCTGGTAGGTTATTTCATGCATTTCCTTGGGAGAATCCTCTAATTGAGTTGCTTGACAAACAGCCATGATGGCTCTGTAGTTGCTCTACTTTTTGGGTGTTTCTGGCCTAACCCTGCAAAATGACCAGTGTTGCCTGATAGTCCTGTCACCTAATGAGCCCAAGGAACAAATCCTATCCCTTGTGTTTGTGTGCTGGCATCCCTACAGGAGCTCCGTTATCTTTTGTTTTGGAAAACAAAATTGTGATTTCATCTGGTGGTCTGGTAAAGTTTTGTATTTGGGCTTTTAAACTTGTGCTCGGGCAGGTTTGATGTCCAGCACTGCAGTTTATGATACAGAGCCAGTTATGGGGAGTTCCTGCTAAATACACATCTTTGATGGTCTCAGTGATACTGAAAAATACTGAATTGTCAAAGTTCTGTTGTTTTCTGTCACTAGTGTGTACACTGTTCTGTGCTGCTCCATGTGTTTCTACCATTAAATGGGATTTAAATGGAATCACTAAGAACATGTCACCTTCTATTAACAGTGAAATGTATTAGGTGTCATGGAAAATAAATGTTTCCAACAAATTTACAGCATTTGTAGCTCTTGAATCATGAATGCTGAACCTGGATCACTTTGGGAGGATTTAGAGAGTGTATGTGAGTAACATGGAGCACTGCAAGAATAAAACATTTGTAAAAGCTTCTCATTTTTTTGCCAGGTAATATGGAGCTCAGATCTTGCCAAGATCAGTGTTTGTAACTGTGTGCTTTCTGCTACAGTTACATGAAATGTTAATCCCTGATGCACAGCAAAGAACATAACACCCTGTTCAGTACCTAGGGATGCTCTTGCTGTTCACTGTTGCAGCACAAAAGACAGAACCCTGGATTCAAGCTTGCTAGAT
Source organism: Neopsephotus bourkii (assembly GCF_033783945.1). Lineage (NCBI taxonomy): Eukaryota > Metazoa > Chordata > Aves > Psittaciformes > Psittacidae > Neopsephotus > Neopsephotus bourkii. Next base: position 585,869 of record NW_026901923.1, read on the forward strand.
ACTGAGTGTCCTGGGTTGCCTAGAACCACAGCACACCCTTTGGAGTGTCTGCCCTGCACATGCTCCTCCTTACCCGTAGGCATGGCACAGGAGGTGCTCTGTAGTTAAGTTCTCATTCTCTTACATTGTGATACTGACTCTGCTCCTGCCTTAGAAGAATCCTGATTAATCTTCTCAGCAACAAATGTTATTGCTTGCAAAGAATAAAAGTATAAATGCTACAAGATGTCCCTCTTCTCTTCTGCAGCCTGTGCCTCTACCCTCCTTCCAACTTTGTGTTAAACTGGAATTGCTTGTGCGATTGTGCTATGAGAAGGGGGATAGTCATTGCTTCACAGCAATAGGCTACGTTCTCTAAACAGATCCATTGAGGAGTCCCTGTGCCCCCATCTTTCCCTTTGGCCTGCCTTCTCTTATGAAGGTGCTAATTACCCCTTACCTTCGTTCACTGTCAGGTAGTCTTTAGTGACATTGGAAGAAGAGAAACTATGCTGTCGGTGCTAATCTCAAACACAAATGTGCAACTCTTGCCACATTAGTCATGCCTTTGTGACCTCTAGGTTGGATTAGTGCAATGGTGGTAAGTAGGTGGTAGGCGGCATGTGGGTCTACAGCTGAAGACGCATGCCGAACAGTGTTGTCTACTTGTTTTAGTGTAACAGGAGAGTATTTTCTAGAGAGATGTCAGTGTTTGAGGGGTGCCCTCAGTCAGGATCCTGAGCTGACTTCTCACAGTGGTCTGCTGGAAGCTGGTTTGGCTGTCAGGCAGCACCTTAAAGCTTACCTGCTGCTCAAAGAGGGTAAGTTGAAAGACTGAATAGGGCTGCAACTTAAGACCTAGTAAGGAAATACATCAAGAGTCCTGCAGCTTTATTTTTTGCTAGTTATTTTTATGTACCAATGATTTTATTATATGGTGCTTGTGTTTAGAGAGATGGCCTTAAAGACAACTGCTTACATAGTGGAGGTCTTCTGCTCTGATCTACATATGAATGGTGCCGAGAAGTCCGGCTTCCTTATTAGGACTAGTCAATCATTTGGTCAGGTACATAATAACCATTTTCTGTGAAGTATATAAGGGCTAAGACATTAACCCCAGTCTGCATTACAGATTTCATGAAGTATTCAGGTTGAATACAGAAGGTCATGGCAAGGACGAAATTGGAATGTTATGACTGTTATGTTATGGTGTCCCTGCCCATGGCAGGGGGGTTGGAACTTGATGATATTAAGGTCCTTTCCAACCCTAACTATTCTATGATTCTGTGATTCTATGACTGAGCCTGTACATGTGAACAGCCTGCAAAGCAAAGAGGAACCAGGGAAGTAAAGCCAGTGTCAGCCCTTGGTTCAGCTGTTTGCTGAGCAGTAACTGGGGATAAAAATACACTTTTTAGTTTTGCTTCATAACAGGTTCCCCTGTTATGAAGTGGTTTCTGTCCTTGAAACTAACTTCTTTCACACACCTGGATACCTATTGGTGTGATGGTCCTAAGCCTGTGAGTGGGGTCTTAATCTGCAGCAAGAAGACATACAGAGTGATAGGAAGGGAAAGGCTCAGCAAGTATATTGGTGTTCATGTCCCAGTGTAGCTGATGAATTAGAACAGTTGTGGGTTGCTGGACTTAGTGTGTTTTGTTTGTTTAATTTGGCTTTGCCTCTGTGGTATCAGCTCAGCCTTTTGGTCTGCTTTTGATGTTGTTATGGCCACTGTCTTGGTTTTAGCAAGATTTGTCCTTCAGCGTTCTGACTTCTGCTGTTCTACCTGGCTGCTAAAATACTTTGCTATGGATATGGAGGTGGTGGGATGCAGTAGGCTGTTCATTTTGGAGACTGAGTTTAAGTGATAACCCTCTCATTCTGAAAAGAGTTCTCTGGTTTGAACTATGAATCAAATTGGTTTGCTCTTTTGGGAAGTAAGAACCTGCTAAAATCCATGCACATCTGCTGCAGTTATACTTTGGGATACAGAGCCAAATCAACCAGAAAAGTCTCCTGCTGCATCTTTGCCAGGTCCTCTAGCTACTTGAAGTGGATCACACTTCAAGTAACATGCTGTTCTGCCAGCTTTCTGCAGAAAACTGCTCTTGTCCTTCTAGCACTGTAGCAAGACAAGGTCCATCCTGACAGGTTCAGACATGGTCTGAACACTGTGTGTTCCTCTGATCTGTAGGGAGCCTCCTCTGCTCATGCTGCCCTGTTCCGGGACTTCCACCAAAAGAGGAAATGTGTGCTAGAAACAGATGTGGTTGCACAAATCTGTTCAAGCAAACTGTGTTGAAATCTGTTCTTACAAATCAATTAGGAAGGTGAGGAACCCCCCCCGTGTTAGAGAAGCCACAGTTCTTCAGGGCAGAAATGACTATGCTCATTTTTGGAGGAAGTCAGCTTATTGTGCTTATGGCCCTCAAGCTAGAGAAGTATTAGTTTCCTACTCTGAATACTGATGTCAGGAGAAGTCTTATAAAAATGTCTGGCTAAGTTATGCCCTCAATTTAGTAATGAAAACCACTTATCAGTGGTGTTTAAGCATCTTGACTAGCACTTGGCGTGTAGTAGAGAAACTGGTACACACTGGATCTATGGCTACTTCTCTCACTTTTTTTTTTTATTTTTTATTTTTCTTCCTTCTCCTTATAGTTTTTTCTCTTGCAGTATTTTGTTATTCATGTGTTAAGTAATGAAACAAAGATTGTATTCTCTAAAAATAGTGCATTTAAGGGCTCCTGCTCCAATGAGATTACAAGTTACTGGGAAATAGTGTTTTTGCTACTTCTAGCTTTATGCAGTGAGATGCCCAGTCTTATTCTGTGCTGTCCTGGTAATTCCTCTGTTAACTCTGTGTTCTCTCTCTATCCTCCTGCCTAGCTGTCTGCAGAGGGCGTGTTGTGAGGGTTCCCAAAGGTCCTCTTATTCGAGTGGTGGGAACGGAGGTGGAGATCCCTTGCAGTGTTAGTGACTACGATGGACCCAGTGAACAGAACTTTGACTGGGAATTCTCCCAGGAGACTGACTTCGTAAGGATAGTGAGTACCTGGGATTCTACATTCACCTCTGAGGAGTACCAAAACCGCGTAGGCTACGGGGATATCAAACTGAGACGGAGCAGCAATGATGCTGTGGAACTTGTGATTAGAAACATCCAGCCAACTGACCAAGGGAGATACAAATGCTCCACGCCCAGCACTGATGCCACCGTTCAGGGAAATTATGATGCAGAGGTCCAAGTGAAAGGTATTTCTGAAGAGTGAGGTGTGCTCTAAATTTGTTTTTGATATTGATTATAGATGTACTCTTAAGAATGTTGAACTTCTGTTGCTTATGAGCATTGTGATTATTTTTTTCCTCTTCTTCTTGTTTCTGCTTAATCCTTCTAAAGCCAGCATCAAAAGTTGGGAAGTGTGATAGCAAAGGCAAGTCAGGTGAAGAAACAAAAAGAGGCTGTTTACTACAAACACCACTTTACTTTTTTTCTGTCTAGTAAATATGTAAATAAAAATGGGAAAACTAAGCAGAAGGATTTCTGAAGATGTCTGCAAATATTTAATATCCCTAAGCCTCTGGGTAGAGAGGCTAACTTCAGGTAGAAAACAGCCTGTCTTCTCATTTATAGTGTCATTTAGGGATCCTTCTGAATGAAAGAGGTAATCTTTCTTTTCTTCTTTAGCATGGTGATACTGCAGTCATACCCTAACTTTGCTCTCTCATTTAGGGCTCTTCAGTAATTAACTTAGGAGGGTATTTTTTTCAAGTGTCTTATCTTTTACTCCCATGAAAATCAAGATGGTTTTCTGGATGCGAATAGTCAAAATGATAGTGTTTGGATGAGAAACTAAAGCCGAGGGGAAAAATAAATGAATTTGAATGCTTGTCTTGGCTTGTTTAAAATGGAGCACTTCCTTTAATTGATTTTCAGCTGAATTTCCTTGTTTCTTGAATATATTTATGTGTGGAAGAAGGAATGATTGGCCAAGTGTTACTCTGTGGTAGTTTTATTGCCTTATATCTGGACAGGCCAGTATGAGTTTTCTTTTTTGGATTCTGTTTTATGATGCTTGTGTCTTTGATTTTTCTTTTTATAGTGATTTCCGATGGCTTATCCGTGAGTGGTTCAAAAGCACGTTCCTCAGTGTCTCTCAGGCTGTCTGAGGGTGACTCCTTCAAGCTGCGCTGCTCAGCAATTACCACCTCACCAGAGCACACTCACCTGCATATGACTTGGCAGAGCAAAAATGGATCAACTTGGTGTGATATCCTGTCTTTGACTCATGAGGGCAAATTCCAGCCGGGCCCTGGCTACGAAGAGCGCTACCAAAATGGAGATATTCGCTTGGACACGGGGGCAGATGACACGTATTGGTTGTCTGTGTCCCAGGCCTCGTCGGTGGATGAGGGTGCCTACAGGTGTCTTGTGAGTGAGTGGGTAAGAGGGGCAGATAGCTCATGGCAGAAGATCCAGGAGAAGAGTGTGGAGATAGCAAATGTGACAATCCAGCGCACTGGTGAGTGTTACTTATGGGCCAGGGGCACACCTTGTAGCTACAGCAGTGCTATGTCCATACTGTGATACTTTGAGAGCAGAAACTGGGTGAGCTGAACTAAATGAGGATGTGTTCCAGGAGAACCTAGAGTACTGTTTGGAGAGCTGGCCTGTTTACATCTCAGCTGATAGAAAATGCTTGACATATTTTTTTTCTAGCTTCTGTTTTGGGGAGAAGGGGGATGATGGCATGGAAGCATTGACTTGGACTTCTTAGATGCCTAGATCAAGATTTTATCTCATGCTTAGTTCACTTCAGATTTTTTTCTGTGTTTTTTTTTTTTTTTTTTTTTTTAATATTTCTTATTGTATTTAACCCCTGAGCACCCCAAACCTTCCATCTGCTCTCTCACTGCACAGGGCTGTCTCATGGCACTAAACAGCTGCACTTCCCCTGTAGAAGTGGCTTGTGATTCAGTGACAGATATGAAGCTTTTCTGTATGTTGTTTATTAAAATATCATAAAAAGAACAAGATAAGCAGTGATAATTTAACATGACAAATTATCCAGTGATTTTTATCACCAGCACTGGATCACTGGTCTGATTGCTCCATTGTGTTGGCAGGGGTCTAGGACAGTAATGGTTCTGTTAAACACATCATTGCATGCTTGACTAAGGAGACAAAAATATATATAGTGCTGTGCAGAAGATATCCAGATATCCCTGCCCATACTGGTGTCAGCAGTAGATGCACCTAAGCACTTAATTGTATTAGCATTACCACTGCTAGTTGGAGGAGGGAAAGTGAGGGGTGATGCATCTTGACACTCAAGAGGTGGAAAAACAGGCAGTGAACGTACATCAGAAATGTGAGATTATGATGCTATTTTAGAAGTGTTCAGACAGTAAGGGTATCTTCTCAGTTTTGTAATCCTTTAATCACTATAGGAAGAATCCAAAACTGCTGGGTTTTTCTTGGTAGCTCATCTGGATGTAGTTTTAGTACCCTGGTGATACTTAGACTGTGAAATCTGACAGGATCAATCTGTGTCCTCGTTTTCAGGGTGCCTGTTACGCAGTAAAGCTTGCAGGTGCTTTCTGCTGAGGCAGGACTTGCTTAATCAAGAGCTGTAATTCTCCATTTTGTCACACTTTTGAAGAGCTTGGTTTAAGTAGGTGGGGTTTAATCAATGGCTAAAACCAGGAAGATAGCCAGGACCAGTGCAGTTTTTTAATGTGGTTTGGATGTGTGGTTTTCTTTGTGTTTGTTTTTTGTTTGTTAGTGAAGTATTTGTTTGCCTTCATTTTTAGTTCAATCACTGGCAGCACTGGCACTTTGTTGGGGCATGAAGGCTTTTTTTAAAGTTATGCTAAATGGATAGGTTACGCTCCAGCAAAATGTTGTGGGGAATTTTTACCCATGCATCCTGTAGTAAGACTTGAAGTTGTAAATGCAACTTGAAGTTTTAAATGCAACAGTCAGCTATGCCTGACAGTTTCACTTCCCTCATTCTCACCTGCTGTAACCTGTAGAGTTAAATCTGTAGAAACAAAATTAAAAACCCCAAACTAAAAGATGAATTAACATATCTAACGAAGTCATGCACAGGTTACTTGTGTAACTGTGTATAAGGTTTTTTTTCTATTGCTCTTCTATCTACTTGCTCATCACTTCCATCTAAAATCATGATGTCTTTGGGCCCAACTTTGTTCTTGTATGTCTTTTTTTAATAGTGCTTTGCACAATAGATGTATAACTGAGGCCTTTAGCCGTGTCTGTAACAACAACAAAAAAGCATTTGAGAATATATGTTTGGGTAAACTCTTTTTTAGAGTTCTTCTGTATGCATACACTGCCAGATTCTGAATTCCTGTCACTGTTTCATGAAGACAGAAGTTGTCTCCCATTCCTGATGATAATCCTAGAAAGCTTTTACAGAAGGGTACCTATTATGTAATAGAACATGAGTTTACATAGAAGTCACTGATTTGCACCAGAGTCATGACTGCCTGTTTAAGGTAGCAATCTGTATTCTTGCTTTTGGTCTTCGTCATAGATCTTCTGGGAAGAGCCACTGCTCTAGCAGCCCTGTCTACTGACCTCAGTTGAGACTTCAAGAGCAGCTGCATTACAAACTGTGGAATTGGTGCTGCGCTCAGATCCAAATCTAATCTTTAGGCAATGTAGAATGAGGGAATGAGCAAGTGAAAACATGTGGTAACCTGGTGAATGATTTGCATTGAGGTTTACAAACAACACATACAGCATCCCTGTTTCACCTCTAACCAGTAACTAAGGCCAGCTTTTCTACTCCTGGTCTTGAAACTTTTATTCCTTGGGTTTCTTTTAAAAAGCTGTGGCTAGCCTGGTAACCTGCAGAATGCAGAAGGTTCCATTTGAATGCTGGCTAATGACCATATGTGCTGGCCATAAAAATACTGGCCAGTGGAGGAGATTAAATGTATTTTAAGTAGCTATTGGCATTGCTTTAAAGTCTACAGTGAATGTTGGTCAGAGCAGTGAGTGAAGGAGTTGGCAGTATAAAGAGTTATTGCTGCCCTCTGTTTGCTTTGTTTCATGTCTCTGCAACACACCTGAGATCATGTAGCTCAATATACTGCAGACATTTGAAGGTAGGGCTACTGAGCAGTTTCAAAAGCTTCTGTAATAGAATATGAAGTCCTGAATAAGTTACAGTGGGCTTTAAAAACAAAGTAATTTTTTTTTGTTTGAATTTTTATCTCTTCATTTCTAAGCTCTAGATGTGGTCATCTCAACAAGCAATGTGTCTGTGACTGAAAGAGATTCCCTGGATCTTATGTGCAGCATCACAACAGACCGGAGTGGTATTTTCCAAGCAGAGGTGATGTGGTATTTTTCTGCATCACCTGATGCTACCTTGTCAGATGCTCAGGTTTTGCTGAGCATGGACCATGATTCTGTTGTGAGTGATTCAACTCTAATCAGCCTGAGCCATGTCGATAGGAACTCCTATCGCCTGTTGGTACGTGATGTGGATGTGGGAGACTCTGGCTACTACTTCTGCCAAGCAGCTGTTTGGGTGCCACTGCATAACGGAAGTTGGCATAAGGTGGTGGAGAGAACATCTGCACCTGTCAGTGTGGTGGTGACAGTATTAGGTGAGTGATTCTGTTTTCAGAGTTCATGGGTAATGTATTGCTCATTCCTTGGTCCCATCTTGATCCTGCAAGAGAGGATCTTGCAGAAACTCTTCTGCATAAGTTTCTCTCTTGTTTGCACCTATTATCTATGTAAAGTATCTCTCTCACATATAAAAATACTGATGCTATAGTGTTTTGGATTTGTACATTATAGGTCTTACGGCATGTGTCACTTACACATTCCACTTTCTGCTGTCAACAGTCTGCAGCTGGGAAATAGAACTTAAAGCCTGCCTTGTTTTTTAGGGCCTGAAGCTGCCCTTGTCATGTTGTCCCCTTCCACTTCCCTCATACCATTAGCAGGGCTCTGATCCAGCAACATTCTTTCTGAGCTCTGAACGCAGTGGTATCAGATGCTTTCTCTGATTTTCACAAGTCATATTATAAAAACTATAGAAACTTGATAATGACAGCTTTGAAAGTTGCTGGGTTTTGTTTTGTTGTTTTAATTGCTAGAGAGACATACATCCTGTTGGTGGATTTAGAATGGAACATGACTTTATACTGTTTTATTCTCCTTCCTCGATAAACAAGTACATTTTTTGAGACCATGTCACAAAGCTGTTGAGTAGTGTGACTGAGTGAGAGAGACCTGGCTGGTGGCTAACTTAATGCTAGTGGTATTGATTAGCATAGTGGCCACTAACACAGATCTTCCTGTGGTATTTAATGTCCTACTCAGTGTGGTGCTGTCGTGGTTTAACCCCAACCAAGACAGCTTGTGCACTTACTCCCAGTGAGTGGTGCCAGGCTGGAAGCAATCGAGGCCCACGTTAGTCCATCCCGTCCCCCCCCTTTCCCCAGAGGGATGGGGAGGAGAATCGAAGGATTGCAACTCCCACGGGCTGAGATAAGAACAGTCTAGCAACTAATGTACAATACGAATCACCACCAGTACCACCAACGACAACAATGATATGAGAAAATAGCAAAGGAAAGGAGTACAATACCACGCGCCGAACCACCAGTCCGACCCAGCTGACCCCCTGTCCTTCCGGGTACCTCCCAGTTCCCCCCTGGGCATGATGTGCTGTGGTATGGAATACCTCTTTGGTCAGATTGGGTCAGGTGTCCTGTCTCTGCTTCCTCCCGGCTTCCCCTCCTCCCTGGCAGAGCATGAGAATCACAAAGTCCTTGGCCAAACCAAAACATCATTTTTATCAGCTTTGTTCCCAGCCCGAAAGTCAAAACACAGCATTGCACCAGCTACCAAGAAGGAGAAAAATGACTGCTACTGCTAAACCCAGGACAGTATCCACCCCTTATTCCATACCATTCACGTCATGCTCAGATCCCACATTTTCAATATACCATCACTCTTATCTAAGTGCACTCTAATCCTAGTGCATGGGCCAGTCCCTATAAAGCTGCTGAGTCCATCTGGTCCATGATGTCAGGCTCCATCTCTTGTAACAGTCTTTCAGAACAGGAGAGGCCGCGTGCAGTATTGGGTCGTTGCCTGCTGATGCTGATCATTCCCTTACTGTAGAACTTGTCTGGTTCCGTCAAAGTTCACTCTCTGTTGGGATGGTGGTTGAAGGGAAGTCAGGGCTAGTTGCTGGTGGCCTGAAGACGTCTGGTTGACGGGCTATTAAAGTATTACACAGCAGGCAATACAATTAAGTTCATTGGCTGTTTTCCCCTAAAATTAAATCCCCTTGAGGTACATATCGGACTTCCCATCATCCCGCATTACCCACCAAGTGTATCCAGGTCCCAGAGCAAAAGCAATCCCACGAGTGGGTTTGCCTTTACTTGAAGCAGGAATAACCCAGGCTGTCTTCCCCAGCAAATTTTTCATATGCACCACAGGAACTTTGTCCCCCTCTACAATATGTAAAAGTTCCGATTGGGCTGGGCCAGCTCTGTTGGCAGATCCTCTGGTGTTGACCAACCAGGTGGCCTTTGGTAAGTGTGTATCCCAATGCTTGAAAGTTCCCCCACCCATTGCTCTCAGTGTAGTTTTTAACAGCCCATTGTACCTTTCGATTTTCCCAGAGGCTGGTGCATGGTAGGGGATGTGATATACCCACTCAATGCCATGCTCTTTGGCCCAAGTGTCTATAAGGTTATTCTGGAAATGAGCCCCATTGTCTTGACTCAATTCTCTCTGGGGTGCCGTGTCGCCACAAAATCTGTTTCTTAAGGCCCAGGATAGTGTTCCGGGCAGTGGCGTGGGGCACAGCGTACGTTTCCAGCCATCCGGTGGTTGCTTCCACCATGGTAAGCACATGGCGCTTACCTTGGCGGGTTGGTGGCAGTGTGATATAGTCAATCTGCCAGGCCTCCCCATATTTATACTTCAGCCATCGTCCTCCATACCAAAGAGGTTTTAACAGTTTGGCTTGTTTAATGGCAGCACATGTTTCACACTCATGAATAACCTGGGCAATAGTGTCCATTGTTAAGTCCACCCCTCGATCACGGGCCCATCTGTATGTTGCATCTCTGCCCTGATGGCCTGAAGCGTCATGGGCCCACCGGGCCAAAAATAATTCACTTTTATGTTGCCAATCTAAGTCCATCTGAGACACTTCAATCTTAGCAGCTTTATTCACCTGTTGATTGTTCTGGTGTTCCTCAGTGGCCCGACTCTTGGGTACATGGGCATCTACATGACGTACCTTCACCACCAGGTTTTGCACCCGGGCAGCAATATCGCTCCACAGTGCAGCAGCCCAGATAGGTTTACCTCTGCGTTGCCAGTTGCTCTGCTTCCATTGCTGCAACCACCCCCACAGGGCATTTGCCACCATCCATGAGTCAGTATAGAGATAAAGTACTGGCCACTTTTCTCGTTCAGCAATGTCCAGGGCCAGCTGGATGGCTTTCACCTCAGCAAACTGACTCGATTCACCCTCTCCTTCAGCAGTTTCTGCAACTTGTCGTCGAGGATTCCATACAGCTGCCTTCCATCTTCGATGTTTTCCCACAATACGGCAGGACCCATCAGTAAACAAGGCATACTGCTTTTCACTTTCTGACAGCTGATTATATGGTGGGGCCTCTTCAGCAAGCATCACCTCCTCCTCTGGTGACATTCCGAAATCTTTGCCCTCTGGCCAGTCCATGATGAATTCTAGAATGCCTGGACGACTGGGATTTCCTATTCGAGCTCGTTGTGTAATTAGTGCAGCCCATTTACTCCATGTAGCATCAGTTGCATGATGCGTAGAGGAGACCCTGCCTTTGAACATCCAGCCCAGCACGGGCAACCAGGGTGCCAGGAGGAGCTGTGCTTCGGTGCCAATCACTTCCGAAGCAGCTCGAACCCTTTCGTAGGCTGCCGGTATCTCTTTCTCAGTTGGGGTATAGCTTGCCTCGGATCCTTTGTATCCCCAACTCCAAAAACCAAGGGGTCGACCTCGAGTCTCTCCTGGAGCTTTCTGCCAGAGGCTCCAGGTAGGGCCATTCTCCCCAGCTGCGGTGTACAATACATTTTTTACATCTGGCCCAGTCCGAACTGGTCCAAGGGCCACTGCATGAACTATCTCGCGTTTAATTTGCTCAAAGGCTTGTTGTTGCTCAGGTCCCCATTTAAAATCATTCTTCTTACGGGTCACATAATAGAGAGGGCTTACAATCAAACTGTAATTTGGGATGTGCAGTCTCCAGAACCCCACTGCACCCAAGAAAGCTTGTGTTTCTTTCTTATTAGTTGGTGGAGACATTGCTGTTATCTTGTTGATTACATCTGTGGGGATCTGTCTACGTCCATCTTGCCATTTTATTCCCAGAAATTGAATCTCCTGTGCAGGTCCCTTGACCTTACTTCATTTTATGGCAAAACCGGCTTTCAGCAGGATTTGGATTATTTTCCTCCCTTTCTCAAAGACTTCTTCTGCTGTATCGCCCCACACAATAATGTCATCAATGTATTGCAGGTGTTCTGGAGCTTGCCCCTGTTCCAGTGCAGTCTGAATCAGTCCATGGCAAATGGTAGGGCTGTGTTTCCAGCCCTGGGGCAGTCGGTTCCAAGTGAACTGGACACCCCTCCAAGTAAAAGCAAACTGTGGCCTGCACTCTGCTGCCAAAGGAATTGAGAAAAACGCATTGGCAATATCAGTCGTGGCATACCACTTGGATGCCTTTGACTCCAGTTCATACTGAAGTTCTAGCATGTCTGGTACGGCAGCACTCAAGGGTGGTGTGACTTCATTCAGGCCACGATAGTCTATTGTTAGTCTCCACTCTCCGTTAGACTTTCGCACTGGCCATATGGGGCTATTAAAGGGCGAGCGGGTCCTGCTGATCACTCCCTGACTCTCCAGTCTATGGATCAGCTGATGGATCGGAATCAGGGAGTCTTCGTTGGTGCGATATTGCCGCCGGTGCACTGTTGTGGTCGCAATTTCTCACTTGTTGTTCTTCGACTTTCAGCAGCCCCACAACAGAAGGATCCTCTGAGAGACCAGGCAAGGTGGACAGCTGTTCAATTTCCTCAGTCTCCAAAGCAGCAATACCAAAAGCCCATCGGTACCCTTTTGGGTCTTTGAAATACCCTCTCTTGAGGTAGTCTATGCCAAGGATGCATGGAGCCTCTGGGCCAGTCACAATACGGTGCTTTTGCCATTCTCTCCCAGTCAGGCTGATTTCAGCCTCCAGTACAGTCAACTCTTGGGATCCTCCTGTCACTCCAGAAATATAGATGGGTTCCACCCCTTGACAGCTCGATGGCATCAGGGTACACTGTGCACCGGTATCTACTAGAGCCTTATACTTCTGTGGGACTGATGTGCCAGGCCATCTGATCCACACAGTCCAGTAAATCCGATTGTCCCCTACCTCCACCTGGCTGGAGGCAGGGCCCCTCTAATAGTCATCACAGGATTGGACGCTTAAGTCATGTTGAAAGGGATTATTCTTCTTTATCACAGGAGCTGGAGTAAAATCAGCTCTTCCACTCCACCTGGGAAACTGCTCACCAGAGACTGAAGCCGTAGCTCTCATGGGACGATCAGTCTTGGCCTTTGCTCCTCTTTTCAATTCACTCACCCGTTCCTCCAAAACTGAAGTAGGTTTTCCATCCCATTTTGTCATGTCTTCACCGTGATCCCGCAGGTAAAACCATAGGGTAGACCGTGGCGTATACCTCTTGTATCTCCTTTCTCGAACAGTGGGACGCCTTTTGTTAATAGCTGAAACGTGTGTTGGTACATGCGAGGAGTTGGATAAGTCAGATATATTGTCCCTTAATTGTTTGAGATCCTGGGACAGTTTTTCCACAGCTGAGATGATGGAAGGGGTGAGATTGTCTTTGAACTCGCGGAGTTTATGAACCATTTCATCCACTGTTAGTGGTACTATGTCATTCCAGGTTACTGTTGCCAATGAATGGGCGTATGATGATGGTGCATTCCGTGTAAGTTTTTGCCACATGGGTCGTGTACATTCGACTTCATCTGGATCTATGGGTATATTCCCGTTATTCGGCTTGATGTGATAGATCATCTCTATGATGGCTGATTCTCTCAGAGACTGGATGCCTTTGTCTATAGTAGTCCACTTGGCCGAACGACTCATAACATCGTCCTTGTATGGAAACCTTTCTTTGACAGCTGCCAAGAGCCGCCTCCAAAGACTGAGGGACTTTTTCTCTCTTGCAATTGCTTTGTCAGTTCCCCCTTCTCTAGCAAGTGATCCCAACTGCTTGGCTTCTGTACTTTCTAGTTCGTGACCATCGGCCCCATTGTCCCAGCATCGGAGCAACCAGGTGATGATGTGCTCCCCTGGTTGATGGGTAAAATCTTTTCACATATTCCGTAGCTCGGTTGAGGTCTGAAGTCGAGAAGTCACCTCTCCTTCTTCTTCTTCATCATGTGATGATGACTCCTGATCATGTTCTGGATTGAGTAGTGAACACATTGTTTCTTCATCTTGCTTTAACCTTCCTGTCTCCTTTTTGCTTTTTCTCTTGGGTACAGGGGCAACTGATATTGGTACGAATTGGTCCTCTGGTTTAGTTGCAGTGGTTATCACTGTGGTTTGAGTAGCGACTGTACTTGTTGCTGGGGGTGATGTGGCTGCTGTACTTGGAGCTGGGATAGCTGCGCTGTCTGTTGCAGTCGAAGTTTGAGTAGCTGCTGTACTTGTTGCTGGGGGTGGTGTAGTTGGTGTGACTTCATTCAGGCCACGATAGTCTGAGAAGGATGCTTGCTGAAGAATTCTGTTATTAAATCGTGCATTCACTTGTGTGAATTGTGAGGCTTGATATGAGGGTAGGTGTAAATGACCAACTGGAAGGTTAAACTGGGTTTTACCAGTGAAAGTTGCTGCTGGACACTGATGTACCTCTTGATCGAAGCATAAAGTGTCCAAATATATTATTCATTTCAATGTTAAACTGAGCAAAGAGGGGTTAAAAACAAAATACAAAAGAAGTGAAAAAGGTATGAAGGGAGCACTAACAAGTGATATTTTGTTCTTTTGTTCAAGGGCTGCCGTGGCAGGTGTGGCTTTGGAAGAGGACACTTGACATGGTCCAAGGAGAGGAAAACTTGCTGGAGAGCCAGACTGCTCCAAACACATTTACTGTCCACCTCAGTTCTGCTCCCAGATCTGTTTCTCTAAGCTACACCTGCCCATACAGAAAGGATCTCTGGTGCCTGTACTGCACCTTTCAGCAGCCTCTCCACCATTTAGGGGGGAATTGGGAGGGTAAAAGAATGCCTCCTTCACAGGTTGACCACCCAAGAAGGAGAAAGAATATGTGTAATTGCTAAGCACTTCTATTATATACCTCCCAAAGTATAAAGGTGGTGACCATACTGGGAACATAAGCCAGATGAGTTTCATGATCAATAATTCTATTGTGTTACAAGTCATTATCATAAAGTACACTGAGACAAGAACTTTAGCCCAAGCCCCACACTTGAAAAACACTAATACAGCACATACAAGATCTAAGTAAGTTACAACATTCTGAAGCTGTGAGATCAAGAGGAACAACTTTGAGAGCCAATAAATCAGCATTGTGACGAGTGACTATTAATCCGGTCAGATCTGTTGTTATCTCAACCCCTTCGTGCCCCACATTGGGCGCCAAAAAGAACTGTCGTGGTTTAACCCCAACCAAGACAGCTTGTGCACTTACTCCCAGTGAGTGGTGCCAGGCTGGAAGCAATCGAGGCCCACGTTAGTCCGTCCCCTCCCCTTTCCCAGGGGCTGCCCCCCCCCTTTCCCCGCTCCCAGAGGGATGGGGAGGAGAATCGAAGGAATGCAACTCCCACGGGCTGAGATAAGAACAGTCTAGCAACTAATGTACAATACGAATCACCACCGCTACCACCAACGACAACAATAAGAGAAAATAGCAAAGGAAAGGAGTACAATACCACGCGCCGAACCACCAGTCCGACCCGGCCGACCCCCTGTCCTTCCGGGTACCTCCCAGTTACATCCTGGGCATGACGTGCTGTGGTATGGAATACCTCTTTGGTCAGTTTGGGTCAGGTGTCCTGTCTCTGCTTCCTCCCGGCTTCCCCTCCTCCCTGGCAGAGCATGAGACTCACAAAGTCCTTGGACAAACCAAAACATCATTTTTATCAGCTTTGTTCCCAGCCTGAAAGTCAAAACACAACACTGCACCAGCTACCAAGGAGGAGAAAAAATGACTGCTGCTGCTAAACCCAGGACACCTACCTACCTTCCTTCCTTCCTTCCTTCCTTCCTTCCTTCCTTCCTTCCTTCTCTGACTGCTGGCTTCTACTACCAGGCATTTCTTCCTTCCTTCGTTTCTTTCTTCCTACCTTCCTTCTTTCTCTGAATGCTGACCTCCACTACCATGCCTGCCTGCCTGCCTGCCTTCCTTCCTTCCTTCACTCCTTCTTTTTTTCCTTCCATCCTTCTCTGAATGCTGGCCTGCACTACCAGGCCTTCCTGCCTTCCTTCCTCCCTTCTCCCTCCATCCCTCCGTCCCTCCCTGCCTTCCTTCCTTGCTTCCTTCCTTCTCTGAATGCTGACCTCCAATACCAGGCCTGCCTTTATAACTTCCATCCTTCCCTCTCTGAATGAAGCTTCCACTACCATGCCTGACTTCTTCCTTCTTTCCTTCTTTGCTTCCTTCTTTAGTTCTTTGCTTCCTTTTTTCCTTCCTTCCTTCCTTCCTTCCTTCCTTCCTTCCTTCCGTGACTGCTGGACTCCACTACCATGCCTGACTTCTTCCTTCTTTCCTTCTTTACTTCCTTCCTTCCTCCCATCCGTCCTTCCTTTTTTTTCTAACTGCTGGCCTCCACTACCAGGCTACTTGTCTGCCTGCCTTCCTTCCTTCCTTCCTTGCTTCTTTTCTTCCTGCCTTCCTTCCTCCCTCTCTAATTCCCTCCTCCCTTCCTTCCTTCCTTCCTTCCTTCCTTCCTTCCTTCCTTCCTTCCTTCTTTGACTTCTGGCCTGCACTACGAGGCCTTCCTGCTTTCCTTCCTCCTTTTCCCTCCGTCCCTCCATCCCTCCCTGCCTTTCTTCCGTGCTTCCTTCTTTCTCTGAATGCTGGCCTCCAATACAAGGCCTTCCTTCCTTCCTTCCATCATTCCTTCTCTGAATGAAGCTTCCACTACCATGCCTGACTTCTTCCTTCTTTCCTTCCTTCCTTCCTTTTTTCCTTCCTTTCTTCCTTCCTTCTTTTCTTTCCCCCCTCCCTCCCTCACCCCCCACCCTGCCTCCTTCTTTCCTTCCTTATTCCCTCCCTCACTCCCTCCTTCCTCCATCCTTCCCTCCCTCACTCCCAGATATTACTTCCTTCCTTCCTTCCTAACTTCATTCCTTCCTTCTTTCCTTCCTTCCCTCCCTCCCTCCCTCCCTTTTTCCTTCCTTCATTCCATCTCTGACTGTGAGCCTCCCCTTCCTTCCTTCCTTCCTTCCATCCTTCCTTCTCTGACTGCTGGACTCCATTAAAAGGCCGTCCTTCCTTCCTTCCTTCCTTCCTTCCTTCCTTCCTTCCTTCCTTCCTTCCTTCCTTCTTTCCTTCCTTCTCTGACTGCTGGTCTCCACTACCATGCCTGCCTGCCTTCCTTCCTTCCTTTTTTCTTTCCAACTTCCTTCCTTCCTTCTCTGACTGCTGGCCTCCACTACCAGGCCAACCTTCCTTCCTTCCTTCCTTCCTTCCTTCCTTCCTTCCTTCCTTCCTTCCTTCCTTCTCTAACTGCTGGCCTCCACTACCAGCCCTTCCTTCTTTCCTTCCTTCCTTCCTTACTTCCTTCCTTCCTTCCTTCCTCCCTCTCTAATTCCCTCCCTCCCTTCCTTCCTTACTTCATTCTCTGACTCCTGGCCTCCACAAACATGCCTGCCTGCCTTCATTCCTTCCTTCATTCCTTCCCTCCTTCCTTCTTTCTTTCCTTCTTGCCTTCCTTCTTTCCTTCCTGCCTTCCTTCCTTCCTTCCTTCCTTCCTTCCTTCCTTCCTTCCTTCCTTCCTTCTCTGACTGCTGGCCTCCACTACCAGGCCTTCTTTCCTTCCTTCCTTCCTTCCTTCCTTCCTTCCTTCCTTCTCTGAATGAGTCTTCCTCTACCACGCCTGCCTTCTTTCCTTTTTTCCTTCTCTCCTTCCTTCCTTCCTTCTTTCCTTCCTTCCTTCCTTCTCTTACGCTGGCCTCACTACAGGCCTTCCTTCCTTCCTTCCTCTCCTTCCTTCCTTCCTTCCTTCCTTCCTTCCTTCCTTCCTTCCTTCCTTCCTTCCTTCCTTCCTTCCTTCCTTCCTTCCTTCCTTCTCTCACTGCTGGCCTCCACTTCCAGGCCTTTCTTCCTTCCTTCCTTCCTTCCTTCCTTCTTTCCTTCCTTCCTTCCTTCCTTCCTTCCTTCCTTCCTTCCTTCTTTCCTTTCTTCCTTCCTTCCTTCATTCTTCCTTCCTTCCTTCCTTCCTTCCTTCCTTCTTGAATGCTGGCCTTCACTACAATCCTGCTTTCCTTCCTTTCCTCCTCCTTCTTTCCCTCCTCCTTCTTCCTCTTCCTTCTTTCTCTGAATGCTGGCCTCCACTATCAGGCCTTCCTTCCTTCCTTCCTTCTCTGAATACTGGCCTGCACTACCAGGCCTTCCTTCCTTCCTTGCTTCCTTCCTTCCTTCCTTCCTTCCTTCCTTCCTTCCTCCTTCCTTCCTTCCTTCCTTCTTCCTTCCTTCCTTCCTTCCTTCCTTCCTTCCTTCTCTGACTGCTGGCCTCCACTACCAGGCCTGACTGCCTCCTTCCTTCCTTCCTTCCTTCCTTCCTTCTCTGACTGCTGGCCTCCACTACCAGGCCTGCCTTCCTTCCTTCTTTCCTTCCTTCCTTCCTTCCTTCCTTCCTTCCTTCCTTCCTTCCTTCCTTCCTTCCTTCCTTCCTTCTCTGACTGCTGGCCTCCACTACCAGGCCTTCCTTCCTTCCTTCCTTCCTTTTTCTTCCTTCCTTCCTTCCTTCCTTCCTTCTTTCCTTCCTTTTCTGACTGCTGGCCTCCACTACCAGGCCTGCCTTCCTTCCTTCCTTCCTTCCTTCCTTCCTTCCTTCTCTGACTGCTGGCCTCCACTATCAGTCCTTCCTTCCTTCCTTCCTTCCTTCCTTCCTCCCTCTCTAATTCCCTCCCTCCTTCTGTGACTGACAGTCTGCCTAACCAGGTATTCCTTCCTTCCTTCCTTCCTTCCTTCCTTCCTTCCTTCCTTCCTTCCTTCCTTCCTTCCTTCCTTCCTTCTCTTACTGCTGGCCTCCACTGCCAGGCCTGTCTGCATCAATCCTTCCTTCCTTCCTTCATTTTTCCTTTCTTCCTTCCATCCTTCCTTCCTTCCTTCCTTACTCCTTTCTTCCTTCCATCCTTCCTTCCTTCCTTCCTTACTCCTTCCTTCCTTCCTTCCTTCCTTCCTTCCTTCCTTCCTTCTTCTCTGACTGCTGGCCTCCACTACCAGGCCTGCCTTCCTTCCTTCCTTCCTTCTTCCTTCCTTCCTTCCTTCCTTCCTTCCTTCCTTCTCTGACTGCTGGCCTCCACTACCAGGCCTGCCTGCCTGCCTTCCTTCCTTCCTTCCTTCCTTTCTTCCTTCCTTCCTTCTCTGACTGCTGGCCTCCACTACCAGGCCTGCCTGCCTTCCTTCTTTCCTTCCTTCCTCCCTCCCTTCCTTCCTTCCTTCCTTCCTTCCTTCCTTCCTTCCTTCCTTCCTTCCTTCCTTCTCTGACTGCTGGCCTCCACTACCAGTCCTTCCTTCCTTCCTTCCTTCCTTCCTTCCTCTCTAATTCCCTCCCTCCTTCTGTGACTGACAGTCTGCCTAACCAGGTATTCATTCCTTCCTTCCTTCCTTCCTTCCTTCCTTTCTTCCTTCCTTCCTTCCTTTCTTCCTCACTAATTCCCTCCCTCCTTCTGTGACTGACAGTCTACCTAAAAAGGCATTCTTTCCTTCCTTCCTTCCTTCCTTCCTTCCTTCCTTCCTTCCTTCTTTCCTTCCTTTTCTAACTGCTGGCCTCCACTACCAGGCTACTTGTCTGCCTGCCTGCCTTCCTTCCTTCCTTATTTCCTTCCTTCCTTTCTTCCTGCCTTCCTTCCGCCCTCTCTAATTCCCTCCCTTCCTTCCTTCCTTCATTCGCTGACTGCTGGCCTCCACTAACATGCTTGCCTTCCTTCATTCCTTCCTTCCTTCCTTCCTTCCTTCCTTCCTTCCTTCTTTCTCTGACTGCTGGCCTCCACTACAAGGCCATCCTTCCTTCCTTCCTTCCTTCCTTCCTTCCTTCCTTCCTTCCTTCTCGTACTGCTGGCCTCCACTGCCAGGCCTGTCTGCATCCATCCTCCCTTTCTTCCTTCTTTCCTTCCTTCCTTCCTATTTCCTTCCTTCCTTCCTTCCTTCCTTCCTTCCTTCCTTCCTTCCTTCCTTCCTTCTCTTACTGCTGGCCTCCACTGCCAGGCCTGCCTGCTTTCCCTCCTTCCTTCCTTCCTTCCTTCCTTCCTTCCTTCCTTCCTTCCTTCCTTCCTTCCTTCCTTCCTTCTCTGACTGCTGGCCTCCACTACAAGGCCATCCTTCCTTCCTTCCTTCCTTCCTTCCTTCCTTCCTTCCTTCCTTCTCTTACTGCTGGCCTCCACTGCCAGGCCTGTCTGCATCCATCCTTCCTTCCTTCCTTCCTTCTTTCCTTCCTTCCTTCCTATTTCCTTCCTTCCTTCCTTCCTTCCTTCCTTCCTTCCTTCCTTCCTTCCTTCCTTCTCTTACTGCTGGCCTCCACTGCCAGGCCTGCCTGCTTTCCCTCCTTCCTTCCTTCCTTCCTTCCTTCATTCCTTCCGCATTTCCGTCCTTCCTTCCTTCCTTCCTTCTTTCTCTGACTGCTGGCCTCCACTACCAGGCCATCCTTCCTTCCTTCCTTCCTTCCTTCCTTCCTTCCTTCCTTCCTTCTCTTACTGCTGGCCTCCACTGCCAGGCCTGTCTGCATCCATCCTTCCTTCCTTCCTTCCTTCTTTCATTCCTTCCTTCCTATTTCCTTCCTTCCTTCCTTCCTTCCTTCCTTCCTTCCTTCCTTCCTTCCTTCCTTCTCTGACTGCTGGCCTCCACTACCAGGCCTGCCTGTCTTCCTTCCTTCCTTCCTTCCTTCCTTCCTTCCTTCCGTCCTTCCTTCCTTCCTTCCTTCCTTCCTTCCTTCCTTCCTTCCTTCCGCCCTTCCGTCCTTCCATCCTTCCGTCCTTCCTTTTTTCCTTCCTTCTCTTACTGCTGGCCTACACTGCCAGGCCTGTCTTCTTTCCCTCCTTCCTTCCTTCCTGACTTCCTTCCGTCATTCCTTCTTTCTCTGACTTCTGTCCTCCATTACCAGGCCTGACTGCCTGCCTTCCTTCATTCCTTATCTCCTTCCTTCATTTCTCCTTCCTTCCTTCCTTCCGCCTTTCCTTCCTTCCTTCCTTCCTTCCTTCCTTCCTTCCTTCCTTCCTTCTCTGACTGCTTGCCTCCACTAACATGCTTCCTTCCTTCCTTCCTTCCTTCCTTCCTTCCTTTTCTAACTGCTCCCACCCACTACCAGGCTACTTGCCTTCCTTTATTCCTTCCTTCCATCCTTCCTCACTCTGTAATTCCCTCTTTCCCTCCCTTCTTTCCTTCCTTTATTCTCTGACTCCTGGCCTCCACTACCAGGCTACTTGCCTTAATTCCTTCCTTCCTTCCTTCCTTCCTTCCTTCCTTCCTTCCTTCCTTCCTTTTTACATCACAGATCCCAATTAAGTCCTATCATCTAGTCCAACATCCTCTAACTGCTGGCCTCCATTACCAGGTCTGCCTGCCTTCCCTCCTTCCCTCCTTCCTTCCTTCCTTCCTTCCTTCCTTCCTTCCTTCCTTTTCTAACTGCTGGCCTCCACTACCAGGCTACTTGTCTGCCTGCCTTCCTTCCTTCCTTCCTTTCTTCCTGCCTTCCTTCCTCCCTCTCTAATTCCCTCCCTCCCTTCCTTCCTTACTTCATTCTCTGACTCCTGGCCTCCACTAACATGCCTGCCTTCCTTCCTTCCTTCCTTCCTTACTTCCTTCCTTCCTTCTTTCCTTCCTTCCTTCCTTCCTTCCTTCCTTCCTTCCTTCCTTCCTTCTCTTACTGCTGGCCTCCACTCCCAGGCCTGCTTTCCTTCCTTCCTTCTCTGACTGCTGGCCTTCACTACCAGGCCTGCCTGACTGCCTGCCTGCCTTCCTTCCTTCCTTCCTTCCTTTTCCAACTGCTGGCCTCCACTACCAGGTTACTAGCCTTCATTTATTCCTTCCTTCCTTCCTTCCTTCCATCCTTCCTCCCTCTCTAATTTCGTCTCTCCTTCCCTTCCTTCCTTCTTTTATTCTCTGGCTCCTGGCCTCTACTAGCAGGCCTGCCTTCCTTCATTCCTTCCTTGTCGATGCAGGAGTCACGGACAACGCAGGAACGATCAATGTGATCAGCGAATGCCAATTTATTACAAAGCTTTAACTTTTTATATGCCATTTCTTACAGGCACTTACAGTGATTTGGCATATTATGATTGGATACATGTCTTGAAGACCCTTAGTGACTAACACACAACTGGTTAAGCACAGGTGTGAAAACTTGACCTCAAAAGCTTGCCAACAGTCCACAGTTATCATTAACTCAGTGAATTACAGCTTCTTCTTATCTTGCTTGCTTAAGCTTCCTTGGGCCTCTCACGGGCTTGCTGTATCTTTGAGGATCATTCAGTTTTTGCACCAGTTATTAAGAGGGGTGTCAGGCCATTGTTGAAATACTGCAATAACAGCACTCAACTCTAGTGTTTGTAGTGAACTGGAAAAATGACCAAATATCTTCTGCTCTTTCCAACCATCATCTGTTTGCCAAACATATCTGCCTGTGTGATTGATTTTGCTTGCATCTGTAAAGACAGCTAATCCTAAAAGAGGTTTACTAGGATAAAAGGTAACATCTTCAAACAGATTATTCTTTAGCATTGTAAACATATTATGAGGTGGAAAGTGTATATTAAGAGGACCAACAAAACCTATCAGAGCAAACTGAAAAGCAGAGCTTGATTGTTGTACCCAGTCTAACCATACCCTGGTAAGTGGCAAACAAATTTGTGATGGATCACAGCCCATAATTTCCTGACAACGTGAACGACCTCGTACAATCAAAAGAGCAAATACTTCTAACCGAGTAGTTACAATTTTATGTAGGAGAATCCATTCTAAAATGCATAAAGGGTCAGTCTTTTGAAGATCCCACTGTGCTAGTAGCCTAAATGGATAATACTGTTGACAACAAACAGCATAACCTGCAAATCTGGATTCCATTGAGCAGCATAAGAGGTAGTGATTTTAGTCATGATGTGATCTAAGGCCTCATTCTGAGCTTTTAATAGAATTTTTTTTTTTTCCTTTGTCTCACCCTTTAAAAGGGGCATGAGATCAGTCAGATCATCATTTGTTATTCCACACAAAGGGCGGATCCATTGAATACCACCCATCAATTTCTTCACGTCAGACAAGGATTTTATCTGTGTGGTAATTTTAACTTTTTGAGGCCTAATTTCAGTTCCGGAAATGATCCACCCGAGATATTTCTAAGGGTTTCACACTGCTCTCTGTCTGGTCCAATTACCAGTCCTGCTTTCGCTAATTCTGACTGTAGCAGGTAGAGCAGATGGTCCTTCTTTAAATCTTTGCCTGCAATTAGGATATCATACATATAGTGATAGATAACACATTTTTGCAGTTTTTGTCAGATCGGTTGCAATACCCAGGCAACATACAGTTGACAAAGAACAGGAGAATTTTTCATACCTTGAAGTAAAACAACCCATTCATATCTCTTAGCAGGCTCTCCTTTGCTAATTGCTTGGACAGAGAAAGCAAAGTTTTCACAATCGCTTGGGTGTAGAGGAATTGTGAAAAAACAGTCTTTTAAATCAATTACTATTAAATCCCAACCCTGAGGTATCATTGAAGGGCTAGGCAAGCTAGGTTGCAAAGCAACGACATTCAGTTGTCTTGTGTCCAAATTTGTCACATCTAATACATTTATCTGCAAAACCAGTAACCCCATGGGGGGGGGGGGGTGCTGAACTAATTTTCTTTACAGTACACTGTTTCTTTTTAAAATGTCCCATCCATCCACCATTATAACATCTCATACCTTTAGTACCCCCACGATCGCCCTATCCTTATTGTAGAAGGGGTTTAACAGCAGCAGCAAAGGCAGTAGATATGTATCCAGCCTTTTCCTCTGCTGTGCCCCCTTTAAACCATACCTGAAGGTAGGGAGTAAGCAACAATTGAGCTATCATACGGATATCATATGGTGCTAAGATATATGCAGTAATTGCCTGAGTATACGATGATTTTAACCCGTAGGATGTTACTGGTTGAGGTGCCTCCTTTACTACCATTAAATCCAATGCCTCCCACTCCTTTCTCCCCTGTGGAGTGTTAAACACTGGGAATGCTGAGGGACCCATAGCCGAAAATTCCCCCATAACAATTGCATCTTTGATCATCCCATGCCAACGTTTAGCAGGGTTATTACCATAATCTCCTACCCCATGCCCAACACCCCCCTCCCACTCCCCTTTCTTTACTACTGGATTGTAGGAGGGTAGGGCAGAGGGTTCAGAGGTTTCTTTTGTCTCCAATACTTTAATTTCTTCAGCAGCTGTCGCAGTTGACCATCACTGAGGCTGGTTCGCATCTGCTGACGAGCTGAACTGCCTGAACCGTCTGAGTCTGAGTCTGGATCAGGAAGGGGAGGGTGCAAGTCCGGTTCTGCCGGAGACTCTGGGTCTGGTTCCAATTCCGATTCGGGGTCTCCTTCCTTTAGGTCGGAGGTGACCGTGTTTGCACTCTCTGCCTGTACTTTCAGGCGCAAGCGCCATTTCACTTTATCTTTCCCCTTATGCCGAGGAGGCTTCTGTGATGCCGTGCCAGGCACAGCGGTGGGGGGCAAATACCATAGACGTAGTACTCTACCTCTGACTGACTTTGTGAAGGAGCAGCGGCCAGGAAAACAGATGCCACTGCTGCCTGTTCCGATTTCATTTCCTTTATATTCTCAATTATCAGTCTCCATAACCAATACTTCAGGGCTTCCTTTGTCCCTTTACTAATCTCATCCCACAATGCCAGGCCTATACGTTCCCATTCAGAAACCTCAAAGGTAGCTTGCGCTGTGTGGCCCACTTTAACAGCCTCTGTGAGGTGGCACTATCATGTTGCAGTCCTCTCTTAGACAGAATATGTTGGAGGAGCTCTATCACTGCCTGTTCATGTTTGGATAGCAAGTGACCCTTCTCCTTCCCGGCCGCTCACCTGATCAGGGCAAGATCCCATTGTTTGCAGACGTCTGACTTCACAGCGCCGGGGCAGCGCCAAATTTCGGCCGGCTCTCCGCCCCCTCTTCTTTGATCGGACCTTCAAACTTGCATGCCACAAGTTACCGATCTGAGGGTCCCTGTTCGTGAGACATTTGTCGACGCAGGAGTCATGGACAACACAGGGACGATCAATGTGGTCAGCGAATGCCAATTTATTACAAAGATTTAACTCCTTATATAGCATTTCTTACAGGCACTTACAGTGATTTGGTATATTATGATTGGATGCATGTCTTGAAGACCCTTAGCGAGTAACACATAATTGGTTAAGCACAGGTGTGAGAACTCGACTTTGAAAGCTTGCCAACAGTCCACAGTTATCATTAACTCAGTGAATTACAGCTTCTTCTTATCTTGCTTGCTTAAGCTTCCTGGGCCTCTCACAGCCTTGCTGTATCTTTCAGGATTATTCAGTTTATGTACCAATTATGCGTTCTCCCGTGAGAACACTATCGCCACAGAAACCTTAAGAGATGATATTTCATGGATAAATCCGAAAAACTGGTTTTCAGGGTAAAATTTATGATCTTGGGTATTTCTAGGTATCAGATTATTGTTTACAGTAATTTTTATAGTACTTTTGGGAATAGCTATTAACATAACACATGCCATCAAAATTAAGCACAAGCAGATCATGTTTATGATGTTGTTAAAAACAAAAAATGGGAACTGTGGGAATATAGGTGACCTGCCAAAAATGACAGGCAGTCAAAGATGTGAAGGATGTAACCAGAACAGCCATAAAACATCAGAGATGTGTATAACAAACATTGGTATGCAGCATATCCTGCACGGGAGGACACAAGCTAATAAACAAAGACAATGTGAATTTCAGTGTTGGAACTGATCTAAGCTTAGCTAGTACAAAAACAAGGATAACAGCTGAATAGTTAAGCTCTAAAAATAGCTTGTGTGATTTTGTATAAATATGGCAAGATGCTCAGTAAAAGTTGATTCAGTCTGCACACACATTCTGTCTCATACTTCGCTGCAGAACGTGACCATCTCATGATTGCTACAACCAAGGCTGCCCTGGAGTGTCACATTTCCAATGGGTGATTCTCTGTTGGTGAGCACAAGGTCAAGCATGGGACCTCTCCTTGTCGGCTCCTCTATTGCAGAAGGAAGTTGTCTTCCACACAATCGAGGAACCTCCTGGATTGCTTGTGCTGGGCCGTACCATTCCTCCAACAGATATCAGAGTGGCTGAAGTCCTCCATGAGGACAAGGGTCTGTGAGCGTGAGGTTTTTCCTATTTATCTATAGAGTGCTTCATCCACAGAGTCCTCTTGATCAGGTGGTCTGTAACAGATCTCCACAGTAATGTCTCCCAAAGCAATAAAAAAAGTAATCCTTATACCAAGACTTTGAAATTCTGAATCTTCTAAACAAGTTCAATATGTTAAATTTTAAGAAGGCACTTTCATATTATCCTTTTACTTGTAACAGTGATGCTTTTATCCCTAGTAACTTAGTAGTGAGCTAAACTGTCTCAACAGATATCCCAATGCAAGGCATCTTATGAGGAAGAAATAATTCATTCTTGGGGTATGTTTTCAATAAATGTAAACTGAATGTGTTCATTCCTTGAGGAGATACAGAGCAGCATTATTTCACAGAGCTCTGGGACTTTGGCACGCACAATGCCCTCCGCTTCAGTCTGTCTCAGAATGACTTCATACATCAAATATCAAGCCACAAAAAGGCAGAGGACACAGAAATGAATGCTAAGAGGATTTAGATCAAATGAGGATGTTTGTATCTTTTCATTACTATATAATACTGGTAAATCACACTTAGTATTTTAATTTCCTAAATGCTTTTAGAGTGTAGCCTCTAAGTCCAGTTTTGGTATCATCATGGAATTTAATTAGAATAAAAAGCTGTACTTTGAAAGGTCTTATCCAGTGTTGCTGGTTCACTTTAATAGAGAGACTTCAAAGAGCTGTCAATATTTACCCTAGAGTACTTGATTTAAAAGGCTACTAAAAAAGCAAATGTTCTATTTTAAACTCCTTATATTAAAAAGTTTCTGAAGGTAATGAAAGAAACAATTTAAGGAAATGTTGTAAACCCAAAGATATTGATCAAGCACATTACTTTATTGACCAATCTTAAGATGATAAAATTCATCAACACTCATCACTACTTTTCATTTTTTTCTGTATTTGAATTTCCACAGTCATTACACTGCAAAGTGTAGTGATATTCACTACCTTTACCTACAGCAGTGTTTTTCAAGCTTTAAAATGGTAAACGATAGAGTACATTTAAAATCCATAAAACCTATAGGTTTCTTATGAGAACTGAAGTGCTCAGTTATTTAAAAAGCTTAAAGAAACATGTTAAAAAAGCCTTGTCTTAGCATTTTAAATCCAGCTGTTTCAGGAGGCTCATCAGTCATTTTCTATTTGACCTCTCTAGTCTCTTTTCCTGAGATTTTTCCTCTTCATCTCTGACCTCCTACCCTCCGAGGGCATCAATCTGGACTCCTGTTCAGTTTAAATGCTATGACTCCTCTCAATGGTTGTTGGGTTTGTTCTCATCTTTCCAGATAAGTTTTAACCACCAGGGTGACTTGCATTGGCCAGTATCAGTTTATCTACAATCCATTTTTCTACATTTAGACCATTGTTTGCTTCATACAAACACAACTGTGCATCTGTATGTGATCTTTTAAATTACCACAACTGGTAAAATGCTCAATCCCTGGTATAACTGGAATGAGCAAAAATTACTGCAAGTAGCCTAATGCTTTGAAACATTGTTAAGAATGAATTTCACTGAGTGATGGCCAAGGGTATTTTTCCAAGTAGCTCATTGAATAGGCTTTGATCATGAGGAAGAAGTTAACCAAGTCAAGGTTGTTGTTTTGCAGCCATTCTTTCCTCTCTGGGTAGGTCTGGAATACAGACCTCCTAAAACCATGAGGCAGAAAAGGAGGAAATGAATGCTCAGCTCAGCAAGGTCTTCCCACAAGAACATTCACTGAAATAAAAAAATAACTATAAAGCTAAATATAGTTCAGGTATGGCTTTAACACATTTTAATTTCTTCCCTGGAATTAACACATCTCACTTGCTTTGGGAAAGCTAATGGAACTCAAAGGACAATAGTAGCAGGACAAAGGATTTTCAGACTCCGATTATAATTTGGAAGCTATTATGGAGCTACACCAATGCAGAGGGAGCCCAAGGAGAAGCATACCTGGTGCTTACGGCAGAATTTCAAGAGCAGAGATGACATCACCTCTTCATGTACTCCCTAGCCCAGAAATGAATAAAAGCCTTCAACAGCATCCTGTGTAGTTATTAATTTTCATAGACTGAATGGAAAGTAGTTATTCCTGCTGAGTAATAGATCGATTAAAAAAGGTGGATCTATAAGTTTTTCCATCTGCTTATCTCTGGGATTTCTTAAGTGAATTTGATAATTTCTGGCTATATCTGAAGCAACAGAAGAATGAGTAAGTTGAGATAACTGACACATGGGCTACTTCTGATTATTATAGAAGTTCTTTTTCTTCCCCCCCCCCCATAGGCATAGCTCTCATTCTTCTTATTTCTCAATTTTTATTGAGAAATATTCTTTACTATGACAGTAAGAATTCTTTTATTGGCACTAGTGTTATTTTTATTGCAGCAGGTGGTTAACAGCTGGTAAAGAACAGACATTACCCAGTTTAGAAGAGTATTTTTACTGACTTGCTAGACACTTGCTTAAAACAGAAATAGCTCTATATGAACAAAGAAGAAAAATTGCTTCGGGATGTGAGCAATTATTAACACAGCATAAGTGGTGGTGTGAAAGTTAAAAATAATTTCCCTCTGCTCTTGTACACATGCAGTCATGAAGTTCTTCATTTTTTACCTTCTATGTATTCCCTTTCTCTGCTCTCAGAAATACTGAAATCAATACCATATTAATAGCAAAAGAAAGTACTACATCCTCATCTCTTGCTTGCAGCATTCAGGCTCCCAAATACCTCAAATTTAGTTGAAGTATATAAATCCAGTTGTCATGGTTTAAACCCAGCTGGTAACTCAGAACTACATATCTGCTCATTCACCCCCCGCCCCCTTCCCCCCTCTGGGGAGGATGGGGAGGAGAATCAAAAGAATGTAAACCCCCCAGGTTGAGATAAGTATAATTTAATAACTAAAGTACAACATAATACAACACTACTGGCAGAGCATGAGAGACTGAAAAGTCCTTGATAAGGGTAAGCACTATTTAGCAACAATTAAAACACTGGTGTATTACCAGCACTGTTCTCAGACTGAAGCCAAAACACAGCACTGCACCAGCTACTAGGAAGGAGAAAAAAAAACCGTTACAGCTGAAACCAAGACACCAGTAGATCACTTGTAAAATATATGCATAAAAGTGAAGAAGTTAATATCCCAGCAAGGTATCTGTGAATTTATGAAACTGGCATCTCAAGAGTAACATATTTGCTCTGTGGCAACAGCGAGCATTACACACCACACTCCTTGCTAAAAATTAACTGGGACAGATGGCCAACATCAGCTGTTTTACAGACCCTTCTGACACAAAGATAAACGCAACATGTTAATTGTGTTCAGTTTACTCACTGTGGGTCATGGCACAGAGCCCTTCACCTTGGGCTACTGGAGCAGTTCCAAGCCAGACCACCTGCAAAGTGAGCTGGTCATGTGGAGCTCACACTGGACTGCAACTCACGCTTCCAGGGACCAGCCCATGTGCAAACATATAACATGAACTTTCTCTGGTTTAGTTTGAGCCCATCCCCCCTTGTCCTATCACTACAGTCCCTAATGAAGAGTCCCTCCCCAGCATCACTGTAGGCCCCCTTCAGATACTGTAAGGCTGCTCTGAGGTCCCCACTCAGCCTTCTCCAGGCTGAACAGCCCCAACTTTCTTATCCTGTCTTCATACAGGAGGTGCTTAAACCCCCTTATAATCCTCGTGACCCTCCTCTGGACTTGCTCTAACAGCTCCATGTCCTTATGTTGTGGACACCAGAACTGCACATAGTACTCCAAGTGGGGTCTCACAAGAGCAAAGCAGAGGGGCAGGATCACCTCCTGCTGGTCATGCTCCTTTTGACTCAGTCCAGTATATAGCTGGCTTTCAGGGCAGCAAGTACATGCTGTTGTTAAGTTTCTCATTGGCCAACACCCCCAAGTCCTTCTCCACAGGGCTACTCTGAATCACTTCTCTGCCCAACCTGTAGCTGTGCCTGGGATTGCCCCAACAATGCACTTTGCATTGTTGAACATCCTGCAGCCCAATGACCATAGCTATTACAGTGCCTCTAATAGAACGGAAAGTTTAGGGCACGCCTCACTGAGCCTCCTCAAGGGTTTGTTGCTGGGATACGTGAGGTCAGCCATCCCAGTTCCTGCCCCAGAGGAGAAGTATGCCAATAACACTCCAGCTTCACCCATTTCAGCTCGTCTGTTAAGGCAGAAGCCCAGGCCAGTCCAGACCACCCCACCCCGTGAGGGACCGCCTGCAGGCGCCTCCTACCTACTCTCTAAAGCTTCTGTGCCACCTCCAAGCAACTCTCTCGGAACTCTGGCGAAAGGCTGGCATCGCTTTACTTCCCCAGGCAAGGCGCTATAAGCGGATATTTCCACGGATGAGAATGACTACCTCATCTGCGAGCGCTGTTCTACTCAGCCACCCACCGACTTTTATAGCAAATATGACCGAGTCGAAGACTATGCGGCTCCACCCCCACATTCCATTCTTTACATGGTGTCAGAGACGAGCGCAGCTAGCCACATACCCCTTTTTCCACCAGGAGCGCAAAACAGTCTCAGGCTTGCGCTCGTGATATCAGCAGGATGGGAGTAAAGGCGACACATCGATATGGCATCGCGCGCCAGAAGCGGGCGCACTATTTCCTACCATCACAGACCAAACCTTTCTTGAGCTATTCTATTTATGTTTGTGGTACCGATTTGCATAAGGTTCCGCCCCCCATCGTGAGAAAGGTGGCTGGTACCGCCTCCTGCTGCCATGTAAGAGAAGAGGGGGCGGAAGCCAGGAGTGTCTTTCTGGTGTCGTTTATAGGGTACAGTCACTTCCGCTATCCACTTAGAAGTGGCGTGATCATGGCGGAGCGTGGTCATCTCCCTCCCCCCACCAAGCACCTCTGCTGCAGACCCGGCTATGGCTCAGGGTGCAGGCCAGGCCAGCGGGTGACCAGCACTGGACTCAGTAGTGGGGCGCTCTGCGCCGGATCCTCCTCTGCAGCTGCGGCTGCTGCAGCTGCTGCTGCTGCGGCTGCTGCAGCAGCCGCAGCAGCAGCAGCCGCTGCCGCCCTGGGGCTGCTGCCTCTCGGCAAAACCCAGAGTCCCGACTCCCTACTGGACATTGCGGCTCGCAAGGTGGCGGAGAAGTGGCCCTTCCAGCGGGTGGAGGAGCGCTTCGAGAGGATTCCAGAGCCGGTACAGCGTAGGATCGTTTACTGGTCCTTCCCCCGCAGCGAGAGGGAGATCTGCATGTACTCCTCCTTCAACACCGGTGCCGAGGACCCCGCCATCACCCCCGGAGTGGCTACCGCCGGCACTGCGCCCGGTGGGGGCGCGGACAACGCCGCCGCCGAGAACCGCCTGCCCTTCCGTAGGGGTATCGCTCTGCTAGACGGCGGCTTTGTCGATAACGTCTTGCAAGTCGGTGAGTCACCGGCCAGGACCGCACTGCGGAGCTGTGCCGCTGCTACATGGGCAGGGCGCCACTGGCCTCCTCAGCCGCGAATCTCTCCCTGCACGTTACCCGTCTGCCCTCCGGGGAGCTGCCTCCCTTCCTGCGCCCCCCCCGGTGGTCGGAGCTCCCCCGCGTACTTCCTGCCCCCCCCCCCCCCCCGGGACTGCCCCACTCTCTCGGCCCGGCCTGCACGAACCGTAATTCAGGACGGACAACTTCCTCTGCCAGTATGCTCCTGGCATCCAGAATACGAAATAAACCTTTCGCCCCGCTCCGTGACACATCCACGGCTCCCGCCGCTAGCACCCGGCCTAGTATCCGACAAGTGGGCTGAATACGCTGCTCTCCGCCTGTCCCTTGAGCTCCACCGATGTGTCGTGCCACTTCCCTGTAATCCCGTTTGGCTCTGCTCCTTCACACCACCCACTCTTGATAATTCAAATCATAATAGTGAGGAGATACCACCACACTTCCCCCAGGACCGCCGGTGGGGGAAGAGGGTGGGATGTACCGTGGTTCAAAATAAAAGAGGGTGCGGGAGCCCAGGAACGGTTGCGCAGTGATAGGGGAAATGAAAGAGAGCGAGCCACAACAAAGGCATTTCTGGGGCAGCGGCGATGAGCCAGAGGGTGGGGGTGTGGTCCGCCTAAACCCCGCCACCGCGGGGTGGATGGCGCGCGCTTCGGAAAGACCCCGGATTAGGGGTGACGGCATAGAGGGGCCCACGAGTTATTTTGGGACGAGCCCTTGCATGACAACGGCGAGGTAAGGAGGGAGGTGCTGTTTTCCCTCCTCCTGGAACAATCCTTTCCTCCTTCCACCACTACCCCCACGATCGGCGGCCGCCTCCGCTCTTCACCCGTTGTGAGCTGGTGCTCCCGGTTAGCTCTTCCCTGCTTCCGTTTAAAGGGTATTGGAGGTTGGTGTTCTCTTCCGCGATGGAAGGTCTGCTTGGGGGGGGGAGAGGGGGCTGCATTCCCCGGCCGCAAGTACCTCCCAGTCTGGGCGGTGATGGCCCCGTGGGAAAGGGTTTACAGCTTCTGCAGAAAACTTCCGCTGAGTGGTGTGTTTGCACTTCATGCGGTCTGGGTGTACAGAGAGTATCGCCGTGCGGCGGTGCCTCGAAGACGAGGCGGAGGCAACGACGACGATGACTGGACACTTTGTTCTCATTTTCATGTTTGTGTTCTTTTCGGTTTTTCGTTTCCCCCTCCCCCGAAAGGGGAAACCAGACAAAAGAGACTGAAAATATCGCTTCTTATAGTAGGCTCGACAGTCGTTGGGCAGGGCAGTACGCCCCTATGCTGGGCCGGACCGTCCCCTGGTGGTGACTCAGCTGTGGCTGCTGCTCGTCTTTTGTTCTCAGCGCCGTATGGGGCTGAGCCGGCCTGAGTTGTGGAGGCTGCGGCACCGGTACTGCTGCTCGAGGTCTGAGTGTGTTAGGTTCCTCCTCGGCCTTGCCTGCAGCGGCTTTCACTTAGCAGGCAGTCTGCAAACGTGCCTTCTATTTTCCGAGGGGAGTCTCTGTTGTTCTTCGGTTAAGCGCCCTTCTGCCTCGGTGGAATTCAGCTTTAGCCTTTAAGGGTTTAAGAAAGGTGGTGTTTTGTTTATTGTTGTTGTTCTTTTTTTAATTAGCTTTCTTATAAATTTAATCCTTTGTTTTTCTCCCCTTTTCTCTCGTTCTGAGGTGCATCTGTGCTTCCTCAGGACTGGCAAAACCAGAAGTAGGGTGCTTTTAATTTTGTTGACAATGCTGAGGTTTTTTTTTTTTTTTATTCCCTTTTGCTTGCACTTGATTCTGTTTGTAAGTAATGAAGAATGACAGGATTGTACATACTGAGGGTCTCTTGGCTGATTAAATTTAAGCTAAGAATTCACTGTGGAAAGGAAATGAAGGGGTGGTAAAGAAAAGATATGTAGTTTTTTTATAGGATGCCCAGTGTGAGCTTGGCTTTGCTTGCTTTCAGCCTCAATGAGTAGTTGTGAAAGAAAAACTGAAGGTATCTTTTTGCATAGCTTCAAAAGGAATAATGTTGGCAAGGGTTAATGTGAAGAAAGAAAATATGTATAAATACAACTTAAGTGTTGACTGCTGCTTTTGGACCCCTTAACTGCATTCCAACCAAATGCTGTGCCTACTGCTGAAAATACATGTTTGTTTTTAACCTTATGCTAGCCTTCTTTGAAAGGCTATGCAAAAATAGTAGTGGAAGCTGGTGATATGAAACATGTCAATTGTATTAAGGGCATTGTCCAAATGCCTCTTAAACACTCACAAGCATGTCCTGTTGCATTTGACATTGCTGCTGCTTCACCTTGAATACTGTGTGTAGTTCTGGGCCCCAACAATTTAGGAAGGACGTTCAGGTCCTTGAATGCTTTTGGAGGAGAGCAACAAAGCTGGTGAAAAGGTTGGAAGGCATGTCCTCTGAGGAGTGGCTAAGGACTCAGGGTTTGTCTGGTTAGAAGAAAAGGAGGCTGAGGGGTGACCTCATTGCTCTTTACAGCTTCCTGAAGTGGAGAAGTGGAGATGGAAGTGCTGATCTCCCTGGTATCCAGTGACAGGACACTTGGGAATAGTTCAAAGCTGTGCCAGGGGAGGTTTAGACTGGATATTAGGAAGCATTTCTTTGCAAAGGGGATGGCCAAACACTGGAATAGGCTTCCTAGAGTGGTGGTTGATGCCCCAAGCCTGTCAGCATTTAAAGGTATTTGGACAATGCCCTTAATAATATGCTTTAACTTTTAGTCAGTCAGGCAGTTGGACTAGATTTATTTTTTTATTATTTTTTTTAAATGAGAAAATGTATTGTAAATCACTTCCCATCAGTTTTTAAAGCAAGGAATCTTATTTTCTGTAGAAACTTTATATTGGGTTGACCTAACAAGTTTTCATAATTTCTTTTGTGTTAGTTTTCCTGTTTCTCACGTTTAATTTTTCCTCTAATTTTAGGGCTCTCCTTGCTCCTAAGTAAGCTCTGAAAATTGACTTATTTCAGTTTAGGAAAGCAATTCTATCTTTGCATATGATCAGATGTTTTGGTATGTAGCAATTCCTGAATTTGAGCCAGTTGTCATGCTAGCAATTGATGCCTGTGCACATGCACTCTCTCTGCACTCCAACTTTTAGATGAACAGTTAACTAAAACAAAATCTGTTTGTGATGGTAGGCTGAAAGAATTTAAAAGTTAGCATTGGACAATTATTTTTTTCCTTAAAAACAATTGATTGTAGTTTTTTCCATATTATTTGCCTTTTTTTTTAATGAACCTATTAAAATTGAACCCTTACATAAGACAGGTAAAGTTATAATAAAAACAAACAAACAAACCCAACACAGAATGTTGCCACTAAAAATAACCACAAAAACCCCCCACCAAACCCCCCACCCTACTTAGGGTGAGAAGTATATGATTATGAACAGCAGGTTTTACTGATGAAGGATAAAGTATATTATGTGGTGCACTATAAGATGTGTAAGCATGGGTTCAATTTTAATGTCCTCTGCTCTCCGGGTAATCTAGTTGTTATGTTAAGGCAAATCCTGAAGTTTTGTAGTAGTTTGAGTGCAAAGTTATGGTAGTATAAGAACGCAGCTGACACCCTTTAACTCACTTTCTCTTTAGATTTTCTTTGTTGATTAGGTAGGAGAATTTAATTCATTGTTTTTTAAAAAAAACCCAAACCAACAAAACAAACCCCCAGAACTCCCACACTATTTTAATTGACAAATGCTATTCAAATTTATGAATATGCTGTGACAGGAACTAATTTTAAATTTTAAAAAGCTTTCATGTTCAGCAAGGGTACAGATTTAATGCAAATTTTAATTGCCTGGAATGCAATCAACCTGACAGCATATGAATGCTTGAGTACTGTCCAATAACTGCATTTGATCTGGGACATCTGTTTCTTTGGATTTTTTACTTTTTTTCTTTTGGCTTACTATTTAAAACTATATAAAATGCCTTTCTTTTATGGATATGTATGCAGCTCTTGACATGGCTTCATAATCTTCTGTGACCTGTATCATTAGAGATGTTGGCTGGTACTGTACACTGGTTTGCATTTTCCTTCTAGCTATGTGCCAGTTATGATTTGTGATGCCCTTGAGATGCATTACCATGCTGTTCTCTGATGAGGTAGCAATATGCATCCAGTCTTTGTTGCTTTGCCCCCACTATTGAAGACCAGGATGTCTAGAAAACTTGTGATGTAAGTCACTACTTTTTTTTTTTTTCTGACTTAATTCTGCAAATGTGTAAGCAGACCAGAGGAGCATAGACTTCTAATAGTAACTGAAGTGTAGAGAATTCCTTTGTGGTAAAGTCAGAACTCATAAAAGGCCAGCTGTAAGAGATGATCAATTGTACAAAATAATTTCATGAATTGTGTCAAATTAGGAAGACCGAAGTGTCTCCTAATGTGTGCTTTTTACCAATGCTTTATTAAACCCTCCTGAAAATTTAAAAATAAAGTGTGAAAGATAGGAATCTTTAGCTGCATTTAAAGTATATTTTAAGATAATTGTGATGTGCACCATCATGGCTTGACTTCGCGAACGAAGATTTAGGAAGGGCTTTGCCCACGCTTACTACAGGCGCGCTGATGGCTAAGAAGGCCGATGTAGGATAGGCAAATCCGGCTACAAAAAGCACAGCAGAAGGTCTCCTTGGGTGGTACAGGTGGGGCGCGATTCTTTCTGCGTTGTCTTTTCTCCTCGAGGCTAGTTCTTTGTAAACTCTCAAAGGAGTCAACAGCATTATGTATGGTGTGCCTCCAAGTCTCCTGATTGGAAGCCAAGGCGGACCACTGATGATAGTCGATTTGGCCAAGGCTAAGATATTGTTTCAGGGAGTCCTTATATCTCTTCTTTGGGGCACCTCTCTTGCGGCTACCGGTGGCAAGTTCACCGTAAAACACGAACTTGGGGAGGCGGTGATCCTTCATCCTAGAGACGTGTCCTGCCCAGCGCAGCTGCAATTTCAGCAGTGTGGCCTCGATGCTGGTGACCCCTGCTTGTTCGAGGACTGTGACATTACACACAGTCAGTCCATTGGATGTTTAGAATTGCGCAGAGGCAGCGCTGATGAAAGCGTTCGAGGAGCCGCAGGTGACGACGGTAGATGACCCATGATTCAGACCCATATAAAAGAGTAGACAATACAATGGCTCTATAAACACTGATCTTTGTACTTTTCTTCAGGTGTTTGTTACACCAGACTCTTTTAGAGTTTTCTGAAGGCTCTGTATGCCTTTGCTATTCTGTTGTCTATCTCTTTGTCGATCGTGGCATCTGAGGAAATGATGCTTCTCAGATAGCTGAACTTCTGAACTGTCTTAAGCTCTGACTCACCGATGGTAATATGGGGATGGCGATGATCTTCTCGCGGTGCAGGTTGGTAGAGGACTACTGTTTTCTTCAAGCTGACTTCCAGCCCAAAAACCTCGGCTGCCTCCGCAAAGCAAGATGTTAAACGCTGCAGAGCTGCTTCTGTATGAGCAACAAGGGCGGCATCATCAGCAAAAGCAATTCACGGACAAGATGATTTAGGGTCTTAGTGTGGGCCTTCAGTCGCCTTAGATTGAATAGGCTACCATCGGTATGATATTGAATATAAATGCCGTTTTGTTCGTCAAGGTCTGCTGTAGCCCTTTCATGTGCACCATTGCATGCATAAAAAAAGGGAGCTTAATCTTTTTATTTTTTTTTTTTTTAATTCTAACAATCTACTCTATGTTGCAAGTGACTGCATTTGATAGTCTTGAAATATCTGGATTTTTTTGCTTTGGAAATGCATGGGAAATGGCTGCGAAGGTCTGACTTTATTGGAAGGGTGCAGTAAAACTTGTCGGTAAGCTTAAATTCACACTAGTAGAACTAGCTGATTAGATAAATCAGAAGCTCATTTACTGAATTAATGTGCTGAAAATTCAGGTGATTTAGCTTTTGTCCTGCTTTATTTAACAATCTGCCTGTTAATCTTTCACTGTTAATTGGTGTCAGACCTTTAATATGTGATTATTGGAAAAATGGGGGGAAGGGCATTATAGGCAGAAATTTCACAGTAGTGGGGATTAATTTTTTTTTTTTTTGGGGGGGGGGGAGAGAGGTTATTGACATTCAAATGATCATTTTAAAGGCTGAGACAATCAAATGTTGCATAGTTGTCTGACTTGTGAGAAGTGAGACCTTTGTATGCATGCCAAGTTTAGCTCCTGACTTGTTACTGACAGCTCCGTAATAATGCAGATGCAGTATAGAAATTGTGCAGCTGACTACAATATTTAATTTATACTGACTACTGAAATAAAGAGCACTTGAACACTGAGGCACTTAATATTGGATAAACTTTTATAAAGTGTGTGACAAATTTTCAGTCTGTAATACAGTAGAGGATCAAGTTTGCATGTATTATTTTTGTATTTGTAAACTTGTGTTAAAAGCAGGGGTTTGGGTTGAAGGCTTTTGTCATCACTGTCTCTCTTGGGTTTGTTTTGTTATTCTTAAAGTTTGACTCTTTCCTATTTTATAGTAGTGGATTTTTAAGAGTTCAGGAACAGGGAAAAATCAGTGTTCTAAACTAATTGTTTAATATATTACCTCAAGGAAAGAAACCTGGAATGCATTTATTCTGAAATACTGTTCTGAACAATGACAACTGGCTGTATTGCTGCTGTTGTACATGTAAAATGAGTCTTGGTTCCCCCACTGATTTAGGTTGTAAACTGAAACCTTGCAAACTGACTACAGTTGGTGTCTTGGGGATAAAATATCAGTCCATTATATTCTGTATCTGGATCTAGTGTAGCTATATTACATAGAAGCATGAAACTTCAATTTTGCTTCTTCTAGAGCAGAAGGGTGAGTATGACATAAAACTCTTTTTTAAATCTTTGTTATTGCAAACCATGATATGTGAGAGAGTTGTCATGCAGTTTTCTTGATCAAATCTAAATGCATGAATTTATAGAGATGAATTCAGCTAAATGTGCCGCTAATGTATGAATGGTAGGCAGTGACTAGGGATGGGATTTGATGTAACAGCTACCTTATCAGTCTGATAGGATAAGGAAGTTGAGAATGACTTGGTTGGTGCTACCTTTAGAAGCAGCATGCTACTTAATTTTACTGACAGTTTTTGGTGATCAAATTTTACATTGTCATGTATCTTGTCAATAATTTACAGGCTTAATATAGGGATGCTGGGGATGGACTCTTCATTAGGGACTGTAGTGGTAGGACAAGGGGTAATGGGTTAAAACTTAAACAGGGGAAGTTTAGACTGGATATAAGGAGGAAATTCTTTCCTGTTAGGGTAGTGAGGCACTGGAATAGGTTGTCCAGGGAGGTTGTGAATGCTTCATCCCTGGCAGTGTTCAAGGCTAGGTTGGACGAGGCCTTGGGTAATATGGTTTAGAGAGAGGTGTCCCTGCCCATGGCAGGGGGGTTGGAACTTGATGATCTTAAGGTCCTTTCCAACCCTAACTATTCTATGATTCTATGATAAATGTAAGTGGCTGTTTGCCTGGAGTGAACAAGTGCTTAGTAGTAAACAGGAATTTGGCTCATTGAATAAGATGTACTTAAAGAGAAGAAAGGCAGTAAAATACTGAGTTGCCCTTTATAGATGAGAGTCTAGGAAGAGAAGTGGGCAAGTGGCATGCCTGAGATGAGGTAAAGGTCAAAGAACTTAATAAATCCCTGAAGAGGTGTGTTTAAGGAGGATGTAGTCTGAATGACTGCTCCCTCTACATGGTCTACTTTCAACGGGTGAAGGAATGGAAGCTGATTGATTCTTTCCTACAAAATGAAACAAAGCTTTGAAAATGGAAAGCAGGTTAGCAAACAGTAACTTAGCTGTCCTGTAGCTTTTGAAATTGTAAAATATGTTTAAAGTTATGAAGTGGGTGTACTTTTGTTCATTTTAAACCTTACATCCCAATTTAAATTTTATAAATAAGATGTTTCCTTTGTGTGTCAGATATACTCTGTTTTGGCAGAAAGTGTTGACTTATCTATTTGAAGGGTGTTTGTCACACTGTACTTTATCAAAAGTAGAAGCTATTTCTGTTAGGTCATGGCGGGAGCTCCATCATTACAGTGGTAAAACAATAATTGGCTTCATTTTGTACAACTGTTTGAAACAGATTTATTCATAGAGTTAAATATGCATTAGTAAGATCATAGAATATAACTGAATTTTACTATAAGGTATAGCCAAATTCTGTCTTAATTCTCAACAGGCAATAAATGGCTTAACTTTAAAGCATTCTGTATTACAAAAAGAGCAGGTATGTGTGGCTTTGGGTTTTGAGTTTTTTTGGTTTTTTTTTTTTTTTTTTTTTTTGGTGGGCTTTTTTAAATTTTATTTTGTTTTGTTTTTTCCCCTCCATAGTAGTGAATGTGGTACCCAGATGTCCTGGGTTCAGCAGTAGCAGTCATTTTTCTCCTTCTTGGTAGCTGGTGCAGTGCTATGTTTTGACTTTCGGGCTGGGAACAGAGCTGATAAGAATGATGTTTTGGTTTGGCCAAGGACTTTGTGAGCCTCATGCTCTGCCAGGGAGGAGGAGAAGCTGGGAGGAAGCAGAGACAGGCCACCTGACCCAAACTGACCAAAGAGGTATTCCATACCACAGCACGTCATGCTCAGGATGTAACTGGGAGTTACCTGGAAGGGCTAGGTGGACTGCAGGGTTGGGTGAGGTATCTGTCTGTGCTTGGTCAGGCTGGGGGGGTGAGTTATCGGTCACCTGGTGATGAGGTGTTGTATTCTCTTCCCTTGTTATTTCCTTTATCATTAGCATTATTGGTGGTAGCAGTAGTGATTTGTGTTATACCTTAGTTACTAAATTGTTCTTATCTCAACCCGTGGGAGTTGCATTCTTTTCGGTTCTCCTCTCTGTCCCTCCAGGAGTAGGGGGAGGGCAAGAAGGGGGGGGGAGTGAGTGCACAAGCTGTCTGGCTGGGGTTAAACCAGGACACCAGACTTGAGAAGAACTGAGAGGGTTTTTTTTTTTTTTTGTTTTTGTTTTGTTTGGTTTTTTTTGTTGTTTAGGCTATATGTTGTGCTGACCTGTGAATAAGGATGGTGTGTGTGCAATGTTTGACTAGATAAATTGAAAGAGGTGTGAATTATGCACTTTCACTTCAGTGAATCCTGTCTGTTATTATATCCTTCATCCCTTCCCTCCTTGAGTAATGAAATGAAGTTAAGAAGTAGAGATGAAGTGTTGAGAAGCATCTACTGAAAGGAAGAAGCAGAGGAGGATGACTGTGCAACAAAACACTGAGCTGTGATTTTTTTAATTTTTTTTTTTTTTTTTTTAAGTAAAAGGAGAGCCACAAAAGCCAGTAAAGGTCAAAAGTTCTGGGAGAGTAATCATTAATTTATAGAGGCACTGAAAGGTAAAGGAATATAAATCCTGAAGCATTTCCAGAAAAAAATTCCACTGGGGACCTTGGTGAGACTCATCCTAATATGATGCACTGCATCATATTAGGGTGATATGACCCCCCTTGTCTCAGCTTGAACCAGCTCTGCTCAATGGCAGAATCATTCCAGGCAAGAGCCTTGGTGAACTCAGTTATTTGGCAGGTTGATTGGTGTTTGGGCCCTAGGTAACATGGAAGGGATAGCATTGCATGTTACTTTGGTAAGGAAATTAATATTCTGAACCTGGGAATGAGGGAGTGTGGTGTGAGGGAATAAGCAGATCTGTCTGTTCCAGTTGCTGCCATCTGATGTTGTTTTGAATTACTGTGGGAAGGGTACGTTTGCAATATGGGCTGGTGGTGGGACTGCCGCTGAGGTAGTCTGAGATTTAGTTTTCCATCAGTAGTTGGGTACAAGTAGTGTAAGTTGCCAGGAGCACATTCAGCACAGGTTGGAGGGACCTTTGGCAGGCTCATCCTCTACAGACCTTGGTGATACCACACTGCTCTCAGCACTAAGCAGCTCCTCTTCCATGGGCAAAAGTACTTTGTTCAGTTTCCTTTCCTGTGCAAATGAATAGATGTGTGAGCAGGAGGTTGTTGTGAGGTTTGTTAGTGATGTGTTCTAGGTGTCTAACAGCAGTGTCTAGGGTGGTGGTTACAGCTTGTTAGCCCTGACAAGAGCATGCTGATGCAGTGATACAGGTACCAGGAGTTGGTGTTATGAAAGGGCCTCCATTAACTTAGGCAGCATGCGCCAGCTGTTCAAAGACTCTTGTACTCGCCTACAAAACCTGGATTGTGTCATAAAAGGTGGTGTGCTGATCAGAATCCAAGACCAGTAGTCTACGGTCTTTGTAAATACAGATTTAAGGCTAAAATACAAGCCTGATGTCTCTTCTTTCTAAGGCTGGTAACCTTAGATTGCTTGAAAAGATTATAAATAAAAGCCATAAACCTTTATTCTGAGAGAAGTTAAAACTGTATTTCTAATTATAACTTAGCAGTGTTACACTCTTCCTCTTCCCTTTTTCTAGGGAGTGGACACTTTCCTCATTGACCAAGCCCGCTGCTGTGAGGAAAGTTGCTGGTGCAGCAGCGTAGTCTGGTTGTAACACTGCCTTGTGAGCATGGAAGTCTTTCTCCAGGAGCCTATTCCAGCAAGCTTGCTCCTTCTTGTCACTTTAACTCCTCCAAAGACAGACTATGAAACAGGCCTAACAAATGTTTTCCATTTTGAAATACTGTAGTCATTTAATATGGTAAATCAAATTACTCATTTGCTGTGCTGTGACTCATTTACTGCTCTGTGCCTCATTGTGTAACTCCTAGAACAGAAAATGCATATTGCTGTGCTTATCAACTTGTGTTTTGGGAATTATTTTTGTGATTGTCATTTTCAAACTTCACTCACTGTGAAGACCAGTGTTTGTCATTCACCTTGTGTCGACATGGGAGTCACGGACAACGCAGGAACAATCAATGTGATCAGCTAATGCCAATTTATTACAAAGCTTTAACTCCTTATATACCATTTCTTACAGGCACGTACAGTGATTTGGCATATTATGATTGGATATATGTCTTGAAGACCCTTAGCGACTAACACATAATTGGTTAAGCACAGGTGTGAGAACTTGACCTCGAAAGTTTGCCAACAGTCCACAGTTCTCATAACTCAGTGATTTATAGCTTCTTCTTATCTTGCTTGCTTAAGCTTCCTTGGGCCTCTCACGGCCTTGCTGTATCTTTCAGGATTATTCAGTTTATGTACCAATTATCCATTCTCCCATGAGAACATTGTCTCCACAACCTTGAAGTTACATGGTTTCTTTAGGCTGGCTTAAATGCAGCCTGCTGTCGAAGGGATGCTGCAGTTCTCAAGTTTGCACTTTGTGCCAGGGTTTGTGGAGCTGTGTGGTGAGCCAGACAACTGGCCTGATTGTGAATTCAGATCTTGCTAGGTGAGTTTTACCTGGTTCACTGTGAAAAATAAACAATTAAAAGAAGTGGTACTGTTCTGTCAAGGGAGAGTAGATTATAAGAGGGGAGTACTGAGAACTGCAGGACTCATTTCTATGTCAGTCACACTTAGACTGGCTTAAAGTGATCATGAAGCTCTGACTGCTGCCTGGGGAAAGGAAATGGCTGCT
This sequence comes from Neopsephotus bourkii, assembly GCF_033783945.1. Classification (NCBI taxonomy): domain Eukaryota; kingdom Metazoa; phylum Chordata; class Aves; order Psittaciformes; family Psittacidae; genus Neopsephotus; species Neopsephotus bourkii. The sequence goes on from NW_026901923.1 coordinate 628,586, forward strand.
GTGTTTGGGAGTTCACTATTGGCAAAAGGTGGCTTGATTGTTCCAGAGATGGCAGCATAGGCCTTTCCTGAGACAGGATGCATGTTGGGCTTGTATGAGTGAGACATCTGTGTTCACTTCTCTCTGTATCAGCATAGCTGTTGTAAACAGTGCTTTTTGCCTTCAAAGTTCACATCTTCTTTTGAGACAGTACTTCAGCATGCTTATATGTAACACAGACTTTTGAGGCAGTTTTCCCACTTATACAGTTGTTTATGGACCAAATTATGTGGTTTATGTTTTGTTTTTATGCGTAGTTGTTGAATTCAGTTGCTAAAATAAGCATTCCCAGCTCTTTGTTTCCTTAGGCTTGCTGTGCCAAAATAGCTAAGAATGAGCTGGAATCTTGTCTTTGTTTCTTGGGCTTTGTGAAATATTATTGAGGGACAAAGTCAGTAAAGCAAAAGCAACAACGCTGGGCCCCTGACCGTAGCCAGAGGTGCACTGATTAGCATTTGTTACAGGTTTATATACTTTCACTATTGCATTAGTCACATACATATTCATAATTCCTGTGTATAGGTAGAGAATATTATAACTAGCTCCAGGAAGTTAATATCATAAGTCTCCTCCTCTTGGTGTCTGCGCACTGCTCTCCAGCAACTGTGGGCAGTGGTCTCGAGGATGAAGTAAGCAGTCTTCCTCATATGGGCAGGGGTCTTCAAGATGAAGTAAGCAGTCTTCCTCACGGTGTATTTTTTATCTTTGGCACAGTTGGATGCCCCAGTAACTGCAAAGCTAGCTGAAACCAGCCATATCTTCAAGTTTCTGATAGCTGGCAAAGATTTAGAACAGTGTGCCCTCTGTACAAAATCTATTGCAAGCAAAACAGGATGGGCAGACAAGGAGTATCCCAAGCTAGCAGATGTTCTGGAGGCACTCTCTCCAAACTAACTGATAAGTAGAAGGGTGGTGTAAAATAATTCATTCATGTTTATTGGGGCCACTAAATCCTGTTATCTCACCACAGACTTACAACACAAACATTGTTCTTTATCTTCTACCTAAGTTAAGTTAAAAGTACTTTAACCCTGTGTTTTCCAGGCACTATCTTTCCTCATATCAAGCCCTTCCCCCTTTTCTTTTACCTTTACAAATTCTTTTGCTGTGTGACTCCATTTTGCTCAAGAGTTCTGGCCATACTTGTTGTCTAATCTTGTGTCCTTAGTGAGCTTTGTTTCTGTTATTGGGAACTCATACAGTTATGTCCACATAGCAACACTTATGATTTGTGAAAGCCAATACATTTATGTGTTTATCACAGGCTTTGATCAGTTGCCCTTGGCAGCCTCACTTACAGGCTGCAAGGGTCATGATGATATAGCAGAGATTTCAGTTGGCTTGCATGGCCTTCATTACTGGTAGTAGTGCATGAGAAGGAAATGATGGAACAGGACTTGCAGATTTCAAGCTGAGTTTGTATGGCTGGCATGTAGGGTGGGGGGGAACCTCTTATTAGGGTGGGGGGGAACCTCTTATTGCTTGTAAACTGAGTACTTTTGATATGGGCCTCACTGAGAGTCTAAAATAGCTTTGTGGGGTTCCAGTATCATTACTGCTTCCCCAAGTAGAACAGCAATTGAGTATAATGTTAGTGGTTTTATTTAACTTCCACAGTGTGGAAGTTAAATGGCAGACAGCTGCTCCAGTAAGTGAGGTATATTTACTGAATTGATATGTTTTCAGGACTAGAATAAAGCAGGTGTGATCTATTCCAGATGGACTGAACTAACACAGCACTAATCTTGCCCGTTAACTGGGGGAGGGAAGAAGTGCATTGGAAGCTCTGTCACATGTGTCTTATTGCAAATGAGTCTATTTTCAGGGCAGAAATAGTTTCCCTTTACCATAAATGAAGATTTCATGGGGCTTTATGCGGGCCTGTCTGGGAGAGCATGCTTTGGCTTTCTCCACTGCTTGCACTGGGGGGGAAGATTAAAGTTTATCAACAAGGCCTGCTTTCACCAGTAGCCTGTTTCAATGTGGAAGGATTAATCTGGGTTGTTCACTTCCTAGAGCCTTCTTACAGGTCTGTCTAGAGGATTGTGGCTGTTGGATTCTTTTAAAGCATGCATGAGTGAGATAGTCATTAAGTTGTACACCGCTTAAGCAAGGTGCTTTATCTCTCTTGGTTGTCTCCTGCTGGAAAGGAAGCCTGCATGACCTCTAACCCTAATTGAAGTATCTAGTTTCCTTTCTAATCTCTGTTGGTGGTGTTTATTGTATGTGTTTATCCAGGCTTCTAAATTGAAATTTCCTCATTTGAGGAAGGTGAAGTTACTCGGTTATCTTTCCCACTCCATTGCTGCACTGCTAAGAGTCTTCTAAAATTAAATTGCTTCTTTCTGTTAAAGCATGTTTTAGGCTGATGTTCCAGAGTTTGAGGATTCCAGGTGAGAGAAAATGAGAGACACATAGAGAACTCACAACTAGTTTATTAATATAGGAAAATATAGAGAATCTAATAGATACAGTAAAGGATATTTCTGAAGAGTGTATATCTTGCCAACCCCAAGGACCCTGTGAAGATGATCAGGAAACCAGCTCTGAGCATCATCATCGTAGTGTGAGGCGGCAGGCTCTACTGTAGCGGGTGTCCTTGTGGAGGCAATGTTGACCTGGATGGTATGAAGTTCTGCTTCCCTGCATTGCATGAAGTTCAGGCTTTTATACTAACAAAAATGCACACTCATTCTGATGCAGGGGGCTAGCCTACGACGGAAGAAGTGGCCAGCAATATCTAGAAAGGTCTCCAAGGGTCGGGACTTTTCCAAGGAGGAACCAAAGCAGGACCTTCTGGGGAGGAGCCAAAGAGAACCAGCTGTACTTTTCTATCTTTGTGTGTTTCACCAAGGACCATTATCTATTGTCCCTGACACAGCTGATCATAGGTGTTTAATATGATGCTTCTGTGAACTGACCATGGTTTCCATTAGCCAGGTTTGTTAAAGAAGTATCAGCTTGAACTCCTCTCCACTTAGTGAATGAAGAACAGTCAGGTATTATCAGCCAATCAGCAACAACCTCTCTGAGTAATGCAAGAAATATTTTAAGCACAGTCAAAAAAGTGTTCACTTTTGAAGTTTGGCTAATCTGTATTCAGTGTGAGAAGTGCTGTCCCAAGAAGGATGAAGGCTTACAGGACATGAGTGGGGGAAGAGGAGAGGAGCACTTCTTCCTTTATCTTGATGAAAGTCTTAAATTCTTTCATCAGCTATGGGTTGATATGTGTACTTTATTATATTTATGCAAATCCAAGATAGTGACACAAATTCTGTTTAGTCTAGAAAAAGTATTTTAAGTCACATTTTATTCAGAACCAAATATTGTGTTTTTACTCTGTGGAAATTTCTTTTCCCCCCTCAGTAAAAAAGAGTTTTATTGGAAAGGCATTTAAGAGGGTTAAAAGCCTGGATTTTTTTGTGTCATACAGTTGAGTGAGCCTCCTCAAACCTGCCAAACTTAAAACTCAGTGGGATTGATATTTTTTTAATAGCAAAGACAGTTCATGGTGGATATTCATATTGCAAGTCTGAGTGAAAAATAGTCTATTACTAAAACCTAGAAGAATTTACCTACTTCCTTGCATACAAATTTGCTCACAAGTTCAGAATTTTTCAGAGCTGCTTCAGGAATCTTGACTTGCACTTGCTATCCTTGCCAAAGCCCTCCAGAAGCACTACCTTTGCACAAGCTGAAGGTGAGAATGCTGCCTGTGGGTACATGGCCAGAAGCTGCTTGCTGTAATTTCTCCTCCTTGGACCTTTATCCTGTACCTTCCCAAAAGACATCTGACTGCTTGTCCTGGTTTTGGTTGGGATAGAGTTAATTTTCTTCCTAGTAGCTGCTACAGTGCTGTGTTTTGGCGTTAGACTGAGAATAATGTTGATAACACACTAATGTTTTAGATGTTGCTAAGTAGCACTTACCCTGATCAATGACTATTCAGTCTCTCATGCTCTGCTAGTGAGGAGGGGCACAAGAAGCCAGGAGGAAGCAGAGACAGGACAGCTGACCCAAACTAGCCAAAGGGGTATTCCATAACACAGCATGTCATGCCCAGTATAGAAACTGAGGGGAGTCACCTGGTAGGGACCAATTGCTGCTTGGGTTGGGTTAGGCATTGGTCAGCAGGTGGTGAGCAATTCTATTGGGCATCACTGTTGTTTATTTTTTTTTTCTTCTCCCTTTTTAGTTTTATATTCTCTCCCCTTGTTATTTCCCTTAGCAGTGTTAGTAGTATTCTTATCTCAACCCATGGGTTTTACATTCTTTCGATTATCTTCTTCATCCTGCCTGGGGAGGGGGAGGTGAGTGCATGGTACTTACTTGCTGCCTGGGTTTAAACCATGACACTTCTTTCCACCAAGAGGTAAAGTCCTGTGGCTTACTTTCCAGTCGTTGTTGGGAGACTGCCCACAGGGTCATTCCTTTATGTGCTGAATGTGCCACTAGCCATGTCTTTGCATAGTTTTTGTTGCTGCAGTAGGTGTGAAGTTATACAAGGTTGTTTGAGTAGTCTAAGACAACTCTTGGGTTTTTAATTTTGAAGATGTGAGGAAGAGGTCATACTGGGTTCAGATAACTGCTACTACTAAAAGGGTTTGTTTCATTTTATCCACTTTGGTGCTATTTGAATTCAGGCCAGAGAGTTCCTGTCAGTTCATAGTGGGTTGATCTTGGCTGGACACCAGGTGCCCACCAAACTGCTCTATGACTCCCTTCCTCAGCTGGGGGAGAGTAACATAACAAAAGGTTCATGGGTTGAGATAGGGCCAGGGAGAGATCACTCACCAGTTACTTATCACAGGCAAAACAGATTTGACTTGGGGAAATTAGTTTAATTTATTACCAATCAAATCGGAGTGGGATAATGAGGAATAAAACCAAATCTTGTAAACCCCTTTCCCCCCACCCCTCCCTTCTTCCTGGGCTCAATTTCACTCCCCAATTCTCTGCCTAATCTCCCTGGGTGGTGTAGGGGTATGGGGGTTGTATTCAGTTCATCAGACGTTGCTTCTGTTGCTCCTTCCTCCTTACTCTCTTCACCTGTTCCAGTGTGGGGTCCCACCCATGGGAGATGGTCATCCATGAAGTTCTCAAATGTGGGTCCTTCCCACAGGCGGCAGTTCTTCACAAACTACTCCCATGTGGGTCCTTTCCATGGGGTCACAGGTCCTGCTAGGAGCTTGCTCCAGCACATGCTCTTGACTGCGTCACAGCCTCCTTTGGGGCATATCCACCTGCTCTGGCATGGAGTCCTCCACAGGTGGCAGATGGATATCTGCCCCACTGTTAATCTCCATGGGCTGCAGGGGGGGCAGCCTACTTCACCATGGTCATAACCACAGGCTGCCGTGGAATCTCTGCTCTGGTGCCTGGAGCACCCGCTCCCCTCCTTCTTCATGGACCTTGGTGTCTGCACAGCTGTTTCTCTCACATATCTTCACTCCTCTCTCTGGCTGCTGTTGCACAGCAGTATTTCCCTCCTTCTTTAAATATGTTATCACAGAGGTGCTGCTAATGGTGCTGATTGGCTTGGCCTTAGCCAGCGATGGGTCTGTCTTGGAGCTGGCTGGCATTGGCTCTATTGGATACAGGGGAAGCTTTAGCAGGTTTTCACAGAACCCTGTTGCTGCCCCTCCTTCCCACCCCCCCCCACCCCGGAAACCTAATACACAGTTATGCTGTGCAGATGGCAGGTTTAGTTCATCCAGCAGTCTTTTTAAATGTATTCATCTTTACCATCTTTAAAGATGGCAGAAACAGGCACATTGATTAGTCTGAGTCTGTAAGTTTCATCTGTAAGAGATGGCCTTTAATAGTATCTTCCCAAGAATATTATTGCACCAGGTAATGTAGCAAATAAGATACCAATTTATTCTTTTGTGCATAATCATTGAAACTTTGGCTGTTGGGAGGCCTCATGACACTGTTCACTGGAATCAGCTTTCTGAAACTCATTTTCAGGTAGGGGTGGTTATTCTTGATTCAGACCATTGTATGGATTTACAAAACATTTACATTAAAAGCAGTGTATCAGTTTTGGAAATACCAGCTTCCTTAAAAGAAGGGAAGCCTATCTTGAATAATGATATATAGTGAATATACAGGTCCATGCTGTATTTCTCATTAAGCTTCATGATGGTTTCAGTTAATTTCCTTCTCTCCTCTCCCACCCCATGTAGTAGTCATAAGAAGAAAAGAGAAGTGAAAAGCAAAATGTGAAACTGAACCCTGTGGTATTTATTATGAAAATGCCACAAAACTGAGGTCTAGACTTTTTACTTGTAAGCAAACTGTGATATTAGATGCAGTGTTCATGAACCTTTTCAAATAAATTATTAATTACTAAAAAGTTGAAATACATTGCTGATGACTGCAAAATTCTTAATATCTTTTGCATTCTGGTTATTCTGAATACATTTTGGCACATCCTGGTTAAACCTGTTTTAATTTGATTCGAGTGGGGATAGTGAATGGAACACAAAGGAGAAAACTCAGATAAAAGTGGAATAGCTTCAATCAATATTGGTCATTGGAAAGGGTTGGAAAGGACCTTGATATCATCTAGTTCCAACCCCCCTGCCATGGGCAGGGACACCTCGCTCTAAACCATATTACCCAAGGCCTCGTCCAACATGGCATTGAACACTGCCAGGGATGAAGCATTCAGAACTTCCTTTGATAGGCCTTACAACCCTTACAGTAAAGAACTTCTTTCTTATATTCAATCTAAACTTCCCCTGTTTAAGTTTTAACCTGTTACCCCATGTCCTCTTACTACAGTCCCTAATGAAGAGTTACAAGTCCATGGGACCTGATGAAATCCATCCATGGGTCCTGAAGGAGCTGGCAAATGAAGTTGCTAAGCCACTGTCCATCATATTTGAAAAATCATGGCAGTCAGGTGAAGTTCCTAATGACTGGAAAAAGGGAAATATAACCCCTGTTTCCAAGAAAGGGAAATGGATGACCTAGGGAACTATGGACCAGTCAGTCTCACCTCTGTGCCTGGCAAAATCTTGGAGCAGATTCTCTTGGAAGGCAAGCTGAGGAAGATGAATAACTGTGAGGTGGTTGGTGACAGCTAGCATGGCTTCACTAAGGGCAAATCCTATCTCACCAATTTGGTGGGCTTTTGTGATGGGGCTACAGAACTGAGGGATAGGGGCAAAGCAGTTGATGTCACCTACCTGGACTTGTGCAAAGCATTTGACACTGTCCCACATGAAATCCTTGTCTCTAAATTGGAGAGACATCAATTTGATGGGTGGACCACTTGGTGGATAATGTATTGGCTGGATGGCCTCAGAGTGTTGTGGTCAGTGGCTCAGTGTCCAGTTGGAGACCAGTAGTGAGTGGTGTTTCTCAGGGATCAGTGTTGGGATTGGTCTTGTTCAGCATCTTTGTCGGTGACATGGACAGTGGGATTGAGTATGCTCTGAGCAAGTTTGCCGATGACACCAAGCTGTGTGGTTCAGTTGATACGCTGGAGGGAAGGGATGCCTTCCAGAGGGACCTTGACATACTTGTGAGGTGGGCCAATATCAACCTCATGAAGTTCAGCCAAGAAAAGTGCAAGGTCCTACACCTGGGTTGGTGGAATCCCAGGCACAGCTACAGGTTGGGTGCAGAAGTGATTCAGAGCAGCCCTGCAGAGAAGGACTTGGGAGTGTTGGTCAATAAGAAACTGAATGTGAGCTGGCTTCACTTATATCGACCTACTAGTGTTTCACTTAAAGCAGGAACAGGATCTGTATGAAAACCTTCATTGATCTGGTGTTCCTATAATGACTCTGATGCTCCTCTTGCTAATGCTCTTGTATTTCACATTAGCACTTAGCAGGTGTCGCAGAATGGATGGTCGCCTTAGGTGAGTGGATGCGGTGTGTTGGGGAGACACTCCCATTGAGTTACGAGGTTGAGAAAGGACCCCCTTGCTTCCCTGCTTGATCCTCAGATATTAGAGGGGCTGAGTGCAACTGGATCCAAACCTAGTCTCAGACTTGGTCCATGGTTTATGTCTAAAGGATTGTGTAGTGCTTGTACCTTGTCAAAATTTGTCCCACACGCCAGTGCACTAGCATTAAAAGGGTATTTCCTTGTACCCTTTATATTTGACCAGTGTTTTGCTGACAGGCAGGGTACATGACAAAATGACCATACATTAACTGTAAAATATGCACAGTTTATTAAACAGGCACATTAAATAAGGCTCAGTTTGAAGTTTCAGAAAGCAGCATTCTTTATTGCAGCACTGGGCGCACACGTTTGGCAAAGGTGAGCATACCCAATAGTTGCTGACAGCAGCTCTATATTTAGCATGCTCATGCATATTTGTAAGCTTTTCTAAGAACTAATTATAATATTTGCATCCTAATTATGAATGCACTTTCTTGCAGAGTGGGGGGTCTCTGGTGGTCACCGATAGTCTTCCTCACTGTGTTTACTGAATGTCCTCAGTGCTTGCACACGCTTGCAAGGTCCTAGTGCTGAGTTAGCAGCTGGTATGTCCTTGCTTCTGTTCTGTTCCAGTTTCACTCCACGTTGAGCACCACTCTGTTATCTTGAAGAATGACATCTTTGGTCTTATTTACTGTCTTCCTAGTTGTTATCAGTCCCGTGATGTTCCTTCCCCCGTCAGCCAAACGTTCCTTTCTCTCTACATGTTAGTAGAATACAGCAAAGTGTTCTGATTTGCTATGTTAAAGACACACACACTACTGTTCATCCTACAAACAACATACCTTTTTTCTTACTTTTGCCTCTCTGCATATACCTTTTTCTATACTGCTAATAGTTGATAAAGATTAGGTTAAAGGAAGAGGCCATAGAGAAGTCATGTTCAGCAGGTGGTCAAGCATGCACTGGAGGTCAGGGAAACCCAGGAGGGCAGAGTGAAGGTTGTGGTGTATGGTACATGTTTGTATTAATTTCATTCAGCCTTGAAGAGTGCCTCAGCCCTGAGGAACAGGACTTGGGGATGTCGGTCAATGAGAAGCTCAACATGAGCCGGCAGTGTGTGCTTCCAGCCCAGAAAGCCTACACTGGGCTTTATGAAAGGGACGATGACCACATGTCGAGGGAGGTGATTCTCCCCCTCTGCTATCATGAGACTCTACTTGCAAGTACTGCTTCAGCTCTGGGGCCCCCAGCACAAGAAGGACATAGACCTGGTCAAGTGAGTCCAGAGGAGGGCCATGAAGATGTTCAGAGGGTTGGAGCACCTCTGCTATGAAGACAGACTGAAAGAGTTGGGCTTGTTCAGTCTGGCGAAGGCTCCAGGAAGACCTTCTAGCAGCCTTCCAGTACTTAAAGGGAGTCTACAAGAAATCTGAAGAGGGACTTTTTACAAGCACATGCAGTGACAGGACAAGAGGGAATGGCTTCAAGCTGAAAGAGGGTAGATTTATATGTTAGGAAAAAATTCCTTACTGTGAGAGTGGTGAGACACTGGAAGAGGTTGCCCAAAGAAATTGTGGCTGCCCCATCCCTGTCAGTGTTCAAGGCCAGGTTGGATGGGGCTTTAGCAGCCCTGTCTAGTGGAAAGTGTCCCTGCCCATGGCAGGGAAGTTGGAACTAGATGATCTTTAAGGCCCCTTCCAACCAAAGCCATTCTATGGTTCTACTGTTAGTTTAAACCTATATTTTAAGCCTACATTGAGACTTACAGGAAAAATACTACAAAATTACTACAAAATTAAATCATGATACATGCTAGGATATAGACACAAATTATTACTATAATGATCACAAACAAGTTCTTTAACTGTATCCAATTTGGTAGGCAAGAAGTAAGTCCATGCTGTAACTCTTCAAATCCCCAGGAAGTATCATCTCTGTCGGCCTGATGTAAGATCTTTGCTTCCAGATTTCTGCTAGATCTGTGGATATTCTGCTGCTCTGGTCTGTGTATGTGCCAAGAGCCATACAGTTCTGCAGTGTTACCTGTGATAGGCTGGATACCTCAATCTGTAATGCTTGTATAGCATCCGGGAGTGCAACACCCAATGTACATGTTCCAGTCCAACGTGGGGAAAGGGCCTTTCTAGCAGTATTATTACACAATCAATATCACCCTTTCCCTTCTGGTGCATTCCAGTAGCTAATTTGGGGTCCCTTAATTTGGAGTTGCATTGTCCAGCTACAGTTTGGGTGACGTCCTACCAAGGTATTACCAGAGTTAAGAGTTTTACCCAGTGCAAGCAGTTACTGTCTAAGATCCTGTTTTCCCTGCGAAGGCATATCAGCAGGAACAAATGGCAGTTGGTAAGGCCTCCCATACGTCAGTTCATATGGACTCACAATTCCTTCCTGGCTGTTTTTGTATCCTTAAATAAGCAATTGGTAGGGCTTGTAACCAAGTTGAACAGGTTTCTTGACATATTTTACTTAATTGTAACTGCAGCATCTTATTCATACATTTCACTTTTCCACTAGCCTGAGGCCTATATAGGGTATGCAGTCCCACTTGATTCCCAAACGCTCTCCCACCTTCCTAACTACTTCTGCAGCAACGTGCAGACCTCTATCCGAGGACAAGCTTGCTGGTACACCATATTAGGGTATTGTCTGATTCAATAAATGTTTTACTACTTCACGAGTCATATCGGTGCAACAAGGGAAAGCCTCTAGCAAGCCAGAAAATGTATCTTTTTGTACCAATATATATATACATATACACACACTTGAGCCTGTTATGCTGTGGAAATTCTGTAAAGTCCACTTGCCAATAGTCTCCTGGGCAATTGTCTCTGTTGTTCCAGGTGGGGGTCTCTTAACATGGCAAGCAAGGTTCACACTTTTATAATTCCAGCCATTTGCATACTCAGAACTTGGATCTTTAAAGCTTCAGTCATTGATTCTGTTCCCCCATGAGTTGCCTGGTGGTTTTATTCTCATAAGAGGTTGGGCAATTATTACTTGCCTGTTTGGTGTAACTCACCATCCTTCATCATTTTTCTTGGCTCCTAATAGACTGGGCAATTTCTCATCCACTGTTTGATAACTTGGAACTTCATTATCCAAACACTGATATTTATGAGGCAATATTAATAAAAGGTCCCCACCTACAGCTTCTTTGGCTGCTTTGTCAGCAACATGAGTACCAGTATTCACTGGAGTGTTATCAAATTGATGTGCCTTAAAAGCCAATTTTGACTTTCTGACAATTCCAGAACTCTCAGTAGTGCCATCAGCTCAGCTTCCTGTGCTGATGTGTTAAGGGGGATGCAGGGCTTTAGCCTCTATTATCTCATGTTTGATTACTACAGTGTATTCTGATTTCCAGTTTCCATTTTCATAAAGCTGCTACCATCCACAGTTTGTAGTCCACATCCTTCAGGGATGTATCTTGTAGGTCAGTATGATTGTAGGTCACCTGATCAGTAGTCTGTAAACAGTTGAGAGTCACCTCTCCTGCTTCTGCGTTGGTTGTCAAAACCACTGCTGGGTTCAAAAGGTCAGTTACTTTCAGTGCTATGTCCTCTTGTTCTAAAAGCACAACCTGATAGTTTAGCAGCTTGCTTGGGGAAAGCCAATGACTGCTTTTCTGTTCCCAGAATGGTTGTTACCATGTGAAGTACTGATACAATCTATTTTTGTCCCAAAGTATTTGATAAAGTTATCCATTAGAGGCTCTAGTCCTTTTCTTGCTTCCAGTTTTATAGGCTATTGTTTCTGTCTTACTGGTCCGATGTTTGGTTTCAGAGGAATAGTTACTGCTTCTGCATTTCTTGATCGTCCCAGTGCTCCAGCAGCCCATCTATTTCCTCCCGTATACCCGGCTCAGTGGGTGGTTTCTGTAACATAAAAATTCAGGCCTCCACAGCCTTTTCATCAGGAACATGTATCTGAATTTTCTTTCTTTAAACCTAATTTATATATGTAATTTACTCAGTATATCTCTACCCAATAGCAACATGGGACACTCGGGCATGTAAAGAAATTGATGGATCAACATCTGTGTAAATCCCATGGGTTGAGATAAGAACAGTCCAGTAACTAAGGTATAATACAAAACTACAACTACTACCACTAACAGTAATCATCATAAGGGAAATAAAAAGGGGAGTGAATATAAAGCTAAAAGGGGTAAAGGAAAAGAAAACGATAAACATAAATGACGCACAATAGAATTACTCAGCACCTGCTGAATAATACCCAGCCTGACCCAAGCAGCAATCTGGGCCTTCCAGGTTAACTGCTCCCATTTTCTATACTGGGCATGATGTGCTGTGGTGTGGAATACCCCTTTGACTAGTTTGGGTCAGGTGTCCTGTCTCTGCTTCCTCCCGGCTTCCTGTGCCCCTCCTCCCTGGCAGAGAATGAGTCTGAAGAGTCCTTGATCGGAGTAAACATTACTTAGCAACAACTAAAAACTTTGGTGTGTTATCAGTCTTGTTATCAGGCTGAAGTAAAAAACACAGCACCGCACCAGCTACTACTGTAGACTTAAAATATGGGTTTAAACTAACATTAGTGTGTGTGTCTTTAAACTATCATAGTAGAATACAGCAAATGGCCCAGTGGAGACTGCAGCAGCAACTTTCTTGTGAGGCTCCCCATTCTCCCTTGTTTTTCCTTGCAATTCTTGTACCCCTTCCTCCAGCATTGAGGCAGGTTTTCCATCCCATTTTCTCATGTCTTCTCCATGGTCCTGCAGATAAAACCATAGGGTGTCCCGTGACGTGTGCCTCCTTATATCTTCCCTCTCCAGCAATAGGGCGCTTACTGTTAATAGCTGAAATGTGGGTCTGTACACATGGGGAACTGGATAGATTGTCTCTCAGTTGCTTGAACTCCTGGTTCTGGAGATTTTCCACAGCTGAAATGATGGAATGGGTGAGATTGTCTTCCAGCTCCCAGAGTTGACAACTCACCTCATCCACTGTTGGTGCCACTGCATCCCTCCAGGTCACTGATGCCAATGAGTTGCACTCCATGTAAATTTCCTCCACATGGGTCACATACATTCAACTTCATCTGGATCTATGGGTGTATTCTTGGCAGCCGACTTATGATAGATGATCTCTAGAACAGCTGATATCCTCAGGGACTGGAGGCCTTTCTCTACCGTGGTCCACATGCCTGGATGACATATAACATCTTCCTTACCTTTCCTTCACAGCTGCCGAGAGCCGCCTCTTGAGGCTGAGGACCGGTTTGCCTTTCGCAGTCGCTTTGCCAATTCCCCCTTTCCTAGCAAGTGATTCCAGCTGTTTGGCTTCCTTACCCTCTAGTTTGTGACTGTTGACCCCATTGTCCCAGCATTGGAGCATCCAGGTGATGATGTGCTCACCTGGAAGATGGCTGAAAACTTTTTGCATGTCCCACAGCTTGGTCAAGGACAGGGACTGAGAAGTCAATTGCTGAGGTGAGTAGCTTGAGAGAGGACGCCTTGAACACCGGAGCGGGGGAGATCAGCGTCCAGGAGCCTCAACTCAGAGCGACAAGAGTTACCGAGGGAGCCTCAAGTCCTCGACAGGACCTGCCCAGGAGCTGGCAGCTCAGCTGACTTTTTGCATGTCCCACAGCTCGGTCAAGGAGAGGGCCTGAGAAGTTGCCTCTTGTTCTGCCTCTTCCTGTGCTTCTTGTAATGGTTCCTCTGATTCTAGTAATAGCCCTTTTCTTCATCTTCCTTCACTAAACGAGTAGTTTTTCATTTCTATTTTCTCTTGCATATGGGGGCAACTGATACCCACAGCGATTGGTTCTCTGGTTCAGTTATGTCACCCGTCTCCAGTGTCTGAGTGTTTGTTGTGCTTGTTGGATTTTGAGTAGTCCCAGTACTGGTCACAGGAATTAAAACAGCTGCAGTGCTTATTGCCAATGATTGAATAGCCACTGTAGTGCCGCTGGGGTTTGAGTGGCTGCTGTGCTTGTTATGGGGGTAAAAATAACTGCATGCCTGTTACTGGAGTTTGAGTAGCCGTGGTCCTGGTCATCACATTTTGAGTAGCTACAGTGTTTGTTGTGGAGACTGAAGTGGCTCCAATGCTTGTTGCCGGGGTTTGAGTAGCTACAAGTGCATGCTGCAGGGGTTGAAGTAGCCAAAATCCTTGTCACTGGAGTCTGAGTCCCTCTTTTTCTCCTTTGAGCCACAGTGTTTCTCACACGGGTTGGAGTAGCCAAATGTAGCTGTTTAATCCGAAGCAAGATATGAACCCTATTCACCAACATACTGGTTCCTCACAATAAGGCCAGGCTGGTTTCAGCATCCCAGGAATATTCAAAATTTTCCAAATTCTCAAGTTCTGCTGTAAATAACCTAGTGTGGGGAGATGTGGGGGAATTTCTTCTCCATTGGTTGTCTCTCCGAGGAGAAAAAGGAAGAGGTATGATTATTAATAGTTCCCGTTAGATGGCTCCCAAAGTATAGAGGTGATGGCAATGCTGAGAACACACACCAGATCAGGTTCATAACCAGCAGTTCTATCGTATCACAAGCCACTATTATAAAGTACAACAAAGTGAGAACCTTAGCCCAGGCCCCAAGGGTGATAAACACCAAAAGAGGGAATGTGTACTGCAAGCATAACTTGACTCTGAGACCAAGTGCAACAACTCTGAGAGCAAATAAATCAACATTGTGACCAGTGACTATTAAAAGAAAATAATAAATGTTTATCACTTGATTTGATTTCTGCCAGCAGAGCCCTTTCCCCAAAATAAGGTAAAAATAAATTCTTGCACTCCAGTAACACCACAATCAGGGGAATTAAGTTTCTAGATGTTTCCAATTTGCACTCATGTTGCCAGATGCTTTTGCACTTGTGCTTCTGGAGGGGAACCCCTTGAGGCTGCCCCCCCTGAATACCTTTGTTCTACCCAGAAGCCAATTCACTTTACCCCTAAAAGCCTGAGCCTTTGTAAGCTGTTCACACAATAAACAGCTTTGGATGTATGGAAAAACTATTACTACTGGCAGAAAATGAAAGCTGGCAAATAGTTTCTGTGCTTATAATGGAAGAAAGTTTCCAAAACACACAAGCATTTCAATAATATTCTGAGATATTCTTTTTCTTTCCCCTCCCACAGCTATTTGGTGTGATAGCCATCAAAATTAGTCCGTGTAAACAGCATGATAAATATAATTGACCTCAGAGTGCCAAAGTTAGGCTGCCTTCCTGTGGGAAAATCACGTGTGTATGTGTGAATTAGAGAAAACTAGGGTCTAAACAAAGTTGTTGTATTATAGAAAACTTTTTAGGGTAAAATACAGTTGCCACTTCCAGGATGGTTGGCATGCACAGACTCTACTCCACCATGGTTCCCTAGTCAACACAACCTGCCATCTTAGAAGAGAAATGGAGGGTTGAGCAGAGTGGAGACACTGCGGCCAGGCTGTGTTGTACTCCGTGCAGGACTGGCAACTTGATGGTATCATGAGTTACCCACCTCCAAGGTATGACCACCCCTCACCGAGCATGCGATTTATATTTTTTATTGGCTTTATCTTTAGGTGAGAAGCGAGATAATTTTATACTTATCAGTAATAAGGAATGCATGACTAGAGTCACTCAAGCTCCACTTGAGAGTAAAGAAAAGTATAAAAGTGGATGAGAGGGGAGGAGATAGGGAAGACTCCATCGTAACTTCTGGAATCAGTTGACAGGCTGAACCTGTCTTCTGCCCCATAGGGATGCCTACTGGGTAAAAAGTATCTTATACACACTAAATAACTGGCATGGGTTCAGCGGTAACAGTTATCTTTCTCCTTCCTAGTAGCTGGTACGGTGCTGTGTTTTTGCCTTATTCTGAGATCAGTGCTGATAACACACTGATGTTTTAGCTGTTGCTAAGTAGCATTTACCCTGATCAAAGGCATTTCAGTCTCATGCTCTGCCAGTGAGGAGGGGTGCAAGAAGCCAGGAGGGAGCAGAGACAGGACACCTGACCCAAACTGGCCAAAGGGGTATTCCATACCACAGCACACCATGCCCAGTATAAAACTGGGGTGAGTTAGCCAAATGGCCCAGATCGCTGCTCGGATCAGGCTGGGTATTGGTAGGTGGGTTGTGAGCAGTTGTATTGTACATCACTTGTGTTTACTGGTTTTCTTTTCCTTTTCCCCTTTTACTTTTATATTGTCCCCCCTTATTATTTCACTTATCACTAGTCGTAGTAATATTTGTAGTACTTTTGTATTATACTTTAGTTATTGGACTGTTCTTATCTCAACCTGTGGGGTTTACATTCTTTTGAATCTCCTCCACGTGCTGCCTGGAGTGGGGGGAAAGAAGGAGGGGAGTGAGCAAATGGCTGTGTGGTTCTGAGTTACTGGCTGGGCTTAAAACATGGCAGTTCTTTTTGATGCCCAATGTGGGGCACAGAGGATTGAGATAACAACAGGTCTGACCAGAGTGTGTGTCGTGGTTTAAGTCCAGCTGGTAATTCAGAACCATGCAGCTGCTCGCTCACTCCCCCCTTTCTTCCTTCCCCCGCTCCCGCTCTGAATTGAGGCTCCTGGGCGCTGAGCTCAGGTGTTGAAGGTGTCCTCTCTTGAGCTTGTCACCTCAGCAATTCACAGCAATTTGTATCTCAACACAAAAATGTGATGGCATATTGAAAGATGTGGGAGCTGAACATGATGTAAATGGTATGGAATAAGGGGTGGATACTGTTCTGGTTTCAGCCATAACAGTTATTTTTCTCCTTCCTAGTAGCTGGTGCAGTCTATATTTTGGCTTTAGTCTGAGAACAGTGCTCATAACACACCAATGTTTTAGTTGTGCTTTATCTATTAAACTTAAGAGAAGGACACTCTTACAAAACCTACGACCTGTGGACTTTGCTGTCACTGTCCTAGCTAGCTAGGCCGTGGCACTTAAACCTCAGGTGTAAAGGGTGGGGCCATTCTGTGCAAGCTGCGCCTCACCTAAAAAATCCACTGCACAGGCTGGAAGGGCTCACTCTCACTTGTCTGAATGGACAGGCGAGGGTCAAAACGGTAGGTGACAAGGCGCATGGGAAGCTGCAGATCCAACCTTGCATGCGGGCGGACCAGTGCATGGGTAGCTCGAGATTACTCAGATGACAGTCCTGGTCGGACACTCCCTGATTGCCTAAGCACCCTTTTCCAACCAGATTTGCATATCCCACATGCCCTTGGTCATCGTGCTTGTAGTAAGCGTGGTTAAAGCCCTTCCCAAATCTTTGCTCGCGAAGCCAAGCCATCAATCAATCTATTAAACTATTCTTATCTGAACCCATGGGGTTTGCGTTCTTTCGGTTCTCCTTCCCAGCCCCCTCGGTGAGGGTGTGTGTGTGCGGTCGTAGTGGTGGTGTGAGCAAAGTTCCCAGCTGGGTTTAAACCTCGACAATAACTCACGCTAGCTGTTATTAGTGATTATAGTCTGGTTGTGTACCTCTTCAAGCTTGTTTTTGCAGACAGAACCTAGCACTGGCAATCTCTGAAGAAGCAGGAAAACGCAGGTGTGCATCTGTTCTATGACCTTCATACTTGCCGCACTGGGGTGCCTGGCCGAAGCTCTCGGTGTGGACAACAGTGAGATCATGAGAATCTGCACGGCCCCACGAGTAAACTATTTGAGATCTGGCATAAAGGCGGTTGTTTTTCTAAGGGTATAAAAGCAGGACCCTCTTATAGCCATGTGTCGGAGTGGGAGTCGGGCCCGGAGTAATGACGCAACCTCAATATGAGTATGATCGTTCTCGTTTATTGTTTGCATACACAGTGTTTATATAGGATTCTAAATCAGCCACGCTCCTAAAGCAAAGCTATCATTGGTCCCCAACAACTGTTCACGCGCCTGTCTATACATTGCTATTGGCTAAGCTAAGTTTTACACGCATATCTCTACAACAGCAGGGTGCATGCCTTGTGATAAGCGGTGCATTCCTTGTGGCCAGCAAGCTCCTGTTTCAGCGTTCTGCTTACATTTCTTCAACTCCAGGCCTCCTCGGCTCAGCTGAGTCAGAGAGAGTTCAAGGCTGTCTCACTCAGCTCTAATCCTGGGTTGTGCAGGCCCTCGTGAGACTAACCATTGCTCCACAATTCCCCCGTTTTTCTTTTGCACAAACCAGGATGCTTGCTGTCACACAAGGAAAATTTTGCTAAGTAATCTGCTAAGTAAGCTTTGCAAACATTGTAAAAAGCAAGGTACCACTACAGGCACATCCCGTTTTCTAACCTCCTTATTCCTCCCTTCAAGATGCTCGTTAACTACAAGGTCAGTTTTACCCCCCTGAACAGCTGGTGTTTTTTACCGAGTTGGGTTTCTCACTGACTTTTACAAAACTGGTCCCTGGCCAAGTTCAGCCATGGGAATGTAACCCATGCCTGCCAACCATGCTTCCACAATTCCCCTTTTTCTTTTTCAAGCATATTTGTTACAATTTTCATAAGGCTTTGCTGAATACATGGAATAATACAAGGCAAACAAATCAAGATAAGCAAAAGTAAGATACATAGAGGCAAAAAATGACTTAAAATACTGCTTAGCCAGGATCCTAGTCCCAGTGATCTTAACCAAGAGGTGAGGTCGCAAGAGTCACCTTCTTTTAATGTGTGCAAGTTGTCCTTGAGTTGTTGCAGCTCCTTGTGTATAGAGCTACTATGGTCTGAGAGATTCATGCAACATGTATGGCTCTCTGGTAACAGGGGAGGCCATCCTTCACATCAAGGTCTGGCATGGCATGTGTCCCTACCACTCCACGCCTGCTGGGTTGCAGCCAGCAGTGGAGCTAAAGGTTCTTCTTGGTGGCAAACACAGAGGCCAACCCAGTCTTGCCCTTGATTGTGGTAGCAGGTATTTGGTCAGCCTCAGTCCTTACACCTTGTTGTCAATGCAGTTTCACCTGCTTCATCCAATACCAAGCTGTTATTACGGCAAGGCACACACACAGATTTACATCAGCAGAGTAACTATTACAGGGTGCAGCAGCATGCTGAAGATGCTGATGCCAGCAAGGGACTAGCCAAAGAAATTTCTTACCAGTGGAATTCTCTCACCCTCTTAACTTGTTCCTTTACCTGTTTTATAACACTACCATTGTATTAGAATATTTCTATCTTTTGCTTTAGCATTTTCTAGCAGCTACTACAAATTTGCATGCTTTTATAAGTGACAAATCTATACAAGATGTAGTTTCTTATTAGCATTTGACTAGTAAATACAGGTGGTTTCATACACAAAATCAAAGCTTCTAACAATAGCTAATTTACAAGCACACATATTCAAGCTGTTACTTTTCAATTGCCCCCAAATGATGTTTAGCAATCGTTGGTTTTTCTCTTCCTCTATCTCATTCTGCTTGGGGTATTCATGTTCAGCTCCTGCAGCTGAGGCATCAGGTTCCTCCATTCGTCTGTCCAGCTCATGGCAAGGCTTGACAAACTTCGCAGGCATTCGCCATGGACCTGTAGGCAGGAGGGCACAAATACACCCCCTTTTCCAGGTTATCAGTTCTTGAGAAGTAGATAGGTTCTGTATCTGCCACCCTGATGCTGCTTAGGTGACGGCTCGTAATGCTTGTGGTTGCACTACCCCTCTCGCTTTTTCAATTAGCAGTTCTTGTTTCAACCGATCTATCTGTTCCTCCAAGTCTTGGATTCATCCCCAGGTTACTCTAAACATATTAAGCTTGGTTTTGTTTTATTTTGTTTTTTTCTCTCCTCGGCTCTGGTGTCCATCCTGGTCCTTCCACCAGTGGAGCACTGGGAGCCGAATCTGAGAGCAGCTTCTTTTGAACATGGGAACTGAACAACTGAACTTTTATCAAATAACTTTTTTTTTTTTTTTCTTTTTTTGAAGTTGCTCACCCTGCTTTGCACGGCTACAAACGCCTGCCTGCTCGGCAGCAGCTACAGCTGCCTGCCTGCTTCAGCAGCAACCATAAATATCTGCCGGCAACTTCACTTTTGCATTAACCCTTTCTTGTCTGAAATGTTAAACTACTGTCTATTAGAAGCTTTTACATGAACCCAACAACAAAAAATACACAGAACACCGTCTGCCCTCAACACACACACACACACGTATGGGATCCCACAAGCACAGTCCACACAACTACAATATTTGAAGCATAAAATCCAGACAATCATTACTCCCACTACACAATCCCACACACAGAACGTGGCACAAGGACCCTGTGGAGACTAACAAGAAAACCAGCTCCGAGAAGCATCATTGCAGTGCGAGGTGGCAGGCTCAACCTTAGCAGGCGTCCCCGCAAAGGCTCTGCCTCCCCCACATTGCATGAGGCTTGGGCTTTTATACTGACCAAAATGCACACTCATTCCGACACAGGTAGCCAGCCTATGTTGGAAGAAGTGGGCAGCAGTATTTATAAAGGTCTCCAAAGGTCGATAGAAACCTGGACATACTTATTTTTACCAGCTACTAGTACATGAGTATTACAGAGAGATTGTATTAAATGAGTTGTATATAAGTCCACAGTCCATCACAGACCTTTCCACTGCAGGTCTTGATGCAGAACTTTTACTTTAACGTAAAAAAGGTTGCTCCCTTCACCTTAAGAAGGACTGAAAACATCCATAAAACGGATGTCCTAAGATCAAATTTCAATTCATTCAATCACTGACAAGGGGGGGGCGGCGGGCTGCTGAACTAGTTTTTGTTACAGTACACTGTTTCTTTTTTACAATGTCCCGTCCATCCACAATTATAACATCTCATATCTTTAGTACCCCCGCGATCGCTCTAACCTTATTGTAAAAGGGGTTTAAAAGCAGCAGCAAAGGGAGTAGCCATGTATCCAGCCTTTTCCTCTGCTGTGCTCACTTTAAATCACATCTGAAGGTGGGGAGTAAGCAACAATTGAGCTATTATATGGATATCATATGGTGCTAGGATATATGCAGAAAAAATATGTGTGATAATTGCCCGAGTATACGATGATTTTAACCCGTAGGATGTTACCGGTTGACGTGCCCCCTTTACAGCCTTTAAATCCAGTGCCTCCCACTCCTTTCCCCCCTGTGGAGTGTTAAACACCGGGAATGCTGAGGGACCCATAGCCGAAAATTCTCCCATAACAATTGCATCTTTGATGATAACGTTTAGCAGGGTTATTACTGTAATCCCGTACCCCGTGCCCAACACCCCCCTCCCATTCCCCTTTCTTTACTACTGGATTGTAGGAGGGTGGAGCAGAGGGTTCGGAGGTTTCTTTTGTCTCCAATACTTTAATTTCTTCAGCAGCTGTTGCAGTTGACCGTCACTGAGGCTGGATCGCATCTGCCGATGAACCGAACTGTCTGAATTGTCTGAGTCTGAGTTGGGGTCAGGAAGGGAAGGGTACAAGTCCGGTTCTGCCGGAGACTCTGGGTCTGGTTCCAATTCCGATTCGGGGTCTTCATCCTCTAGGTCGAAGGTGACCGCGTTTGCACTTTCTACTTGTACTTTTGGACGCGAGTGCCGTTTCACTTTATCTTCCCCCTTATGCTGAGGAGGCTTCTGTGATGCCGTGCCAGGCACAACGGGGGGGGGGCTTCCCTCTCTGCCCTCATTTCTTTTAAGGTCTCTAGGACAGAGTTCCATTGGTGTCCACAGTTTTTGCCACATGGTTCCCCCAAAGTCTCACCATTCCGATACGGAAAATATCAGACAAATGTCTGCAAAATGTCCCCATTTTTGGCCTAACTTAATTAATCGTATCAGCTGCTTCACCGGCGCTTCTTTCCCTCTCGTGGAGAGGATTCCGGCGAGCAAGTTGGCTGCAGCTTCCTGATCCATAGCTGCACCTGGGGGTTAGAGAGCTACTCTAACGCCGGCTTTCCGCGTCTGCCTGGACCTCTTGTCCCCGGCAGGGCTTCCCCAGCCGATTCTTCCCGCTCCGACCCTCCTCTTGCTGCTTACCACAGTCTCGGAGATCTTTGGTCAGGAACCATCCTCTGCTACCAGATGTCGGAGTGGGAGTCGGGCCCGGAGTAACAACGCAACCTCAATATGAGTATGATCGTTCTCGGTTATTGTTTGCATACACAGTGTTTATATAGGATTCTAAATCAGCCACGCTCCTAAAGCAAAGCTATCATTGGTCCCCAACAACTGTTCACGCGCCTGTCTATACATTGCTATTGGCTAAGCTAAGTTTTACACACATATCTCTACAACAGCAGGGTGCATGCCTTGTGATAAGCGGTGCATTCCTTGTGGCCAGCAAGCTCCTGTTTCAGCGTTCTGCTTACATTTCTTTCAACTCCAGGCCTCCCCGGCTCAGCTGAGTCAGAGAGAGTTCAAGGCTGTCTCACTCGGCTCTAATCCTGGGTTGTGCAGGCCCTCATGAGAATAACCATTGCTCCACAGCCATGAGAGAAGCCTCACCTATAGGTGGATGCACCGTGTAGGAATTTTCCCATTTACCGGAGACTCCTGGCATCGGCTTCAGCAGGGCTTCCCAGCTGGAAGTGTGGGCCTGGATGATGATTCGGTGGTAATTAGTGATGTATTTCTTGTTAATCTCTGTTTTCTCTGTGCAGTAATGATTTGATGCAGTGCTTATTTTTCTTTGTATATTACTTTTACATTATCCTGGATTCAGACGTAATAGTTTTCTTCTTAGTAGCCAGTGCAGTGCTGTGTTTTCAGCTTTAGTCTGAGAACAGTGCTGATAACACACCGATGTTTTTAGTTGTTGCTAAGTAATGTTTACTCCGACCAAGGACATTGTGAGTCTCATGCTCTGCCAGGGAGGAGGGGAAGCCGGGAGGAAGCAGAGACAGGACACCTGACCCAAACTAGCCAAAGGGGTATTCCATGCCACAGCACATCATGTCCAGTATATAAACTGGGGGCAGTTACCCAGAAGGGCTAGATTGCTGCTCGGGTCGGGCTGGGTATCAGTCGTTGGGTGGTTATCAGTTGTATTCTCTTCCCTTGTTATTTCTCTTATCATTATTATTATTATAGGTGGTAGCAGCAGTGGTTTGTGTTATGCCTTAGTTACTGGACTGTTCTTATCTCAACCCGTGTGAGTTACATTCTTTCTATTATCCTCCCCATCCCTCTGGGAGCAGGGGGAGGAAGTTGGGAGGTGTGGGCCAGTGAGTGAGCGGCTGCGTGGTTCTGAGTTACCAGCTAGGCTTAAACCACTACAGCCACATTTTTTCCTAAGGTCTTTACACTGTTTTTAAATTACTCTGCTTTCCAGCTAGGCTTAAACCACTACAGCCACATTTTTTCCTAAGGTCTTTACACTGTTTTTAAATTACTCTGCTTTCCGATTATTCAACTACAGTGTCCATAAAAGCAAGACATTGTCAGGTTTCAATCAACCTGATCATTTAGAAAAAAAGTGTATTTCCTCAGAAAATACAGAAAAGGAAAGCAATAAACATGACAGATGCACAGTACAATTGCTCACCACCCGCCGACCGATACCCATCCTGACCTGAGCAGCGATCTGGGCCTTCCGAGTAACTCTCCCCAGTTTATATACTGGGCATGACATTCTGTGGTATGGAATACCCCTTTGGCTAGTTTGGGTCAGGTGTCCTGTCTCTGCTTACTCCCGGCTTCCCCTCTTTACTGGCAGAGCATGAGACTCAGAAAGTCCTTGGTCGGAGTAAACATTACTGGGCAACAACTAAAAACATTGGTGTTATCAGCCTTGTTCCCAGGCTGAAAGTCAAAACCACAGAACTGCACCAGCTACTAAGAAGGAGAAAAATGACTGCTACTGCTGAACCCAGGACAATGTCAAAAACAATTTGTGATAAACGTTCACTGGTTTTGATTAATAGTCACTCGTTATTTGCTCTCGGAGTTGTTGTGCTTGGTTTCAGAGTTTTTTTGTGTCACACCTTACTTGCAGCCTCTTTGCTGCTTAATGTTCATCAGCTTTGGGGTCTGTGCTAAGATTCTCATTTTGTTGCACTTTATGATAGTAGCTTGTGGTACGATAGAATTATTGATCATGAAACTGATCTGGTATGTGTTCTCATCACTGCCATAACCTCCATACTTTGGGAGCCATGTAATGGGAATCATTAACTATTACACCTCTTTTTTTTCCCCGCCTTGGAGAGCCACCCTGTGGAGGATACATGCTCCCGTGCTTTCCCCTCCCCCACCAGGCTCTTTACAGTAGCATCTGAAGAATTTTAAAGATTTTTTAATATCCTTTGAATACCCTTGAAACCAACCTGGTCTTTTTGCTGGGAAGCAGCATGTTGCTACACATTGTTCAGGTCTTGTTTAAGATTAAACAACTACCGAAGAATGCCACCAAGAGATCTTCCCTGAGGCTGGACAGTCATGAGCAGCAGGGTGTGTGGGATAGTATGGGCAAGTACCTAGGCCAGTGAGCACCTCCAGTGCTTTGGAACTTCACCCCTGAACAAGCGCAGAATCTGGGAAAACTAATAAAACATTTAGAAAAGGTGTGCTGTTGTCCTGGCAATACCAGAGAGGGACAAATGACCAGAAGTTCCTGGAGCTTGGGCTATGCCCACAGAACCCTGCTCAACACTATCCTGTACTCTCAAGGGGAAAAGGATGTCTCTGGATCTGATGGCAAAGCAACAGGCAGTGCGGCTACTCCATCCTTGACAAGCGCAGCAGCTACTCCAACCCCAGTGAAAGACACTGCAGCCAATCCAACCCTGGTAGCAGACTCCAGTCTTCAAAAAGGGCAAGAAGGAGGACCCGGGTAACTATAGACCAGTCAGCCTCACCTCCATCCCTGGGAAAGCGATGGAACACCTTATCCTTGGTGCCATCTTAAGGCATATCAAGGATAAGAGGGTTATGAGGGACAGTCAACATGGCTTCACCAAGGGGAAGTCATGCTTGACCAATCTCGTAGCCTTTTATGAGGAAATAACACGGTGGATGGATGAAGGCACAGCGGTGGGTGTGGTCTACCTTGACTTCAGCAAGGCATTTGATACAGTCTCCCACAGCATCCTCGTGGCTAAATTGAGGAAGTGTGGTCTGGATGATCGGGTAGTGAGGTGGACTGTGAACTGGCTGAAGGAGAGAAGCCAGAGAGTTGTAGTCTATGGGGCGGAGTCTAGTTGGAGGCCTGTATGTAGTGGAGTGCCTCAAGGGTCAGTACTGGGACCAGTATTATTTAATATATTCATCAGTGATTTAGATGAGGGAATTGAGTGTACTATCAGCAAGTTTGCTGATGACACTAAGCTGGGAGGAGTGGCTGACACGCCAGAAGGCTGTGCTGCCATCCAGCGAGACCTGGACAGGCTGGAGAGTTGGGCGGGGAATAACTTGATGAAATATAAGAAGGGAAAGTGTAGAGTCCTGCATCTGGGCAGGAACAACCCCAGGTTCCAGTATAGGTTGGGGAACGACCTGTTAGAGAGCAATGTAGGGGAGAGGGACCTGGGGGTCCTAGTGGACGACAGGATGACCATGAGCCGACACTGTGCCCTTGTGGCCAAGAAGGCCAATGGCATCCTGGGGTGTATTAGAAGGGGGGTGGTTAGTAGGTCGAGAGAGGTCCTCCTTCCCCACCGACACTTTGCCCTTGTGGCCAAGAAGGCCAATGGCATCCTGGGGTGTATTAGAAGGGGGGTGGTTAGTAGGTCGAGAGAGGTTCTCCTTCCCCTCTACTCAGCCCTGGTGAGACCTCATCTGGAATATTGTGTCCAGTTCTGGGCCCCTCAGTTTAAAAAGGACAGGGACCTGCTGGAGAGAGTCCAGCGCAGGGCAACTAAGATGATTAAGGGAATGGAGCATCTCCCTTATGAGGAAAGACTGAGGGAGCTGGGTCTCTATAGTTTGGAGAAGAGGAGATTGAGGGGTGACCTTATTAGTGTATATAAATATATAAAGGGGGAGTGTCACGAGGATGGAGCCAGGCTCTTCTCAGTGGCAAACAATGATAGGACAAGGGGAAATGGGTACAAACTGGAACACAAGAGGTTCCACTTAAACTTGAGAAGAAACTTCTTCTCAGTGAGGGTGACGGAACACTGGAACAGGCTGCCCAGGGAGGTTGTGGAATCTCCTTCTTTGGAGACATTCAAAACCCGCCTGGACACGTTCCTGTGTAACCTTATCTAGGTGTTCCTGCTCCGGCAGGGGGATTGGACTAGATGATCTTTTGAGGTCCCTTCCAATCTCTAACATACTGTGATACTGTGGTACTCTGCCCTGGTGAGACCTCATCTGGAATATTGTGTCCAGTTCTGGGCCCCTCAGTTCAAGAAGGACAGGGACCTGCTGGAGAGAGTCCAGCACAGGGCAACTAAGATGATTAAGGGAGTGGAGCATCTCCCTTATGAGGAAAGACTGAGGGAGCTGGGTCTCTATAGTTTGGAGAAGAGGAGATTGAGGGGTGACCTTATTAGTGTATATAAATATATAAAGGGGGAGTGTCACGAGGATGGAGCCAGGCTCTTCTCAGTGGCAAACAATGATAGGACAAGGGGCAATGGGTACAAACTGGAACACAAGAGGTTCCACTTAAACTTGAGAAGAAACTTCTTCTCAGTGAGGGTGACAGAACACTGGAACAGGCTGCCCAGGGAGGTTGTGGAGTCTCCTTCTCTGGAGACATTCAAAACCCGCCTGGACACGTTCCTGTGTAAACTAATCTAGGTGTTCCTGCTCTGGCAGGGGGATTGGACTAGATGATCTTTTGAGGTCCCTTCCAATCTCTAGCATACTGTGATACTGTGACACTGCAGCAAATCCAACCCTGGTAGCAGACACTGCAGCTGAACCTGCAATTTGTGCCACTGTCAGTTGCCCCTATGCATAAGAAGAAATGGAAATGAAAACCAACTTGTTCAGTGAAGAAAGATGAAGAAGGGCCAATACCAGGACTACAGGGGACAATACCAGAACTAGAGGTTCCGTCAGTACCTGAGGGAATTAGCCATTCTAGAGACAATTTATTGTAAGTCGGGCGATGAGGAGCCGCCCATGGATCCAGATCAAGTCAAATGTACATGACCCATGTGGCAGAATTTTTCAGGGAGTGCACCATCATCATATGCCAACTCAGTGGCCTCAGGACAGGCTAATTCAAAGACCCAAAAGGGTACCGATGGGCTTTTGGTATAGCTGCTTTGGAGATGGAGGAAATTAAGCAGCTGTCTACCTTGCCTGGTCTCTCTGGCAATATTGCACCAACTGAGACTTCCTGATTCCCATCCATATAGCTGTTTTCTTGACTGGAAAGCCAAGATGTGATCAGCAGGACTTGCTCACTCTTTAAGAGCTCCATATGGCCAGTGCAAAAGTATAATGGAGACTGTCATTGCGTGAATAAGGTCACACTGCCATCAAGTACTGCTGTGCCGGACATGCTAGAACTTCAGTATGAACTGGAGTCAAAAGCAGCCAAGGGGGATGCTACAATTGGTATTTCCAATGCATTTTTTTCAATCCCTTTAGCAGCAGAGTGCAGGCCATTATGTGGGAGTGTTATGGAAATATTCAAATAAGAAACCCATTGTTTGTAAACCAGTATCTTGATGTGCTTGCTTTTGTAATACTCCTTCCACAGCCATAGTACCTCTTATTTTGCATATGTGTTATTACTTAAATAACCTTAAAGGAATGCTACTCATCTGTCGCACACACCCCCCCCCCCCCCCCCATTTTATTCTTTTTGTATCTAAACCATTCATTGCCACAAACCCTTGATCTAGCTCTGTGACTGCTTTAACTCTTTTGAGTTGTTTGTTTACTCTGCTATTTCACCCTATAACTTAGCAGCAAAGCTCTGAGCACTCTCTTAAGGAGAAATGCATGTTCTGCTTGGAAGAGTAGCTGCTGTTAACATGTGTGACTGGGTCGGGCTGTGCTGGCAGAAACCAAATCAAGTTCTCCAGGCACAAAGAGCAGCAACTTGAGTGCAACATCCTGATTGTATTGTACAGGCTAAATGAGTATAGAAAGTAAAGCCTTGCACAAATGGAGTAAAGGCAACATTGCAGGATTCAGCTTGTTCATTTGCTGAGAGTAATTATTTGTCTTGGTGATCAAAAAAAAAAAAAGGTTTATTATAACCTTTATAATTGGCAAACAGATATTTTTATACTTCAGTTTATAAACTGTCATTAATCTACCAGTCTAAAACCAAAAGTAGAAACTGCTTTCTTCTTTAATTTAAAGAGCATTTCCAATGTGATGAGCTACTTCTTTTATGTGTGCTATTGAACACTTTGGGAGGCTCCTGGAGAGAAAAAAGTTATTAACCTGGCTGAGTTACGTGATCTCAAGCAAAATAACATTTCCGTGTTTAACGTTTCATTTGGTGCTTTAACCAATACTGAATATTGAAAACAATTAAATTAATTGATTAAGATAAATTATTGTACCCATTGAAGTACGCTTTTTATCTTGTTCAGTTCTTTGCTGGTCATAAAATCGTACAAAATAATGTGGTTCTAAGTTTCATGTCTTGCATGCAGTAGACATTGAGTTTAGTTGCAGCAGAGTTGAGCACTTAGGCTGCTTTTACAGAGAACAAGATGCAGTGTGTTCATTGAACAATAGAAACCAATTTAAAATTGGTTACAGCCACCTAAGCTCTTTACACTATTTTAAAATTACTCTGCTTTCCAATTATTCGACTATATTGTCCATAAAAGCAAGACATTGTCAGGTTTTAGGATTCTTTTCTTAAAGGGTGTAGTGCATGTTTGAAAGCTGTTGTTAGAACACTTCACTGACTTACTATGTATAGGGCTATCAAATATCAAAACACAGCTTACTCAATGCTAAAAGATACAGTGGATCATAGCATTCAAAATGCTATATTCTCTTTATTAGAGATAAAGTTGAGCTGACTGTCATAGAAAGATCGTGGACGGCAGTCATTCTGTTTGCCTCAGAATGACCTGTTTGCCAAAATGACCTATCTGTTGTAGACTTGATGCTTCTTTTTTATCTCGCTTGTGGCAAGACCTATGTCAGCTATTGAAGGCACCTTCCGGATTATGGAGAGTAGCGTTACTGGAGTTCAGCAAATAATTTTAGGTTCCCTTTGGCTAGATACTGATATCAGCACGTTCCCTTTCCTGATCTTCTGGCCCCCTCTCCCAATTTTTGTTCAATACTGTGTTCTCCATCTGCGGCAAATGAATAAAGGGTTGAAGCCCATGACCCTTGTTGGGGCTTGGTTGGGTTCTTTGTAGTTTCTAATACTTAAATACAGTAAGAAAAAGAACTGATCTATTATGGATTGTGTTTTTGAAACTCTGTATAAGAAGTCTTAAACCTTTTTCAAGGGGCATCTGCAGTTTTTGAAGCATGGTTCATCATGTGAAAAGCTGCATGCTTTAACTAAAAGTTATATCTTGCTTTTCCTTTGAGGTTTTAGAATCTGACTGCCTTTGTAGAAAGATGGGGCTGTGTTATTCTAAGACATGTATCTACACAGTATGTCACTGGACATTCCTGGTGCTAAGATACCTTTGGCTGCATCTGCAGTTGAAGAACATTTACTCTGGCAGTGTGGATGTGCCTTAAATCAAGCTTACATTAATTGCTTGTGCTGTGAGGCATACACTGCTAATGTGGAACCTACTGAAAGCTGGTAAGTGATCGCAGAACTTAAACCTAATTTTCACTGAAACCGGGAATGGTTGGAGTCAGATTTGTAGAGTACTTGTACCGAAATCTGTGGATAAATGTATAGCTCAACAGTAGCTATACAGCTAATCACTTGGTGCATGTTTGTATTTGTTGGCACAAAAATATCTTAAAAAAAAATCCAAACCCACATGGGTTCTCACTGGTTTCTTTCAAGAAATAGCTGTTCCGGGAGGAATGAACTTTAAAAAGAGATCTTTAAACAAAACCAACTCTGGCCTTTTTCTTTTGAGCTTTTAAAATCTTCTAGCAGGCATTAACCACTTCTGATTGTGTGTTTTCTGGCAGCTGAATTTAAGCTTTAGAATTTTTGGACAGTTATCAATATAGCTTAGGCCTAATTGTCTCCTTGTTTTTGTTTGGTGGTGGTGCTTTGTGTTGTGTGTTGTTTTGTGGGTGGGTGGTTTTGGTGTTTGTTAGTAAGATGTGGGACTTTTTTTTGTGTTGGGGTTTTTGAGTACTTTATCTGACTCCTTCCTGAGATTTCTGTGTAGTTTAAAGCCATGGCCTAGAAGACTAGTAAGGATTTCACTCTAACAGGAAAAAAGTGTTTATGTTCAGGAGGAACTTCCTGTGTTTCACTTTGTCCTGTCACTGGGCACCACTGGAAGGAGTCTGTCTCCATCCTCTTTGCCCTCTCCATTCAGATATTTGTACACATTGATGACTTTCCCCCAAGCCTTCTCTTCTCCAGGCTAAACATTCCCAGCTCTCAGCTTTTCCTGTGTGAGGTGCTCCAGTCCCTTTGTTAGCGTAGGAACTGACACATAACCACCGGAATAGTTATATGAGGTGCTTTATTGCAGCGCTGGGAAACCAGGGGCACGCGCCCAAATCTGGCTTCGGTCTCGTCACATCGCGTTCGCAATTTATACATATTCGATATAGATTGCATCATTCACTAATACATATGCATTAAGGATTGCCACGTCAGTCTATTGTAACATCAGCCTCTTCTGCGCTTGCGCAGCCCCCCTCTGGTGGTCGTCCTGATGAAGTAAGGAGTCTTCCTCGGATGAAGTAAGAAGTCTTCCTCGGCTTGTTTTTTTCACCTTTTTGTCCTCTGGACATATCCCAGCCATTATGTGGACGCCAGCATTGTTCTATTTTCCCTTGGCTACCTCTGTTAATTTCTAGGTTCTGCTTGGATAGAATTTCACAATATATCTTTCTAAATTCACCCATACACCCTTCACCATTTATGGTCATATGAGCTCTTGCTACCAAGACTACCATTGTATCACTGGTTACAGGTTGACCACAATACTGGACAGACAGAACTGCAAAATTATAGCTCTTTCTAATCTACAAAATCACACTATTGATTTATAAACCTCTTAAACATAATCGTTCCTACCATTTTATATGATTATTTATCTTAAAAACTTCACTCTTTTCTAACACCTTCATTACCTTCATGTCCCTTTGCTGGACTCTCTCCTGTATGTCCATGTCTCTCTTGTACTAGGGAGCCCAGCACTGGACACAGGACTCCAGTTGTGGCCTCGGCAATGCTGAGCAGAGAGGGACAGTCACCTCCCTTGACCTGCTGGCAATGCTCCTTCTAATGCAGCCCAGGATGCCACTAGCTGCCTTTGCCACAAGGGCTTCTGTTTAGCTTGGTGTCCATGAAGACTCCCAAGTCCTTTTCTGCAAAGCTGCTTTCCAGTTGATTGGCCCACAACACAATACAAATACCTGGCTACATAAAGATTTTATTTTTTTGTAGGCTACTGATGGAAGAGAATCTTACACTTTCTGTGCAGTAGTACAGATACAATTTGCATTACTGCAGAGCTGAATGTCAGTGACCAGAGACTTGTACAGCAGGTAATGCATCAGAACTTGATTTATTCTTTGGCACAAGAGGCTTCCCCCAAAGAAGTTCTGACCAAAATGGTAGATTTCTTGGATCTGAGCCTGTGGTAACTGCCTTTCTGCTGTTCATGGGACGCACGGGCACATCAGTGTTCCTGTGTCTTCAGTATGCTCAGTGATATAGGTGCAGTTTAGCTTATAAGCAAATGTCTGCTGGGGCTGAGAAATCTTGTGCTCAATCCCAAGGTACCTTTAAGAAACACTTCTGGTCTTTATTTCAAGTACAGTATGCATCACTTTGGTTAGTGTTTTTTTTTAAAAACTGTTTTCTGTTTCCTTACTCACCAAATTTACTCAGTGTTTGCTTGGGAAGGGAGCACGGCTATAGATGGCTACAGGCTGCTCAGAAGGGATAGGCAGGGAAGGAAGGGTGGAGGGGTTGCCCTCTCGTCCTGGATTCAGCTATAGCAGTTATTTTTCTCCTTCCTAGTAGCTGGTGCAGTGCTGTGCTTGAGGGTTGATTAGCTGCGTTGTCTCCCATTATATGCCTCCCAAAGTATAGAGGTGAACAAGAACCTTAGCCCAGGCCCCAAAGCCGATAAACACCAAAGCAGCAAATACTGGCTGCAAGTAAGGCATCTGGAGTGCAAGGAGTTGTCTCTGAAGAATAGCCACAAGCAGGTTGAAAGCTTATGGGTACGAATCGGAGACCAAGGCAACAAAGGAAACCTTGTGACTGGTGTCTACTATAGGCCACCCAATCAGAACAAGACTATTGATGAAGCCTTCTTACTCCAGCTACAAGAGGCATCATGCTCACAGGCTCTTATCCTGCTAGGTGACTTCAACCACCGTGACGTCTACTGGAAAAGTATCATGGCAAGCTGTAGGCAATCCAAGAGACTCCTGGAGTGCATTGAGGATAACTTCTTAAATCAGGTAATAGATAGTCCTATCAGGCAGAATGTGATTCTGGACCTGATGGTCACCAATGCAAGTGAGCTAATCGGTGACATCAAGACTGGAGGCAGCCTGGGCTGCAGTGATCATGCACTCATGGAGTTTGCAGTCCTGAGGGAGGTGGGACAGGCAAAGAGTACAGTCAGGGCCCTAAATTCTAGGAAAGCCAACTTCCAGCTCTTCCAGGAGTTAGTCAGTAGGACCCCCTGGGAAACTGTCCTTAAGGACAAGGGAGCAGAACAGAGCTGGACACTTTCCATAGAGCACAAGGTGTAAGATCCCCAGGTATAAGAAAAAGGAAAGAAGGGATGGGATTCCCAGGTGTATGAAATTGGGCAAGGAAGGCAAGAGGCTGGCATGGCTGAGTTGAGACCTGCTGGTCAAATTACAGGGCAAGGAAAACATGCACAGGCAGTGGAAGCAGGGACAGGTGTCCTGGGAAGAGTATAGGGACACTACCAGTTGTGCAGAGATGGGGTCAGGAAGGCCAAGGCGCAGCTGGAGCTGAACTTGGCAAGGGATGCAAAGAATAACAAGAAGAGCTTCTACAGGTATGTCAACTGGAAGAGAATGGTCAAAAAAAAGCGTGCCCCCCCAGTGAGCAAGACTGGTGAACTGATAACAACAGACAAGGAGAAGGCTAAGGTACCCTACATTTTTCTTTGTCTCAGTCTTCATTGGAAGGCTCTCTCCCCATACCTCTTGAGTGGATGAACCGCAAGGTGGGGACTGGGGGAGCCAAGTCCCTCCCACTGTAAGTGAAGATCAGGTTTGTGACCACCTGAGGAACCTGAACATGCACAAATCCATTATGGGACCTGATGAGATCCA
This sequence comes from Neopsephotus bourkii, assembly GCF_033783945.1. NCBI lineage: Eukaryota > Metazoa > Chordata > Aves > Psittaciformes > Psittacidae > Neopsephotus > Neopsephotus bourkii. The sequence goes on from NW_026901923.1 coordinate 661,795, forward strand.
CCCCAGCGTCCTGAGGGAATTGGCTGATGTAGTTGCCGAGCCACTCTCCATGATATTTGAGAAGTCGTGGTAGTCAGGCGAGGACCCTGGTGACTGGAAAAAGGGCACCCGTTTTTAAAAAGGGTAGAAAGGAGGACCCTGGGAACTGCTAACCTGTCAGCCTCACCTCTGTGTCTGGGAAGATCATGGAACAGATCCTCCTAGAAGCTATGCTAAGGCATATGGAGGACAGGGAGGTGGTTCGAGACGGCCAGCATGGCTTCACCAATGGCAAGTCCTGCCTGACCAACCTATGATGGAGTAACTACAACAGTGGACAAAGGAAGGGCTATGGATGTTGTCTGTCTGGACTTCTGTAAAGCCTTTGACACAGTCCCCCACAACATCACAGATTCACAGTCATTAGGGTTGGAAGGACCTCTGGAGATCATCTAGTCCAAGCCCCCTGCCAAGGCAGGGCCACCTAAAGCAGCTTACGTGTCCAGGTGGGTTTTGAAAGTCTCCAATGAGGGAGACTCCACAACCTCCCTGGGCAGCCCATTCCAGTGCTCTGCTACTCTCAATGTAAAGTTCTTCCTCATGTTGAAGTGAAAGTTCTTGTGTTTTAGTTTATGGCCATTGCTCCTCGTCCTGTCACTAGGTGCCAATGAAAGAGACTGGCACCATCATCCTGGCACCCACCCATATGCATTTAATGAGATTCCCCTTTCAGTCTTCTCCAGACTAAACAGACCCAACTCCCGCAGTCTCTCCTCATAAGAGAGATGCTCCAGGCCCCTGATCATCCTTGTGGCCCTCCGCTGGACCCTTTCCAGTGGCTCCTTATCTTTCTTCTACTGAGGCACTCAGAACTGGACACAGTACTCCAGATGTGGCCTCACTAGGGTCAGATAGAGGGGGAGGATCACCTCCCTCAACCTGCTGGCCACACTCTGCCCAGTTCACCTCAGGGTACTGTTGGCCCACCTGGCTGAAAGGCCATACTTCCATCTCGTAGTCAACTTAAAATTCACAAATACTCCCAGGTCTTTCTCAGCTGAATTGTTCTCTAGTTGGTCAGCCCCCAACTTGTACAGGTTCTTGGGATTCTTCCACCCCATGTTGCAGTACCCTACGCTTGTCACTGTTAATGCCATCCTTCTCTCTAATTTGGAGATACATGGATTTGATGGTTGGACTGTTTGGAGGATGAGGAACTGGCTGGATGGTTGCACCCAGAGGATAGTGGTCAATGGCTCAGTGTCCAGGTGGGCACCAGTGACAAGTGCCATCCCTCAGGGGTCTGTACTGGGACCAGTAGTTTAATATAGAATCATAGAATAGTTAGGGTTGGGAAGGACCTTAAGATCATCCAGTTCCAACCCCCCTGCCATGGGCAGGGACACCTCCCACTAAACCATGCCACCCAAGGCTCTGTCCAACCTAGCCTTGAACACCGCCAGGGATGGAGCATTCACAACCTCCCTGGGCAACCCATTCCAGGGCCTCACCACCCTAACGGGAAAGAATTTCTTCCTTATATACAATCTAAACTTCCCCTGTTTAAGTTTTAACCTGTTACCCTTCCTCCTGTCACTACAGTCCCTAATGAGGAGTCCATCCCCAGCATCTCTATAGCCCCCCTTCAGATACTGGAAGGCTGCTATGAGGTCTCCACGCAGCCTTCTCTTCTCCAGGCTGAACAGCCCCAACTTTCTCAGCCTGTCTTCATAGGGGAGGTGCTCCAGTCCCCTGATGATCCTCGTGGCCCTCCTCTGGACTTGTTCCAACAGATCCATGTCCTTTTTATGTTGAGGACACCAGAACTGCCCACAGTACTCCCAGGGGAGGTCTCAAGAGAGCAGAGCACAGAGGCAGGATCACCTCCTTCGACCTGCTGGTCATGCTCCTTTTGATGCAGCCCAGGGTACGGCTGGCTTTCTGGGCTGCGAACGCACACTGCCGGGTCATGTTAGTTTCTCATCGACCAATACCGCCAAGTCCTTCTCCTCAGGGCTGCTCTCAATCCAGTCTCCACCCAGCCTGTAGTTGTGCTTGGGGTTGCCCTTACCCTGACACAGGACTTGTCATGATTAAACTTCATAAGGTTGGCATCAGCCCACCTTACAAACGTGTCAAGGTCCCTCTGGATGGCATTCCTTCCCTTCAGCATATCAACCGAATATCCTCATCAACGACATAGACAGTGGGGTTCGTTGCACTGTCAGCAAGTTTGCAGATGACACCAAGCTGAGTGGTGCAGATGTCACACCCGAGGGACGGGTTGCCATCCAGAGGGTCTTGGACAAGCTTGAGAAGTGGGTCCATGTAAACTTCATGAGGTTCAACAAGGCCAAGTGCAGGGTCCTGCACCTGGATTGGGGCAACCCCTGGTATCAATACAGGCTGGGGGATGAAGGGATTGAGAGTACCCCTGAGGAGAAGGACTTGGGGATACTGGGGGATAAAAGATTGAACATGAGCCAGCAATGTGCACTTGCAAATCATGATGAATCCAAAGAAGAATGGCCAGCAGGTCAAGGGAGGTGATTCTGCCCCTCTACTCTGGTGAGACCCCACGAGGAGTACTGCATCCAGCTCTGGAGTCCTCAGTACAGGAAATTCATAGACCTGTTGGAGACAGTCCAGGGAAGGGCCACAAAAATGATCAGAGGGATGGAACACCTATGAGAAAAGGCTGAGAGACTTGGCGTTGTTCAGCCTGGAGAAGAGAAGACTCCATGGAGATCTTACTGTGGCCTTTCACTTCTTAAAAGGGGCTTATAAGAAAGTTGGGGAGAGACTTTTTAGGAGGGCCTGTTGCAATAGGACAAGGGGAAAGGTTTTAAACTAAAAGGGGAGATTTAGGCCGGACATGAGGAAGAAATTTTTTACGGTGAGGGTGGTAAAATCCTGGCACAGGTTGCCCAGAGAGGAGGTGGTGGATGCACCATCCCTGGAGACTTTCAAGTCCAAATTGGATGTGATTCTGGGAAACATGATCTAGTTGAAGAAAAGACAAGCCCGGCAAGTGGGGAGGGGGAGTTGCCCTTTATGTTTGGGATAGGCTGGAGAGTATGGAACTCTGAGGACAGGTGATCAGTTAACAGAGATTTTGTGGGTCAGGGTTAAAGGGAAAAAAACTATGGGAGGCATTACTGTGGGGATGTGTTACAGACCACCTGATCAAGAAGAACCTGCAGATGAAGCACTCTATAGACAGATAGGAAAAGCCTCACGCTCACAGGCCCTCGTTCTCATGGGTGACTTCAACCACCCTGACATCTGTTGGAGTGACGGTACGGCCCGGCACAAGCAATCCAGGAGGTTCCTGGATTGTGTGGAAGACAACTTCCTTCTGCAAGTAATAGAGGAGCCAACAAGGAGAAGTGCCATGCTTGACCTCGTGCTCACCAACAGGGAAGGGCTCGTTGGAAATGTGACGCTCCAGGGCAGCCTTGGATGCAGCGACCACGAGATGGTCAAATTCGAGATCCTCAGGACACTGAGAAAAGCTTGCATCAAGCTCACTGCCCTGGACTTCAAGAGAGCAGACTTTGGCCTCTTCAGGAACCTGCTTAGTAAGGTTCCATGGGCTATAGCCCTAGAAAGCAGGGGGGCTCAAGAATCTTGGTTGGTCTTCAAGGATCACCTGCTACAAGCTCAGGAGTGTTGCATCCAAACTAGAAGGAAGTGCAGCAGGAGGGCCAGGAAACCTCCTTGGATAGATAAGGAGCTGCTGAGGAAACTTTGAGGGAGAAAAGTGGTTTATAAAAGGTAGAAGCAAGGACAGGCGGCCTGGGAAGAGTACAGGGATGTTGTCCGGGAATCTAGGGACCAGGTTAGGAAAGCTAAGGCCCAGTTAGAATTCAACTCGGCTAGGGATGTTAAGGATAACAGGAAGGGATACTATAGGTGCATAGCGAGTAAAAAACAGACTAGGGACAACGTGGGCCCTCTCCGGAAGCCATCGGGAGAAGTGGCTAGCATGGATTTGGAGAAGGCTGAGGTTCTGAGTGACTTCTTTGCCTCAGTCTTCACTAGCAAAGGCTCTGACCGCACCACCGAAGTCTTGGAAGGTAGACGCAGGGACAGTGAGAATGAAGACCTTGGGCCCACTGTAGGAGAGGATCTGATTCGAGACCATCTTAAAAACCTGAACATGCACAAGTCTATGGGACCTGATGAAATCCATCTGCGGGTCCTGAAGGAGCTGGCTAATGAAATTGCTAAGCCGCTGGCCATCATATTTGAAAAATCATGGCAGTCAGGTGAAGTTCCTGACGACTGGAAAAAGGGAAATATAACCCCCATTTTCAAGAATGTGAAAATGGATGACCCAGGGAATTACAGACCAGTCAGTCTCCTGTGAAATCTTGGAACAGATTGTCCTAGAAGGCATGCTAAGGCACATAAAGAACAACAAGGTGCTTGGTGACAGCCAGCATGGCTTCACTAAGGGGAAATCCTGCCTGAGCAATTTGGTGGCCTTCTATGATGGGGCTACAGAACTGATGGACGGGGTAGAGCAGTTGATGTCATCTACCTGGACTTGTGAAAAGTGTTTGACACTGTCCCACATGACATTCTTGTCTCTAAATTGGAGAGGCATCGATTTGATAGGTGGACCCCTCGGTGGATAAACAACTGGCTGTATGGCCACATGCAAGGAGTTGTGGTCAATGGCTCAATGTCCATGTCGAGAACAGTAACGAGTGGTGTCCCTCAGGGAACGGTGTTGGGACCAGTGTTGTTCAACATCTTTGTCCGTGCCGTGGACAGTGGGATTGAGTGCGCCCTCAGCAAGTTTGCCGATGACACCAAGCTGTGTGGTTCGGTTGATATGCTGGAGGGAAAGAATGCCATCCAGAGGGACCTGAACAGGCTTGTGAGGTGGGCAGATGCCAACCTCATGAGGTTTAACCATGCCAAGTGAAAGTTCCTACACCTGGGTCGGAGCAATCCCAGGCACAGCTACAGGTCGGGCAGAGAAGAGATTCAGAGCAGCCCAGCAGAAAAGGACTTGGGGGTGCTGGTTGATGAGAAAATGAACATGAGCAAGCAGTGTGCACTTGCAGCCCAGAAAGCCAACCGTATCCTGGGCTGAATCAAAAGGAGTGTGACCAGCAGGTCAAAGGAGGTGATCCTGCCCCTGTGCTCTTGTGAGACCTCAACTGGAGTATTGTGGGCAGTTCTGGTGTCCTCAACATAAAAAGGATATGGAACTGTTGGAACAAGTCCATAGGAGGGCCATGAGGATCATCAGGGGACTGGAGCACCTCCCCTATGAAGACAGGCTGAGAAAGTTGGGACTGTTCAGCCTGGAGAAGAGAAGGCTGCTTGGAGACCCCATAGCAGCCTTCCAGTATCTGAAGGGGGGCTATAGGGATGCTTGGTATAGACTCTTCATTAGGGACTGTAGTGACAGGAGAAGGGGTAACGGGTTAAAACTTAAGCAGGGGAAGTTTAGATTGGATATGAGGAGGAAATTCTTTCCTGTTAGGGTGGTGAGGAACTGGAATGGGTTGCCCAGGGAGGTTGTGAATGCTCCATCCCTGGCAATGTTCAAGGCCAGGTTATACAAAGCCTTGGGTGAGGTGGTTGAGTGTGAGGTGTCCCTGCCTATGGCAGGGGGGTTGGAGCTAGATGATCTTAAGGTCCTTCCCAACCCTAGCTATTCTATGATTCTATGTCCCCGTTCATTGCAGGGAGGGTTGGAGTAGATGACCTTTAAAGGTCCCTTCCAACCCAAAGTAATCTATGATTCTATTGTATAACTGTTGGTATGGGAAGAAAAGCTGTGTAAAATGATAGCCATTTTCTTAATTCAGGATGCAGATATCACGGTGAAGGTCAGTAGTGCAGGAGGGATTTAAAAAAAATAAATAAGAAAAAAAAAATATATATATGACTTTTTGTAAAAGACATTACATTTATCCTGGTTTTAGCTGGGATAACATCCTGGGTTCAGTTGTAACAGTTGTATTTCTTCGTAGTTGCTGATACCATGCTGTGTTTTGGCACTGGTCTCAATATCACCCCCTGAGGAACACCCATCATCACTGGTCTCCACTTGGACATTGAGCCTTTGACCACAAGTCTTTGAGTACAACCGTCCATCCAGTCCACCAAGTGGTCCATCCATCAAACCTATGCCTTTCCAGTTTAGGGACAAGGATGTTGTGGTGGACAGTGTCAAATGCCTTGTACTAATTCAGGTAGATGGCATCGTTTGCTCTTCCCTTATCCACCAATGACGCGGCCCCATCGTAGAAGGCCACCAAATTTGTCAGGCACAATCTGCCATTAGTGAAGCAGTGTTCACTGTCACTTATCACCTCTCTGTTTTCTGTGTGCCTTAACATATTTTCCAGGAGGATCTGCTCCAGGATCTTGCTGGGCACTGATGTGAGACTGACTGGTCTGTAGCTCCCTCGGTCTACCTTTTTTCCCTTTTTAAAAATGGGGCTTACATTTCCCCTTTTCCAGTCAGCAGGAACTTCAGACTGCTATGACTTCTCAAATCTGATGGATAATGGCTTGGCAACTTCATCCGCCTGTTCCCTCAGGACCTGCGGATGCATCTTGTCAGGTCGCATGTACTTGTGCATCTTCAGGCTCCTTAGATGATCTCGAACTTGATCTCCTACAGGAGGCAGTTCTTCATTCTCCCAGTCCCAGCCCTTGCCTTCTGCAACTTGGGCGGTGTGGTTGGAGCTCTTGCTGGTGAAGACTGAGGCAAAAAAGTCATTGAGTACCTTGACCTTCTCCATGTCTCCTGGGTAACTAGGTCTCCTGTTTTATCCTGGAGGGGGCCCACATTTTCCTTCATCTTCCTTTTATCCCCAGTGGTACCTGTAGAAGTTTTTCTCATTGCCCTTAATGTCCTTGGCCACATAGAGTTTTGTTAGGGCTTTAGCTTTCCTAACCTGATCCCCCTTCTCACTGGAGAAGGAAGTTATCATCAACACATTCCAGGAACCTCCTGGATTGCTTGTGCCCTGCTGTTTTGTCCTTCCAACTGATATTGGAGTGGTTGAAATCCCCCATGAGGACCAGGGCTTGTGAACATGAGGCATCATCCACTCAGTGTTCCTGTCCGGGTGGCCTGTAGCGGACCCCCACTGTAATGTCCCTCCCTTTAATCCTGACCCATAAGCTCTTGGTTGGCTCCTCATCCATTTCCAGCAGGAGCTCTGCACACTCCAGCTGATCGTTAATGTAGAGGGCAACACCCCCTCCTCATCTCCCCAGCCTGTCTTTCCTGATGAGCCTGTATCTTTCCAGTCCAACACCAGTAGGAGGAGGCATCCCACCACGTCTTCGTGACGCCAACAAGGTTGTAGCCCTTCAGGCGTTGACACACTTCTAACTCCTCTTGCTTGTTCCCCATGCTTATGTGTACTAGCATAGCGGCATTTCAGTTGGGCCCCTGATGATGCTGTATTATTGGCTGGAGTGGCTGGAAGACCTTTGTACTGCTCTTCAGGTGGACAATGCTTACCTGTGTTCCCTCTCCAGGCTCTTGGCATCTCCTACTGGCACCAGCATCAAACTGGCAGGAGTGGGATGGATTGAGGTTCCCTTCCAATGGCAACTTCAGCTTAAACCCTTCTTCACCAGCTTGGAAACCCTGTGACCTAAGACACTCTTCACTTTCTCTGAGAGGTTGCCCTGGGTTCAGCTGTAGCAGTATTTTTCTCCTCCCTAGTAGCTGGTGCAGTGCTGTGTTCTGGATTTATAGAAACATAGAATAGTTAGGGTTGGAAAGGACCTTAAGATGATCTGGTTCCAAACCCCCCCTGCCATGAGCCTGGACACCTCACACTAAACCATGTCACCCAAGGCTCTGTCCAACCTGGCCTTGAACACTGCCAGGGATGGAGAATTCACAACTTCGCTGGGCAACTCATTCCAGTGCCTCAACTCTTACAATAAAGAATTTTCCTCCTTATATCTAGTCTAAACTTCCCCTGTTTAAGTTTTAACCTGTTATCCCTTCTCCTATCACTACAGTCCCTAATGAAGAGTCCCTCCCCAGCATCCATATAGGCCCCTGTCCTGGGTTCAGCAGTAGCAGTCATTTTTTTCCTTCTTAGTAGCTGGTGCAGTGCTGTGGTTTTGACTTTCAGCCTGGGAACAGCGCTGATAACACCAATGGTTTTAGTTGCTGCTCAAATGTTTAGTCTGACCAAGGACTTTGTGAGTCTCATGCTCTGCCAGGGAGGAGGGGAAGCTGGGAGAAAGCAGAGACAGGACACCTGACCCAAGCTAGCCAAAGAGGTATTCCATACCACAGCACGTCATGCCCAGGATGTGACTGAGAGTTACCGGGAAGGGCTGGCTCACAGCTCGGTCAGGCTTGGTAGTGACGGGTGGTATTGTATTCTTTTCCCTTGCTATTTCCCTTATCATTATTATTATCAGTGGTAACAGTAGTGGTTTGTGTTATACCTTAGTTACTGGACTGCTCTTATCTCAACTTGTGGGAGTTACATTCTTTCCATTCTCCTTCCCATCTCTCTGTGAGCGGGGGGGAGGAGGAGAAGTGGGGGAGTGAGGGAGTGGACTGTGTGGCTGACTTGCCAACAGAGTTTAAACCATGACAGTTATTTTTGGTGCCCACCGTGGGGCACAAAGCGTTGAGATAACAGCCGATCTGACCAGAGTGTGTTTACTCGTATTTGTGATAAGCATTAATTGTTTTGGATTAATAGTCACTTGTCACAATGCTGTGTATTGGCTCTCAAAGTTGTTGCTCTTGATCTTGGAGTTTCAGCATGTTGTACCTTGCTTACAGCCGGTATTTGCTGTGTTAGTGTTTATCAGATGGGGGGCTTGGGCTAAGGTTCTTGTCTCATTGTACTTTATGGTAATGACTTGAAATATAATAGAATCATTGATCATGAAACTGATCTGGCTTATGTTCCCAGTGTGGTCACCACCTTTGTACTTTGGGAGGTATATAATAGAAGTATTTAGCAATTAGGCATCTTTTTTCTCCTTCTCGGGTGGTCAACCTGTGAACAAGACATTCACCACCCTCCTAGCCCGCCCCCCCCCCCCCCCGACCGTTTACAGCATCATTTGAGAGTTCTGAATGTTTTGAATGGCCTTTAAATACCCTTGAGACCTGTTTGCTGATTGTGATGAGGATCACCATGTTGGCACACATACAGAGTGTGTTTTACCCACGACCATTTCGTTTGATCTCAAGGGTTAAGCAGAGTTGGTTTTGGGCCTTGTCTGGAGTTAGACGACGATATAGGAGGACCAAAAGATTTTCCCTGAGGCTGGACAGTCATGAGTGGCAGGGTGTATGGGATAGTATGGGCCAGTGAGCCCCTCCACTGCTTTGGATCTTCACCACTGAACAAGTGAAAAATCCAGAAAAAATTAGTCAAAGGCAGCCAAGTGGTATGCCACGACATATTGCCAATGCATTTTTCTCAATTCTTTTCACAGCATAGTGCAGCCCAGAGTTTGCTTTTATTTTGAAGGGTGTCTAGTTCACTGGGAACTGAGTGCCCCAGGGCTGGAAACACAGCCCTACCATCTGCCATGGACTGATCCACACTGCACTGGAACAGGGGCAAGCTCCCAAACACCTGTAATACATTGATGATATTATCATGTGGGTTGATACAGCAGAAGAGGTTTTTAAGAAATGGAGGAAAATAATCCAAATCCTGCTGAAGGCTGGTTTTCTCATAAAACTGAGAAATTTCAAGGGACCCGCAGAGGAGATTTGATTTTGGGGAATAAAATGCCAAGATGGACACTGCCAGATCCCCACAGATGGTGGCAAATGCCCTGTGGGGTTGGTTGCAGCAATGGAAGCAGAGCAACTGGCAACGCAGAGGTAAACCCATCTGGGCTGCTGCACTGTAGCAGGATATCGCTGCCCGGGTGCAGAACCTGGTGGTGAAGGTACGCCATGTAGATGTTCATGTACCCAAGAGTCGGGCCCCTGAGGAAGACTAAAACAACCAAAAAGTGGATAAAGCTGCTAAGTCTGAAGTGACTCAGATGCACTTATATTGCAAACATAAGGGTGAATTGTTTTTGGCCCAGTGGGCCCATGACACTTCAGGCTATCAGGGCAGAGATGTAACACAGAGATGGGCCTGTGATCGAGGGGTGGACATAAAAATGGACACTATTGTCCAGGCTATTCATGAGTGTGAAAGATGAGCTGAGGCAAAGGAACGATCAGGATCAGCAGGCAGCGATCCAACAGTGCACGCAGCCCCTCCTGCCCCAAAAGACTGTTACAAGAGATGGAACCCAACATCATGGACCGAATGGACTCAGCAGCTTTACAGGGATTGGTCCATGCACTAAGGAATGATCTCTCTGTCTGTGTGTGTATGTGGATTTATATATACAGATATATGTATATATGTGTCCTGGGTTTAGCAGCGGGGGGATCGGCCGGGTCGGACTCGTGCTGCAGCGCGTGGTATTGTACTCCTTTCCCTTGCTATTTTCTCTTATCATTGTTGTCGTTGGTGGTAGCGGTGGTGATTTGTATTGTACGTTAGTTGCTAGACTGTTCTTATCTCAGCCCGTGGGAGTTGCATTCTTTCAATTCTCCTCCCCATCCCTCTGGGAGTGGGGAAGGGGGGGCAGCCCCTGGGGAAGGGGGGGACGACTAACGTGGGCCTCGATTGCTTCCAGCCTGGCACCACTCACTGGGAGTAAGTGCACAAGTTGTCTGGCTGGGGTTAAACCACGACAATATGTAGAGAGTGATGGTATATTGAAAATGTGGGATCTGAGCGTGACGTGAATGGTATGGAATAAGGGGTGGATACTGTCCTGGGTTCAGTAGTAGCAGACATTTTTCTCCTTCTTAGTAGCTGGTGCAGCACTGTGTTTTTGACTTTTCAGCCTGGTAACAGTGCTGATAACACCGATGTTTTTAGTTGCTGCTCAAATGTTTAGTCTGACCAAGGACTTTGTGAGTCTCATGCTCTGCCAGGGAGGAGGGGAAGCCGGGAGGGAGCAGAGACAGGTCACCCGACCCAAACTCGCCAAAGGGGTATTCCATACCACACAGCACATTGTGCTCAGTATAGAAACTGGGGGGAGTCACCCAGAAGGCCCAGATATGTGCTCTTGTTGGGCTGGGTATTGGTCAGCTGGTGGTGAGCAAATTTTTTGTGCATCACTTCGGTTTATTGTATTTTTTCCTTTCATTTTTTAGTTTTTTATTCTCTCCCCCTGTTATTTCCCATATCATTATTATTATTGGTGGTTGTAGTAGTGGTCTTGTGTTATACCTTAGTTACTGGACTGCTCTTATCTCACCCCGTGGGGTTTAGGTTCTTTCATTTCTCCTCCCCATCCCATCCGGGAGGTGGGGTGGTGGGAAAGGGGGTTTCCGAGCATAGGGCTGTGTCGACGCGGGAGTCACGGACAACGCAGGGACGATCAATGTGATTAGCGAATGCCAATTTATTACAAAGCTTTAACTCCTTATATATCATTTCTTACAGGCACTTACAGTGATTTGGCATATTATGATTGGATATATGTCTTGATGACCCTTAGCGACTAACACATAATTGGTTAAGCACAGGTGTGAGAACTTGACCTCGAAAGCTTGCCAACAGTCCACAGTTCTCATTAACTCGGTGAATTCAAGCTTCTTATCTTGCTTGCTTAAGCTTCCTTGGGCCTCTCATGGCCTTGCTGTATCTTTCAAGATTATTCAGATTTTATGTACCACTTATCCATTCTCCTGTGAGAACACTGTCTCCACATCTCCCCCTTTTTGTTTTATATATCTTTTGGATGACCCTACTTGATCAGGGGATTTGGGCTAGATCATATTTTCAACATATGCCAGCTACAGACTGCTGGGCCTGCCCCTTTTTTCTGCTGTATGGCTCTCTGGTAAGAGGGGAGGCCATCCTTCACATCCAGGTCTGGCATGGCATGTGTCCCCACTGCTCCACGCCTGCTGGGTTGCAGCCAGCAGCGGAACTAAAGGTTCTTATTGGTGGCAAACGCAGAGAGCAACCCAGTCTTGCCCTTGATTGTGGTAGCAGGCATTTGATCAGCCTCGGTCCTTGCTCCTTGTTGTCAATGCAGAGTTTCACCTACTTCATCCAATAACAAGTCGTTATTATGGCAAGGCACACACAAATTTATATTAGCAGAGTAACTAGCCAAAAAATTTCCTACCAGTGGTGCTTTCTCACCCTCTTAATTTGTTCCATTACCTGTTTTATAACACTACCATTGTATTAGAATCTTTCTAGCTTTTGCCTTAGCATTTTCTAACAGCTACTGCAAATTTCCATACTCTAACATCTCTTGTACAAGTGACCAATCTATACAATACAAGGTGTAGTTTCTTATCAGCAACTGGCTAGTAAATACAGGTGGTTTTTTACACAAAATCACAGCCTCTAATAATAGCTACTGTACAAGCACACATATTCAAGCTGTTACTTTTCAGTTGTCCCCAAATGATGTTTAGCAATCATTGTTTTTTCTCTTCCTCTATCTCATTTTGCTTGGGGTATTCACATTCAGCTCCTGTAGCTGAGGCATCAGATTCCTCCATTTGTCTGTCCAGCTCATGGCAAGGTTTGACAAACTTTGCAGGCAGTCGCCATGGACCTGTAAGCAGGAGGACACAAATATACTCCCTCCTCCAGGTTATCAGTTCTTGAGAAGTAGACAGGTTAAATGAGGAGTTTGCTGCATTATTGCCCCCCCCTTTTTTTTTTTTTTTTGGATCTGCGACCTTGATGCTGCTTAGGTGACGGCTCATAAAGCTTGTGGTTGCAGTACCCCTCTCGCTTTTTCAGTTAGCAGTTCTTTTTTCAGCTGATCTATCTGTTCCTCCAAGTCTTGGATTCATCCCCAGGTGACTGTAAACCTATTAAGGCTTGGTTTGGTTTGTTTGTTTGTTTTTTTTTTCTTGGGGTTTGGTTTTTTTTTCACTCCTCGGCTCTGGCATCCATCCTGGCCCTTCCACTGGTGGAGCACCGGGAGCCGAATCGGAGGGCAGTTTCTTTTCGACATGGGGACCAAACTCTTATCAAATAATATTTATTTTTTTTTTTTCCAAAAGTCACTCACCCTGCTTTGCATGGGTACAAACGCCATCCTGCTCATCAGGAACTACAAACAGCCGTCTGCTGGGCAGCAGCTACAGCTGCCTGCCTGCTTCAGCAGCAACCATAAATACCTGCTGGCAACCGCACTTTTGCATTAACCCTTTCTTGCCCGAAATGTTAAACTGCTACCCGTTAAAAACTTTTACATGAACCCAACAACAAAAAATACACAAAATACCGTCTGCCCTCAACACACACAAACACACACACGTATGGGATCCCACAAGCACACTCCACACAACTACAATATTTGAAGCACAAAATTCAGACAACCATTACTCCCAGTACACAATCCCACATACAGAACGTGGCACAAGGACCCTGTGGAGGCTAACAAGAAACCAGCTCCGAGAAGCATCATCGCAGTGCGAGGTGGCAGGCCCAATCTTAGCGGGCATCCCCGCAGAGGCTCTGCCTCCCCCACATCGCATGAGGCTTGGGCTTTTATACTGACCAAAATGTAGACTCATTCCCACACAGGTGGCCAGCCTATGTTGGAAGAAGTGGGCAGCAGTATTTATAAAGGTCTCCAAAGGTCGATAGAAACCTGGACATACTTATATTTACCAACTTCTAGTACATGGGTATCACAGAGAGACTGTATTAAATGAGTTGTATATGGGGTCATAAGTCCCCAGTCCATCACAGTCTTCCTGATACCCCTGATAAGAGCATACGAGAGACCTTCCCCCCGCAGGTCTTGATCCTGCACATACACCACCAGGAAAGCACCCAGTACATCTGCATCCCCCACTGGTCTCTCTTCTCCCTTTACAGCTGTGCATTTAACATGAGTATCTGGGGGATGTAAATCAGGCTCCTTTTCCAGATGAATAGGCTCCAGGTCAAAATGACCATCTAGGTCAGCATCAGAATTATCAGGCATCAGAACCTCAGGATCAGCAACAGCAGTCTGATGGAGGTGCACAGGTTCCTTCTCGGGGTCAGTAGGCCTGAGTCAAAAGGATCATCTTCATCTCTGTCCTCAGTCTTCGCAGCCGCAACGGCAAACAGCAGCGGTTTGGGGGAAGGGGGGGGGGAGAGGGGGTGTGGTGTTTTTTGTTGGTTTTTTTTGTTTGGTTGGTTTTTTTTGTTTTGTTTTGTTTTTTTTTTTTTTACTTTAACGTCAAAGAGGCTGCTCCCTTCAATTTAAGAAGGACTGAAAACATCCATAAAACGGATGTCCTAAGCTCAAATTTTAATTCATTCAATCACTGACAAGGGGGGTGTCAGGCCATCGCTGAAATACTGCAATAACAGCACTTAGCTCTAGTGTTTGTAGCGAATTGGAAAAATGACCAAGTATCTTCTGCTCTTTCCAACCATCATCTGTTTGCCAAACATATCCGGCTGTGAGATTGGTTTTGCTTGCATCTGTAAAGACAGTTAATCCTACACTAGGTTTACTAGGATAAAAGGTAACATCTTCAAACTGATTATTCTTTAGCATTCTAAACATCTTATGAGGTGGAAAATGTATATTAAGAGGACCAACAAAACCTATCAGAGCAAACTGAATAGCAGAGCTAGATTGTTGTGCCCAGTCTAACCATACCCTAGTAAGTGGCAAACAAATTTGTGATGGATCACAGCCCATAATTTCCCGACAACGTGAACGACCTTGTATAATCAAAAGAGCAAATACTTCTGAGTAGTTACAGTTTTACGTAGGAAAATCCATTCTAAAATGCATAAAGGATCAGTCTTTTGAAGATCCCACTGTGCTAGTAGACTAAATGGATAATACTCACTGTTGACAACAAACACTCACTGTTGAGCAGCATAAGAGGTAGTGATTTTTCTCATGATGTGATCTAAGGCCTCATTCTGAGCTTTTAATAGAACTTTTTTTTTTTTTTTTGACTTGCCCTTTAAAAGGGGCATGAGGTCAGTCAGATCATCATTTGTGATTCTAAACAAAGGGCAGATCTATTGAATATCACCCATCAATTTCTGCACGTCAGACAAGGTTTTTATCTGTGTGGTAATTTTAACTTTTTGAGGCCTAATTTCTGTTCTGGAAATAATCCACCCCAGATATTTCCAAGGGGCTTCACGCTGCACCCTGTCTGGTGCAATTACCAGTCCTGCTTTCGCTAATACTGATTGTATCAGGCTGAGCAGATGGTCCTTGTTTAAATCTTTGCCTGCAATTAAAATATCATCCATACAGTGATAGATTACACATTTTTGCGGTTTTTGTCGGATTGGTTGCAATGCCCAGGCAACATACAGTTGACAAAGAACAGGAGAATTTTTCATACCTTGAAGTAAAACAACCCATTCATATCTCTTAGCAGGCTCTCCTTTGTTAATTGCTGGGACAGAGAAAGCAAATGTTTCACAATCGCTTGGGTGTAGAGGAATTGTGAAAAAACAGTCTTTTAAATCAATTATTAAATCCCAACCCTGAGGTATCATTGAAGGGTTAGGCAAGCCAGGTTGCAAAGCAACGACATTCAATTGTCTTGTGTCCTAATGTGTCACATCTAATACATTTATCTGCAAAACCAGTAACACTACCCTGAGGGGGGGGCGGGTTGCTGAACTAATTTTCTTTACAGTACACTGTTTTGTTTTAAATGTCCCATCCGTCCACAATTATAACATCTCATACCTTTAGTACCCCCACGATCACCCTGACCTTGTTGTAGAAGGGGTTTAACAGCAGCGGCGAAGGCAGTAGCCATGTATCCAGCCTTTTCCTCTGCTGTGCCCACTTTAAACCATATCTGAAAGGTGGGGAGTAAGCAACAACTGAGCTATCATACGGATATCATATGGTGCTAAGATATGTGCAGAAAAAATATGTGCAATAATTGCCTGAGTATATGATGATTTTAACCCGTAGGATGTTACCGGTTGATGCGCCTCCTTTACTGCCTTTAAATCTAACGCCTCCCACTCCTTTCCTCCCTGTGGAGTGTTAAACACCGGGAATACCGAGGGACCCATAGCTGAAAATTCCCCCATAACAATTGCATCTTTGATCATCCCACGCCAACGTTTAGCAGGGTTATTACAATAATAACCTACCCTGTGCCCAGCACCCCCCTCCCACTCCCCTTTCTTTACTACTGGATTGTAGGAGGGTGGGGCAAAGGGTTCTGAGGTTTCTTTTGTCTCCAATGCTTCTAATTTCTTCAGCAACTGTCGCAGTTGACCATCACTGAGGCTGGTTCATATCTGTCGATGAGCCGAACTGTCTGAAACTTCTGAGTCGGTATCAGGAGGGGGGGGGGGTACAAGTCCAGTTCTGCCGGAGTCTCTGGGTCTGGTTCCAATTCTGATTCAGGGTCTCCTTCCTCTGGGTCGGAGGTGACCGCGTTTGCACTCTCTGCCTGTACTTTTGGGCACAAGCGCCGTTTCACTTTTTCTTCCCCCTTATGCTGAGGATGCTTCTGCAATGCCGTGCCAGGCACAACGGGGGGGGGGGGGGGGGCAAATACCATAGACGTAGAACTCTTCTCTACCTCTGACTGACTTTGTGGAGGAGCAGCGGCCAGGAAATCAGATGCCACTGCAGCCCGTTCCAATTTTAATTCATTTAAAGTCTCAATTATTGATCTCCATAACATAGAATACTTCAGGGCTTCCTTTGTCCCTTTATTAATCTCATCCCACAACGCCTGGCCTATACGTTCCCATTCAGAAACCTCAATGGTAGCTTGAGCTGTGCGGATAAAGCCACGATCACGGAACCACTTTAACAGCCTCTGTAAGGTGGCACTATCATGTTGCAGTCCTCTCTTAGGGAGAATATGTTGGAGGCGCTCCATCACTGCCTGTTCTTTCACTCACTGTGAAGACCACTGCCATTCAGCTTGTGTCGATGCGGGAGTCACGGACAACGCAGGAACGATCAATGTGATCAGCGAATGCCAATTTATTACAAAGCTTTAACTCCTTATATATCATTTCTTACAGGCACTTACAGTGATTTGGCATATTATGATTGGATACATGTCTTGAAGACCCTTAGCGACTAACACATAATTGGTTAAGTACAGGTGTGAGAGCCTGACCTCGAAATCTTGCCAACAGTCCACAGTTCTCATTAACTCAGTGAATTACAGCTGCTTCTTATCTTGCTTGCTTAAGCTTCCTTGGGCCTCTCACAGCCTTGCTGTATCTTTCAGGATTATTCAGAGTTTATGTATCAATTATCCATTCTCCCGTGAGAACACTGTCTCCACAGGGCTGTGTGGTTCTCATTTACCGGCTGAGCTTAAACCATGACAGAGGTATACCCCAGGCGGCCAGGTTTCTCAAAATGAGTCCCATGATCTAGGTAGCCAAACCCCTGGCTATGGCACCAGTCCCATAACTATTTTTTTTTTTTTTTTTTTGCCAGATTCGACTTGCTCTTTCAATTTCATTCCCTTTGACCAGGAAGAATGATGAGAAAACTACCTCTGCTCCATTGTCCTTGACCACCGCCCCTGGGGCTCTGCATTCATTCTTGATAGTCCACACTGTTCCTGGCTCTGTTGTGCCCACGTGAAACAGCAGCAGATAATCATAGAATAGTATGGGTTGGAAGGGAACTTTAAAAGTCATCTAGTCCAACCTCCCTGCAATGAGCATCTAGATCAGGTTTCCTAGAATCACATCTAGCGTGGTCGTAAATGTCTCCACAGATGGCACATCTACCACCTCTCTGGGCAACCTGTGCTAGTATTTTACCACCCACGTAAAGAATTATTTTCTCACATGCAACCTGGATCTCTCCTCTTTCAATTTACAACCATTAATAGTCACTTGGCTGCATGAGGCTCCATAGTCTCAATGTGACATCCCTGATGTGAGCCCCTGGTAGGCATCACACCTTTCTGGAGATCATATCAGGCCAGCAAATGGATGCCTACTACTATCAGTCATCACCTTTTCCTAGTTGCACTTATTAATTGGGGTGCACATCATCTGCCATCCTCATCCCCAGTGTCCTTCCTGCTGTGATGGGTTTTATTGGTTTACAAAGCAACAAATGGGTTCTGCAAGGGCACCTCTGGCTTGGGGGAAAGTCTTCCTCCTGTGGGTCCTTGCCATTGCAAGCTTCCATTCCCCTTCATTATAGGCCCCCTACTCCCTTCTCTGTGGTCTCTTGGGGGCGTTTGGCTGTGGTTCTGCTGCCACCCATGCTTGGAAACAGCTAACTTATTCTCAACCTCCCTAATGCTACACAACCCCCTCACCACTTCCTTCAGCTTAGACACTCGCTGCAGGAGGTCCTCCACCTGGGCACACCATCTGCAGGCAGGTCTGCTGCCCCAAGAGAAAGCTCTAGTCACCTCCTGCAGCCTCTATTTGAGTATGAGTGAAGGTCACCACCAGCATAGATGATGCAGACCCCCTGGAGCTGCAGCCTTTGCTTTCAACAACTGCCCACCATTCTCCCCTAAGCATTAGGTAGGATGTGTACCCTAACCTGTGCAGATGGCCTGTGGAATGTCCATCCTTCAAGGATGTGCCCTGCTGCCTAAACTGCCACACTATGCCCTGCTTGCCACGCTACCTAGGACTGCCCTTGGTTGGTGTGGGGGTGCAGTTATTCCTGGCCCTGCCCACGCCACGTCAGCAGATCTCATGCGAGCATCCGTTCCAGGTGCTCTCCTGGGTTTCTCTTGTTCAGGAACTCTCTTCTACTCTACTGTCCGCTGTGAGCCCCTGCTCTGCTGCGGAACGTGCTTTCTCCGGAGCTCCTAATCATAAGCAATGAATGGAATATTGCTGCTTCATAGAATCACAGAACGCTTTCATCTGGAAGGAACCTTAAAGATCATCTAGTTCCAACCCCCCTGCTGTCGTGGGCAGGGACACCTTCCACTAGACCAGGTTGCTCAAAACCCCATCCAACCTGGCCTTGAACACTTCGAGGGATGGGGTATTCACAACTTTTCTGGGCAACCTGTTTCAGTGTCACACCACCCTCATAGTGAAGAATTTCTTCCTTCCTAATGTCTAATCTAAATCTACCCTCTTTCAGCTTAAAGCCATTCCCCCTTGTCCTGTCACTATATGCCCTTGTAAAAAGACCCTCTCCAGATTTCTTGTAGGTACCCTTTAGGTATTGGGCGGCTGCTGTAAGGTCTCTCCAGAGCCCTTTCTTCTCCATGCTGAAGAAGCCCAGCTCTCTTAGCCTGTTTTCATAGGAGAGGTGCTCCAGCCCTCTGATCATCTTTGTGGCCTTCCTCTGGACTCACTCTAACAACTCCCCCAACACAAGAGGGATGTGGCCCCAAAGCTGAATGAAATACTCCAGTTTGGGTCTCACAAGATCAGAGCTGAGGGGAGAGTCACCTCCTTCAACCTGCTGGCCATGCTCCTTTTGATGAAGCTCAGCATACACTTGGCTTTCTGGGCTGCAAGTGCACGCTGAGGGCTCATGTTGAGCTTTTCATCAACCAACATCCCCAAGTCCTCCTCCTCAGGGCTGCTTTCAATCCAGTCTCCACCCAGCCTGTAGTTGTGCTTGGGATTGCCCTGACCCAGGTGCAGGATCTTGCACTTGGCCTTGTTGAACTTCATGAAGTTTGTGCTGGCCCACCTCTCAAGCCTGTCAAAGTCCCTTTGGATGGCATCCCTTTCCTCTAGTGTGTGAACCGCACCACACAGCTTGGTGTCATCGTCAGTCTTGCTGAGGGTGCATTCAATCCCACTGTCCAAGTTGCTGACAAAGATATTTGTCGTGGTTTAACCCCAGCCAGACAACTTGTGCACTTACTCCCAGTGAGTGGTACCAGGCTGGAAGCAATCGAGGCCCACGTTAGTCGTCCCCCCCTTCCCCAGGGGCTGCCCCCCCTTCCCCGCTCCCAGAGGGATGGGGAGGAGAATCGAAAGAATGCAACTCCCACGGGCTGAGATAAGAACAGTCTAGCAACTAATGTACAATACAAATCACCACCGCTACCACCAACGACAACAATGATAAGAGAAAATAGTAAGGGAAAGGAGCACAATACCACATGCCGAACCACGAGTCCGACCCTGCCGACCCCCCGTCCTTCCGGCCACTCCCAGTTCCTCCCTGGGCATGACGTGCTGTGGTACGGAATACCTCTTTGGTCAGTTTGGGTCAGGTGTCCTGTCTCCGCCTCCTCCCGGCTTCCCCTCCTCCCTGGCAGAGCAAGAGGCTCACAAAATCCCTGGCCAAACCAAAACATCATTTTTATCAGCTCTGTTCCCAGCCCGAAAGCCAAAACACAGCACTGCACCAGCTACCAAGAAGGAGAAAAAATGACTGCTGCTGCTAAACCCAGGTCATTATCCACCCCTTATTCCATACCATTCACGTCATGCTCAGATCCTACATTTTCAATATACCATCACTCTGATCTCAATGCACTTCTATCTTAGTGCATGGACTAGTCCCTATAAAGCTGCTGAGTCCATCTGGCCCATGATGTCAGGCTCCATCTCTTGTAACAGTCTTTCAGAACAGGAGAGGCTGCGTGCAGTATTGGGTCGTTGCCTGCTGATGCTGATCATTCCCTTACTGTAGAACTTGTCTGGTTCTGTCAAAGTTCATTCTCTGTTGGAATGATGGTTGAAGGGAAGTCAGGGCTAGTCGCTGGTGGCCTGAAGACATCTGGTTGATGGGCTATTAAAGTATTACACAGCAGGCAACAACATACAATTAAGTTCATTGGCTGTTTTCCCCTAAAATTAAATCCCCTTGAGGTACACATCGGACTTCCCCATCATCCCGCATTACCCACCAAGTGTATCCAGGTCCCTGAGCAAAAGCAATCCCATGAGTGGGTTTGCCTTTACTTGAAGCAGGAATAACCCAGACTGTCTTCCCCAGCAAATTCTTCATATGCACCACAGGAACTTTGTCCCCCTCTACAATATGTAAAAGTTCTGATTGGGCTGGGCCAGCCCTGTTGGCAGATCCTCTGGTGTTGACCAACCAGGTGGCCTTTGGTAAGTGTGTATCCCAATGCCTGAAAGTTCCCCCAGCCATTGCTCTCAGTGTAGTTTTTAACAGCCCATTGTACCCTTAGATTTTCCCAGAGGCTGGTGCATGTTAGGGGATGTGATATACCCACTCAATGCCATGCTCTTTGGCCCAAGTGTCTATAAGGTTATTCCGGAAATGAGTCCCATTGTCTGACTCAATTCTCTCTGGGGTACCGTGTCGCCACAAAATGTGTTTCTCAAGGCCCAGGATAGTGTTCCGGGCAGTGGCGTGAGGCACAGCGTACGTTTCCAGCCATACGGTGGTTGCTTCCATCATGGTAAGCACATGGCGCTTACCTTTGCGGGCTGGTGGCAGTGTGATATAATCAATCTGCCAGGCCTCCCCATATTTATACTTCAGCCATCGTCCTCCATACCAAAGAGGTTTTAACCGTTTGGCTTGTTTAATTGCAGCACATGTTTCACACTCATGAATAACCTGGGCAATAGTGTCCATTGTTAAGTCCACCCCTCGATCACGGGCCCATCTATATGTTGCATCTCTGCCCTGATGGCCTGAAGTGTCATGGGCCCACCGGGCCAAAAATAATTCACTTTTATGTTGCCAGTCTAAGTCCATCTGAGCCACTTCAATCTTAGCAGCTTTATCCACTTGTTGGTTGTTCTGGTGTTCCTCAGTGGCCCAACTCTTGGGTACATGGGCATTACATGACGTACCTTCACCACCAGGTTCTGCACCCGGGCAGCAATATCTTTCCACAGTGCAGAAGCCCACATGAGTTTACCTCTACGTTGCCAGTTGCTCTGCTTCCATTGCTGCAACCACCCCCACAGGGCATTTGCCACCATCCATGAGTCAGTATAAAGTACTGGCCACTTTTCTCGTTCAGCAATGTCCAGGGCCAGCTGGATGGCTTTCACCTCAGCAAACTGACTCGATTCACCCTCTCCTTCAGCAGTTTCTGCAACTTGTCGTTGAGGATTCCATACAGCTGCCTTCCATCTCCGATGTTTTCCCACAATACGGCAGGACCCATCAGTAAACAAGGCATACTGCTTTTCACTTTCTGACAGCCGATTATATGGTGGGGCCTCTTCAGCATGCGTCACCTCCTACTCTGGTGACATTCCGAAATCTTTGCTCTCTGGCCAGTCCATGATGACTTCTAGAATGCCTGGACGACTGGGATTTCCTATTCGAGCTTGTTGTGTAATTAGTGCAGCCCATTTACTCCGTGTAGCATCAGTTGCATGATGCGTAGAGGAGCCCCTGCCTTTGAACATCCAGCCCAGCACGGGCAACCGGGGTGCCAGGAGGAGCTGTGCTTCGGTGCCAATCACTTCCGAAGCAGCTCGAACCCCTTCATATGCTGCCAGTATCTCTTTCTCAGTTGGGGTATAGCTTGCCTCAGATCCTCTGTATCCCCGACTCCAAAAACCAAGGGGTCGACCTCGAGTCTCTCCTGGAGCTTTCTGCCAGAGGCTCCAGGTAGGGCCATTCTCCCCAGCTGCGGTGTACAATACATTTTTTACATCTGGCCCAGTCCGAACTGGTCCAAGGGCCACTGCATGAACTATCTCGCGTTTAATTTGCTCAAAGGCTTGTTGTTGCTCAGGTCCCCATTTAAAATCATTCTTCTTACGGGTCACATAATAGAGAGGGCTTACAATCAAACTGTAATTTGGGATGTGCAGTCTCCAGAACCCCACTGCACCCAAGAAAGCTTGTGATTCTTTCTTATTAGTTGGTGGAGACATTGCTGTTATCTTGTTGATTACATCTGTGGGGATCTGTCTACGTCCATCTTGCCATTTTATTCCCAGAAATTGAATCTCCTGTGCAGGTCCCTTGACCTTACTTCGTTTTATGGCAAAACCGGCTTTCAGCAGGATTTGGATTATTTTCCTCCCTTTCTCAAAGACTTCTTCTGCTGTATCGCCCCACACTATAATGTCATCAATGTATTGCAGGTGTTCTGGGGCTTGCCCCTGTTCCAGTGCAGTCTGGATCAGTCCATGGCAAATGGTAGGGCTATGTTTCCAGCCCTGGGGCAGTCGGTTCCAAGTGAACTGGACACCCCTCCAAGTAAAAACAAACTGTGGCCTGCACTCTGTTGCCAAGGGAATTGAGAAAAATGCATTGGCAAGATCAGTCGTGGCATACCACTTGGCTGCCTTTGACTCCAGTTCATACTGAAGTTCTAGCATGTCCGGTACGGCAGCACTCAATGGTGGTGTGACTTCATTCAGGCCACGATAGTCTACTGTTAGTCTCCACTCTCCGTTAGACTTTCGCACTGTCCATATGGGGCTATTAAAGGGCGAGCGGGTCCTGCTGATCACTCCCTGACTCTCCAGTCTACGGATCAGCTGATGGATCAGAATCAGGGAGTCTCGGTTGGTGCGATATTGCCGCCAGTGCACTGTTGTGGTCGCAATTGGCACTTGTTGTTCTTCGACTTTCAGCAGCCCCACAACAGAAGGATCCTCTGAGAGACCAGGCAAGGTGGACAGCTGCTCAATTTCCTCAGTCTCCAAAGCAGCAATACCAAAAGCCCATCGGTACCCTTTTGGGTCTTTGAAGTACCCTCTCCTGAGGCAGTCTATGCCAAGGATGCACGGAGCCTCTGGACCAGTCACAATAGGGTGCTTTTGCTATTCTCTCCCAGTCAGGCTGATTTCAGCCTCCAGTACAGTCAACTCTTGGGATCCTCCTGTCACTCCAGAAATATAGATAGGTTCCACCCCTTGACAGCTCGATGGCATCAGGGTACACTGTGCACTGGTATCTACTAGAGCCTTATACTTCTGTGGGACTGATGTGCCAGGCCATCTGATCCACACAGTCCAGTAAATCCGATTGTCCCCTACCTCCACCTGGCTGGAGGCAGGGCCCCTCTAATAGTCATCACAGGATTGGACACTTAAGTCATGTTGAAAGGGATTATTCTTCTTTATCACAGGAGCTGGAGTAAAATCAGCTCTTCCACTCCACCTGGGAAACTGCTCACCAGAGACTGAAGCCGTAGCTCTCATGGGACGATCAGTCTTGGCCTTTGCTCCTCTTTTCAATTCACTCACCCGTTCCTCCAAAACTGAAGTAGGTTTTCCATCCCACTTTGTCATGTCTTCTCCATGATCCCGCAGGTAAAACCATAGGGTAGACCGTGGCGTATACCTCTTGTATCTCCTTTCTCGAACAGTGGGACGCCTTTTGTTAATAGCTGAAATGTGTGTTGGTACACGCGAGGAGTTGGATAAGTCAGATATATCGTCCCTCAATTGTTTGAGATCCTGGGACAGTTTTTCCACAGCTGAGATGATGGAAGGGGTGAGATTGTCTTCGAACTCGCGGAGTTTATGAACCATTTCATCCACTGTTAGTGGTACTATGTCATTCCAGGTTACTGTTGCCAATGAATGGGCGTATGATGATGGTGCATTCCGTGTAAGTTTTCGCCACATGGGTCGTGTACATTCGACTTCATCTGGATCTATGGGTATATTCCCGTTATTCGGCTTGACGTGATAGATCATCTCTACGATGGCTGATTCTCTCAGAGACTGGATGCCTTTGTCTATAGTAGTCCACTTGGCCGAACGACTCATAACATCGTCCTTGTATGGAAACCTTTCT
Source organism: Neopsephotus bourkii (assembly GCF_033783945.1). NCBI lineage: Eukaryota > Metazoa > Chordata > Aves > Psittaciformes > Psittacidae > Neopsephotus > Neopsephotus bourkii. The sequence continues at coordinate 686,470 of NW_026901923.1, forward strand.
TTGACAGCTGCCAAGAGCCGCCTCCAAAGACTGAGGGACTTTTTCTCTCTTGCAATTGCTTTGTCAATTCCCCCTTCTCTAGCAAGTGATCCCAGCTGCTTGGCTTCTGTACCTTCTAGTTTGTGACTGTCAGCCCCATTGTCCCAGCATCGGAGCAACCAGGTGATGATGTGCTCCCCTGGTTGATGGATAAAATCTTTTCGCATATCCTGTAGCTCGGTTGAGGTCCGAAGTCGAGAAGTCACCTCTTCTTCTTCTTCTTCTTCATCATGTGATGATGACTCCTTATCAGGTTCTGTATTGAGTAGTGGATACGTTGTTTCTTCATCTTGCTGTAACCTTCCTGCCTCCTTTTTGCTTTTTCTCTTGCGTACAGGGGCAACTGATATTGGTACGAATTGGTCCTCTGGTTTAGTTGCAGTGATTATCACTGTGGTTTGAATAGTGACTGTACTTGTTGCTGGGCGTGATGTGGCTGCTGTACTTGGAGCTGGGATAGCTGCTCTGTCTGTTGCAGTCGAAGTTTGAGTAACTGCTGTACTTGCCGCTGGGGTAGCTGTGCTATCTGCTGCAGCCAAAGTTTGAGTAGCGTCTGTACTTGTTGCTGGGGATGGTGTAGCTGCTGTACTTGGAGCTGGAGTAACTGTACTGACTGTTGCTTTTCCCTCAGATCCAGCGACATTTTTTTCCTTTTGAAGGTGCTTGAAAGCATTGAACATGGCCCTGTAAGCATAAGCCAAGCCCCAGCACGTTGCCATGATTTGTCCGTCTCTGGTATGGCCAGAATGACCACACACCTCATTTAAGTGTTTTACTAATTCTTCTGGATTTTTCAGTTGTTCGGTGGTGAAATTCCAAAGTACTGGAGGGGCCTGCTGACCTAGATACTTGCCCATACTGTCCCACACACCCTGCCACTCATGACTGTCCAGCCTCAGAGAAAATCTCTTGGTCCTCCTACTTCGTTGTTTAACCCCAGACAAGACCCAAACCTGACTCTGCTTAACTTCTGAAAACAGACGAAATAGTTGTGGGCAAAATACACTCTGTATACGTGCCAACATGGTGATCCCCATCACAATCAGCAAACAAGTCTCAACAGCATTAAGAGGCCATTCAAAACTCTCAAATGATGCTGTAAATGCTCTGGGGGGGAGGACTGGGAGGGTAAAAGAATGCCTCCGTCACAGGTTGACCACCCAAGAAGGAGAAAGAATATGTGTAATTGCTAAGCACTTCTATTATATACCTCCCAAAGTATAAAGGTGGTGACCATACTGGGAAAATAAGCCAGGTAAGTTTCATGATCAATAATTCTATTGTGTTACAAGTCATTACCATAAAGTACAATGAGACAAGAACTTTAGCCCAAGCCCCACACTTGAAAAACACTAATACAGCAAATACCAGATCTAAGTAAGTTACAACATTCTGAAGCTGTGAGATCAAGAGGAACAACCTTGAGAGCCAATAAATCAGCATTGTGACGAGTGACTATTAATCCGGTCAGATCTCTTGTTATCTCAACCCCTTCTTGCCCCACGTTGGGCGCCAAAAATAAGTGTCGTGGTTTAACCCCAGCCAAACAACTTGTGCACTTACTCCCAGTGAGTGGTGCCAGGCTGGAAGCAATCGAGACCCACGTTAGTCGTCCCCCCCCTTCCCCAGGGGCTGTTCCCCCTTCCCTGTTCCCAGAGGGATGGGGAGGAGAATCGAAAGAATGCAACTCCCACGGGCTGAGATAAGAACTGTCTAGCAGCTAATGTACAATACAAATCACCACCGCTACCACCAACGACAACAATGATAAGAGAAAATAGCAAGGGAAAGGAGCACAATACCACACACCAAACCACGAGTCCAACCCGGCAGAACCCCCGTCCTTCTGGCCACTCCCAGTTCCCCCCTGGGCATGACGTGCTGTGGTATGGAATACCTCCTTGGTCAGTTTGGGTCACGTGTCCTGTCTCCGCCTCCTCCCGGCTTCCCCTCCTCCCTGGCAGAGCATGAGGCTCACAAAGTCCCTGGCCAAACCAAAACATCATTTTCATCAGCTTTGTTCCCAGCCCGAAAGCCAAAACACAGCACTGCACCAGCTACCAAGAAGGAGAAAAAATGACTGCCGCTGCTAAACCCA